>NC_139388.1:109362500-110110000 GCF_054392235.1 Sus scrofa
TAAATGAATATAAAGGAAAAAATGAATTATATATTAATACAATGTATGGGATTCATAAAATTCCATGAGTGGGAATGGTTCTTAGCAGCAATCAAGCACAGAAGCCAACATGCCAAATCATTTTCTGCAGTGACGGATGCTCTCAAACACCTGGCTAATGATGTTCAAACCGATTACTATGTGTATTTGATACTACATAACTTTTCACTAACAACCTTTGGCATAAAACAGGCAATATATTTACAGACAGGGCATTCTCTAATGGTAATTCAATAATAACGACAGTTTAACTCATTTCTCCATTTTTTCAGATGTATCTATGACTATGTATTACTTACAGAGAAACTTCTCTAACAAAAATTAGTCCCTAATAGTTTCTCAGATGCAAAAAGATATTTGCTGTATTTTCAGTTTATAGTCTTAGGTTTCAAACATCTGGAGGAGCTCTTGTTATCACTGGTTTGGAGACCATTTCATTCAGAGCTGATGTCCTCAGGATGAGATCAAAGTCATTTGTAGATGTCTCATTCTTATAGCCAGAATAGTGTTCCTATGATTAAGAGCCCTTTTTCCAAAGATCAAATCCTTCACCTAATGCTGCAGTTTCTACACATCAGTCCCTGACCTTCCCATCACACCTACAGTGGTGAGATTCTATTATGCATCTTTAGAGGCTCTGAGAATAAATTACTTAGTGAGTCTTTTCTCTTTTTTGACATTGTTCTAAGAAGAGCATATATTCTCTAGAAGCTCATTATTAGGATTTCATTCTCCTGCCCCATAAATATAACCTATTGGTCATCAACCTGAGTCTTAACAAATGCATGATAATTTAGCAGCAGCAATACACATTTTTAATAAGTTCGCATCATTGTCTAACCCCAGGGAAAAGAAATTTGGTAGGCTGTCAAGATCCAGTTAGTATAGTTGGTCCTCAAATCCCAGAACAAGGATGAGGACTCAAAAGAGAAATAAAGAATAAACTATGAATCAGGTTGGACCCTAGTTAGATTGATGTGGAACAAACACCCTGGGTAAGATTACAGTTTTGTGATTTCATTACCAAAAACCTTGGGAACTAACTGAGAGTAGGCCAAGAGCCAAGCTAAGGATAACAGAGTATCATCCCTCATTCACCAAAAAGTTGTGATGGGTGTCCTAATAAACCATCAAATTTTTTTCTTATCATACCAGGCCTTAAAGAGTCAGAATTCAAATCTATTCAAACCCATTCTCTTGATCCATAAAGTATTTGTTGGATCAGCAGGTGCAAGAAAAGAAGCTAGCATATCTATTGCACACATGTGTTAAAGATACAGGTCTATGGTAAGCCCTCTGTTGAGTACCAAGGACACGAAGGCAAGAAAACCAGTTTCTTCACTAAATTTCACAGGCTTTTAAAAAAGATGGAAAAGCAAACAATTACTTGTTTACAATATGATAATATATGTAAAGGCTACATGTGAACCTGGAGGACAAAAATATTTACATAAAAGTTTGAAAAAAGGAGGTGACACAAGGTGATGTTTGAATATTGGAATTCAATGTAGTCTTTCATTATTTTAAAATTTATAGTAAACTCATACAAGAAAACTTTCTTGTTTTGATACAAAAAAAAATATTCAAAACCTACAAGTAAGTATCATCCTTTAGAGAAATCCAAGGGCCTATGAAGAGCAGTATTACAACATGATATAACATTTTTCTAGAGAACATGACAAAATAAACCCAAAAAACTTATAGACTTTAAAAGGAAGTACATAATTCTCATAATTAGATTATGTAAATTTCATATTAGAAAACTATTAGGACAAATAAATCAGTAATACAGCCCAAAACATATGGATAAGTGTTAAATACAAGAATTTGGGCAAAGATGGATTTAGGAGTCAGCAAAAAGGAAAGAATTTAGAAAGATGCTCTGCCTTCTATCTTAGAAATTGTGTCAACCTATAAAAAGGTCCTTTATCTATAAACTGGATCAAGGACACATTTGGGGTAATGGCAAGGTAGAGGTGAACAAGAATGAGTCTTATTTTGAACACAAGGTGTTCAAGATGACTATGGCATCCAAGTGGAGACCTCCTGTATGTACTAATGGGGATAGAATAGACTATGCTGCAATGGTAACTAACTCCAAAATCTTGGTGGCTTGTACCAAATAAGATTTATTTCTCACTCTCACAAAATCTAGTGCAAGTTGGAAAGGTGGAGTCTTCTCTCATCTTGCAGCTATGGTATCTGGGGAGCAGGGAAACAGGAATGACTTTCATCCACAATCCACTGGTCAAAACTCTGTCATATTGCCCAATTTAACTGTAAGACAGGTTAGAAAATGTAGTCTTTCCCACATTCCTATATGGAGTAACAGTACCATAAACACAGAACACCCGCTCTTCCAAATGAAGAGTGTCAGAAATATGAGTGTGAGCTTAGGGATGAAATTTTCATTATAATTATTTGCTGGGTACTTAATGAAGTTCTAAATTAGAACTCCAATTTCTCCAGGTGGAAAGCAAGTATAGTAATATCTACATTTTCTATTTTAGAAGATGTTCTAATAAAATTAAATGATTATGTGGAGAAACTAGCCTATAAAACAGAATATAAAGCAAAAAACATATATTTATACTGTATTTATTCTAGAAACATCAGTATATACAGAGGAATTGCAATTACTCTTTTTGTTTGATACTTGCCTCCTATGTGTAAAATAAAAGTGTTTATGTGTTTGTATGTGTGTGTGTGTGTGGTAGGTAGCTGGTCATCTTTTCAGAACTGAAAACAGCAAAGGGTACCAGACAATTTCATCTTCCACTTCATATGGCTGGAGGTAAGCAAACTTCTTCTGTAAAAGATGAGGTAGCATTTTAGGCTTTGTGGACTATAAAGTCACTACAGATCACTGCCCACAACTGCAAAATTCTGCTATTGTAGCAAGAAAGCAGCCACTAACAGTATGGATGGACCTGGCTGTGTTCCAAAAAAAACACAAAATATTTATAAAATATAAGTGTATGCTGAAGACCGCTGATTTATCCAAAAGTGTCTTCTTTGCATCTACAACAAAGGACTTTGGTATGAGAATTTGGTAGTTTGTATGTGGTGCTCAAGGCATTTTCTTAACTCCTCAACACCCTTTTAGCCCCTAGAACAATCGATAATTGTCAGCAGGCCTGGATGAGCAAAAAAGCTTTCTCCTGCCCAGGATAGGCATTGGGATAAATGAATAAACTTTTATAGAGATTAATGAGCTATTCTTAATAGGAAAAGGTGAACAGATTTTATTAAACAGTAAAGACAAAGTAGAAAACAGATTAAGTATTCCGGAAACTTAAACAATGGCGAGGAGAAACTAGAAATACCAAACCACTGAAGCTCAGGGAAATCAATCAATCATGATCAAATTATCCATTTTCTTTATTATTTTATGTATGTATGTACGTATGTATGTATTGGCCATACTCATGGCATGCAGAAGTTCCTGGGCCATGGATCAAATCCATGGCACAGCAGTGACCAGATCCACAGCAGTAACAATGCCAGACCCTTAACTTGCTGAACTCCTCTTACTGTTATTTTTAGTTGAGAAATCCTAATGTACTACTTGCCTTTCTTGACCAAAGGAACACAATAATTATAATAAGACATTAAAGCAATACAATTTGTAATTTATGATGTTTGGGAACTTATAAATAGCTGGTTGTCAATGGTCTTATCTGCAAAGGACACACATGTCAAAATATTTATTTATGAAGGGACTTTGAAACTACCATCCCATTATTAATGTTTTTCCTTCCACTTTCATGTTTTACATCATACATTTACACAATCCTCTGTTGCTTTTAGAATGCAATACTAGTTTTCAAAACAGTAAATTCTCTACCAGTTACAATATGTAAGAACATGAATCTTCATCTCGACAGAAAAGAAAAAATAATAAAGACGACTTTTTATCTTTATGACAGCTGCTAAAAGGTCTTACTCCAAAGACATTATTGGTTAGGGAAAAATTCTCTATCCTTGCAATAGTATGTGCTTGTACTTTCTAACAGATTAACACAATGGAAGTTAATTATTCTGTTGCGTCAAAGGCCATTATCAATAAAAAGACAAATTGTGATAAATGAGGAACCTCTTTTTGCCTGTCCGCCCATAGGTTGCTAGTGTCAACTTTTACACTGATTATATTAAGAAAATTATATAAGAAATGGCTTTATACCTCTTTAGCATTATCAATAATACAATTGGACCTGGGACTGAAGCTTTGTGGATATGTTCTTTTCTCACCTTTGATTATTGTTTCCTTCATGCAGCTGCTTATTGATCTTATACTCAACCCTTTGGCAATTGGAGGTCTGGAATCTCACCTGCTAATTACATGTGCTGTGGTTCTAAAACAGACCCATGCTGGTGAGGCACCTGCAAACTTTATTTAATGGGCATATTATGAATTTACTAACTCCCTTATCCCCACCTTCATTTGTAGCTTTCTTACAAAATTTAAGTAGGAAATTTCCTATAATCCAGTTTATAAAGAGAATACATTCTTAAATTTAATATAAGACTATGTTATTGTGGACTTATATTTGTAATATTTAATGTGTTATTATATATCTGTCATTTAGAGATATAAATCCAGCTCTTTCAACAGCATTTACTATTATCTCCTTTGTGGAAAGCATTGTCCTAAGAACAATGACAGATACAAAGAGATAAACTATAAGGAACTATTGTGATTAGAAAGAGTTATATAATAAATCACGGATGATAAGAACTATAACTGAGCTTTAAACAAATTTCTGAAAGTGTTGAAAAATGAATGTTAGTGAAGTAATTAAACTGTTACTGTGGAAAATAATTAAAAATCAAAACAAATATCTCTCCTAGCACATGCTGTTGCTCTGCCTGTCTTATATACTGCTATTCTCATCATTCTCCACTCACTTATTCAGATCTAAATCTGGAAGTTGCCTTTTGCATGTACAAATTCAGGACTTACAACGAGCAGACGCTGCCAGAAAACCGCTAGAACTCATCAATGAATTCAGTAAAGCTGCAGGATACAAAAATAACACACAACAATGAAAGATCAGAAAAAGAAATTAAGGAAATAATCATGCATCAAGGAGAATAAAATACCTAGGAATAAACCTACCTAAAGAGGTAAAATGTACTCTGAAAACTATAAAACACTGATGAAAGAAATCAAAGATGACACAAACAGATGAAAAGATATCCCATGCTCCTGACTGGAAGAATCGATACTGTCAAAATGACTTATACTACCCAAGGCAATCTACAGATTCAATGCAATCTCTATCAAATTACCAATTACTCACAGACTAGAACCAAAAAAATTTAAATTTGTACAGAATCACAAAAGACCCAAACAGCCAAAGCAATCTTGAGAAAAACAGAGTTGGAGGAATGAGGCTCCAAGACTTCAGACTATACTACAAAGCTTTGAAACAGTCTGGTCCTGGCACAAAAACAGAAATATAGATCAATAGAACAGGATAGAAGGCCAAGAAATAAACCCACACACTATGGTTAACTAATCTGCAACAAGGGAGGCAAGAATATACAATGGAGGAAAGATAGTCTCGTCAATTAGTGATGCTTGGAAAACTGGACAGTTACATGTAAAAAGAATGAAATTAGGACATTCTCTAACACCATGCACAAAAATAAACTCAAAATAGATTAAAGTCCTAAACGTAAAGCCAGATACTATAAAACTCCTAGAGGAAACATAGGCAGAACACTCCTTTTAAAAAAAAAAAACAAAAAAAAAACAAAAAAAAAAAAACTCCTACACTCTTCTATCCCAATAGCATGCTAGAGAATGTTTAACAATGGCTCTTTAGAAAGTCACACACACACACACACACACTTCTTATAAATCTGATTCTTATACTTAGTAGCACCTAACTACTAAGTAATAAAACAATTACAGTACTATTTTCTGCAAATTCCATATAGCCACTTGTTTTTGCCAGAATACAGTCGTCAATTTTTCTTAAACTTATATCCACATCAAATCTATGGTTGCATGTGATGAATTAATGCTGCTACAATATAAATATCAGTTGAGAATTTTATTGACATGGAGTAAGATGAAAGTGAAACAACTGAGACATATGCCAAAACTCTTTTCAAATATTGGAAGGAGAATTCCTCAATTTTTGTGCTATTTTAGTGTAAGAACTACAGATACAATATATTTTTAAGTTTAATCTCATCTATTAATATTTATCCATTGATTTATTATTTAGACACCACTATGTAGTATTTTCTCTGTACAAATAGAATAGATGTAAATAACTTGAAGAGCATATGAAGTAGAAAAATATAGTCAAATAATTAGTAAGTGATGAGTTGTATGCAGGTATTTTCTTTGTTTCCAATATATTTTATTTCATACATAGTTTATATGCTTTAATTTTTAATATTGACTCTATTTAGTGACTGGTTCTCAAAATTCCTGAAAAATTAACCATCAGTTCTTATAAGCCAGTTTAGATGGTACCAGCTCATCACTGCTGCTGTCAATGTGCAGGCTCAATACACTACATAAAATATCTCCTCAACGTTTATAGCCAAGTCCCCCACAGTTCTTATTTTTACCCCTATGCAATCTGGTGTTTTATACTAGCACTTTTTTGGTAGGACATATATGAATACACTATTTCTGCCACTAGCCTGCAAGCTTCTTGAAGACAGCTACTCTGTCTCAGGAATGTGTACGTCCTCAGAAAATAAACTAGGGGTAGGCACAATGAGGCAATCCATAAATATAGAAATACATTTTCTTTTAACAAGTCACTGTTCCACATTAACTGATCTGAATGACCGATACCAAAGTTATTAGTTGTGATTTTTGTCATTATAAAGCAGGGAAATCAAAACATCTTAAAAAAAAAAAGATCTTTTTTGGCATACATAATTGGGAAAGACATTGGATGGCTCAATTCAAAATCAAAGAAAGAGAAATAGGAAAACCATGAAGTCAGGATCAATGTTTCCAGAATTTCCTCAGTCCACCTCTGATTTCTTCTTGCCTCATTTTGTCAATATAACTTCAGTAAAAACTAATCTCTGGCATTGTACATAATAGATTTATAGATTCATTCAACTACTATTTATTGAATATTTGCTACCTGTCTGGTATTGTGCTTAGGTTATGAAGTGCATGGCAAAGAAGATAGATGTGATTCCTATTGTAATAGTTAACTCTCTAGTAATAATGAGAACAACAAATAACTGCAATACAAGGGGAAATGCTTTATGCAAGGGAAGTCTTAAGACCTCAGGAGCACAGAAGAAAAACACCAAAATTTGCCTTGGGAAGTCAGCAGAGAATTCCAAGAGAATTATTGTTCAACCTGACCTCAAAGATATGATTAAGGGTCAGCCAGGTCAAGTTTATTAAAGACTAACTTCTTCATTGATTTCAATTTTTTGTTCTTCATTCTCGAAATATATTGCCCATATTTTTAATGTTTCCTGTGATATTCTGCAAAAGAGAGCTTTAAGCTATAAATATGACCGAGCCTAAATATTTTTAGACTCGAACTGGCAGAGGTCAAAGAACTAAATTTACCATTCTTGTCTAAGAAGAGGAGGAAATTTTTCACCTATGTGCTCTGATGAGAAGATATAATAAGCTCAGTGAAAAGGTCCAAGCAAGCTCTTGATATTTCTTCTCCTCCCAAATATAAAATCTGTTTAGAAGAGATTAAGACAGTAATGATGAAACATAGATTAATTTAATAGGCTCATCCTGTAAGCTATGTTGTTGGGGGGAGCCTGGTCAGCATTAAACTTCTTTCCAAGAAATATCTTATATTTCTATTTAACAATACATTTGAAGAAAAGAACATTTCTGAGAATATTAACCTATGGGGGAAATATCTTTTATTTCCTTAGGAACCACATATATAGATTGTTTTGTCTACCAAATTAGGTAATTCCTTTATTCTCTTTTCTCAGCAGTCCCATCTTCTAGGTCAGAAGGGGGTTGAAAAATGTGAGAAAAAACAATTCTCAGAGAGAGCCTTGGAATTGAATAACCATTAGCTTATTCACCCCAGATAAGGGAAGATTACAAATTTGACAGAGTTCATTCATGACAAGAATGACAATCCCATATAGAGGATTAACTTGATATAATAGTAGTTTCATCAAACCAAGTGTTCAACATTTGCATGAGAAAGGCAAAAACCCAACTATAAAATTCAACAAACTGAGCAAAGGAGATGCCCATATTTCATACTGAAACTGTGAGAACTGGCCATATTCTCTCTTAATGACATTGGATTAACCCCAAGCGTGTCTGTTACATGATAAAGCCTGCTAAAGGTGTGATCTCATAACAGAAATTGGCTGCTATATGTCAGGTATAGTACTAGCTTAGTCATTCACATATTATGTGAGAAATATTATTACCCCCATTTTTATAAATAGAATAATAGTGATACAGAAATAACTTGCTCTGTTTCAAAGGAGAGTTAATGTCTCTGATAGAATTCAATCCTATTTCTAAATCCAAGGCTTTTCTCACTTTCACTGAAATACATGCAATAAAAAATGGAAGAGATTAATGATACATAACAATGTTTTATTTTTTATTTTTGTTTTTGTTGATTTACTTATTTGTCTTTTTGCCTTTTCTAGAGCCACTCCCACAGCATATGGAGGTTCCCAGGCTAGGGGTCGAATCGGAGCTGTAGCCGCTTTGCCAGAGCCACAGCAAAGCGGGATCTGAGCCACATCTGCAACCTATACCACAGCTCACAGCAACACCGGATCCTTAACCCAATGAGCAAGGCCAGAGATTGAACCTGCAACCTCGTGGTTCCTAGTTGGATTCGTTAACCACTGAGCCACGACGGGAACTCCCATAACAATGTTTTAAATAACAATTTTTTTTTTTTAATGAATCACCTCTTCCTAAAAGTAAAAGAATTAAGTAAAATATTTCACAGTATTTTGGCAGGTGGATAAGAACTCCTTTGCTAACACTCCTAGGAAGGGCTGAATTATATGATTTTCACCATCACATTAAATATATAAAGTTGACATAAATCACTATCTGACATATATACATACTAAAAGTTCCTATTACAGAAAATGATAATTCCTGGGTCAATTCATTTTGAATGAATTGCTCACCTCGTCACAACTTCAGTTGACCCTTAGACAACACATGGTTTAGGGGTGCCAACCCCTTACACAGAAAAATCCAGGTATAATTTTTTTGGCCATACCTGCAGCATGAGAAAGTTCCAGGGCCAGGGATTAAAACTGCACCACAGTAGCAGTCCAAGTCATGGCAGACAGAACACTGGATCCTTAACCAATTGAGCACAGCCAACTCCCTGTGTATAATTTTTGGCTCCCCTAAAACTTAACTACTGAAAGCCTGCTGTTGACCAGAAGCATTATTAATAACACAGTTGATTAACACATTTTTGCTGTATTTTAATAATCACATTACATAAAAATTAAAATAGTAACTTTTGATTCTAACTTATGGAAAAAAATTAACATAGTTCTTCCTATTCCCTGCTTTCTTTGCTTTTACTTTCCAGATTTCCATAATTTAATGTAGTATCAAAGGGCAATAATTCAAATGCTAATATTAAATCTATGGTGATATTTCATTTTACACATTCAATTTTGAAAATATTTTAATCAATTATTTTAGCTTACTGGCATCAAAATTTTTGAATTTTGGAGTTTACCATTGCAATTACTTCTCTCATCTTTGTTCAAAGTAGCACTTGATGCTTATCTCCAGCCATTTGTTCGCTAATATCACCATGCTCAAATTTAAGCTTCACTTTGTCTTTATCTCTTTGTGCTGGGATGCATATGGGGAGACATGTTGTGGCTTTGTAGGAGGCGCTGTCAATCTGTGGCCCTCGATGGTGGGGTCCTTGAATATTGTAAACTGCACTTTATTTCAAAGGGCATCTTGTGCATTCCTAGGGTTTTACTTCTTGTATGATTAACCTGTCATTCTTCTGAAAGTTTGGTGACTTGTACCTTAGAGATAGTCATTAAAGAGACTTTCAATCCTTTAAGGAAACATCACCAGGAGGTCATGTTGATGACCGACAGGCTGTTGATGACAGCCCTCCAATGGATGACCTGTTGCTTATTTGGGATGGTTGAAAGTTTCCTTTCATCACATGCTTATCAACTTCCTGTGTATAAGACAATGAACTAAGAGCATTCAACTGGTAAATTAGGCAAAGACTATCCATGGATCCTGCAATCAAGAATGTGAATTTAACGGTAAAATGAACTGCATAAAAGTTTTCTTTTAGTTACAGTTTCAGAGACCACTCCTCTGACAAAAATGTCTCACAAATGTTGTTGACTGAATTCATTCTTATATAACTCATAATTGATTATAGTGTTTGTTTTAAAATTTTCTTGTGTGGATCACATTCCTAATGGGTGATCTTTTCTCTGTGTTGGAGGTTCGCTGTGCCTCACTCAGGGCAATATTTTGGGCAGCTTTACAACAATTCTAATATAATTGTGAAAAAAATGTACTATCATAAATGATATATGAGACATAGAGCTAAAATCCCTTAGTAAGACATAGGGAGAAGGGATTCTTTCCTAGCAGAGGAAATAGAAAAGTCTTTGTGGTGGCTTAACTTAAGCTTTTAAGATTGAGTAGGTTCAGGCAAGCACAAAGAGTACTTCAGTCAAGAAACGAGAAAACACATTCAGGTCCCATAATGGGAGGAGGCATGGACAGCATGAGGAACTCATAGAGGCCCATGTGGCCAGAATGCAGACACAGAGCTTAGTCCATGACAAGGCTGAAGGGGTAGGCAGGCATCACACCATGCCTGGCCTCCTAGGATAATGAAAAATAGCCTCCATATGCCCTAAAGCCAATTGGAAGACCTTCACAGGTTTTAAGGAAGGCTTGGGATCCTAATAACATCTCTGTGTTGATAATTTCATGTAGTGTATAAATGCCTTTGCAATGTAGAAAACAGGAAAGGTTGAAAGTAGACTATTGGTACTATTGGGGAAGATTAAAACATATTAATTTAATTAAAAGCATATGCAATTTAATTATTCAAGAAGTATTTGAATGTGCACCTGGATGAGTTCTATCCTAAATGTTATCAGAGTTATAAAATTATAAAAGAAAGGATTATATATACATATTTATATACATATACTAACACATATATTTATATTTGGGTACAAATATACACAGATGCATATATACACTAATGCAAAGAAAATAACTTAAAGGGAAATTTTAAAATATTTTTAAAGAGTTAAAGTAACTATTTTAAATATTAACATCAATAATATAAATATGTTAATTTTATATTTATAAAAAGAATATGAATATTTATATCAAATGTCTATTTGTGATTTAAAAATATGAAAAATAGTATAGGTCATAAAAGCTACAGAATATAGTAAAAGGTAACATGAGAGTGTGCTGAAATCTATGATTAACTATACACTGAAGCCAACGTGTTGCATAGAGGCATATAGTTTTCTTACATGATGGCTCAGGCATTCAAGAGCAAGTCTCTCAAGTATCCTGGTCCCATGAGGCTGACCCAGAAATAGGTGTGGCATTATTTCTGCCATATTCCTTTGGTCCAATAGTCATAGAACTCACCTCCAGTTCAGAGTAGAAACAAATCCCTACCTCGCAATGGGAGGAGTAACAAAGAGTTTGTAGACAGCTCTTATCTATCTTAGGAAAATACAGATAGAGAAGGTGGAATGTAAAATCTACACAAGGTGAGGGGCAAAGAAGTTGGTTGTCCTCATGAATAATAATAAGAGTTGAGATCCACTGAGAAATTAATATGTGCCAGTCACAATAATATTTCCTTTGTAGGAATTATCCCTTTTATTCCTCACCCCCCAAAAAAAATTCCTATGAAATGGGAAATTTCATACCTACTATATTGATAAAGAATCTCAGCCTATGGAGTTTCCATTATGGCACAGCAGAAACGAATCTGACTAGGAACCATGACGTTGCGGGTTCAATCCTTGGCCTTGCTCAGTGGGTTAAGGATTTGGTGTTGCTGGGAGCTGTGGTGTAGGTTGCAGATGCTGCTCAGATCTGGCGTTGCTGTGGCTATGGCATAGACCAGAAGCTGTAGCTCTGATTGGACGCCCTAGCCTGGGAACCTCCAGATGCTCTAGGTGTGGCCTAAAAAAAAAAAAAAAAAGTGTCTCAGCCTAGAGAGAATAATGAACTTGTCCAGTGTCACAGATCTTGCTAATAGCACAGCCACTGTTTGAAGTGAACCTGATTAAGAGTTTTGCTGAGTAAGCTATTAGAACACATCACCAATTTTAAAATACAATAAAAATTTGAAATCTTTTGTGAGACAAATATTTTTATGTATCAACTCCACACTTATGTTGAAACCATTGCAGTTCTCAGCAGTCTTTTAAATACTGACTATTCTTTAAATGTGGTACTAGCCTCTGATTAAGAAACATTGATGTGAATAAACAGGTTCATCAAATTGTAAATAAACATTTATAACCAGTATTTCCATATCCATAATTCCATTAGAAATCCATAGTTTAACATTATATTTGAATCAAAACAACAAATTGATTTTTTGAAGGAAAGTTGATTTATAATGTTTCAGGTATACAGTAAAGTGATTCAATTATATATATATCTTTTTCTTTTTCAGATTCTTTTACAGTACAGGTCATTACAAGATATTGCAGTAATTCCCTGTGCTATACTTTAGGTCTCTGTTTACATATTATATATATAGTAAAGTAAATCTGGTAATCCTAAATTCCTAATTTATCCTACCCCCTCTTTCCCTAATCATAAGTTTGTTTTCTGTCTATGAGTCTATTTCTGTTTTGTAAATAAATTCACTTCTATTGTCTTTTTAGATTCCACATATATGTGATACCATATAATATTTATTATCTCCCTGTCTGACTGACTTCTGTAAATATGATCATCTTTAGGTCCATCCATGTTGCTGCAAATGGCATTATTTCATGCTTTTTTATGGCTGGGTAATATTCCATTGTGTATATATACTCACAATTTCTTTATCCATTCATCTGTCAGTAGACATTTAGGTTGCTTCCATGTCTTGGATATTGTAAATAGTACTTCTATGATTATTGGGGTGCATGTATCTTTTCAAATTAGAGTTTTTGTCTTTTCCAGATATACGCCCAGGAGTGGGATTTCTGGATTATATGGTAACTCTATTTTTAGGGGGGGTTTGGGGTTTTTTTGGTTTTGTTTTTGTTTTGTTTCTTTTTAGGGATGCACTTGCTGCATATGGAAGTTCCCAGGCTGGGGGTCGAACTGAAGCTACAGCTGCTGGCCTATACCACAGCCACAGCAACGTCAGATCCAAGCCATGTCTGCAAACTACTCCACAGCTCATGGCAACACTGGATCCTTAACCCACTGAACAAGGCCAGGGATCAAACCTGCATCCTTGTGGATACTAGTCAGATTTGTTTCTGCTGAGCCATGATGGGAACTCCCCTACTTTTAGTTTTTTAAGGTATCTCCATACCATTCTCCATATTGGCTGCACCAGTTTACATTTTCATCAACAATGTCAGAGGGTTCCTTTCACCCTCTCCAGCATTTATTATTTGTAGACTTTTTGACAATGGCCATTCTGACCGGTTTGTGATGATACCTCATTGTAGTTTTGATTTGCATTTCTCTAATAACTAGCAATATTGAGCATCTTTTCATGTGAATTTAGCCATCTATATGTCTTCTTTGGAGACATGTCTACTTGGGTCTTCTGCCCATTTTTAAATTTTTTTTTATATTGAGCTATATAAGCTAAAACAATTAATTGTTAAATTTAACTAGAGTTAGATTTAAAGTTTGTATTTAACTCTGAATACAAATTGCACATGACAGAAAAAAATTACTTTTTAACTCTTTCTCATTTATTATTTGAACAACAAATCTGGTAACTTCCTTAGAAATAGTACATTTTGGAGTTTTTTAATTTAATTATCAGTAACTATAAAATGAAAATAAAAAGGGGAATAATATAATAGTATTAAAATACATTATATGGTATTTGAAATGTATATTCTTAACATAATGAGCATTATTTAATTGGTGGCCAAAAGTGAGCTGGAAGCTAAAAATATTTCTAATGATGATCACAACTCACTTTTTGTGGCCTTCACCATTCTAATTTATCTGAGGAACTTTTAAGCAGCTTAATCCACAATAAATTATATAATTTTAGACTGAGATTTGTATTCAATTAAATTTCTTAATACTAAAGCACCTTCTGATTCAGTTCAGAGGGTGATAATATTTTTATGGGAAATTCATACAGCATGGTTCTTAGCCTCACTATGTACTTGATCTGCCTGGTGATATTAACATTTTGTAATAAAGTGACATTTCTAACACAGAGATAAATCATATTATCTAGCTAATCCTCAAAACATTCATCAGAGCCAGCTTGCTGAGAAATATGAGCTTCAATTTCTAAAAGGAACGAACAGAGAAGTTAAACTATTTATTAGAGATAGTGACTAATACCTATTCTGTTCTCAAGGCATCAAATAAACTATTCAAGGGTTAGGAAAAGGAGCCTTTAGGACGGTATAGGACCAAGCTTTTAAGGCAAACTTGAGGGTCTATTTAGAGCCTCCTTTAGGCTCCTGAAGTTGACACACTCATACAAACTCCAATTTGAGAAGGATTCAGTGTGAAGGGAGAAACTGGAAGCTTCTAGAGATAAGGGAAGTATATTAGTAACTATCGTTCAACTCATGAATATGCTTTTCATTGATAGTTCTTGGCCAAAATGAACCCCTTTCCATGTATCCACTTCCTCTTTTTTGAAGACCCAACATTCAAACTCAAAGAAAAATAACAAAATAAACTCCCCAGGTGACAACTCTAGGCTCTAACACTATTGAGTCCCTGATGTGCAACACAACTGAGTCTCTGAAGTGCAGCCATCACTGCAGAGGCTCTGCTGAGACTGAAAGACAGATCACAACACAAAGTGCTCACTCAAGTGAGAGTAGGGACATAGCCTTGCACCAAACTATAAAGTCTTTAGGAGAATTAGCCATAAAAACATCTGCAAAAATATGAACACAGACATAGCACGGTTGCAGCCTTAACACATCCTTGGCTATAATGAATTCTTTGGCACTTGTCACGTGCTTTAGCTGCATATGAGAGGAAAGTGACATAGACAGCTGTAGAAACTTCCATACTGTCATTTGGGATTCCCCCCCATTTTCCCAAATTACAAAAGATAAAGAGTCATCATAGACTACCTAGATTCTGCAAATTCAGCTATATCCCACTTACCCATGGAGGGAGCTAATCTAACTGCAACTCAGATGACTTGGGGGGGGTGGGGGGGACAAGAGCCAAGCTACAGCCAGAGCTGCTGAAGAAGACTGCAAGAGAGAAACCAAGAGATAAGTGAATACATAGATGTTTGTGCAAGGCAGTGCATAAAAGTTACAAATCGGTCAGCCTTTTGTGGTGTACTCGAATGTACACAGGATTTGGACCTAAATTTTATTTATTTATTATTTTTTAAATGCAGAAACTACAAGATGTCCTGGGTTATACATGCATGACATTTAGCTTCAGTGAGACAAAAAACAATAAGGGCACCCTTTCTCAGGAGATGCTTGTGTTGCTATCTGCTTATATTTATGTTTATTTCAGAGGCTCCAGGGGGAGAGAGCAGAGCAAAGAAAGAAGAAAGGACGAACAGCATGTGATGAAATCTCTGCACTTGGGGAAGATATGAAATTTAAAAAGCCTAAGCAAAGAGGAGTGACCTTGAATAAAAAAGTCCACCCTTAGAAACAACAAAACATCAAGAAGTGGCCTTTCCTGTTTTTTTCTTTCTCCTTTTTTTCCTCCTGTGGTAGACTTAAGTTTCCATCTCTCTTACTGTTTTACCCTTATTGGTCCCCTCAGAGCTTTACACGATGCCACAGCCACAAGGGTGGAGGATCTCACCATACACTGAAACATGAATAGGGTGTTCAGTTTCAAAAGAAGTCATCATTTTATAGGTTTCAACTTAAAGAAAAAAATAACAACCCAATGTCTACTATGTCATCATCATCCAATTATATCTTTTTTTCCTTTTATAGAGAGAAGTTCTCTTCCCTAACGCTTCCTGGTTTTATGCCTTCAGGCAGGCAACCCATTCCATTTGCTAAATTTAGCTGCTTCCTTTCAAGTTGAAACACATCTCCAATGGCCTAGACGTATCATCCCAAATAAAAGAAAGAGGAAGAAAAAGGAGGAAAAAGAAATAGTCCCTCTGCCATACTGATGAAACTAGATTTTTGTGTGTGTGTCTAGAGGAAAATACAACATTTATATGCTGGCCTTTGGAAAGCCTCCATTAGCTGCTCTATTTTAAGATGGAAAGAGCACAGCAGTAGCTTAACCTGAAGCTCTGTTGTGACTAGAAGCACTGTTTCTCCTGACTCAGTGTCTCCATTGATCAAATTAGGACAGACTGAGAGTTGATTACAAATAATGTGTATGAAAGATGGAGGACAATGTAACATAGTGAGCATTCGTGATACATGGCAAGATAAAGTAGCTCTCTTGCTTCCTCTTGTTTCATTTAACCACCATCTTATCAGGGAAATGGAAGAGAGATGTCTTTTTAACTGAAGCTCTACTCTGTGTTGCTTCAACTCAGTGATTTTGTATGTGTATGTCTGTGTGTGGGTGACAAGTCCCTCCAGCCTGGTGTACCACCCACCTACTCCACACGCACAGCTCTTTTCAAAAATAAGTATCCAGAAAGTGGACAGACTCCTTTAGCAAGAACAAGATTTCGTTCTCCATGTAAATAGAAGAGTAAAGACCATAAGGAGGAAAGAGAGGGGATTGCAATCTACTTACAACAATTTTTTTTAAAAAAATGCAACTTCCGCTACAACATGCTGTCAAAAAATATCTAGCTATGTTATTTTTCCAAACAGATGTGTCTTCTCTTTGTGGAGTAAGTACCTATTTTTTATATAAAATTACATATCAGTAAAGCACATTAAATATATTGCTATTGGTATTAGCCAATACTGTTGGCCCATTTTCCAGCTACTGAAAACTTTTTTCAAGTAATATTTAACTACTTTCCCAGATGTTTGCCAAAATGTGTTGTTTCAAATTCCAATTGAGTAAATAGAGAAACTTAACTTTGCTGCTTTTTTATAATTGCATAGACTATAAATCTAACCAAATTTATAGTATCAAACAGTTGATTATTTCATTTTGAGAAAAACAAGTGTAAACTCCACATGACTATTTTTCTAATGCATCCATGTATTGATTTACTATATATTTGCATTCTGTGTGTTTGTACAAAATATTTTTCATTGTAAACTCAGTGCTCTTACAAAGTCCGTTGTCATTTTTCTTTCTATTTGGATGGGCTGTATGATGCTTATTCTTCCATGAAGTGGACTGGAGTCCTCGTGCTCAGATATCTATGATTTATTACTGAAGGAGTGGCTTACTTACAGTAAGTTCGCAAGATGGTTCTCTTTAGTACCCTATTGTGTGTACCATCTGGGCTTGCTGTTTTCAGTGCACTCCAGTTTCTCAAATATTCCCTTACCTGTTTTTTTTTCTTTTTTTAAAGATATGCTACTATTTTGGTAAGCAGTATATTAACCTTTGTTCATTATTTTTCTATTTTCCTTTTTATAAGGTATAGTATATAAAATATCAAATGAATTTAAATCAACATCCTGACATGTTCAGGAGTTATTAATTTCATTGATTCATGTTTAGAAGACTAGTTTATTCCCTGCCATGGAACTACATCTTGACAAACACTGTTCTAGACAGCAAGGAAGTTACCTTTATATCTTCTTGCCCTAATACAATTAGGAATAAATAACAAATACATGGTCATTTCTATTTTCTGAACAAAGTATTCAGTTCTCATTGAGTCAAAAGATAATACAGTGACCCTCCATATCCAGAGTTCCACATCCGTGGATACAATCAACCTCAGATCGAAAATAATACATTTTTTTTTAATTTCCAGAAAGTTTCAAAATGCAAAACTTGAATTTTCCACACACTGGCAACTATTTACATAATATTTACATTGTATTAGGTGTTATAAGTAATCTAGAGATGGAGTGCCTGGTGTGGCTCAGCTGAACCAAATCTGACTAGTATCCATGAGAACACAGGTTCTATCCCTGGCCTTGCTTAGTGGGTTAAGGAGCCGGCATTATCCGTAAACTGTGGTATAGGTCACAGATGTGGCTCAGATCCTGCCTTGCTGTGGCTGTCATGTAGGCTGGAAGCTACAGCTCTGATTTGACCCCTAGCCTGGGAACCTCCATATACCACAGGTGCAGCCCTAAAAATACAAAAAAAAAGTAATCTAGAGATGATTTAAAGTATATGGGAAAATGTAAGATTTGATATATGCAATACTATACCAATTATTTAAGGGACTTGAGCATCCGTGGATTTTGTCATCTGTCAGGGGTCCTGGAGCCAACCTCCCACAACACAGAGGGATGGCTGTACTCCATTTTTCACCCTTTCTTCATTTTTCATAATATCTAATGATATATTTTGCTTATATAATCTGCAAGCAGATTCATATAGCAATAAATAAAATGTATCAATCTATATTATTGTATATTATAGGTTGTAAATATGATGAAAAATATGGAGGAAAGAGAGGGAGGAAGTACCAGAGGTGAGAATGGTTTGGAAGACCACACTGAGGTGACACTTGATCAAAACACTGATGTAGCTGAAGAAGAAGGGAAGATGGCTTCCTGGGAGAAGCATTTCTAGGTTGCTTTAGCCCATGCAAAGCCACTGCTGAAGGAATGTGTCTGACATATGCACAGAAAACAAGAAGGCAGTGTGGCTGGGGCAGAGTGAAAAAAGAAGGAGGGAGCCATCTGTTCCTCATGCCGCTGTGGCTGAAGGACAAAGACCAGGCTGTGGCTTAGGTATCAGGGCAGAGTAAGCATAATCAGGAAGGATGCTTCAAGGGAGAGGCTATTGGAAGACAGAAACATTCTCTGCTAATGAATTGAATGAAGTGAGAGATATAATGTAATATAATATAATACATAAATTTGTTGAGTTTACATTTAAACTTTATTTTCAAAATTAGTAATAAAAAAAATGAAAAGAATACAAACCAAAAAAAAAAAAATGTCAGAGGTTTTAGTCTTTTTTTGTACCACCTAACCTCATATCCATTGTGTACAAGAAAATGTTATTGTTAGCTTTTTAAGTAGCCAAGAAAGTTTAAATTACTTAAGACCTTTAAACTACACTACTTCAGAGTTCTACAAGATGGACCAATGTTCTCTACTTCTAAAGTTGAATAATGACAATCATTTGAATTTTCTTGAAAAAAAGAAATTTAAGGAATATAAATCTTTCAATTAATCCCATCAATCATTTATCCCCTAAATCTTATTTAAAAACTTTCCTATCAATCAATGAATATCTGCTTCCAAGATCTAGCAGAGAAAAAATACAAATTAATAAGTAGCATATTTCTATAAGAATTAGAAATATTTTAGGTTCCACATATAAATGATATCATATGGTATTTATCTTTCTCTTTCTGACCTATATATAGCACAGGGAATATACCCAGCAAATACAAATTAGTAAGTAGCAAATTAATAAATAATCCTAAAGAAGTGCATAATATTTATATTAATGTAATATAAATCCAGAAATAGTTTATCATACTAATATGCTCAACTTTTTCTGGACATAAACTCTTAAGAATATGATTTAATGTAATATATATATAAAATAAACATAGTTTTTCCATCAAATTTGCTCTGGTTCATTTGCCAAAATTAAATATATCAATAATGAAAATGAACTTGCAGAAACTCTAGTTCCACAGTTATCCTTGAGTTTCATCTCTTAGATAGGATTCAATTTCCACAGGATTAACTTAATCACAAATACCAAAGACAAAAGTAACCCTTAGGATACATGGGAAGAAGCCATCAAAATTCAGAGACAAGACTGCAGACTGGACTCGAGTTCCCATGGCTGTGTGGAGATGCTACAGATGGCTGCGGGAACCTCTTCCAATCACAGAGACAAGGATGGAACCACTCAATGTGACACACTAAGCAGGGATGACACTCAGTGAGCATTGTTTGTTGATGTCCAATAAGGCACAGAGGGGTACGAAAGATTTGGTGCTGTAGGAGATCACTTCCCTAAGAATGCAATGGATGATCCAGAAGACCGTGATGCAAAAGCCAAAGGCTAAATAATGGTCATTTGAAATTAGGCTGGATGAATTTTTTGGCTTCAGCTTACCATCAATAAGTTGGGGTAATTGTATCTTCTGTGCCAATACCAATGTGTTGTCACAAAGATGAAATAAGCCAATGAATTTGGAAATTTTAATACTCATTTTTATGAAATTAATAATACTAGTAACAATAACTATGACCACATAATGAAGAAGAATAATTAAACTAAAGACATGAGGAGGGGATTCTTTATAATACCACAACTAATTCATCATGCATTGAATATTCATATCTGTGTCCTTACCTTTAAGGTTATTCTAGCAGTAACTGTTTCTGGCTCCCTGGGTGAAGGCCAATGAGGAAGAGTACATATAAGTAGGAGTATGATGCATTAGCTTCACACATAACCCATAGTACTTCAAAGAAATATGTTAAATAATTTTCTTTTCCTCTAATAAAAAGTAGAAGACATTTGACTTTTAATAAGTCTGTAGGAGGATAAAAGGAAAAATAAAATTATTTAAGATGAGCATTATTTAAAAAAAGAAAGCAATACTTAGAACTGTATTATAGAGATAAGATAAAGATATAATAATTTAGTTAATTATGTTTTGCTAAATAACAAAAACATCAACATATCACATCAAAGTAATATTTTTAAGACCCAACTTCACCTTATACACTGAAAATAATTAATAGGCCAAAGGAGGGACATTTATAAATTGTGTGTATTATTAAAAAGGCAGAATATTTCCTGTAGCTCTCCTATACAAAAATAAAGGCATTTTTTATCTTGTCAAGAGGAAAGGGAAAGAGTAGTAGGTAATATTATAAAGGAACAAATTACAAAATGAAAATAAAATAGATTAAACTCAGATATTAAATGAAATTCATGCTAATAAAAACTCTTAAAGTGATCTAATTTCCCCCTTTGCCATTATAAAAAATTATATAGCCTACCTTTGTCTGACAGTCCATCAAATTAATAAAAAAGTCTTTTGCAAGCAACATTAGCTTTAGTAGAAGATATCCTAAAGAAGTGCGTAATAGTATTTCACTGAATGAATCTGATAGGATTATAGGGTCTTTACATTTTAGGAAAAGCCCTAGGTCACATGGAAGTCCATTTATTAACAGAAAAAGTAATTCCAATATATATGTATGAAATTGTCTTGCTAATCTCAGCTGCCCCTTTCTCAGTGTTCCTAAACCTAAAACATTAAAATTTGCCTTGTTTTATGATTTAAGTTTTTGCTCTGCATCTTCTGGGTCATTTACCCTCAGCCTAGCTACTTCTGTTCTCTTATCAAAGTAATACTATTTGTAGAATTTTTAAAAATAAAACAGGACCACAGTTTGTCAGTTCCAGTTGGTGATTTTCCATCTGCTAGGGAGGCTGTACATTGTATGGGACAGAGCCCAAATTAAAATAATGGTTATACTATGTATTATTCTCACAAACTTGTGAATTTTCCTAAATTCTCCGAACCTCATTTCTACATCTGTAAAGTTACTATAAGAATTAGAAATATTTTAGATTCCACATATAAGTGATATCATATGGTATTTGTCTTTCTCTTTCTGAACTATATCCAGTCCTGTGGGATGCACCATGATGGAAGCTAGTTTGAGAAGAAGAACGCCCACACACACACATATATGACTCAGTCACTATGCTGTATAGCAGAAATTGACACAACACTGTAAATCAACTATACTCTAATAAAAACTTTAAAAAAGAACATTATGCTGTTGTGATAGAATTTGTATATAATTAAATACATCCATTTTAAAAAAAAGAATTAGAAATAGTACATTCAAATCACTTTATACAATGTCTGGCACCTATTAGGTATAAAACAAACAGCACCATTATATTTAGTGCATTTCTACAATTAAGTTAAAGACTCCTAATTTGGATCTATTAGGTAAATCTGTTATGGTATCTTAAAATTTTCTAATACAACACACTAAAACTTATTCACATTTACTATCTGTTGTTCTTCACCAAAAAAAATAATAATAATAATAACACAAGGTAAACAGAATAGACGTTCTTTCACTTAAAAGGGGAGGAGAGAGGAGTTCAATGTTTGGTTCAAATCACCACTACCTAGTAGATCAAAGAGGCAAATTCATGTCTTATATCACTGAATACTCTATATCATGTTATTGGGAATAATGGACAGCTGGGGTTTTACGAGCTTCTATCTCAAAATCTTCCTATATCAGTTGATGGCAACTTTATTCTTCCAGGTACCTGAGGCCATAAATCTTGAAATCACCCTTTATTCCCCTCTATTGTCCTACCTTATCTCACCTTTACTCAATCAAGAATTTTTTTAAAGAACCCCCTAAAGTTAATTTGCAAAATATAATTTTGATATTTCTTGTTTTTATGTAACAATGTTCAATAGCTTTTTTTTCTTTTTACTTTAAAAAAAAAAATGGGAGTTCCCATCGTGGCTCAGCAGTAATGAACCCAACTAGTATCCATGAGGATTCTGGTTCAATCCCTGGCCTCACTCAGTGGGTTAAGGATCCAGCATTGCTGTGAGCTGTGGTGTTAGGTTGCATACACAGCTTGGATCCCCTGTTGCTGTGGCTGTGTTGTAGGCCAGCAGCTATAGCTCCGATTTGACCCCTAGCCTGTGAACTTCCATATGCTGCAGGTGCTTAAAAAAAAAAAAAGACAAAAAATATTGTATTGCGTTATAGTTGATTTACAGAAAAGTTAATCACAGATACACCAACATATATTTATTCTTTTTTTCCCATATAGGTTATTAGAGAACATTAAGTAGACTTCCACATAAAAATATGGAATGCTTCATGAATTTGCAAGTCATTCTTGGGCAGGGGCCATGCTCATCGTCTCTGTATCGTTCCAAATTTAGTATGTGTGCTGCTAAAGCAAGCACTGCAATAGCTCTTTCTCAAATTCTCAAAACATTCTGAAAACCAAAAAAGATTAAAGTTCATTTCCCTTTGGACTTAGGTTTTATTACAATTAATGTCCACATAGAAAATCCTCTTTGTATAAACAAGTATATTCTTTGTTCATATTTGTCTTGCAAAATTATGATAACATTCTAATATCTTTAATTCTGCTCACTCTTAACATCCATCACCACGTCGGATAACATACTTGCATTTTAACTTCTCCTCTCTGAGATTCAGCGCTAAGGAGGGAACAAGCAGAGAATTCCAATGTCTTTGGACGACCCATACTGAGCAGTGCTTTGGTATCAAGCCCAGAATCTATCACTAAAACCCTCAAATCACATCAATCCTAGAACTAGTCTTTTAAAAAGTATTTGGTAATGAGAAAATATGAGACATCCTTTTTCAAAATCAAAATTTAACTTAAGTATATAAATTCCTTATTCGATGTCTAAAGTAAGTATGAGTATTTTACTATTTCCTACTAGCATATTAGATTTTAAACTAATCTGGGATTTACATTGGAAGTGAAATATTTTCACTTCAGCAGGAATTTACATTTAAATCCCATTAGGAGCTGGGATTAACAGATACACACCACTATGTATAAAATATATAAACAATAAGGACCTACTCTGTATCACAGATAACTACTATATTACAGGTTATCTTTCAATAACCTATTATGGAAAATAATCTGAAAAACATATATGATGGAATCACTTTTCAGTACACCTGAAACTAAAACAATATTGCGATAAAAATTAAAAATACACTGTGAGATACATATATATATATGTGTGTGTGTGTGTATATATATATATATCCAGAAAAGTAATACAGCATAACATGCTTGACTGGAAGGTGAGCATTTAATATTCACAGATTATCCAGAAGCTCCAAAAGGACTATGCTTCATAAGCTTATTTTACCTGAGAGATAAATGTACCAGTATTATTTTGGTTAATATATATTCGGGCATCTGAAATTCTTCCATGTGTTTATGTAACACAATATTATCTACTAACTCTTTAAAAGTGGAAACCATAACAAAAACTGTGTATTTCTGTAAACAATTAAGCAATTATTTTGTTTTCAGTTGATGCTAAAGACTGTCAGAAAGCCAGATCCTTTGAAGTATCCCTTCTTTAGCAAGTTTAAGTTAAACATTGATTATGGATAAAGAATAGGATACTTGTCCCAATTCTTTTTGCAGAGAATTTTTAAAAAACTTTTCCTACATTTTTATTGAAGACAACAAAAAATGATAATAGTATTTAAGTTTTACAAACTATAAATTGGAGACACGTATGGATTTACTGAATTGCAGATTGTCAACATGCCATTTTCTCTTTTTGCAAAGAATTTCTTAAGTCCCCAAATCTCAAAGGAATATCATACTTTGAAGTGAAGAGTATAATACATATGAATATTGTCTTTTAGAAACACTGGGAAATCTATTATTATGCAAATTACTCAATTTTATTCAATTCCATAAAAGTTAATCTCGGTTCAGAAATATAAATTCTATGAGAAATCTGACTGACATTTAATAAAAATGCATCTTCTTTTTTATAAGAACTTATTTTAGTTGTACAGGCTTCCTATTTTGAGGAGATGGAAGAAACATGTTTTGTTTATTTAGAAATGATATAACAGTATTATGAAATTTTAATTTACCTTCATATAAAATAAGCAAAATTGTAAACTCTAAATAAGTAGACATTATTTATTTATTCCAGTACAAAAAAGTCTTCACCCAAAAATAATTATAGGAATCATTCTCTATAGCAGCATTCCTTAAGATAACTCATAATGTCAGTGTACATTTGAGTCCTTAGAAATAATTACAAATCTTGAAGCTATCAATTAAATTACATAAATTAACAATACTTCCAAGAATATTTTTAAAACTAAGTTTTACTATCTATCTACTCTGTAACCAAACTCTTAGCCAATGATTCATAGTAAGAAAAGATCATTAAAATCTACAGAATAAAACCAATAGTCCTATAATGATGTAGTTGGTGGTACTTTATACATATTGACCAATTGTAACATGTAGCATTCAGTCAATACAAGCACTGGTCATGAGGCAACTATGGTGTTGCCCCTTGTGTATGTCATTATGACAGAGGTAGAAAATAACAGAGAGCATCCTTGGGCTCTAAACGTCTCTTCTAGAAGTGACACATTTCACATACACAATTCCATACAGTGGCTTCTCTGACCTACTGGCTCTGAGTAGAGATAATAACTGACACAGACCAGAGGCTATAGCTAACCCACAATGAACATTTGTAACTGAGACATAAATCTTAGTTGTTTCAAGCTACTAAGATTTACTGGTTATTATCTGGCTTACCCTGGTTAGTGTTCAAATTTGTTTCACCTTGGAACCTGCTTTTCACAGGATACCTATTAACATCTAATAAGATATTGGTATGATACAGAAAATGGCTGGAGGAACTCCTCTTATGCAATAGTATTAAAAGATAAAAAAGGAAATGTTTTGGAGTTGTTGTGAAAGCCTTGTTCTTGACACACCAAGACTGAGGCCTGAGGAAAACAATACCTAAACCTAAAACAATTCTTTACCTGATGTTCTCCCCAGTAACAACTTCATAAATACATCTATGCACAATATTATAGCTGACCCCCAAGAGTCACCCAGATATATTAATTTATTCATTTAATAGTTCTTTTCTGAATCCTCACTGGATTTTCTGAATCCTCGCTAGATGCGAACAGTATCAGGGACCCGCTCCCAATCCACCATGTGTTTGTGTCCTTAAATTGCCCAGGGATAATGCAGAAAGTTCTAGCTTCCCAATCTGTCTCACAGAAGTTTTAAATACTTTATTAATCTTATTGTGATAAATTTTTTGAGATGTCAACTTGGCTAGGATATAATTCCCAGTGACTTAATGGAATGTTTATCTGGGTGTGCTGTGAATGGATTTTGCAGATTTAATTGGAGTCCCTAATTAGTTGACTTTAGAATCAAGGGAGACTGACCAGAATAACTGGGTGGGCCTGAATTAAATCCACTGGAATGTTTTAAAAGCAGGGTTGAAGTTTCCCAAAAAGAAAAAAGACATTGCGCTTTGGCTTTTGTCTATGGCTCAAATGCCACACATTATTCTGCCAACTTATTCTACTCAACATAATATTTTGGGAATTTATCCACATTATATTCATTTAGGTAACTCTAGTTCTGTTTTCTCCCTTTGATAATCTTATCTTCCACTATATGAACATACCAAAAGTATTTATCTATTCTCCTGTTTATGGACACTAATGTTTTTCAGTTCTACTGCTCTTACATAAAAAGCTACCGTAAGCATTATTATATTTATCTCCATATAAACATTTATAAGAGTTGCTGTAAAGTACATACCTAGAGGTGGAAAGTTTCTTCAGCTTTATCAGATATTGAAAGTCACTGTACAAAGCTGGTGAACAAATTTATAATACCACCAGGAGTGTACAAACTGTACCATTACACCAGACCCTCATCAGCACTTAGCATCTTCAGCCTTTTTAATCTTGATCAGGTTAATGGATGTGAATCGAAACATCATTTTAATTTTATTTTCAATTCCAGTGGGGTGGAGCATCTTATTTTTATGAGAAATTTAAATTTATTCTGTGCCTTGCCTGCTTGTTTCCTTTAAATACTTTTATATTGAGAGTTTGTTGTTGTTGTTGTTGTCGTTCATGTCTTTTTGCCTTTTCTAGGGCCGTTCCCGCAGCATGTGGAGGTTCCCAGGCTAGGGCTCTAATCAGAGCTGTAGCCGCCAGCCTACACCACAGCCACAGCAATGCGGGATCCGAGCCACGTCTGCGACCTACGCCACAGCTCACGGCAATGCCGGATCCTTAACCCACCGAGCAAGGCTGGGGATCAAACCCGCAACCTCATGGTTCCTAGTCAGATTCATTAACCACTGAGCCACGATGGGAACTCCTATATTAAGAGTTTTATTGTACAACTGAAACTAATATAACATTGTAAATCAACTATACTCCAATAAAATTAAATTTTAAAAAATGAAAAAAAGGAGTTTTATACTTTATATACTGACTTTTAAAATTCTTAATATAATTTAAATAATTTATTATCAATTTTGATCATTATATATAGTTGCTTCTGTCTCTGAGCTGTTTTCTTCTACTCTGTTAAAAGTAACTTTTTTATCAGAACCTTATAATTTTAATGTATTCAAAATGACCACTGCTTTCTTTCATAGTTTGCTTCTTTATGCCTTCTCAGCCTTGCCCTCTGATCTCCCACCAATTCTGTGATGTCTGAGTGCCTTTCAAAAAATGTCCTTTGGTTAAAACTGACCAGATGCATTTTCTGTTATTTTCAAATCAGCTAATAAAACCTTAAGACAACATTATGACTTTATTTGAAAAACCAATCAAACTTTAGGCAGAAAAAAACTTTGTAAAATAACACAAAAGGCCTGTTTATTTCCTGAAAAAAGTGTCATCATTTTTTAAAATTCAAGATTAGATAGCAGATATAACAACACATGAGTGAGACTCATAGCATATTTATATTTCTGTATTATAAAATTCACATGCAATCAAAAAGACAGCCATACAGCTGATAAATACTTTTGAAAAAATCATTGATTACTGAATATAGTGTGAATTGGAGACATTTTCACATTACTTGTCATTAACATGGAACTTTTTGCAGGTTTTTGTGAGTCCTTGCAATTTGTAAAGCTGAGTTTGAATAAGAAAGATAAGTATATTAAAAGAGAATCAAGTACAATGCAAAAATTCCAGAACTGTAACTCTAAAGTCACTTCTCAAAACTAGACAAACAAAAACCACTTGCAAAATGATGAGAATAATGGTAGGGAGTTTTAAGTCTCAGAGGCCATGAGGACCAGCCTGTTTCATCTAGGAAGATTTGCCCTTAGTCATCCAGCTGTAAGAATAATTGTTGTTCTTGAAATCTCTCGAGGGTCAAGAGATGAAACCAAAACAGTTTGTTTGTTTTTCTTTTTGTCTGAGATGGCTAAAAATCATTAAGGAGGCATAACCCATTAATTAAGTTCATCTTACTGAAAAGTTCATCTGGGAAGCTATGGAAAAATTAGGCAAGGTTTTCAAATAATTACGCTCATAGTTTTGCTGCCTATTGCTAAGTGACACTAAAGATTGTTATCTTTCTTCCTGCCACAACAAAATTGATGCTGTAATAACTGACTCCATGAAACTGAACTGCTATTCCAACTCTAAGAATGTCTATGCCTCCCTACACCTGGCAATGGTATATTTCGTGTGTGTATGTATGTATGTGAAAACATATTTAGCCATGTTTCAGAATTCAAAAGTATAAAACACGGTTAGAAGTCTCAGAGTGTACTATTCTTATCTGGCTTTTTTATGGAGTCCCTTTTTAGATTTGCTTTATTCTGATCCATGTGCCAAAAAATGCTGACAAAGCTGATGATAAGAGGAAGGAATTTCAGAAACCCAGGGGTAGAAGCCAACCCATACCTTGGCCTATGGTTTACCTTGTCAAAAGTTCCAGGGATTAAGGGTCAAACACTAACTTGCTATTAAAAATTCACCAGGCTTCCTCAGACTCATTAGTACTTTTCTGTAACACCTCTTCTAAGTGGCTTCTAATCTAATAGGATAAAACACAACTGGTGTGTTTTAATGCTTTAATTGGTTGTCAGAGTGGTTTTCATTTATGTCTGTTTGGAAGTAATTAATCCATAAGGAAGAGCCTTTATCTTGTTGCTCTCATTTGGTTTTCATTTTCTTGATAGAAATTCCTTTGCAAAAGAATGCTTATCGTGGAGCAAAATGCCATCTTACTCTGATAAGTGGTAAGAATTCGTAGGAATACACAAAAATAGAGAGCACCTAATGGATAGTACTTAATATTATTCTTTTATATTCAGTGCATTTGCTATTAATATAGAGTAGAAAAGAAACAACAATGCCAACAAAGATGAGAAATAGTCCTCTGGCTAATCCTCCAAATCATTTTATCTGTAATTAATCCATAGTCAGAACAGGCAGCCGACATAAGTAAAAAAGATTATTCTGACAAGATCTCTTCATAAGAGTCTCTTAATGAAAATGTGGGATTTCTGAGTATATGTTGTTTCTACGTGGTGGGAAATTATGTTAACACGCAGCATTAACTATTTAGGAATCCAAAGGCAAACTGGAAAGAAACAGGAGAAGCTGGCAAATGTGATATCCTTGTTTGTACTTACTCTCTTTGTAAATGTTCAATCTTTCCCCAATATATACAGCAACACATTTTTAACCTCCTTGGTGAAAAGTAAAACCATTAAAAATTTTAAAAACAATTTAATATTAGGTTTTGGTGCTCATACTTTAGGGTCTTCAAAAGTAATACACATATTAGATTGCTGGTCTAGATATATTAAATAGATTTTTCACTTTTATTTTACAGTCCACATTACAGAATAGTGTTACCAACCCCCAGTGGTACTTCAGGCTTGAGTTCCTAGCAAAGTAAATATTGGTGCCTCATTACAGCAAACAAATGGACATGGTCTAAGTCATTTCTAACAGGGTTATGTGCATATATATTTAAGAAGAGAGAATTTGTTCATTATTTCCCTCCTCAGGGTGCAACACATCAGGCTCTGCAACTAAATAAAACTGTACTGGGACAGCATAAAGTGAAATATTTTTACAATAAGGAGGAGATTAAATATGTGCTTTTTTTGAGGAAGGAAAAACCACCCATCTTCATTGGCAACATGCGGTTGAGGTAACGACAAGCATCATTTGTCCTGTTACTCTCAGGAAGTCTCTCTCCCTATCTTCATCAGCAGGGTAGGCAATGGCAACTCAATCCCTTTATGATGGCATAATTTAATGCCCCAGGAAGCTTACATAATCCAAAAACTGCTTTGGAATAACTCCAGATCAAATTGGACTTTTGAGAAGAGTCTGCTAAGAGTAAAGAAAGTGCTTCTTCCCACAACCCTGAAATTGTATGACCCTAATTTTGCCAATAAACATACATAATGGCCAGACATTGTTGTTGGAGAGTAGCCTTTTCCTTATATTGCCTTAGTGGGAATGAAGCCCCTATTTCAGTCTCAGGAGAGAGCAAAGACGGGCCACTCTTTTCTCTTGTCTCATTCTTGACCAACTAGTAAATTTAGGGTAAAGATTCCTCTGTTTGTGAATCTTAGCATGTTACATTTTGCTGTTTATCATATTGTCAATTCTGAAGGCCAAGACTTATCTGTGCTTCTAGTATCTTGTTCACTTTTGATGGAAATGTAAACTAAATCAAATCTGCAGGTCTCTGCAGCCAAAAGAGGATAAGAAAGTTCTCTATAAATGGGTTTGAGTAATTACCAGTATATGTCATTAAGTGAAAAGGTAAAAACAAGTGTGTATAATATATGACTTTGTGCCAAAAGAAGAAGAAGGAGAAGAAGAAAACCGAAAAAGGAAGGGAGGGAGGAAGGCAGAAAGGGAGGGAAAGGCATAAAATAATGGAAATAATACCTATGGGAGCAGACGGGAATGAGGTAGAACAGAAATGGTAAGAAGTATACCACCTTTCTATATAGTCTAAGTTTTGAACCAGAGCAATATTTTATAATATTTCACATATGCAAATATAAAATTAAATCAAAAGCAGGAAAGAATAAAGACTAAATTATATATAGAGAGAAATAAATGAAATTAAGAAATTAGAAAAAGATAAGCAAATTTAATCTAAAGAAAGAACAAAAGCATAAAAATCAATTAAACAGAAACATAAAAGTGATATAGAAAGTGAGCTAAAACCATCATTCATATTAGATAGAAAGTTACCAAAGTTAACTAAGGTCATGGTGAAATGACCTAGGAGCCAACCTAAAGAAATTCTGACAAAATAATTGAAATAATTTAAGCTCCAGTAAGGATATTAATTGGAACAGACTGAAACAGCAAATACATTTAGGTTTATGAGTTTGCATCAAATTTAAAGAAAAAACTAATTAACTTTGGAGAATGATATGGAACCAATTAATTATCTTGAAAGAATGAAACATATATCATAGCTTTTTATAAAGGGGGGGGGATGAAAAGAAATCTAATCAAGTCTTTAGATTTAACTACCAATTACAGGGAAGACAGAGAACATGTAAAACATACCATGAGTATCAAATCAGCAACTTTCATACTATGGGAAAGTCTCCAATTAAAACGACTTGATTTTCCAAAATAATAGATTTTAAGAGGAAAAAAGCATAGTAAAAAAAGTAATGAGACTTAACACAAGTATGGTGTTGAAAAACTAAAAAATGTTTTAGGATACATACTTGGAATGATAAGAGACATTTTTACAGAAGCAAGAAAGTGATTCCCATAAAAGTAAGGATAATAGTTTTACTTAGGGTAGAAAGCAGAGAGGTGATAAGAAAGGGTCTTATTGAGGGTTTTCGAGTGGAGTTCTTGGACTGTGTTCTTGAATTCCTAAGGTTTTTTTGTTCCTTGAAATAGACTTCTTCAGTATAAGACACTGAGGTCAAAAAGTAAATAATAAAAATGTTAAGGGAATTTAGGAGGGCTATCAACAGAAATACAGATTACTGCAAAAAGGAACTATAAAGAGGAACCATGAAAAATTAGAAAACTCATTTGCCACAACTAAAGCTGAGCTAAAGGCATTGAATAGCAGATTGAATAATGCAGAAGAATGAATAAGTGATCAGGAAGATGCAATAATGGAAATCACACAATCACAACAGCAGACAGAAAGCCAAATGAAAGCAATAAAAGAGACATGGGATAATACAAAGCATGCCAATCTACAAAAAACAAACAAACAAACAAAAATGTTAAATTATAAATCTGTTTAGGAGTTCCCACTGTGTCATGATTAAGAATCTGTTTGCAGCAGCCTCAGGTTTGATCCCTGGCCCTGCACAGTGGGTTAAAGGATTTGATGTTGCTGCAGCTGTGGTGGTAGGTCAGAGCTCTGGCCTGGACTTGATCTCTGGTCCAGGATGCAGGATCTCTTCCATGTGCAGAGGGTGCGGCCATTGGGGGGAAAAAAAATCTGTTTAATGTTTCTTTTCTGCATCTGTGTTATAAAAAGCTTTTTTCCAAAAAAGACTTTAGATCTGAAAAATATGTCTAAGCTCTCCCCCCAGGGTGCTTAAAATGGGCTGCATTAAAACTCTAGAAAAATAAATAAATAAGCAAATCCAGTGGATTGGCTTAAGGAGTTTGAATACCTCAAAATTGTTCCCAATTCTTTATGTGCCCCCAAGACTAGGATCCATCAGTCAAGGAGGATAGTTTCTCCCCATTTATGTGTTTACTGTTTCTTCTTAAACTTTCCTCACACAAGAAAATGGTGTCAAAAAACAGCTATTTAGGGAAAGGGTTATTTCTACAGGCAGGGAAGAGTCAGGGTAGTGAGGGTGGAAGGGACAGAAAAACATTAAAGACACGACTATAGAAAAAGATAACTGCTGATACAAAATTTAAAAGAAAAACTAAAATACAATAAAATGAAGGTTATCCAATTACTTCCTTTGTCACCATTTTCTTACACTTGTTAACTTTGCTTCTGGTCTAGTTAGGTTTGATAGATTGGCTTTTTCCTATTTCTTAATTACTTCTTGGATGGTCTATCTTTTTTTTTTTTTTTTTTTTTTGGTCTTTTTGCCTTTTCTAGGGCTGCTCCTGCAGCATTTGGAGGTTCCCAGGCTAGGGGACAAATCCAAGCTGTAGCCTCCAGCCTACACCAGAGCTACAGCAATGCAGAATCCGAGCCACATCTGCAACCTACACCACAGCTGACGGCAACTCCGGATCCTTAACCCACTGAGCAAGGCCAGGGACCAAACTTGCAACCTCATGGTTGTTAGTCGGATTCATTAACCACTGCGCCATGACGGAAACTCCCCCCGTTGGTTTTCTTTACCAAGGGAACTTTTAAAATTTTATTTACAATACCTGGTTCCTCCCCAGAGACTCCTTTCTTCCCACCCAGCTTATCTCTGTTTTGTGTCCACTTTCATCTTTATCTTTAAAGATGTGGACGAGGATTGTGCCTGTTGGAATCACCTGAGCTTCTGGTTATACATGCTGATACCTAAGCCTGAAGTCCTCTATTGCCCATCACTAGGATAAGAACCCTTTGGAACCTATCATTTGAAAGAGCCTCTTGTCCATGAGACTTAGGCACTAAAACAGTAGAAACTACTGAATAAATGTCAGCATGAGGACTCCTCTTCTTCCTTAGAAGACAAATTCTTCTCATTCCTTTTTATTTTAGCAAATATACCAATATAGTTTAATTTTTTTTTTTTTTGGTCTTTTTGCCATTTCTTCAGCCACTCCCACAGCATATGGAGGTTCCCAGGCTAGGGGTCTAATCAGCCTACACCAGAGCCACAGCAGCCTACAGCTGAGCCACAGCAACAGGGGATCCGAGCCAGGTCTGCAACCTACACCACAGCTCACAGCAACGCCGGATCCTTAACCCACTGAGCAAATCCAGGGATCGAACCCACAACCTCATGGTTCCTAGTCGGATTTGTTAACCACTGTGCCACAACGGGAACTCCAGTTTAACTAATTTTAATTGCCTATCTTATAGTTCTAAATACACAAATGAGGCACATCTTTTAAAATTTAACCCCCTGAATTATAGAAAACCTATTCCAAAAGAACACAATGTGTATTACAAAATTTGCAAGTATTATTTTATCTCTGAGGCACTGGTACTATTGCATCTATTTAAAGGTCTGAAAAGAAAAACAGAAAACAAAGCTAAACACTGAGTAATAAAATGTAGAACCAGAAGCATTCACAAGGCTCTTATTTCCTTTTATTATATTTGTTAACTTTGTATGAGCAATTTTTTAAGGGCTATCACTTTTAACATGAAATAAGAATGAAAATAAACCAGTAGAACAAAACTGAGCATTATATCGACATCTTTATTTTCTAATTCTATAATCTCAGACAAAAGCTCCAGACAGCACACATGATTAATATTTTGTCTGGCCTAAAATAAATTCTGGGTTTTGAAAGACAATAAATTATGAAAATTAAATTATGTTTAGAGGCAGCTTTAGCCACAACATCACACTGTCCAAAAATTAGCTTGTACAAGGAGTAACAGGAAAGATCATACACAGTTTACTGAATGTGAAGTCATCCAAAAGCATTTTGGGTTTTGGAATTGTGATTGTTGCCAAAAGAAGCTTGAAAACTAACCTGGAACTAATTTTCCCCTTTTTATATTACTGTCGTGGAAGGAAGGGGAGGGAAGGAGTGACAACGGATTCTTGAAAGTAATTCTCAAGTTGGACTTTCCAAATTAATTTCTCTTATGTCTACATCCTGTTGAAGTCATTTTAACTCTGTAGTTAGATGACCACAAGGAGTGTTTACCAATACCTGTCAAAAGAAACCAATATCTCACGATGCTGTTCTCTTTTTATTTTGAAGCCTAAATGCTAGTAGATTCTGGAATAAGCACCTGGCGTGTACATTTGCCACAGCAGATGGACCATTGGATGAGAAGGGTACCTGCTGTAGCATTATTTTTTAAGATAGCTGTTAATTTATGTTAAAGTAGTTTTGCAATTTGAAAGATTTTGGCACTGTCTAAGCATAACTAACTGCAAGTAGAAATAAGTTTATTGCCTTGATATGTATTAGTGAAAGATGCTTTGGCTGGTACCTATTTTTATACTATCAGGCCACATTACATGTTGAATTACGTCTTTTTTACAATAAACTATCAAACACTTACAAAAATAACTTTGTAAATATTAATAAAGATTTCATGCTTCTCAGAGTTCCCATTGTTGCACAGCAGAAAGGAATCCAACTAGGAACCATGAGGTTGCGGGTTCGATCCCTGGCCTCGCTCAGTGAGTTAAGGATCCGGTGTTGTCCTGAGCTGTGGTGTAGGTCGCAGACGTAGCTGGGATCTGGTGTTGCTGTGGCTCTGGTGTAGGCTGGTAGCTGTGGCTCCGATTAGACCCCTAGCCTGGGAACCTCCATATGCCATGGGTGCAGCCCTAAAAAAAGACAAAAGACAAAAAGAAAAAAAAAAAAAAAGATCTCATGCTTGTCTACGGATGTTGCTATGAACAAAGAGGAGTGGACTAAATGGAATGTTACACTGTTAGGAATTATCAATGTCCAGAAATGGACTTCTTACATTTTGATTTGGAGGTTTCTGTTAAGACTCTACCTTATTTTTTATTATAATGTAGTTTCCTTGTCTACAGCATTTTAAATTATTTATTAATTGAAGTGGAGCCTAACCACAGCATCATTAATAATTAACTCTTCTTTTGGATGTGTGTGCATCCATGTGATTAAATGTCTGTGTTTTTGCTTATGGAACCCACAATCTGCTATTTTGCATTGATTAGAAGGATGCATAAAGAGCCAGTGCCCGTTATGGAATTCCCAACGGATGTCCTCAGTAACCTTCTCCTGAGTGTGTCTAACCTCTGATGCACCATTATGTGGGGAGGGAAAAACAAACTCCCCAACTGCATTTGCTGTATTTGAAACAGAGCCTTTATGGTTAGGTAGCGCTGTCTGTCTGCTTCTTCACAGTAATTCTTATGATCCATATTTTTTCCCCAGGAGCAGGAAGACGGGTGAATAGGAGGAATAAGCTAAACAAAGTGTCCTCATAAATGTGAAGGGAAAATAAAACGACCTTTTTTAAAATTCTTCATACAGAATAGTCAGATTTACCCAGCCTAATTTGATAGACCAGAATCTTCTTGAGGAACACACCACTCCCCAAGTACCAGCACTTCACCTAAGAAAGGCTGCTTTTTCTCTCAGGCCTCAGGCCTCAGGCCTCAGGCAGGGTGATGAAGGCCCAGGTCCACACCTCTTCTCAGAGATGGATCCTGTGGAGGGTTCTCCTCTGGGACTGCGCTCTCTGCCACAGGAGGCATGCTCAGGCCCCACGCTGGGAAGGAGAGGTTGCAGATCACATGCAAGCTTCTCACCATCTCTGCCTTGAAGGGACTCTTTGCTTCCATTCAAAGTTCATTGGCCATCATGTTCCCACAAGTGGAAATGGACCACTTGGTGAGCATTACCAGCTATGTTCCAGTTTACTGCCTAATCACCTCATGTCTTTCTGCTCTCTTCTTCCAAAAGAAGGGCCACATTTAACCACATCCCAAGGAAGTTCACATAAACTTCCAGCAAGTCACAGACCCAGCTTAAATCCTGGGTCTCTGGAGATGCACAGCCATTTCAACATTAGCCCATACATGGTTCTTCCAGGTCCAGCGATTTATGAACTAAAAAGATCTGTTACTGTCCTAACTAATAAAAAAGAGCAATAGAAAACCTCCAACTTGAGAGAAAAATAGGGAACACACGGTAATGACTTTTTGTACCAATTCCAAATCCACATTGCTGAGGGCAACCTCAGCTGCGGTGGGGGATTATCCTTGATTCTTTTATCTTGATTTTCCTCGTTCATATCGGAATCGGGCACTGGGGAGTTTCACCTTCACTGTGGCGGTGTAACCTTCTGAGCCCAATTCCTGCGCACAGGACGTTAGTAACCATAGTTGTGTCCATCACGGCTCACCAATATTACCTCCCCTCTGAGCAAGGGGATCATCTGTCCCACTCTGTTCATCTCAGGCCTTATTATTATTTCAGCCAAGATCACATGGGAAGTGGCATGTGTTCCATCTAGGGTAGGACTTGCTCCCATATTTTCTTTGCTCTCTGCCACTTTGATTTGCAAGATATCACACAGTGGTTGTTTCAGATGGTATCCAGAGTAAAGATAGCATGGAGCACAGCAATCTATGATGCTCATGTGTGTGAAAGTAAGCTTTGCCGATTGTTAAGTCACTAATATTCTCAGCTGTTTGCTGCCACAGCATAACTTAACCTATCCTACAAAACAGACATAGACTCACAGACATGGAGAACAGACTTGTGGTTGCGAAGGGGAAGAGGGGAGGGAGTGAGATGGACTGAGAGTTCGGGGTTAGTAAATGCAAACTGTTATATTTAGGATGGATAAGTAATGAGGTTCTGCTGTACAGCACAGGGAACGCTATCCAGTCTCTAGAGATAGAACATGATGGAAGATAATATGAGAAAACAAATGTATATAAATGTATGACTGGGTCACTTTTTTGCAATTTTTGCTGTACAGCAGAAATTGGCACAACATTGCAAATCAACTACAATTTTTAAAATAAAAATAAATTAATGTAAAATTGATATACAAGCTTAAGTCATTTTTAGGCCCATCTCTGTTAGTCCAGTGGTTTCTTTGGCAATATAATTTCAACAGCTTAACAGTTTCTTATCTAGTCCACTCCAGTCAGCCTGGTATGTCAGTAAATGTGCCTAACATTCTCTTTGAGACATAGTTCCCATATACAAAACAGTTATTTGCTTTCTCACCCCTGCAACTCTCACTTTCTCTAAAGTTAACAGTGGTTTTCAGTCCCTTGTAATTCAGTGAAAAAAAAAAATTTTTTTCTGGGCTCTGATTCTTAGTTTAATTGTTCCCTTAAGAATTTTAATTAGTTGAAAGGTTGTACTGAGTAGGTATCTCATAAAACTTTTCTCAAGCTTCTTACAACCCATAAGCAACCAGCATACACTATTCATCTTTCATCTTCCAACCCCTTCTCAGGGAGCTGCATCAGATATGCTAGATCTGCTTCCCAGATTACCAAAGGTTCAAATTTTATAAAATATTTTACCCCTGAAAAAACAGATTGCTACTATAAATCTAAAATATTTTTAAAATTAAAAAGTTTATTTTAAGAAATTATTTCTACATTTCTAGCTCAATAATCATTTCCTCAGTTGCCACAAAACCCAGGGCCCTGCCCTTGACGATTTTGGCTCCTTTGTTACAGCAGCACATCTCTCTTGGTACCAGCGTCTCTATTAGGGCAGGTAAGGTGATGCTGATATAACCAATAGCTTCCCATCTCTGTGGCTTCACACACCAAAGGGTGTTTCCCCATCACAGCACATGTGCCCCAGCCATCCCAACGGAGACCCTCTCTCTGAGATTTCCACTAGCTGGAAAATCAATAACCCACACACAGCCTTGGGCTAGAAATGACACTAAGAATTCCTTCCACAACTTTTTGGCCAGATCTGGTCTGCATGATTCCTCCTAGTTGCAAAGTGTCTAAAAAAAATGTAGAGGAGCAAATGGATTTTTGGTATTACTACTTCTAAGAAAATAATGTAATACACCATTCAAATTTTAAAAAACCAAGCAATGAGACCCTACTGCATAGCACAGGGAAATAGTCCAATCTCTTGGGATAGAACATGATGGAAGATAATATGAGAGAAAGAATGTGAATGTGTGTGTGTGTGTGTGTGTGCGTGTGCGTGTGTGTGTGTGTGTGTGTGTGTGTGTGTATAGAATGACCCCTAATGCCTGGGTCACTTTGCTGAACAGTAGAAATTGGCACAACATTGTAATGAACTTGAACTAATTTTTTTTTTTTGTCTTTTTAGGGCTGCACCCACAGCACAGGGAGGTTCCCAGGCTAGGGGTCCAATTGGAGCTGTAGCCACCAGCCTACACCACAGCTCACTGCAAGGCCAGATCTTTAACCCACTGAGCGAGGCCAGGAATTGAACCCTCAAGCTCATGGTTCCTAGTCGGATTTGTTTCCATAGCACCATGAAGGGAACTTCTGAACTATACTTTATTAAAAAAAATTTTTTTGAGTTCCCATTGTGGTGCAGCAGAAAAAAATACAACATATCAATGAGGATGGAGGTTCGACCCCAGCCTTACTCAGTGGGTTAAGAATCCGGTGTTGCTGTGAGCTGTGGTGTAGGTCACAAATGTGGCTCAGATCCCATGTTGCTGTGGATGTGGCATAGGTCAGCAGCCATAGCTCTGATTCGACCCCTAGCCTGGGAACTTCCATATACCACAGATGCGGCCCTAAAAAGAAAAAAAGAAATTAATTTTAAAAATAAATAAAAAATAAAAAGAAGCAAGTGACTATAAATACAAATATAATGACAGGAACGAGAAAACATTTATAATAATAATAACTAAGCACAAGAATTATGGAATAAATAATCAGATTTCTGACATGCCTGTTTGCATGACAGCACAATAACACAATCACGTCTGGAGTATCCAGAAAATTACTTTCTAATTACATATTTTATCTCTTCTTTGCTCATTTTTACCCTCATGGTGGTTATTATAACTTCCCAGTACACGATAGGAAACTCCCACTAGGCCATTTTTTATCTTATGGTTGCTCTGGCAAAAGTTACTAACAAGTAACACTAACATGTATTGCTTGTACAGCTTGCACTCTTTATCAATTGTGTGGCTATATATATTTATTGCCCAAACCAGGACATTCTGAGAGTGAAAAGAAATGATAGTAAGTCCACAGAGACTATTTTTTTAGTTTTATTTTCTAACTTTTAAGACATATAAAGAGAAGTTAGGAGGGTTATAGAATTACTAAGGTCGCAACATTAAGAAGCACCATGTTAAAACCCAGGTTGCCAGACTCTCACATGGAATCTCTTACCATGCTTCCAGAGAGGCTTCCTTTCTTCCTACTAGAGTGTCATTAATAGCAAATGTTCTGAGACAAATATATAAAGAAATTTAGAGAAGGTAGGAAAGCTTTGTTTGTGCCATATTTAGTTGTGATGATTCCATGTTAATCAGGAAAGAACAAGAGCAGTGGTGAGTTTGAAGAATAAAAATAGTCTAGTTAGGTCAAAATCAGCTTGGAGGTGGAAAGAGGTCAAATAAATGCAAACATTTTTAGGGACTCCAGAAGACTGGCTCAGATCTTCATTTTTATAAGCAATGTATATCAAAAGTATTCAGAAAAAAGGGTAATATCCAATTTGTGTAAATAGCATATACTCTTGTATACAACAAAAATATTTCTATTTATATGTTTGTGTCGTACAAGAGTCTTAATAATACTGATGTGAAATTAGATATATTGTGTTAAAATAGGCCATGAAAGTTGCTTATCGGCATGATGTGATAGAAGAAATAGATAATGCAATAGAAGTGAAGTCAGCAGAGGAGTTAACTACAGAACTCAGGAGCACTGATGCACTTCATTTTCACAGTATGGGCTGTGAGTTTTCACTGTGTTTTGTTTTTAGCACTGTAGCCTTTTAAGACCATTTTTAAATGCCCATGCCAGTTGACCATCAAAGTAAATAGATACATTTTGAAGGAATCTCTTGACCTGTCAAGTATAGTGTAAGCAATGATAAAAAGGGGCATGTAAGAAGACATAGGATAAAAGAGAATACTGAATGCAGAATGAGGTTAGAATTTAAAATACGTAATCCTGTCCAACCACAGCCACTATTCCTCAACTACATGTACTGAAAAATAGATAGGAAATGTTCCCCTTTTGCCTCCATAAGTATGTGACTTCGACCCCAAACACTAATGCAGCTCCATGGTAGACAAGACAGCTATAACTACAAATAAAGTGGTTATTGGGCATTTTTTATGACTTAACAAAACTTTTTCAAAAACAACATTTGCCGGAGTTCCTGTTGTGGTGCAGCGGAAAAAAAATCTGACTGGTATCCATGAGTATGCGGGTTCTATCCCTAGCTTTGCTCAGTGGGTCAGGGATCCCACATTGCTATGGCTGCGGCGTAGGCTGGCAGCTACAGCTCCGAATGGATCCCTAGCCTGGGAACTTCCATATGTCATGACTGTGGCCCTAAAAAGCAAAATAAATAAATAATTAAATAATATTTGCCCTATAAAATTGGCAGTCCCCACTCACATTTACCATGGCTTGTCTTAAAGATTTCTTTATTGACTAGGTATGGATTAGATTAGGTTTATTTGATAACTACCAGGGTCATTTGCAGGTTTCCCATGGTCTAGATTAAATTTAAATTTAATTTGGATGGCTATTGGATGTTTGATGTCCCTCAAAGAGACAGAACTAATTTTATTAATGAATATATATACTTTTTTTCCTGTGGACAGTTATTTTAAATTACCCATAAAGTGTCAGAAATCAATGTAAATTTTGCTATAGTGTTTCAACCAGGTAATTATCACAATCAAATTGAGCATTAATGTCAAGTTAAATACTCTGAATATATTTTAGGTATTTTTCATTATATGTATGTGAGATGATTATCCATGACTGTATGTAACACTACCAGCAAAAAGAAAGTTGATAACATTTAGAGATGCAAAACACATAATCATGTCATTATACTTGGAATAAATATAAGCATAAAGAATGCATAAGAAAAGCTGTTGTTAGGAAGACTTATTCTCTAATTCAAAGTTGTAGGTAATAAACTGTAGGTTTTTCAAAGTGGCTAACCACGAATGAACTAAAGATATATTTCATGGTTGAAATATCAGTACCATATATCCAAATTTGCTAACGGTGTTAGGTTATGTATTTATTTGACAAAAAGAGATGCTCTTGCTCTTAGAAAATGGTTAGCCTGTGTTATCTCTATTCTTTGAAAATAATCTGGAAATTCTTTTTCTCCCTCACAGCAGTCTCCATGGCATATCGACTGTTCCTTTCTCTTTCTCTCCCTTAAGACTCTGTCTTCCTCCAGCCTAGTTACAGAAATAGTTTTTTTCATCCTACCTTTCTCTCTTTCAAAAAAATTTTTAATTAAATTAAAATGCATAGATCTATTAACTAAAAGGATTTTGTTTCTGTTAGAAAATAGAAATTTGGCATATGAAAGCAATACATAGGGAGAGACAGAAAAAGATTGCACAATTTTACATATTTTTAACAGTAACGCCAAATCTCAAAATCAATCAACAGTACTCCTTTTGCTGTAGGCTGGCAAATGGGCATTCTGAGGGATTTCAAACCTTCGGTACTGTTTGTGAGCATGGGGCTAAGTAACTCAGTGTGCTTTCTGATCTTACATTAAGAAGTGGCCTATTTCTCCGTGAGCATTCCTTATCTCAAAATGGGGGCTCAAAACAAGCCATAGGTCTCTTCTCCTCTGTTTCAAGGAAACAATTCCTATTATTAAGGTAATCTAAACTTAGTAAACCCCATTCCCCCAATTCTACTGAGGAAGGCCTGTATTACTATGAACTTCCCTCTAAGCACTGCTTTTGTGGCATCCCATAGATTTTGAATGTCTGTGTCTTCATTATCATTTGTCTCAAGATATTTTTTAATTTCCATTTTGACTTCTTCATTGACCCATTGGTTTTTTAGTACCATGTTGTTTCGTCTCCATGTAGTCATTTTTTTCTCATTTCTTTTCCTGTGGTTGATTTCTAGTTTCATGCCATTGTAGTCAGAGAAGATACTTGAAATAATTCTCTACTCTTAAATTGTTTGAGGTTATTTTTGTGCCCCAGTATGTGGTCAATCCTTGAGAATGTTCCATGTGCACTAGAAAAGAATGTATATTCTGAGTTTTTTGGATGTAATGTCCTGAAAATGTCAATTAAGTCTAACTCTTCTATTGTGTCCTTTAGGATCTCTGTTGCCTTATTGATTTTCTGTCTAGAGGATCTATCCATTGATATGAATGGGGAGTTAAAGTCTCCTACTATTATTGTATTCCCATCAATTTCTCCTTTTGTGTCTGTTAGTATTTGTTGTAGGTATCTGGGTGCTCCTATATTAGGAGCATATATATTGACAATTGTAATATCCTCTTCTTGAATGGATCCTTTAACCATTAAATAGTGTCCGTCTTTATCTGTCTTTATGGTCTTCATTTCAAAGTCTATTTTGTCTGATATGAGTAGTGCAACTCCTGCTTTCCTGTCTTGTCCATTGGCATGAAATATCTTTTCCCAACACCTCACTTTCAATCTTTCTGTGTCCTTTGCCCTAAGGTGGGTCTCTTGTGGACAGCATATTGGAGGTTCTTACTTTTTTATCCAGTCTGCCACTCTATGTCTTTTCATTGGAGCATTCAGCCCACTGACATTTAAGGTAATTATTGATAGATATGTATTTACTTCCATTTTAAACCTTGTTTTCCAGTTTATTCTGTTTCTTCTTTGTTCTTTTTTTGGTTGGATGATTTCCATTTATTTTATGTTTGTGTCCTTTTTAGTTTTTGTAAATGTAATGTTTGGTTCTGATTTGTGGTTGCCCTGTTTTTTAAGCATGTTAACCCCTTCCTATATCTGCTTGTTTTAGCCTGATAGCCTTATAGGCTCAAACACATTTTTTTAAAAAAGAGTCTAGGAGTTCCCGTCGTGGCGCAGTGGTTAACGAATCCGACTAGGAACCATGAGGTTTCGGGTTCGATCCCTGCCCTTGCTCAGTGGGTTAACAATCAGGCGTTGCCGTGAGCTGTGGTGTAGGCTGCAGACTCGGCTCGGATCCAGCGTTGCTGTGGCCCTGGTGTAGGCCAGCAGCTTCAGCTCCGATTAGACCCCCAGCCTGGGAACTTCCATATGCCGTGGGAGCGGCCCAAGAAATGGCAAAAAGACAAATAATAATAATAATAATAATAATAAAATAAAACTAACCATGTTAATATATATATAAAAAAATAAATAAATAAATAAAAAAGAGTCTAGATTGTCTTACTTTCTCTCCCCACACTCTATGATTTTGAAGTCCTTTTGTCCTTTTGCTGTTCCTTGTGTTTTTCATCACTTTTGCAATTTCATTTTAGATCTGTATACTGGCTTAAGTAATTGCTTTCCAATTGTGATTTCCTCCATTCTATTTCTTCTTCTTTTTTATTTAGAGAAGCTCTTTCAATATTTCTTTTAGAATGGGTTCAGTATTGCTGTACTCTTCTAGTTTTTGCTTGTTGGAGAAATTCTTTCTCTTTTTATTTTAAATGATATTCTTGCTGGGTAGAGTATTCTAGGCTGCAAATGTTTCCCTTTTGGAACTTTGAAGATATCTTGCCTCTCTCTTCTGGCCTATAGTGTTTCTGCAGAGAAATCAGCTGAAAGCCTTATGGGGGTTCCCTTATAATAAACACTTTGTTTTTCTCATGCTGCCTTTAGAATCCTCTCTTTAACTTTTGCCATTTTTATTATAGTACGTCTTGGTGTGGGCCTGTTTGGGTTCAACTTATTGGGGCCCTCTTTGCTTCCTGTATCTTGACATCTCTTTCCTTTAGATTTGGAAAGTTTTCAGACATAATTTCTTTAAATATATTTTCAATTCCCCTTTCTTCTTCTCTTTCTCCTTCTGGAATCCCTATTATGCATATATTGGCCCACTTTATATAGATAAAGATAAATATCTTATATTGCTTTCATGTTTTTTCATTTGATTTTCAGTCTGCTGTCCTGAATGGGTGATTTCCATTATTCTATCTTCCAAGTCACTAACTCATTCCTCTTCATTCTGCTCTTTAGTGCCTTTAACTCAGTTTGCATCTCTGCAAATGAATCTTCTAATTTTTCCTGGTTCCTCCTTATATTTTCTCATTCCTTTCTAAAGTAATCTGCATTACTGTTTATATACACTCTTAATTCCTTCATGTTCACCCTTAATTCCTTCAGTATTTTCACTGCCTCCCTTTTGAACTCAGTCTATCAGACTGCAGAGGTCCAATTCATTGTTTGCTGCTTCAGGTGAATTCTCCTGTTCTTTTAAATGAGAATGTTCCTGAGCTTCTTCATTTTGCTTATATTTTTCTTTTTCTGTGAGTTTAGGGAAACCGACTACTGTAGTCTTGGAGGGCTATTTCTATGCAAGAGAACCCTTTGTATTTCATGAGGGGTTACTATTTATTGTTGGCATGGGAGTTTGGATATTTGCTGTCTCTTCAGTGTGAGCAGTATATCGCCTTGATAGGGTGCTGAGTGTGCCTCCAGGGTGAAAGAGACAATGGGCAGGGCTAGTAATCAGTATCTGGTTGCTGGGCTCTTGACAGTAGCAAGCACTTGCAGGAAGGTGGCGCAGCCTACTCCTAGTTGCAGGGCCCTGGGAAGTGATAATGAGCCTCAGGCAGATTTAGGCAGTGCCTGGAGCATTTTGCAGTGGAAGAGGCAGGGTGTGTGAGTTCCCAGGGGAGTGAGAGCAACAACAGGTGGTGTTCGGTTGCAATGCTCTCCTCTGTGGTGTCCTTTGAGGTGATTGGGACCATAAGTGGTGCCTGTTCATGGACACCCATGGAGTCAGAGATAACTGCAGTGGTTTGCCCCTGTCACCTGTAGGCCACACAATGAGCATCCCATCCCACCTAGCCCACATAGGAGGTGCCACATAGGCCGCTCCTAGTAGTAGGGTCCTGGAAAGTGACAGTGATCAGGCATGCATGGGTGCTGCCTGTAGCATTTGGCAGTGGCAGCAGCAGGTGGGTGTGTTTCCAGGGGAGTGAGAACAACAGGCATTTCTCAGTTGCAGTGATTTCTTTATGTACTGACCTCTGTGGTGACTGGGGCCACAGGTGGAGCCTGTTCACAGGCCCCTAGGTCTAGGCCACACCACCCTTTGGTTTCTGAAATAACTCCTGTGATTTGTCCCCAGTGCCTGAAGATCACACAAGAGGCACTGGGTCGTTCTTAGTCCCGTGCTGCTCTTACACCACACAAGAGAGCCTGGCCACCTGTAGCCAGCACAAGAAGTGTCCAGTCTCCCTATCCTGAGCAAGTGGCCTATTGCATCTTGTAGCCTGTGCTAGAGGCGTCCCGCCCTCTGAGAGCCCACACACATGTGCAGGGAAAGAGATTCCTGTGGCGGTCTGCCCCTCCTCTCCTTACCCTCCCCAACAATGACACCTTGCTTCTGCTGCAGGCTCAGACCTCCTCCTGGGTTCCCTCGGCTGTGATATTCTGCTCCCCAGACAGTGGCACACCAATCCCTAGCCCCTCAGGCTGTCTCTACACAGCCAACCCTAGTCCTCTCCCCAGAACTGACCCCTGGAGCCTGAATCTCAGTGCCCAGCCCCCACCCAAGTATCTCAGGCTGTGGTTTCCAGAGCAGTGGTGCAGATGATTGTATGGCTCTCCCTTTGCTTTGCCCTCCTCAGTTCAGATGCTGTGCTTTTCTTGGTGACTTAGAGGTCCCTCAGTCTCGGCTGATCTCCAGGTCAGTTAGATGGCTTCCCAGGGTGTAGGTTCCTTTTTTCTTTCACAGCTCCCTCTCAGAGTACTAATCCCATCTTGATTCCTTTTATCTCTCTCTCTTTTTTCTTTTGTTCTACTTAGTTATGCAGAGGGTTTCTTGCCCTTTTTGGAGGTTTAACTTCTTCCAGCGTTCAGTTCTACATGTAGATATTTTTTTTGATGTGTTTATGGGAGAAGGTGAGTGCAACATCTTATTCTACCACCATCTTGATCCTTCTCTTATCCTTATTTTGGATTCATATAACAATTACATATTTTAATCAGAGAATGCAATATTTTATTTTTTGAAACTTAATTATAAATATATTTGGAAAAGACAGAAGAGTTATAAAAGGAACATTTATCCTTTTTAATTTTTTACTAAAATATAGAGAATAGATTAGGAAAATGTGGTGCACATATACAATGGAATACTACTCAGCCATAAAAAAGAACAAAATAATGTCATTTGCAGCAACATGGATGCAACCAGAGATTCTCATATTAAGTCAGAAAGAGAAAGACAAATACGATAGGACATCACTTATATGTGGAATCTATGACATAAATGAACCTACCTACAAATCAGAAAAGGACTCACAGACATAGAGAACAGACTTGTGGTTGCCCAGAGAAAGGGAGGAAGGAGTGGGATAGACAGGAAGTTTGGACTGGTAGATGCAAACTATTTCATTTAAAATGAGTAAGCAGTCCTATTAGCTTTAACTACACACCTCTTGGAAGAGAGGCCCTTGGAGAAAGGGCAATCAGGATGAACATTGGTAGAGATGTGGAAAGAGCTGGCTGGGGTGAAAGGAAGAAGCTATGTTTCCTGTTCCTTCTGCTGATGGCCATTAGGAAAGACTACTACAGCCTCCATGAGAAGCAAGGCTGAGTATAATGACCCTGCCAACCCCCACCCTCAAATAAGGCAACACAGTAGTGCTCATGTCAAACATACCATCTTATACATTAAAAAGAAAACTGTCAAGAGGCAGGGATGCAATTTAAGGAATGGGACTTCTCAGGCTTCTGGTCCAACCCTTACTAAAGCTGGAGGAACGAAGGGTGACTGGCTATGTGACAATTATATATTTTATATCAGAGAATGCAATATATTATTTTGACTGGACCAAGTTCACCAAGTAGTTGGAAGGACAGAGTGCAGTTTGGCGGTACGATCTGGGTTTTGGACACCCACAGAACTGGGTGCAGTCCTGAAAGCTGCCTTCCAGTTGTGTGTGGCCTTGGGCTAGGTGTGGCACCTCCTCATCTCCTCTACCTCCTGTCTGTAAAACTGGTATATTAAATAAGATCATATATATAAACCAAAAAACAAACAAATAAATAAATAAATAAAGTGGGTAAGCAATGAGGTCCTACTCTATATAGGACAGGGAACTATATCCAATCTCTCAGGATAGAACATGATGGAAGATAATATGAGAAAAAGAATGTATATATATAAATGTATGATGGGGTCACTATGCTGGACAGCAGAAACTGACACAATACTGTAAGCTGACTACACTTAATAAAAATAAAAATTAAAAAAGTATAGTTGAGGAGTTCCCGTTGTGGCTCAGTGGAAACGAATCTGACTAGTATCCATGAGGAACAGGTTCAATCCCCAGAGGGTTAAGGATCACAGATGCAGCTCAGATCCTATGTTCCCACGGCTGTGGTGTAGGCCAGCAGCTGTAGCTCTGATTGACCCCTAGCCTGGGAACCTCCATATGCTGTGGGTACAGCCCTTGAAAAAAAAAAAGGGTAGTTGATTAACAATGTTGTGCCAATTTCACCATACAGCAAAGATACTGTATATACATATATATAAATACACTCCTTTACACCTGAGTTTTTTTGTGTTACAGTGAATCAATATTTTTTGCAGTCCTCTTCCTTATGCCTAAATCCCATACCAGTTACTTATTACCTTGAGCTTTTATGGAACCCAAGACAAAGGACACAAAAGCAGCACTACAACTTATAAGCATATGAGACATGGTCCATCCTTGTGCTCATTGTTCAGTCATGCCTTCCTCTTGCCCTAATAACAGTGGGAGTGTCAGGTTAAACTGGGATATCAAGTTTCTTTTGTGCTTTTAAGCTCCTGTATCTTTTAGAGTGTAAATTCAAATATTTTACCCATGCACCTACAGCCAACTAATCTATGACAGAGGAGGCAAGGATATGCAATGGAGAAAGGACAGCTGGTTCAATAAGTGGTGCTGGGAAAACTGGACAACCACATGGAAAAGAATGAAATTAGAAAACTCCCTGATACCATACACAAAAAGAAACTCCAAATGGATTAAAGACCTAGATATAAGACCAGACACTATCAAACTCCTAGAGGAAAACATAGGCCAGACACTCTCTGACATAAACAACAGCAACATCTTCTCAGATCCACCTCTTAGAGAAATGACAATGAAAAGAAAAATAAACAAATGGGACCTAATTAAACTTCAAAGTTTCTGCACAGCAAAGGAAACCCTAAACAACACAGAAAGACAACCCACAGAATGGGAGAAAATCTTTGCAAGTGATTCAACTGACAAGGGATTAATCTCCAAAATTTATAAACACTTCCTACTGCTCAATCCTAAAAAAACAAACAACCCCATCAAAAAAAGGACAGAAGATCTAAACAGACAATTCTCCAAAGAAGACATGTGGATGGCCAAAAATCACATGAAAAGATGTTCAACATCACTCATTATTAGAGAAATGCAAATCAAAACCACCATGAGGTACCACCTTATACCAGCCAGAATGGCCATCATCAAAAACTCTACAAACCATAAGGGCTGGAGAGGGTGTGGAGAAAAAGGAACCCTATTACACTGTTGGTGGGATTGTAAATTGGTTCAACCACTGTGGAAAGCAGTATGGATGGAGATTCCTCAGAAAACTAAACAGAACTATCATTTGATCCAGCAATCCCACTCCTGGGCATCTATCCAGAGAAAACCATGACTCAAAAAGATAGATGTACTCCAATGTTCATTGCAGCACTATTTGCAATAGCCAAGACATGGAAACAACAATGTCCACTGACAGAGGAGTGGATCCAGAAGATGTGGTACATATACACAATGGAATATTACTCAGTCATTAAAAAGAACGAAATACCAGCATTTTTTGCAACATGGATGGACCTAGAAACTATCATGCTAAGTGAAGTCAGCCATACAATGAGACACCAACACCAAATGCTTTCACTGACATGTGGAATCTGAAAAGAGGACAGATTGAACTTCTTCGCAGAACAGATGCTGACTCACAGACATTGAAAAACTTATGGTCTCTAGAGGAGACAGTTTGGGGGGTGGGGGGATGTACCTGGGCTGTCCGATGGAAATACTGTGAAATAAGACTGTTATGATCATTATACAACCACAGATGTGATAAATTCATTTGAGTAATAAAAAAAAATGGAAAAAAAATTCAAATATTTTGAGGGCAAAATTACCTTATGTGACCTCTATAAGTGCTTTTCACAGAAGAAATTCAGATAATGTTTAATAACAATGGTCCAGTTTTTTATGAAGCCTCTCCCATTATGGAAAATTATAATAATAACTTTAATTTACTCTTGCAAGCACTATATATATGTACATATATATATTATATATATGCCATATACATATTATATATATGCCATATACATATTGCTTTAACATAATCTGTATTCAGAAAAGATTTGCTTGGTAAACTTTATAAATTTCTAAACTGTCTAGAAAATGATCTTATATTTTAAAAAAGGAAGAATTCTTAATATAAATTCCAAAGCCAAGTTATTTCCCCCGCTAGATAATTTCTATGAACAGAATGATAAAAAAGGAGACATAACTACTGTCTGACCCAAACCACATTTTTAAGAAATTAAAGGAGAGGGAGAATCACTTCTGTAATACAATGACAGTCAAAATGAAAGCAGCATGGATTTTGCATTTTTTTCTAAATGTTGTGGGTTAGAGCTATTTCCTCCATGGTCGAAGCTACTTTTTTGACAGAAGCTCCAGTAGACATGATACTTTTCTTGAGCTTTTGTTTTTTATTTATTTATTTACTTTCTTTCTTTTCTTTTCTTTTTTTTTAGGGCCACACCCACAGCATATTTAAGTCCCCAGGCTAGAGATCCACTCAGAGCTGCAGCTGCCAGCCTACACCACAGACACAGCAATGTGGGATCCAAGCCACGTCTGCAAGTTACACCACAGCTCATGGAAATGCGTTTCCCAACTCACTGAGCAAGGACAGGGATCGAAACCACACCCTCATGGATACTAGTTGGATTTGTTTCTGCTGTACCACAACAGGAACTCATGAGATGAGTCCCAAGCAAGCTGGGAAACTACTAAATTATGTAAAATATGCAAGGAGAAGATCTAGCAAAAGAAGAGGCCAAGGGACCAGCCGACAAGGTGAAGAGCTTGTCATCTTTGTTAAGCTGGAAACTCAGCCTTGCCACTGAAATCTCAGCTTTACATGTTCAGAAACTCAATGGTGTCAGTTCCCCCAAGGAATGGTCAAATTTCAATGAATATATTCCTAACTCACAAAGAGGATTAGCCATGAGCCAGACATTGGATAAGATGCCAAAACGATGTCCCAGGGAGTGAGCGCTAGACTGACTGGGATAAAGGACCAAATCAAGTCATCTTGGGTTAATAGAAACAGCAGTGTTGGACAGTAAGCAACAAGGAAGATAGTGTCAAGGTAGACACATTACTAACAGAAAAGTTAAAGTCAAGAGTAAGTAAAGTATAAGTGCCAAGCATGAAACCAGATTTGTTCGGATTAGGGAACTTCTAAGGAAGGTTGAAACTGAAAGGGGCATTGGGAGTCTCCTTTGTGAAGGTGACTAGATAACACATGGCTTTCTCTCAAGGGGTTTGGAGGCTTAAGTATACTTTGTCTATTTGCAGGGCTGCAATTTGTCTCCCCTGAGGCAGCCATGTTAAATCATGTTTACTGCCAACATGCAATACGTGTACTGGTTTCCTATTGATTCTGTAACAAATTATCACAAAGTTTATGGCTTAAAATAGCCCATGTTTGTTATCTCAGAGTTTTGTACATCAAAAGTCTGAGTTGACTTGAGGGGTGTCTCCATCCCTGTTACTTCGGAAATACTAAAAATCAGAGGTTTGCTGAGAAAAATGTATGACCCTGTTACACGTAAGAATTGGAAAGTCTTCAGGAATATTATCAGTGAGCTATAGTGGTGTGGTGAAATATCTTTTTATATTATGAAGTTATTCCTATAAACACTACCACATACCACGGCGTTAGCATGTCAGGGCAACTGTGGGCATCTATGTAGGTTTTGCCCTGCTCTGCTGAGGGACTGGAAACCAGCCAGCACTTTACCTGCCAAGCTCTGTCTGGCAGTGCCCAGAGAGAGCAGTGCTACCTGGGTTCCCTGAAGCCCTGGTACTTCCTCCCCTCAGTGGTACTGGGTGTTAGTATGATACATTTTTATCCTCCAGCGGTCTTTTCTCACCCCTGAGATGCCCTAGACCCCTTCACTCGATCTTTTTCTTTTTACAGCCACACCCATGGCATATAGAAGTTCCTGGGCTATGGGTTCACTTGGAGCTCCAGCTGCTGGCCTACAGCACAGCCACAGCAACAGCAACACTGGATCTGAGCTGCATCTGTGATCTATGCCCAGCTTGTGGCAATGCCGAATCCTTAACCTATTGAGTGAGGTCAGGGATTGACATACATCCTCATGGAGACTACACTGGTCCTTAACCCGCTGAGCCACAACGGGAACTGTTCTCTTTATTCTTGTCATTCAATTATTGCCTTCCTCATTTTATCATACAGTCCTAAAATATCTCAAAAGTAGAGCATTTTCGATTGAGTACATTTTATCACGTCAGCTTTCTCTTGATACCATATAAGTAGACACTATAACTTTATTAGTAGTATTTCTTCTCATCACATTTTGGGATAAATTATTTCTGGGAAGATGTCTTCAAGAGATTTCATTACTTCCCCTCTGTCAGAATTCCTATAAAGCTCAATCAAGAGGGGAGCTATTCCTAATCAAAGTACATAATTATTTCCTTCTCTAGACTTTTCTATTGCATGCCATAGTTAAACTTAGTTTCAAAACTATATAGTGCTGGAGTTTCTTTGTGGCTCAGTGGTTTAAGGATCCAGCATTGTTACTGCAGTGGCTTGCATCACTGCTGTGGTGTAGCTTTGATCTCTGAAACATCCACATGCCATGGGCACTGCCAAAAAGAACAAAATGAAACAAAAAAACAAAAAAATAAACAAACCCACTATGTAGTGTTATTAACTATAATTTTACTTTTACTGTGTTTATTCTTATGACCCATGCACTTGTGGATAAGTTCACCTTACATTAACTGAATATTAGAACATGTCATTTTAAATGCTTTGAATATAAATATTAATAATTCCCTTTGCAACATTAACTATTATTTTTATCTATCTGATTTTATGGGCTATAAAAACCTTCTTGTTCATTTTCTGTGAAACTTTTAAAGGTTAAATGATTTTTGAAAGACTCGGGGGGAAAGATGGACACAATTTTATTTAGTAATTTTGAGAACTGGGTCATTGAGATTTGACTAGCATAAAATGTAATAACTTTCACTACTCTTCATATCTCAGCTGGTACCCCTCATACATTGCATGTGTCTGCAGCATTCCCCATCCATTAGTTTGTTTGCATTGTTCCTTCTTCTAAATTGCATAGTGTTGGAGTTCCCATTGTGGCTCAGTGGCAACAAACCCAACTAGTATCCATGAGTATGCAGATTCGATCCCTGACCTCGCTCAGTGGGTTAAGGATCCGGTGTTGCTGTGAGCTGTAGTGTGGGTTGCAGACATGGCTTGGATCAAGTGTTGCTGTGGCTGTGATACAGGCTGGCAGCTGCAGCTCTAATTCAACCTCTAGTCTGGGAACTTCTATATGCCACAGGTGCAGCCCTAAAAAATGACAAAAAATAATAATAATAAAATTAAAAATAAATAAAATGCATAGTGTCTCCACCAATCTTCTTTACCCTATGCCTCTATCTCTAGAGCTACTGAAATTAAAATATTCTTCAAGATCTGGCTCTAATACCACTCCTTCCATGAAGTTTTTCTCAATCCTTCTACCTCAATATGATCTCTCATCCTTCTGGATTGCTTTCCTTTTCATAGAATTAGTTCTTTCACTTTTAGAGTATTAATCAGAGGACCTCGTATAATAATTTTTTTCTGAGCATATGGCATCTTGGCTTCTCTAAACAATGGGCTGAAATGCCAGCAGTATTTTTTCATGACTACATGAAAGATTTAAGAGACTGTTTTGTTGACATTATTGACAGACTTATGAAAGCATATGAATTTCAGTGCAGATTTTAATCTGATTGCACAGAAAGCTGAACTTAGTTCATGTTATAAGTTCTTTAAGACCCAGTACAAAACCTCCCTGATCCTCTTTCTGTACCATGGCTAGAATACTGCCATGCATGTGATAGTGTACAATAAACACTTGCAAGGAAATAATAATATGAAGTAATTTACTCATTTTTTAAACAAAACTTCAGAAAGAACAAAATTGAGATTCCAACAGTACATTGCCATCAATAGAACATTAGAATTCTGTGCTAGTGTCCTCAAATGACAAGAGTGATACCACATTACCACTGTTATTAATGATAATAATAACAAGTGCTTCTAAGTGCCAGCCATTGCTCTGAAGTGCTTTTTATGTACTAACCCACTTGAGCCTTGGAACAGTCCTAAGATGTCATTTTATTTGTTATCCCAACCTCAAGAAGAGAAAACTAAGACAAGAAGAAGTTGGGTAATTTGCCAGAGGTCACACAGCAAACAGAGTAGACCCAGCAGTTGAAGCCAGGCAGTCTTTTTCCAGAAACTATGTTCTTAATCACCAGGCTCGACACTAAGTGGAAACACTTTTTTTTCTTTCATTTATGGACCATCCACAGCAGTCTGGAACCATGACTAGACCAGCATTTAATAATGAGGTGTCAGAACTGAAAACTAAATCCAAGTTGCTAGGAGTTTCACAGGAACAGATGGTTCTGTAGTCAAATACTTTTGGAAAATGCCACACTAAATAAATACTTTTCTCATAGACTCTGTGATAAATAGAATACAACTTAAGAAACTGATACATGGCCTTATACAGTTGTTCCGTCCTCATTCATTTCCTAAGAAATCATTAAAGTACACACACACACACACACACACACACACACACACACACACACTGATTTCTGTCCCAGCCAAGAACTACTGCATTAGATCCTGGCTAGGTTCTCAAGCAATAGGTTCAATTATAGCAATAGATTTCCGAGTTATGACTGGGCAAATTTTAAACCTTAGGCATATTCACCTCACTATAAATTTATCTACACTGCTTCTTCAAGCAGCTTTTTTAGTAAAAGAAATAACTAATGTCATTCCCCATTATTACCCTATTAATTCTAGCTATTTCAAAATTCAGTTATTCTTTATATTTATTATTAAGTCATTATGATATAAAAATTTCTAATTAGGAGCTTAGAATACTCCTGTATAGCTGAAACTATTCAGAAAGAAACCTAGCAAGAGTCAGTACTAACTAAAACAAAACTAGTACTTTAACCTACGCAGGACATTTATTAATTGTTACATGTCTAACCCTTGTGTTATATATGTTATAGTGTATTTTTGCAGCCTATATACTCTCTCGTTGAGATTTAGTAATAGCAAGCATAAGGGAAATGGGGTATTGCACATATCTATATCTTAAGAATTTTTTCTTCTAAAAGCACATTACACTTAGTAACCATCAGGAATGCCACACTGAAGTGAAGCAGCAATTCTCTCATGTTTTAAGGAAATGGAAAAGTCTATTAGCAAAGCAATTAAATCACTATTATTGCCCTACTTGTATGCCTACACTTGTGGTTGAATCTCATTTCTCTAGGCAGTGAATATATTGTTTCAGTGTTTTTCCATTACTTCACAAGGGATTTATGAGAATATTTTATCAACACTAATAGCAGACATAAACATATCTATATCTTTATCTGTGTATATAAAGACTCTAACATGGATTAGTAAATGATTGATTTTGGTCTAGAATTCTAGAGGCATTAAAATTTATAAGAAAAACAGTGATAACCAATTTTTGGAAAAAGGCTAATAATGTTCTTTACTAACTACAGCCTTTACAAAACTTTTATTTTTAAAAGGATATTTTACTGGAGTAAAGTTCCCAACTTTTAGACACATTTCCTAATTTTTATTGCCTGCGGGTTTTATTTTCTTTGACTGGATGTTTAATCAAAGAAAGAAATAACAAACATCTTTTTAAAAATCTTTCTACATCACCAGTTGAGCATCTGCTCCCTCAGAGGTGTGTATATGTAAGTATGCATGTGTGTTTGTGCCTAAGTTTGTAGAAGCATGCATGTATGTGTGTTCATGTGCACACGAGCACACATACACACAGATAGAAGCAGCTTTGATCTCTTTGTGATTCTTGCCAGAAGAGGGCAAGAAACTTCAAAAGATCCTCTGGCATTCAGGGGCTGGAAAAACTGGTAATTCTGGGTTTATTGTTAAATCAAGAGTTTTCTTTAGACTTGAAGGCAGCTTTTGTGTTACAGAGACCACTTGCCTAATAAAAATGTGTAAAGAAGCCTTCAAGTCAACCACGAAAACAAGCAATAAAGTAGTTGAAAAGAACTGCTGGAAATTATATACAAAGCCCACCATCTGACATATTCTCTGTGAAAGTGAGGCATTGTTTTAAGAGTGTGTCTCATGTCAAGAAGACCACAACAGAGAAAATCACTTACTGAGCAAGACAAATGCAGAGGGCTTGATCTTTCACTCCTACCTCCCTTCTTCCCAGGCTTAGGTCGGCCAATAAATATTTATTGAGCACCTACAAAGTGTCAGGTCATAATAGTGAGCAAGATAGATACACACAACCCCTGGCTGAGGCTTTCACATCCTGTCTTATGCTAGAGATGGACACTGATTACACTGGACTGTAAGCTATTTCAGGACAAGAAAGGTGCTATTTTTTTATTGTAAGTATCCTTCATGTGGTAAACAGTACCTGATACACAGTATGTGATCTACACATTTGTCTAATTTGGTGGCCACTCAAACCATCCCGCTACCCAAGCTAGAAGTTTCAATTAACTAAATTTCCTATATCCTTTCACATTCGATCAATAAACTCATCCCATCAGTTATACTTCCTAATCAGTACTAAACCATATCCCCCATTCTGTTGGCTCTTCCATTCTTTGTTTACATCAAATCATTTACTTATGAACAAATCAGTTTCTCTACTTCAAGTCTTATTTATCTCCATTCCAACTCCACACTTGAACCAGTTCTTCAGCTAAACAGAAACAATGACTTAAAGCAATGCTTTCAAATTTTTAACAGGCACCACAGGAGTTCCCATTGTGGTTCAGTGGTAACGAACCCAACTAGTATATATGAAGACACAGGTTCGATCCCTGGCTTTGCTCAGCTGGTTAAGGATCCGGCATTGCTGTGAGCTGTGGTATAGGTTGCAGACATGGCTCAGATTTCATGTTGCTGTGGCTGTGGTGCAGGCAGGCAGTTGTAACTCCAATTCAACCTCTAGCCTGGGAACCTCCATATGCCACGGTGTAGCCCTAAAAAAAAAAAAAAAAAAAAAAAAAATAGGCCACACAGACAATGCAATAAAATCCCAAAACTTTCAAACTGTACTAGGTCCTCCTTTGCCTGTCCCTTTATTCTTTTGGTTTGGGGGGTTGTTTTTGTTTGTTTGTTTTTGCCTTTCATCTTTTTAGGGCCGAACCTGTGGCAAATGGAGATTCCCAGGCTAGGGATCGAATCAGAACTAAAGCTGCTGGCCTACATAACAGCCACAGCAACTCAGGATCCAAGCTGCATCTGCGACCTACACCACAGCTCACAGCAACGCAGGATCCTTAACCCAGTGAGCAAGGCCAGGAATCAAACCTACATCTTGGATACTAAAGTTTGTTAACCACTGAGCCATGACTGGAACCCCTCTTTATTCTTTTGATTGAAACATTTAATTATAGCTGTTTATAGAAATGTGATCAGGAATAGACCAGAGATCAAAGATTGTAAAATATTATGTACAGGACCACAATAAAAATGGTGCCTACAGAAACCAATAATTATGTCTTTAGAAATTAAATACCCTTCAGAAAAGTCTTTATTTCCTTCTCCTTCATAAAGACCAATAAAGCATATGTAAATAAAACCAGTAAAACATGCAGAAACTTTACTCACTCTGAATTCATTTATTTATGTGTCCATTTTCTTTGGCCTGACAATTTGCATTAACATGATTCACGTCAACACATAAGAGTGAGCTTATTCAATGTCTTTGTGATTGAAAAAAAGAAAAAAGAACATATTATTCTAGAGCAAAGACAGCAGTCTCTGACTAGTTTTACAGACAGAAAAGGATGAATTTCTCTTCACTGGATTATCATTTAAGAGAGACTAGTTTCTGTATTAAATAATCTGACAACATAGATTTTTTAAGTAAATAGGAGTTCCTTACATGGCCTTATTTCTTAGAAATGTGCAAAGCATATGCAAGGAGTACAAACAACCTATTCAGAGGGAAGAGTGGGTACATGGGGGGATGGGCTGGAGGTCACAAGAGTTCGAGGAGCGAGACTATAGAGGACCTTTAATATCTAGCCAGGGCACTTGAAATATATTGTCTAAACACCACAAGAGGCTTTGGATGATGTGATCAGAGTGTCTTAAAGAGAGGACTGAATCTTGGATATGGGGAAGAATTGCTTGAAGTGGGTTGAACTGGTAGCTAAAAGAACCACCATCCCACCCCTCAAAAAAATCCACTGAAATAAGGATACTGGATTACAACAATAAAGGTTATTCTTGGCAGTCATTAAAATAGAATTGACCCCACCACTACCTTTTGGGCAAGGTGGCCGAATGGAAATATGAGCAGGGCAAATAATAATCAGGCCTGGAGCCAGGAAAAATAGAAAGAAGACAGCCATGTGGGCCAGTTCTGGTGGTCATTGCAGTCCAGTTGTTCTCATTAAGCAGGACTGTGATTTGTGTGGCCTCACTACTCTCAGAGCTATGTGCATCACTTTGACCTGAGGTCGGATATCCTCCATCTTTCAGGCTCCACAGACCTATAGCTTCTCAATGAAACATTCAGTTTTTATTTGAAGTGTAGTAGCTGTCACATGGATTTTTAATTCAAAGAATTATCCTTTGTGATGTAGATCCTTTCAATGCACTTAGATAAAGTCATTGCTGGTAGTTGAATGACTTGAATGTGGAAGGCAGAAGTATATCTCTACAATCCTAACAACCATTCAGGAAAGAACTAATTGGGCTCACTGACTCCGATTCTATAAATATTTTTGTCACTGTCACTACATTACCACAGACAGCTTGATGTAGCTTCATACACAACGTTGTTTATTAGTGTTTTCGCTACAAAAAAAAAAAAAGAATCACGATGGTTTGAGTTTCAAATTTAAGTAAAATTTGGTATTATTTTATAAGGAAAAATAAAGTCATAATTTATTTGACAAAAATTGTTTATACTACCTTTGTAAAATTTTTTTAATGAAACAAACTGGGTTGCTGCTGTGGCATGGTTTCAGTCCCTGGCCCAGGAATTTCCACATGCTATAGGCATGGCCAAAAAAAAGCAAATTCTTTAGTCACTGAAAAAATCAGTTGAGTACCTGGGAAATAACCAGACACAACTCACTCAATGTAAATCTGCTATTCACGGTCTCCAAAAATGGATATATCCTCAAAATGTCATGATAAATAAATAACTCAAAATCATATTGTATGTGGCATATACTAGGAATTCAGTAAAAGTATGTTAACCAAATAGAGGAATGTATAACTAGAGCAAAAAAAATCTGCGGATTAACCACTGCAGCATATATATCTACAGTAGAGCAATCTCTTCTATCAGGCTCTGAAAAGATATGAATTATAATACTAAATATTTTCATAGCATTTTAAAGAGTATAAATACTTCCTCATACATATGTGCACATTTTCCTCTTCATGATAATAAATCACGAAAGAAATTATTAGGAACTTCCATTTTCCAACAACATTAAAAAAAAAAAAACTGTGCAGAGAACCAGTTTTTGATATAGAACACACAGGAAAAATATATTTATAACATATTTTATTTATATTTATTTATTTATTTTGTCTTTTCGCCATTTTTAGGGCTGCACTCATGGCATATGGAGGTTCCCGGGCTAGGGGTCTGATCGGAGCTATAGCTGCCAGCCTACACCACAGCCATAGCAACGCAGGATCCAAGCCTCATCTGCAACCTACACCACAGCTCACAGCAAAGCCGGATCCTTAACCCACTGAGCAAGGTCAGGGATCGAACCTGCGTCTTCATGGATACTAGTCAGATTCGTTAACCACTGAGCCACGACGGGAACTCCATAACATTTTTTTTCCCACTGTACAGCAAGGGGATCAAGTTATCCTTACATGTATACATTTTTTTTCCCCACCCTTTGTTCTGCTGCAACATGAGTATCTAGACATAGTTCTCAATGCTACTCAGCAGGATCTCCTTGTAAATCTATTCTAAGTTGTGTCTGATAAGCCCAAGCTCCCGATCCCTCCCCCTCCCTCCCCCTCCCCCTCCCATCAGGCAGCCACAAGTCTCTTCTCCAAGTCCATGATTTTCTTTTCTGAGGAGACGTTCATTTGTGCTGGATATTAGATTCCAGTTATAAGTGATATCATATGGCATTTGTCTTTGTCTTTCTATTTCACTCAGTATGAGAGTCTCTAGTTCCATCCATGTTGCTGCAAATGGCATTATGTCATTTTTTTTTATGCCTGAGTAGTATTCCATTGTGTATATATACAACATCTTCCGAATCCAATCATCTGTCGATGGACATTTGGGTTGTTTCCATGTCCTGGCTATTGTGAATAGTGCTGCTATGAACATGCGGGTGCACGTGTCTCTTTTAAGTAGAGTTTTGTCCGGATAGATGCCCAAGAGTGGGATTGCGGGGTCATATGGAAGTTCTATGTATAGATTTCTAAGGTATCTCCAAACTGTTCTCCATAGTGGCTGTACCAGCTTACATTCCCACCAACAGTGCAGGAGGGTTCCCTTTTCTCCACAACCCCTCCAACACTTATTATTTGTGGATTTATTAATGATGGCCATTCTGACTGGTGTGAGGTGGTATCTCATGGTTGTTTTGATTTGCATTTCTCTTATGATCAGCGATGTTGAGCATTTTCTCATGTGTTTGTTGGCCATCTGTATATCTTCCTTGGAGAACAGTCTATTTAGGACTTTTGCCCATTTTTGCATTGATTGATTGGCTTTTTTGCTGTTGGCTTGTATAAGTTGCTTATATATTCTAGAGATTAAGCCCTTATAGATGCAAAAATTGTCAACAAAATCTTAGCCAACCAAATCCAACAACATACCAAAAAAATTATACACCATGACCAGGTTGGGTTCATCCCAGGTTCACAAGGATGGTTCAACATACGCAAATCAATCAGCATCATACACCACATTAACAAAACAAAAGTCAAAAATCATATGATCATCTCCATAGACGCAGAAAAAGCATTTGACAAAGTCCAACATCCATTCATGATCAAGACCCTCGCCAAACTGGGTATAGAGGGAACATTCCTGAATATAATCAAAGCCATTTATGAGAAACCCACAGCAAATATAATCCTCAATGGGGAAAAACTGAAAGCCTTCTCACTCAAATCTGGAACAAGACAGGGATGCCCACTCTCACCACTGCTCTTCAACATAGTTTTGGAAGTCCTAGCCACAGCAATTAGACAAACAAAAGAAATCAAAGGCATCCATATAGGAAGAGAAGAGATCAACCTGTCACTGTATGCAGACGACATGATACTATACATAGAAAACCCTAAGGACTCAACCCAAAAACTACTTGAACTGATCAACAAATTCAGCAAAGTAGAAGGATATAAGATTAATATGCAGAAGTCAGTCGCATTTCTGTATACCAGCAATGAAATATTAGAAAAGGAATACAAAAATACGATACCTTTTAAAATTGCACCTCACAAAATCAAATACCTCGGAATACACCTGACCAAGAGGTAAAGGACCTATATGCCGAGAACTATAAAACATTAATTGAAGAAATCAAAGAAGATGTAAAGAAATGGAAAGATATTCCATGTTCATGGATTGGAAAAATCAATATTGTGAAAATGGCCATCCTACCCAAAGCAATCTACAGATTCAATGCAACCCCTATCAAATTACCCAGGACATTGTTCACAGGACTAGAACAAACAATCCAAACATTTATATGGAACAACAAAAGACCCCGAATTGCCAAAGCAATCCCGAGAAACAAAAACCAAGCAGGAGGCATAACTCTCCCAGACTTCAAGAAATATTACAAAGCCACAGTCATCAAAACAATGTGGTACTGGTATCAAAACAGACAGACAGACCAATGGAACAGAATAGAGAACCCAGAAATAAACCCTGACACCTATGATCAATTAATCTTTGACAAGGGAGGCAAGAACATAAAATGGGAAAAAGAAAGTCTATTCAGCAAGCATTGCTGGGAAACCTGGACAGCTGCGTGCAAAGCAATGAAACTAGAACACACCCTCCCACCATGCACAACAATAAACTCAAAATGGCTGAAAGACTTAAACATAAGACAGGACACCATCAAACTCCTAGAAGAGAACATAGGCAAAACACTCTCTGACATCAACATTATGAATATTTTCTCAGGTCAGGCTCCCAAAGCAATAGAAATCAGAGCAAATTAAACCCATGGGACCTAATCAAACTGAAAAGCTTTTGCACAGCAAAGGAAACCCAAAAGAAAACAAAAAGACAACTTACAGAATGGGAGAAAATAGTTTCAAATGATCCATAACATATTTTAAAGCTTAGCTAGGATTTCCTGTTGTGGCACAGCAGAAATGAATCCAAATAGTAGCCATGAGGTTGCTGGTTTGATCCCTAACCTCGCTCAGTGTATCAGTGATCTAGCATTGCTTTGAATTGTGGTCTGGATCCCACATTGCTGTGGCATAGGCAGGCAGTTTTGGCTCCAATTCAACCCCTATACTTGGAATCTCCATATGCTGCCAGTGCAGTCCTGAAAAAAAAAAAAAAAGGAAAAAAAAAAAAAGCTTAGCTAGCTAGCTAGCTATTGAGGAAATCTGTAGAAGGCTACAGTCAAAAATAAAAGAATCTTCAAAAAGGGTAACCTAACTCTGGAATAAATGATGCCATTTTCCCTGAAAATATCTGCCAGTCCCTACTGATATGAATCTTTGGTTTTTTGCAGCAAAACAAGCCTGAGTCCAATTAGATTGGGAGGTAGGTCAGATGATGGGATGGTTCATTTGATGTGTCACCTTGACTAGACTAAAGGATGCCACCTGCAATGTATACATCTAAGGATAACCTGACCCCCTTGCTGTACAGTGGGAAAATAAAAAAAAAAAAGGATGCCTAGTTAGCCGGGAAAATATTATTTCTAGGTGTGTCTGTGAAGGTGTTCCTGGAAGAGATTAGCATTTGAAAAGGTGAACTGAGTAAATCAGAAGGCCCTCCTCAAGATGAATGGGCATCATCCAGTTAGATGAAGGTTCAGACAGAACTAAAAGGTAGAGGAGGGACAAATTTATTTCCTCTGCTTGAGCTGGGACAGGAAGTTTCTCCTGCCCTCAGATGGCAAACTCTTGGATCCCAGGCCTTCAGATTCAGACAAGACTTATACCAAAACTGAACTGAATTGAAAAGATGACTTTCATAACAGATTAAACACAGATGAAAAGAAAATGAATAGGGAGTTCCTGTTGCAGTGCAGCAGAAATGAATCCGACTATCTATGAGAATGCAAGTTTGATCCCTAGCCTCGCCCAGTGGGTCTGGAATCCAGCATTGCCGTGAGCTGTGGTATAGGTCATAGATGTGGCTCAGATCCTGCGTTGCTATGGCTGTGGCACAGGCCAGCAGCTGTGGTTCTGATTCGACCCCTAGCCTGGGAACTTCCATGTGCCACAGGTTTGGCCCTAAAAGAAAAAAAAAATTAAGAAAGAGAAACAGAGACAGAAAGGAAGGAAGGAAGAAAAGAAAAGAAAAAGAAAACAAGTGGAGTGCTAAAAAATATTAGATACCTGGAAAAGAGCACTTTATACCTCAATGAGATACCATTCCATACTCCCCATGATGACTGAAACTAAAAGAAGAGAACATCAAGTATTAGGAACCAAATGGGATAACGCATATGCTACTGGTGGGAGTGTAAAATTGAACAACTCAGACATTCCATTCCTGAGTATCTGTCCAAGAGAAATGAAAACATAGATGCAATAAAGGCCTGTACATGAATTTGAATGGAAGTTTAATATAAAAATCAAACACTAGAAACAAGCCAAACATGGGTCAACATAAAGCAAACTATCCTATCGTAAAAGTGAATCATTCATCTACAAAATGAGAAACATTGTTAAAATTCCTTTAACATCTCTCACAATTCAAGGATACCAATATTCCTATTGAATACTCTACTGGAAGTACTGATGACAATAATAAGAGAAGAGAAGGGAATAAAAAGTATAAGGATTAAAAAGGAAGAAACAAAACTATCTTTCTTTTAATAAATGATATAATTGTCTATGTATAGGTGCCAAAGGAAATTTCAGATATACTGATAGATTTAAAAAGAGTTTAGTGGGAGTTCCTGTTGTGGTACAGTGGTTAACGAATCCGACTAGGAACCGTGAGGTTGCAGGTTTGATCCCTGGCCTGGCTCAGTGGGTTAAGGATCCGGCTTTACCGTGAGCTGTGGTGTAGGTTGCAGACACAGCTGGGATCTGGCATTGCTGTGGCTGTGGTGTAGGCCGGCAGCTACGCTCCGATTAGACCCCTAGTCTGGGAACCTCCATATGCCGTGGGAGCGACCCTGGAAATGGCAACAAAAAGACAAGAAAAAAAAAAAAGGGTTTAGTATTTTTAGTGTGATGCAAAACATACATCCACAGTTAATCACATTTCTAAATACCAGGAGAAGAAATACTTATTTTATTAAAAAACACTTTATAATAAGCAAAAAATTATGTCACTAAATTAACTTCAAACTGTGCCCAAGATTTTTATGGAATATTGACAAAACTTCATTGAAAAATCATCAAAGAAGACTTAAAAATCAGACATGTCATAACCATGGATAGAAAGTTTCAAATTCATAGAAATATAAATTACTTTCAAATTTGTCTACTTATTTAGTGTCATTCTAATAAAAATCTCAATTGGAGTCAAACATGAGAATCTGATCCCCAAACTTCTATGGAATATATCTATGCAGCACATATGACTTATAATAAAGTACTCAAAATATACAAAGACTTCCTATGAATCAATAAGGCAAATACAAATGATACAATAGGAATAAAAATTGACAAAGGACACAAATAAGTCTTTCAAATTAATGAAAACATGAATGGCTGATAAATATGTGAAAAGCTGTCATTAACAAACACATCAGAACAGGAAATATTTAAATTCTAAAGGCAGCAAATGTTGGTAAGAATGTGAATCAATGAACAAGATTATAAGAGATCATGCGGATATAAATCCTTACATATAATATTGGGGGAAACTATAGCAATGAATAATCAATTTAACTTGTACACACTCACAACACTGAAATTCTACCCCCATCTATTTGCTCTAGGAAAACCACTGCATGTGGACAACCAGAAGACATACATAAATAAAAATATTCAGAGTAATCATTTCCAAAATACCTAAAAATGGAAATAACTAAATATCCGTCATTTATAAAGCAAAAGAATTTTAATATGTAATGAAGCACCAAAAAAACAGTAAAAATTAATGAATCACAGCTAAAGGTATTAAGAAGAATGAATTTCAAAAATAACAGTGAATGAAAAAAATAAGTATCTGAATAATGCACATTATAGTTCTATTATATAAGGTTTAAAAAATAGATAAACCGGAGTTCCCGTAGTGGCGCAGTGGTTAACGAATCCGACTAGGAACCATGAGGTTGCGGGTTCGGTCCCTGCCCTTGCTCAGTGGGTTAACGATCCAGCGTTGCCGTGAGCTGTGGTGTAGGTTGCAGATGCGGCTCGGATCCCATGTTGCTGTGGCTCTGGCGTAGGCCGGTGGCTACAGCTCCGATTCGACCCCTAGCCTGGGAACCTCCATATGCCGCGGGAGCGGCCCAAGAAATAGCAACAACAACAATAACAACAACAACAAAAAGACAAAAAAAAAAAAAAAAAAAAAAAAGATAAACCTAAACAACATGAATACTTTATACATAGTTAAAGCTATTAGGTCAAGATAGGAACTGATTGCCACAAGTCAGTTTGGTATTTTATTTTTATTTTTATTTTTGCTTTTTAGGGTCATGCCCACAGCATATGGAAGTTCCCAGGCTAGGGGTCAAATCAGAGCTATAGCTGCTGGCCTGAGCCACGGCCACAGGAACAGAGGATCCAAGCTGCATCTGCAACCTACACCACAGCTCATGGCAACACTGGATCTTTAACCCACTGCGCAAGACCAGGGATTGAACAGGAACCTCATGGATACTAGTCGGATTTTTTTCTGCTGCACCATAACATGAACTCCCCAGTTCTGTATTTTTAGACAATCTATGTGTTTAAAAGAGAGAGAAATTGAGAGAGAATGAAGTCACCAAATATTGATATTATATTAAAATTAGAAAAGAAACTTGGGGATTTTCCAGGAATTCATGACACACATGTTTTGGAGCAGTGGCTGGCTATGTATCTGGCTTTGTGCTGGGCATCAGGGACAGTGTGAGAAAAAAGAAACAAAGAAAAAGAAAAGCTCACAGTACTTGATCTGACCTTTGATACATGCTCAATGAACTAAGAAACAACACAGAGATGTAAAATTCTAACAGTACTGAGAAAAAAAACAGTAATAAATGATCTACCTGACCCAAGGAGGAATTTCCATTAAGCAAAGAACAAAAGGAGAAAAGCTGGACTCAGAAAGTAAAAAGTTAAATGATCTATTTCCGCACACTCATCTGGTAGGAAAAAATAATCACAGTATAGACTTTAATATATATAATATGTTATATACAGTTGAATATTATACACTGGAATGTGATATATATACATAATAACATTTATAGTTATTAAATATAATATATATTATTCATAATATTATAATTTTATAATCAAGGTGATTTAATTGCTGAAAGCTATATGTATATAAATAGGGATACATATTTTATTCAAAAGTTCATAGAATTATTTAAAATTTACATCACATGACTTATAAAAAATTTGACTCCCCAAAAATAGAAAGTTTCTATGAAGAAACTTCTTTTTTTTTTTTTTTTTTTTTTTTTTTTTTCTTTTTAGGGCTACACCCATTGCATATGGAAGTTCCCAGGCTAGGTGTCAAACTGGAGCTGCAGCTGCTGGCCTACACCACAGTCACAGCAATGCCAGATCCGAGCCATGTCTGTGACCTACACCACAGCTCACAGCAACACTGGATCCTTAACCCACTGAGCAAGGCAGGGATCAAACCCACATCCTCATGGACACTGGTCAGGCTCATTACCACTGAGCCATGATGAGAATACTTGAAGAAACTTTTTAAATAAAACTTTGAAGAATTTTTTTTAATAAAAATTGGAAAATAAAAAGGAACAAAAGTTCCATCAAAGCTACAACCAATTTTTGTTTTCAGCTTACATACTAATTTATTGGATAAAGTGTACAGTCAAAACCTCAAATATATGCTATTTAAAGGAAGCTGTAACATATGGCAAAACTCTGTAACATATGGCAAAACTTACTAAGTCATATTAATTATTGTAAATTTGTATATCATTTAAAACTAAATCAATGACAATGAGTTCTACAAGCCTAAGAAAAGTGTACAATTTTATTCAGTGAATTATAAAACTTCTATTTTTAATAGCAGAACTGATATATAAGGGCAAGTTCTTGGCAGAAAATAAACAGAAGTCTAATAAAGAAAAGAAAAATAAACTTAAGTAACAAAATCACAAAGAAAAATGAGTAACAATTTTATATTCTTAATTATAATCAAATATTATTTATGATGTTATGCTAATGAATATTAAAATTCCAAATGGATAAGTTTCTGTGATTGATTCAATAAGAAGTAGAAAACCTGAACAATTTAATAATAAATAAGGGAGAAACCAAAAATCTCTCCATGGTCAAAAATATAAGCTCTAAAATAAGCTCTGAGGTCAAATGACTTAGGTTAAGTTCTATCAAACTTTGAAGGAGCTCGTAATTTCCACAGCATACCAATTCTCTCAGAGCATATAAAAAGAAAGAACACTGAACAATTTATTTTATAAAGGTTATATATGTTATACAATAAATCCTGACAAAGACAGAACAAAAATCACACCTGCAGAATAATTCCTTTTTGAATATATATACAAAAATTAAGTACTTATAAAATTACAGTGAAATTTGAGGGAAAGGTTTGTTAGAAGAGGGTCATGACAAAGTGACACTAGGACTAATACGAAGGACTAAAGTGGGAAAATGGCTATAAATATTCGTATTTGCAAAGAAGAGAAATAAGAAAGAATTCATGGAGATTCAAATACCCCAGCAAAGAAAGCTGACTTGTATCAATATAGGCTCCACAAAGTAGCTGTCATCATTGAGCAAGTTGCTTCATGCCACTTTGTCTCTCCTGATCTTTCAAATGAGAACAAATAACTCGGAGGTGTCTTGCATCATGAATCAGATTAAATATAAATGCTTTTAACATAATTCCTGGTATACAGTAAGTGCTCACAAATGCTAACATTTTTATAATTAAAATAACTGGCATTTGTTGGCACAAATCATATGATATCATATATTTGTCTTCTCTTCTCTTTCTCTCTCCGACTTACTTCACTCAGTATGAGAGTCTCTAGTTCCATCCATGTTGCTGCAAATGGCATTATTTTGTTCTTTTTTACGGCTGAGTAGTACCTTTCCACAGAAAAGAAAATTATGGACTTGGAGAATAGACTTGTGGTTGTCAAGGGAGAAGGGGAGGGAGTGGGATGGATTGGGAGCTTGGGGTTAATAGATGCAAACTATTGCTTTTGAAATGGATTAGCAATGAGATCCTATTGTGTAGCACCGAGAACTATGTCTAGTCACTTATGGAGGAGCATTATAATGGGAGAAAAAGGAATGTATACATGTATGTGTAATTGGATCACCAAGCTGCACAGCAAAAAAAAAAAAAAAAAAAAAATTGTATTGGGGAAATAACAATAAAAAATTTTTTTAAATAAAATAACTAGCATTAGCCTCAAGAATAATAAAGGGGAAACATTGGCACAGAATCAAAAGACCAATCAATGAATTAAAAAGCTAAGAAATAGTAACAAGTATTTGAAATTATTCAGTTTATTACAAACATGTCAGCAGACATTACTGAAGGGAGATTAGGTTTATTTTGAAGTGATTCTGTGATATCTAACTTATTTTCCATCATCAATTACTAGAAATTTTTTCTCCAGGGATACAATGGAATCTACAGCGCAGACCTACCTAGAACAAACTGATCATTTCTAATTTCCTTATTTAGGGTAAGCACCTGAGTGATTTTTAAGAGTTTGCAAATGTTCTTACATAAATGAACTCGATTTACGGAAGATGATGGATACATAAGAATTTCATAGATAACTCAAAACAGTGAATACAAAAACTAGTAAAGAGAGCTCAGATCACAGCACCAATGAAATTAGACTGATACAATCACTCATGTTCTCTAGTAAGAAGTGTGGAGAGCAAGAAGTATGTCCTGTTTCTTCCCACTTGAAGGATAATCTATACCTCTCCATGGAGTTTACAGACAGTTGTGATCTGCCTGAAAATCTAGGAACACAGTAGAAAGTCTAACAATGCTTTTTGTATTGTCTATAATGGCATCTAGTGATAAATTCAGTTCCAAAACTGGTGTCAAGGTCTTTGACACACATTGATTAATTCATTCTACAAATACTTTTGCACAACTCATGTTTCAGATACTGTGCTTAGTGCTATACAAATTAAAAATCCCAAATCATCTGGGTTAAAATAACATGCACTTTGCCATGTCAAAGATAACAGAACATTGTAAATCAACTACAATAGAAAAAATTATAATCTTTAAAAAATGTGACTTTTCAGTTTTAACTTCCCTCTTAAGCAAAAATTCAATAATTTTCTTATTGAACATTATCAAGAAGTAAAGTAAAATTTTACTTTATTCTATCTGCAGAATTTAAATTTATTTACATTTTTCTTTTTTGCCATGAATTCTTTGCTTAGAAAAAAATAAAAGAAAAAAATTTTTACAAAGAACAAAATTTCACTAGATGCTGTCCTTGTGAAATAAGTGAGTATTCAGTAGAGTAAAATCCACTATATACTAAGTGTCTTTTATATACAGTTAAGTGGGCTTCTTAAGAAGTCTGTAATTTTAAGTGATTCTCATAATAGTCATGATTCATAAAAGGTTAAAACCATGTTTCTATAGGTTTGACATTAAAAGTCTTCAGAAAGAATTAATCTAACAAATGGAAAAAGGTAAAGAAATTTCAAGCAAACCTTCAAGTTAGAAAATCATATTAACAAATGTTCTGTTCACTATCATATGCATACTTAATCATCTGACACAACCTTCAATTTATGAGGTAACTCCAGAAATTCCTGAGTCACAATGGATAGCACACAGCATTGTACAATGTGCTTTTTAATAAAACACATCACATTCCTATTGTTAAACCTTTGTTTATAAATACCTGGAATGTTTTCCAGTGTTTTAAATCTGCATACTTAGTAGCTCATGAAGAACTGATGGTATTGAAAGTGTATTAAGTGTTTTGGAGTTCTAATTCTTCATCATTAATCCTCATTATCACAATGTCCAAAAGATATGCTGACAATGTGTATCAAAAACTCTGGGAGTTCCTGTCATGGCGCAATGGTTAACGATTCTGACTAGGAACCATGAGGTTGCGGGTTCCATCCCTGGCCTTGATCAGTGGGTTAAAGATCTGGCATTGACATGAGCGGTGGTGTAGGTCGCAGACGCGGCTTAGATCCCCCGTTGCTGTGGCTGTGGTATAGGCCGGCGGCTACAGCTCGGATTAGACCCCTAGCCTGGGAACCTCCATATGCCACATGTGTGGCCCTGGAAAAGGCAAAAAAAAAAAAAACCAAAAAAAACCAAAAAAAAACTCTGGCTAACTCACCGTAAATTTTGCCATCATGACACTCAGTTTTACATTTTTTTTTTTCCAGCAGTACTATTTAAGTGCAGTCTTTTATTAAAATCAAGTTTTATTTTTGACAATGAACTTATTTTAACTCTTTGTAAGTTGGCCCTGATCATCTCTTCAATATCAATGAAATTTTAAAATACTTTTTATTAAAACAGACTTTTATCTATTCTGAAGGCATTTTATGTGAATTTCATGACCAGTTAGTCTTACTATTAAGTTGCAGAAACACTTGTAACAATCATCAGATTCTACAACATTTAATTCCTCATTATTCCAGTGATTTACTTCTGGATTTTCATTTATTTATTGGAGTCAATTGTGAACTCATAAGTTAAAATGTGTCCTTTCATTTAGCTTAATCTGTGATTTCCAAAAACAAGAGAAAAACTCATAAATGCCATAATTATAGAAGTAATAATTTTACCATGCCCTCTACACTGTGAATATATATAATGATAAATTTCATATACATTCTATATCATTCAACCTATTTTTATTAAACTGATAGTTCTTTATTAATTATATGTACAGAACCATATAATATCAGTCAGATAAAAGTGGCACTATTAAAATAACATGATCAATTGCACATACAAAATACCATAACTTACTTTTTTGGATATTTGTTGATTTGATTTGTTATTTTCAACACTGAATTTCACTCAAAATTTCTTGATAATTTTCAAAGGAAAATTTATTATTTTTAAGCTATAGCTGAACAAATAAAACAGTGCTTTATATTGTACTGTTTCAATATATTTTGTCTTTTTACGGCTGCACCTGTAGCATATGGAAGTCCAGAGGCTAGGGATCAAATCATAGCCACAGTTGCAGGCCAACACCACAGTCATCATGACACATGATCTGAGCCCCATTGGCAACTATGCCGCAGCTTGCAGCAATGCCGGATCCTTAACCCACTGAGTGAGACCCGGGATTGAACCTGCTTCCTCACTGACACTATGTCAGGTTCTTAAGCCACTAAGCCACAGGAACTCCTAAATATACTTCTGAAAGCTCTATTATCTTTAAGGCAATGTCAAATAAAATATGTTACCTTCTAGAAAGCTAGGGAAAATTATAAACTACTCCACCATCCTCATTATCTCTAATTATCATGCTTTGCCTTTGGCCCCTGGGGAAAAATAAGGCTACTCTGTGCTCCCTCTAAAATGTCAGCAATAGCTAAGAATATAGACAAAATAAAACTTCCTTATGCTTTCACTAATTAAACCTCCTTATTATGGTCAACATAATATTCTACAACTAATTTAAATATTGAAAAATAAAGATCTTTTACTTATAGTTTCATATCCTATGCTTATCATCTAAAATTGAAATAGTTGCTTATCAGTAGTCAAGTCTCAAAAGGAAAAGGCATATGTCAAATATTTTAGAATGACAGATATTGGAGGAAAGATTCTAAACAGATCAAGTGCCTGTGACGGGCAGTTACACTCATGACCGCAGCGGAGCACAGCTGACCTCATGGCGCCCATCATCTAGTTTCTCTCCTGATCTGTACAAATTATGTTACAAAGTTATCAGAAAATAGATGCATACATTACATCATTGCAAGAAATATCTGAAATTATAGAAAATAGAGGAAGCCCAGGAATTAAACTAGACAGATGGTTGAACAGGGAAAGCATAGGTGTCAAATAAAATAAAATGATGAGATTAGCAATAATTCCAAGAAAATTACTAAAAATTATCTAAAGGGTACAGGGTGGGAAATTTTTGACCATTTGGGAAAAGCACTAATAATTTGTTAAATAACCTGTCATTTTGAAATACACTTTTTCTATTGCATTATTCCTAAGGAGATATTTAGGTTGAACTCTGTAGGATGTTGAAGAGGCTACTAGCTTTCTTGGAGCATTTCACCATATGGTCATTATTGTATATTTAACTGAACTTTTAATTTAACTTAATAAACAAATAAACCTCCAGTGATTTTCTTATTTTATCTTAGAAACAGCTACCTGCACAGCCCTCTTCCAGATATCATTGCATTACTTAAACTGTTTGAGTCAATATTTTTCTTTCAGTATGCAGATACTTAGAAAACTATACATAGAACTACCATATGACCCAGCAATCCCACTCTTGGGCATATATCCAGACAAAACTTTACTGGAAAAAGACATATGCACCCGCATGTTCATTGAAGCTCTATTCGCAATAGCCAAGATGTGGAAACAACCCAAATGTCCATCAACAGATGATTGGATTAGGAAGATGTGGTATAATACACAATGGAATACTACTCAGCCATAAAAAAGAACAAAAGAATGCCATTTGCAGCAACATGGATGGAACTAGAGACTCTCATACTGAGTGAGGTAAGTCAGAAAGAGAAAGACAAATACCATATATCACATATCTGGAATCTAATATATGGCACAAATGAACCTTTCCACAGAAAATAAAATTATGGACTTGGAGAATAGACTTGTGGTTGTCAAGGGGAAGGGAGATGGAGTGGGGTGGTTGGGGAACTTGGGGTTAATAGATGCAGACTATTGCCTTTGGAATGGATTAGCAATGAGATCCTGCTGTGTAGCACTGGGAACTATGTCTAGTCACTTATGATGGAGCATGATAATGTGTGAAAATAGAATGTGTACATGTTTGTATAACTGAATCACCATGCTATACAGTAGGGAAAAAAAATTGTATTGGGGAAATAACCATTAAAAAAAAAAAAAACAGAGATCTTGAAGACAAAAAAAAAAATCTCTTTCTTTCCGTGTGTCCTTATATTCTAGATTAACCCAACTAGGATGTTTCTTTCCCTCATTGCTTCCATTTATTTATTTATTTATTGCTTTATTGGGCCGCACCTGCAGCATATGGAAATTCCCAGGCTAGGGGCCAAATCAGAGCTACGACTGCTGGCCTACACCACAGCCACAGCCACGGGGGATCTGAGACATATCTGTGACCTACACCACAGCTCACGGCAACATCAGATCCTTAACCCATTGAGTGAGGCCAGGGATCAAACCCGCTACTTCATGGTTACTAGTCGAATTCGTTTCTGCTCAGCCACTTCAGGAACTCCTCCTTCACTGTTTTTAAACTTCACTCAAGAAAAAGAAATATTTTTCTTACAGGTACCTTCAAGATATATATAGATCAAAATAGACTGTAACAGTTTTAAAAGAAGAGAATCTTGGTGCCCTTAAAATAAAGAGAAGCTGAGGAGATAAGAGATGAGGAGCAAAAAAGAGAGAAAATATACCCAAAGAGGAAGTCTTAAAGAATCTAAATAAGAAAAGTCACAATTTTCCCCCAACTAACCAAGAAAAGTTTCTCAATCCAACCTAACTATAGGTTACTGAACTTTGGGCAACAAAGCCATCCTCCCTTTTTTGGGTGGGGGTGGGGGGCTACACCTGCAGCATGCAGTTCCCAATCAGGGATCACACCTGTGCCACAGCAGTGACAACCCAGGGTCCTTAACCTGCTGAGCCACCAGGGAGCTACAAAGCAATCCCCTTTTGTTTCCTTTGCCTAATCTCATCAAATGGCTTGAGCCTGGGCTTCTTTCTCCTTTATCCAAGAAGTGAATGTATTCACATTAATTGCAGGCAGAATAGTTTGAAAAGAATATTTCCAGATGCTACTTTTTTCTGTGTACACATGGAAAATCCAAGTGACATGAAGTCCTCGAATCGTACAGATGCCCAGGGCATGTAATGCAAAGACAAAACATGAGCATTTCTTGGGAGTTCCCAGTTGTGGCACAGCGGAAACAAATCCAAAAGTATACATGAGAATGAGGGTTTGACGTCTGGCCTCGCTCCATGTGTTAAGGATCCAGCATTGCCATGAGCTGTGGTGTAGGTCGCAGACACGGCTCAGATGTGGTGTCTCTGTGGCTGTGGCACAGGCTGGCAGCTGCAGCTTCAATTCAACCCCTAGCTTGGGAACTTCCATGTGCTGCGGGTGTGGCCCTAAGAAGCAAAAAAAAAAAAACACAAAAAAACAAAAAAACCCTGAGCATTTCTTAAGCAGACAGACAGAAGAAAGAAAGACTGGATGTCTTCTGGCAATTCCGTCTTCTCTTAGTGACCCCTTTCCTGATTAGAGAAGTCTTGGACTAATCACCTTCTCCAAAAAAGTCACCTGAGGAAGACTGAAAAATAATTCTACCAAACGTTTTAACAAAATAGTGGAAGGAGAACAAAGAGAAAGAAAATATTTATAATATTTCACTTGACATTAAGAAGAAAAGCTGCTACCTAGAAATGTTTACAATGCTGCTTTGAGCTATTAACTCAGAATTAGCAAACTAATTACAATTACTTTGGATTTATCGTATGAATTAAGCCATACAAAAGAGCAGACTCAAGTTACCCATTCATTCTTGTATTCATAAAAGAGAACTCTCTAAAAGATTTTAATAAGTGCAAGAAAGCCAATTTTTCTAGGGAGATATTAAGCAATTTCTGAGATAAACACTACTTAATTCCTTTATTGTATTGTTAATTTGAAAAATGTTTTCTTGATACTTTTAGAGTAAATATATATACATATACATGTATTTTAATGTGTCTTATACAAAATGGTTCACAAGCAAGCAACATTAGCATCCTCTGGAAGCTTAACAGAAAAGTAAGTTCTCAGGCCCCAACCCAGGCCTACCTTCAAATTGACATTTTAACTACATAAGATCCCTAGGTGATTCATATGTATAGTCAAGTCAAGACAACTGCTTTAGACTTTTGAAAAATGATTAATGAATGGTCCAAGTATATCATTTGTCCTTCATGAAAACTTTTGCACTGCTGGTGTTAAAATATTCAGCTTAATACACTCTACATATCAAGTGAATGGGTTCAGAATGCAAATCAACATAGCAAATAATGCAAATCATTTTATTTTATGTCTTCTGTTATTCAGACTCTTACAGAAGAACTGAGTTATTATAATTGAAGACTTGAGAACTGGCCAGCAAGGAAAGCTTTCAAAGTGTGTTAGGTTTGAAAGTGAACCTAGATGGCTCTAGAGTTTCTGAGGGGGCTTGGACATTTAGATACAGCTAAGTCCTCCCATGCTCCTCTGCACCTTGGCATTTCCACTCTGAAGAGCAAGAGCACAGTACTGCCACAGGCATTAAAGAGCAGTGGGAAATAGACCTAGACCAGCACTGGAGAGGTACCCAGGACTGGGGGAGGGAGGGAGAGGGCAATGGGCCAGCATTTCAAATGAAGGGTCATTCTAGTATTTTCTGTAGAAAACATTAAAGTTGCATGCTACTACAGTAGATACAAAGTAAGGAAATGTAGGTCTTTTTCTCAGGATAGTTAAAGTAAGACCATTGTTTAATCTACATCGATATGTTAAATTCTTCTTTTAGTTTTATGTCACCCACCCTATGGGTTGTACTTGGTGTATATTTACATATTTATAATTCACAGGTTATGAGAGAGAGTTGCTTCCAAAGACACTGTAATTTTATCTCAGTTTCAGTACCCAAATGTTTAAAAAATGACTACGATCAATTTGATGTTTAGCTGATAACATGTTGGTCAAAGTTTTAGGGAACTGTTGACTGAAGCTGCCCACAACAAATGCTTGAATGTTGTCTCACAATGGAAAGACTTGATAAAGAACATGGTGCTGCCCTGATAACTAAGTAGGAGGCTGAATGTGTCCTTGCAAAATTCATATTTGAAGACCTAGCCTGAATGTGATGGCATTTGTAGACGGGTCTTTGGGGAGGTAATTAGAGTTAGGTAAGGTCGTGAAGGTAGGGCCCTAATCCTAGCTAACTCCATCAACTGGATGTCTAAATTCTAGTTCCAGTACTAACTCTTCCACTGAAAATTTCAAACATGATAAAGTGTGGAATGTCCACCGAGTGCCTCATGTATTCTACTTGTACTTTAAATGCTAAAATGGCTTCAGATAATAATTACATGCCATTTAAACTCATGGGGCATCATTATTTCATACAGAAAATGGATCTGCTATAGTAATGCACATCCCTTTTCTGTCTAATGCAATGTTAGTGTTAGGTAGGACAGGATAGGGACCAGGACCTGGGTGATTCAAAACAGGCCATTTACCAATTACCAAAAGCAGGAGGCCTGCAATCAAACAATAAAGACCCATGCAGATACCAGAGGAATGCTCTTTGGAGCACCTCCCTATAAACTTTTTCCCATACAAATAAGACATCCTAGCCCAGAATCAATCAGAGGATCCCAACATGCGCCCTCCCCATATGGAGATCAAAACAACACACAGCGCAGGGGGATGGGACAGGAAATCAGTGAGTGGTGGCTCAAGAGAATAGGAGTCCCCAGACATGTCTGCGACATAGAGATACAAGGAAAGACCCAGTTGCAGCTGGAGTCAGTCCCTACCCAGGGCGGCCCACTCTCTCTGAGGGCGTAAGTAAAACTTGTGTACACTGCTACCTGACTCTTGATTGCGACCTCAGAGGCAATGTGCAGGAGCATTTTTCGCTCAAGGTGACAGACCAGAATGGATCATTAAAAGAGCCTAGATCAGAGCTGTTACACTGTGGTATCGGTTAGTGGGGAAATTCCTTTTGACCCAGAACTGTTCCCATCCTGAGATGATTGCGCTGGGCTGGAGAGACCACCCACCTCTCTCCCTGAGTGGTAAGACCACTGGGTCTATCCTAGTGCTACTGTAGCAACTCCCAGCAGAACAATCTCCCACCAGACTGCCTGCCTTCATCCTTGCAATATGAAGCCCCCTGGCTCTAGTCCAGTGATACTACTGTGTTTCTCTGCCTGCACCTCCAAATCCTTGTTGTGCATAGGCAAGGGCCAAGGGAAAGATAGCACAGAGCAGATGAAATTAAAATACCAATAGATATTATTAAAGGTGATGCCAATGTATTAAAACAATGCTGTCATCATCTGAATGCTGTCATCAACCTATAAAATCTAGAAGCCAAATAAACACTTTCTGTATTTTACTTCCGAATATCAGGCATCATAGCATACTTCACCAACAAACTGAGAGGCAGTTGCAAAGTAAAGATAATATTATGTTAGATAGCCAGTTTGAAAAGTTTTAATATGAAGTTAAGAGTAAATATTTAGGTATTCAAGTTACCTGAATATTAGCATGTGAAACACACACACACACAAATGGCTGACTGAGTAAATTTTAGAGAAAAATCAATGTAAATAGTATTTTAAGAATTACAATGTGGGCATTAATTTAACATTGCTCAAGGTTTGCTTTAAATTTTTAAGTGAAATGAATGTGTACTCAGCTGCAACAAAAACATTGTCTCGTGAATTCTTTACCTCTTTTAGCAAAAACACCCTCATCTCTAAAAGTGCATCTGCAGCTGGGTAAGGGCATTAGGCTGTGAGCTCTTTGGAAAGAGGCTTGATATCTAGGCTATCACTGTACCTGACACCACACAAGAGGAGACATCTACAGAGTAAACAGAGCTCTGCGAATATGCCAACCGTATATCATTATTTGAAATATGCTGCACTGTTGTTTGTCATAAACCATTAAAATATCCAAAGCCTATCATGAGGCTGCCTGGGAGAAGCAGAAAACCCACTGTCAGCTCATATATCAGGATCACTGCTAGGAATGTCCAATTCAATTCACTAAAGATTTGTTAGGTTCCTGCAATGTCTTTTCAGTATACTAGATGCTATCAGAAAATAAAAGAAGTAAATGTCATGATTCTTACCTTTAAAAGGAACTTGTCCATTTCTATCCCCACATTTATGTGCCATTAAAATGATTTTCCAAGGAAACATATCCCTCAATCTTCCACAGAAGTCACTGCAGCATTTTTATTAGGTAACTCAAGTCATAAAAAGGGCAATTCTCATAAATGTTAGGTCTGAACAAACAAGGGACTATAAAGGACTAGCAGAGCCATAACACTCAGTGAGCAAAGCAAGGAGGAAAGCAAGAGTAGCACTGTAACTAAAATAATAACTAAGAATGAAACTACCTTACAGGAGAATGCAATGGAAAGGAAAACACTGAGGAAAAAGGAATCTCTATCTTATGGGTAGTGGGAAACTGTTTCTTTCCTTATAATCTTCCAATGCCAATTTAGGAAATGCCAGATGTTAAAAAAGATAGAGAACAACACAGGAACTGTGAAGAAATGAGGTGCTGCCTGTGACTGATTAGCCAGAAAGTTACATAACAAGTAAGAATAAGAGGAAATATCTGCTCTCAATTCTGATTTTGCTGAATCAGAAATATTCATGCAGATACCAGAGGAATGCTCTTTGGAGTGCCTCCCTATAAACTTTTTTATAGGAATAAGAAGAAATATCTGCTCTCAAAGGGAGGGGGGGTTCATCTAAATTAATGGCTATCATTTCTATTTTAATGGAATTTTTTGGAAGGTATGATAACCAAAATATTTCAGCTCTTTCCTTAGGGAAGGAAATATGAGCTTAATTCATTTCAAATTCAAAAGCAAGTAAAAATAAGAACCCATTCTCATAAGACCAAACAAAGCAAGCTTATTGAAGAAAAAAAAAAACAGTTCAATAGAAAATCAATAACTATTTTTAGATGAAGGATTCTTGGCATCCTAAATTATTTACCCTAATTAAGAGAAAGAAATTAGATATTTTACAAAAAAAATTAAAAACATACACCATTTACACACTATCAGGCAATTTAAATGTCTTCAACAAGAACTCAACTATATTCCAAGTGGTAACTGACTGACATGCTTTTGTCTCCATCCCCAAAATTGTATGTATTCTAAGAGTCAGGAGGGCTGGACCTGCTGATAGATTTGCCAGCCTTGTACTAAGCTACTGGAGATCTATAGTTGCCAATCTGCCACATTATTTGTTTTCTTTTTAGGAATGCCCATGACAAGGAGCATTTTTTTTCCTGTGGATACAGCTTCAGGTTTACCTAACTGAGGAAATACAGAAGATCTTTAAGTATGTTATCTGAGAGAAGCTATTTATCTTTCATATTGATAAATGGCCATAAAACAGCAATTGGTCTGTTAACTAGTAATTTTCATAGGATGAATGACAATAATATTATAGAAAAAAATATGTTTTCATAGGAAGTAGCCTGAAAACTGGTTGTAATAAGTCCTTATCGTGTTTTTTACAAAGAAGGTAAGGCAGAAGAAAGGAATATAGTTACCCCTTTCTCACTTATTGTGCGAACAATTCATGCAGAAGTCAAATAATCCTTCCAATTCTCAGTGAGTCAGATGCACTGGAGGTACTCATGGAAACTGAAAAGAGACCTACCTGTAAGATAGCTTATTTGGATCAAAGTGAGTATGTTTTCAATATGGATAAATAAAAATCTGAATTTTTGTTGATAGGCTCCACCTGGCCAATATACTCCTCCTCTTGAAATTTTAATGTCAATTCAAATATATGCCAGAGAGAGAAAAGGTCTACTTGGATTGATATGGAAACCCGAGGTCACGGATTTATTATTTATGAAGGCATAATGCCTGGAAAGCAAGTTAATATTTGTCTTCCTTTTTTGCAGGTGAAAGAATTGAAAGGCAGAAGATTCTTTAGCTCTGGGAACAAGGAGCCCTACAGGGGAGCAGAGTGGAACTCTTCAGGCCAGACAATCTGTCAGGGACCTCAGGGGTGCTCTTATCACCTATGCCCCTTGAACTCCTATGTTGTCATCATTTCCTGGAGGTTTGAAACCAACAGAGAGGTTTTGAAACCAAAATCTCAAATGATTCTCAATTTTCTGGCCTGAAACCAAACCTGGAAGAGAGGAAAGAAAAGGAATCTTCTAATGAGCATGAAGGTAGTTGAGTCACAATGATAACAAAGAAGAATGTGGGAAAGAGTTTCCCTTTTTCTTGTGACTCTTTTTCTTTCTTTTCAAAGTTGGTGATGGTCTATTGCTTGGTTTCTAATAACTTGTGGGACTCGATACACATCAAAGGAAAGAATTACATTGGCATGTCTAAGCTAGGCACCTGTCTCTCCAGATGCAGTCAACAGTTACCATGGAAAATTTGCAGAGAGTGAGGGGTGGCAAATACCAGACTCTAAGACTAATGCAGAGCATAAAGCTTTATTATTAAGTATCCTGCAACGTTCCCTTGGAAAAATAGTGAACACAATGTTCCATGACCAGGGTATGAGAAAATAGTGCAGATAATTGGAAAAGACTAAAAGTACTACCTTCTGCTTACCAACTCAGAATCTAGGTATTGTGAAGCTCTTACAGGCATTCTTTTTTAAAATATCTGGTGCAATTTAAGTGAAATCTCTAACTTCTAGGAATCCCAAACTGGGAGAACAGTCAAGCTAATCATTTGAGACAACAAAATAGCTGTCACTTCCTCTACGATTGTGTTTATGCTCGCTTTCCTGCAGTGTGCTTGCAAAGGAAGTGATGTTGGCTCTGTAATAACTCAAGAGGGATAAATTGTGCCTTAAGTTGAAGTGGTAAATGTCTTGGCTAGAAAAGTAACAAGATAGGTGACACTCCATTAATTATGTACACAGCACTCCACACCACAGCATACATGCTTACTAGCCTAATAACCACCACAAATGCTTGGAGGATTATGGGTGGCTGATAGTATATCAGGGCTGTATACCCTTGCCATGAATCCACAGAGAAAATGGAGGCAGAGCAAGGAAAATGGTAAAATGAAAAATAAATCTGGCAAAAGAAGAGAAAGTAAGACGTTTCTAGCATGGTCTGAGGTGGAAGGGAATTAAAAAGGACAAACGCACACTGGAAACAGTGTTACTGGCCATTGGGAAACCAAAGACAACTTCTGAAAGATTATACTTCATATTCTGACAGAAATGAAGTCTTTTGCAATAACATTATGAAATGGTTGGCATTCTAGAGTTCCCGTCATGGCTCAGGGGAAATAAATCTGACACGGATCCACGAGGACACAGATTCAATCCCTGGCCTCACTCAGTGAGTTAAAGGATCCAGCATTGCCGTGAGCTGTGGTGTAGGTTGCAGACATAACTTGGATCTGGCTTTATTGTGGCTGTGACATAGGCCAGCTGCGATAGCTCCAATTCAACCCCTAGCCTAAGAACTTCCATACGCCATGGGTTTGGCCCTTAAAAAAAATAGATACAAACTATTACATTTAGAATGGATAAGCAATGAGGTCCTACTCTACAGCACAGGGAACTATATCTAATCTCTTGGGATAGAACATGATGCAAGACAGTATGAGAAAAATGTGTGACTGTGCCACTATGCTGTACAGCAAAAATTGACACAAGACTGTGAATCAACTATACACTAATAAAATTTTTAGAAAATTTTTTAAATGGTTGCCATTTTTACCCAATTTCCTCATGCTGGCTTCAGAATGTTTACATGATCATCACAAAGATTCTACCAACCTCAAATATCAGCATCTAGAAGAAAAGATATCTTCCAGATCCCATGATGACAACAAAAGTACAAGCTGAAAACTCCTCAAATTGTGGAATGAGAGGGAGAGAATCAGCTTTCTATATAATTAGAATCTATGTTCTACTAACAAACCAGAAATTACAGAATGAGTTTGTGACATTAATTTTCATTTCCAATTTTCTTCTCACCAAGAAACTCATAAAAAAAACTTGTAAATATCAAACTCTTCTAGGACCCAAAATACACCATGCTCATTTATTAGTCACTAATAGGGTTTCCCAAAGCATTTTCCATGAAACACTGTCCCCTTTCCATACCTAAAATAAAGATTTCCTTTTAAAATAACTTAAGAAGTATGTGAACTTACATAAAGGTACACAATGACCTGAGAATATTAAAAGTTCTGAAAAGTCCTGCAGTTAAAAAAAAATTCCCACCAGACCAAAAAAAAAAAAAAAAAAAAAAAATCCTAAGAAAAGATAACTACAGAGCATTCTCTCTTATAAACATCAATGCAAAAATCCTCAATAGAAGTTCCTTTCATGGCACAGGGAAAACGAATCTGACTAGGAACCATGAGGTTGCAGGTTTGATCCCTGGCATTGCTCAGCAGGTTAAGGATCTGGCGTTGCTGTGAGCTGTGGTGTAGGTTTCAGACACAGCTCGGATCTGATGTTGCTGGGGCTATGGTGCAGGCCAGCAGCTGTAGCTCCAATTAGACCACTAGCCTGGGAACCTCCATATCCTCCACATGCCTTAGGTGTGGTCCTACAAAAGCCAAAAAAAAAAAAAAAAAAAAAAAGAAGGAAAAAAATGTTCAACAAAATTCAGCAATGTATAACAAGGATCATACACCATGATGAAGTGGGTCTGATCCCAGGAATGCAAAGTATGTTTAACATCTGAAAATCAATTGGTATAATCATAAAATTCATTTACATAAAACATCCAAACTATACAAATTTATAGAAACAAAATGTAGATTAGCAGTTGCTTAGGGCTGAGACAGAATAGGGGGAACAGCAGGTGTGAGGCAGGTGACTACTACAGAAGATGGTTTTTCCTTTGGGTGTAAGGAAAATGATCCAAAATTGATTGTGGTGATGGCTGTACAACTCTGGTGAATATACTAAACACCATTCAACTATGCTCATCAAATGAGTGAATTGTCTCATGTTAATTACATCTCAGTGAAGGAGTTATCAAAAAAATGTTTTCACAGAGTTTTTATATGTAATCTTATTAACATCCTTTACTGAGTTTATATATATGTAATTATATTAACATCCTTTATAATAATAATTTTGGAAAGTACTATTTTTGCCTTTGCAAATGTTACCTCTTCTATGTAGAATGAAGCCCCTATCCCTTTTTGTCTTAAAAACTTCTACTTCTTTATTAATAATAAGCCAAAATATCACCACAACTGTAGTTCCTTCCATGATTTCGTATCATAAAAGGCAAATATCTTTGATACATTTTGACCATGACTCACATATGAACTCTGAATGGATGGATGGATGCTTAACCTTACCACATGCAATTCATGCTAATATTTTCTATTGTATTTTATTCTGGTCTGGTTTAGTCTATTTCATTTTTTAATGTTTTTTATGACCCATTGCATTAATTTCATGAACCCCTAATAAATACAATTAATGCAAATTTAAAAATACTATCCAAGATAAGTGGATCCCATATTATACATTTTAATATAAATATCCCTTTATGTGTCAATTTGCAATAGCAAATATTCTTATCTTGAATTACTGTAATAGGATACTGTAGTCATTGTCTTTACTTTTCATTCATCTCTGTTTTGAATGTTAGAATTCTGCTATTCTCAGAGTATTCAAATATTGATCTACACAGGGAAGTAATTTTTATGACAGGAAAATGTTACTAATTGGAGAAAAGACTCAATCTCTTATTTTAAAATGATACTTAATTCCAAGTGCCCTGCTACATTACCAAGAAAATTGTTCTTCCCTCCAACATGCTCTATGAAATGAGGGCTGACTGTTTTAGTTACTATTCTTCTTCTAAGCTGTAACTTGGTCTTTTCTCCTCTATTCTGAGTTTTATATGATCTAAAGAAGCACCTTAGTGTCTTGTTCCATGTTTTCCTTTTACTGTGAGCAGATTAGAAATACAGCGAAAGTGATCTCACCCTAGACAGAGATCTGGACACAAATGGCATTCACTGTATAATGCCATTAATTTCACCCTATGAATGTGTACCATAAGTAATTTTATTGAAATAAGTCATTCCCAGAAATTAATAGTCTACCAAAAACATAGTCTCAGAATTTCATTTTTTGCTTTCATATCTACTTCTGTATCCACTGTAAAACAATATACCCAGGTTTAAGATAAGTAATTTGTATGAAGAGGGAGTAAAAAGAAGCAGGTATAGAACCTGCCAATCACTTCTTCCTTTGATATAGGGCTAGAACAGTATCACACATAGGTACTTCAGAGTTTATTCTATGTGTGGCAAGTGAATTTGTTTCTTTTGTTAACCTCAGTTTAGGAAACTGGTGTGTGCATGTGTGTGTAACAGAGAGAGAGAGAGAGAGAGAGAGAGGCATAATCAGAGATCAAGACAGAGAGAAAAAGAGAGTTTCAAAAGGACCAGAGTATTCGTGGTAAGTCATATAGCCTGGGTATCAGTAATTCCCTCCTTCAGGAATAATTCCAAAGAAGTTGTCCACTAAAACACATTGCAAAAACAACATTAGGCCCAGGGCTTTAGAAGGAGTGGTTTTTGTTGACATCCCAGTTTTGGTCTTAGTTGTCATCTTCTTTTTGCAAATGCTGACCCCATTTTTAAATCTCTGTGTATCTTATATATAATTTATACCACTTATGCTATATTTTCTTCAAACTAAAATTTCATGTTTCACAGCTGCATACACTTGTTTTTTGTAAGCATTCCTATATGCCTCCTTCAATTACTCCCATAAATCGGCAAAAGTCTGCCAACTTCCTATCTTCATTCTACCTCCTTGCAAGAGTCCTGAAAACCACAAACTTGAGCACTTTATTGACTTTTGTATGTCCTACAGATTCTTCATAAGGTCACTAACCTCAAGAGACATGAAATCCAGTTGCCAAGGGTAAATAATTAATATTAATAAATAAACAAGAACAAACATTCATGGTTCACAAGTGTTACAGAAATTTAAAGAAAGGAAAGAGTATTGAGAATGCTAATAGTTAAGGAAAATCTTACATAGCAAGGAAGGCCTGTCTTGGAGTAGGGGTGCATTATAGCAATAGAACAAGAAGTATGTTCCAAACAAAGAAATACATTTAGGAGGCTGTGGGTTACAGTGAAATGGATCTAATGAATTTGACTTCCAGTCTTGAGACTATCCTTTCTACCTTTTTAATCTTAAACGAGTTAATACATCTGAGCCAAGAGTATTCTTATCTTTACAGATGAAGTATTTTAAAGTGCTTGGCAATTAGCAGGCAATCAATACATGTTTATCATCTTCTTTTTCCAAGGAGGATTAACAAAAGTCTATAGTTAAGCAACCAGTGGGTTAAGCTGAATATAATTTATAGTCAGCCCTCTACACTCAAGGATTCAACCAAGCATGGACAGGATAGCGCTGTAGCATTTACTATTGAAAGATATCCGCGCATAATTTGACCCAAACAGTTCAACCCATGTCATTCAAGGGGTAACTGTAGTTGTAACTAAGAAAAACTGTTATTTTATGAATTTGAGGTAAGAAGTGTTTTGTTTTTTTTTTAATTCAATGAAACCATGAATCCCACACATGTAACAGGTAATGGTAACAAGCATGAGAATGTTTTAAAATTCTAAATACCACTTACATTTATATTCAAATGAGAGAACATAAGGCAGGATAGCACCTTTTTGTCCCTTTGCTTCTTTGTACTCATAGCATCCTCCTCACTTGTGGGGAAGAGATTGTTGGCATGATAAAGTTAATCAGACTATTGTTGTGAATGGCAATTGGTCTTAAAAAGCAGATCTTTCACCCTGAAGATGTGACAACCCATAACATACAGGAATTGACTGAGAGGTCAGAGCAAGCTGCAGGGAAGAGAGCTAAGAAATGAAGGAAGGAGAAAATTCAAGGTGAAAAGATTGCTGAGCTGACAAGAAGGCCATGTGAAAGATGAATGAAGATTATCTGCACTTTCCTGAGGACTGCCAGAAATTAAATAGGAGTCCCAGTGGTGGAGGATTGAATCTGTGATCCTTCCCAACTGATACTGAAATTAAGGGCAGAGTTTCCTAAAAACACAAAGGTTAAATGGAAATTATATGGACTACCCAGTTTTAGACTACCACACTAATGCTGGTCCTTCTCTCCCTGCCATCTCCTGCCACAGCATCAATATGTTCACAAGTTCTGCCCTTTAAGAAAAAAGAAACTTCTCTGTCAAAAGATCTATATTTAAATAAGCTCTGTGTTGACACTGAGTACCACAATTCAGCTGGGTTAGATAATGTGGCTTTCACAGGACGCGCAGTACGGTTCCTCTGGCATGGCATGATCTGCCTTCCTTTGTTGCTTGAACACAGTGATGCTTTCATGATTTTGTGAAGGAAACTTTCAATGGACTTGCATCTGAGAATTTCCATTAATTTCTCACACACACTTGCTAAGTACCCACTACTTGCCAATGGGCACCATAAGGAATATAGGAAAGAATACAATTCCTCCTGTGTTCTTAGCGCATTTACAACACAGAAACACATATATAAAAGAGTGACATCATGGAAAAATAAAATGCTATGAAAGCTGGGAGGAAAAAGTAACAAAATTTGAATGCTTAGATTGAATGGCATTTATTTATTAGTACATACTAGGCAGTCAAAAGACAAAAGACAAAAAAAAAAAAAGAAACACACACACACAAAAACAAACCAGCAAAAAACAAACAAACAAACAAAAAACAGAAAATAGGCTAACCTAGAGAATGGGTAGTTGGCTTGTTCATCAAGTGTCAAAGAACTGCTAATGAGCATCTTGAGGAGTTCAGCTACTATTCATAAGATCACATCAATGTTAACCTCAACTTACAGAAAGTGTAAATTGCTTTCAACAAGATGCTGGTGAGCATGACCTTGAAAAACAGAATTAACCTTATTTTTTACTCACTCCGGGTTGAAACACTATATGAAAACTATAAATATGCAAACTGAATCTGACGTTGCCAAGTGAAAGGGCACATGGACAAACAGACTGTGCCTACAAATGCGGACTGTCCACTGGAGGTGGCTCCAGTCACCAAGAGCCCTGACCTGAACCACTCGATGTATATGATAGCTCCCAGGACCACCATCAACAGCCACCTCACCTGGGGCTGGCAGCCCCAACTCAGTCAGAGCTCTTACATCTTTTCACATTAGTTCTCATCTCCAAAAACGTGTATTCATCTGCTGCATGTGTTTGTTTGTTTTAATTACAGGCTATGGAGAAGTATCTCTTAAAGTGTTTTCACACATTAAAGTTACAAAAATTAAAATATGTAGATTTTTCACAACAAAAGATTTTAGGGAATTGGGGGAAAGTGGGAAAAGTAAAGATATCAATGAAAACATAAATGAACATACATATACTGAAATAATGTCTCATGGTTATTTATAAGGACTTTCAATGCTGATTTACAAATCCTGATTCAAGTGGATTTGTGTTCATCTCCAACTGATTATAAACTTAAATACCATCTGGGGTCATTGTCATTAGATTCCATCAGCAGTAAAGCAGGTACTGTTAGTGATCACCAATAAAACATTGGGAATAAACCGAACTATTTCTAAAAATCTTCCTCACCTTTCCCATCCCATTACCAAGGCCTTCATGGGGTCCTGTTCTGTCTCACCATAGTGCATTCCCATTTGTCAAAAATGCTCTTTTCTTATTTCCTGTTGCTCTTTTTTTCCCATTATAGTTGATTTACAGTGTTCTGTCAATTTCTACTGTACAGAAAAGTGACACAGTTATACATATACGACTTTTTCTCACACTATCCTCCATGATGTTCCATCACAAGTGACTAGATATAATTTCCTGTGCTATACAGCAGGATCTCATTGCTTATCCATTCCAAATGCAATAGTTTCCATCTATTAACCCAGACTCCCAGTCCATCCCACTCCCTTCTACTCCTCCTTGGCAGCCACAAGTCTGTTCTCCAAGTCCATGAGTTTCTTTTCTGTGGAAAGTTTCAATTGTGTGTTATATTAGATTCTAGATATAAGTGATATCATACGGTATTTGTCTTTCTTTTCCTGACTTACTTCACTTAGCATGAGAGTCTCTAGTTCCGCCCATGTTGCTGCAAATGGCATTATTTTGTTCTTTTTTGTGGCTGAGTAGTATTCCATTCCAAGATAGATGTGTGTGTCTGCATACCAAATTTTCTTCTTTTTTTTACATTTGAAATCTTTTAAAAAATACTTAATGAATTTTATTACATTTATAGGTGTACAAGAATCATCACAACCAAATTTTACAACATGTCCATCCCAAACCCTCAGTGCATCCCCCCACCCTGCAACCTGTCTCATTTGGAAACCATAAGTTTTGCAAAGTCTGTGAGACAGTATCTGTTCTGTAAAGAAGTTCATTGTGTCCTTTTTTTAGATTCCACATGTCAGTGATAGCATTTGATATTGGTGTCTCATTGTCTGACTGACTTCACCTAGCATGATAATTTCTAGGTCCATCCATAGTGCTCCAAATGCCATTATTTCCTTCCTTTTAATGGCTGAGTAATGTTCCATTATGTATATGTACCACATATTCTTGATCCACTCTTCTGTCAATGGACATTTAGGTTGATTCCATGTTTTGGCTATTGCAAATAGTGCTGCAATGAACACTGGAGTATACAATGGAGAAAACAGCACCTGTTCAACAAGAGGTGCTGGGAAAACTGGACAACCACATGGAAAAGAATGAAATTAGAATACTTCCTAACACCACACACAAAAATAAACTCGAAATGGATTAAAGACCTAGATATAAGACCAGACACTATCAAACTCCTAGAGGAAAACATAGGCCAGACACTCTCTGACATAAACAACAGCAACATCTTCTCAGATCCACCTCTTAGAGGAATGACAATGAAAAGAAAAATAAACAAATGGGACCTAATTAAACTTCAAAGCTTCTGCACAGCAAAGGAAACCCTAAACAACACAAAAAGACAACCCACAGAATGGGAGAAAATCTTTGCAAATGAAGCGACTGACAAGGGATTAATCTCCAAAATTTATAAACACTTCCTACTGCTCAATCCTAAAAAAACAAACAACCCCATCAAAAAAAGGACAGAAGATCTAAACAGACAATTCTCCAAAGAAGACATGTGGATGGCCAAAAATCACATGAAAAGATGTTCAACATCACTCATTATTAGAGAATTGCAAATCGAAACCACCATGAGGTACCACCTTATACCAGCCAGAATGGTCATCATCAAAAACTCTACAAACCATAAGGGCTGGAGAGGGTGTGGAGAAAAAGGAACCCTATTACACTGTTGGTGGGATTATAAATTGGTGCAACCACTGTGGAAAACAATATGGAGATTCCTCAGAAAACTAAAAATAGAACTACCATTTGATCCAGCAATCCCACTCCTGGGCATCTATCCAGAGAAAACCATGACTCAAAAAATATACCAAATCTTCTTAACCCAATTATCTGTCAATGGACATTTAGGTTGTTTCCGTTTCTTGGCTACTGTGAATAGTGCTGCAATGAACATACAGGTGCATGTATCTTTTTCAATGAGAGTTTTGTCCATATATAACAAACCCTCTCCAGCAATTGTTATTTGTTGACTTGCTAATGATGGCCACTCTAACTGGTGTGAAGTGGTACCTCACTGTAGTTTTGATTTGCATTTCTCTAATAATTAGTGATGGTGAGCATTTTTCCATGTGCTTGTTGGACATCTGTATATCTTCTTTGGAAAAATGTCTATTCTTTTTTAACTAAATTTCCACTCATCCTTGGTGGATCATCTCAAATACCACCATTTCCGGAAACATTTTCTACCCACTCCCAAGCTAGATCAGACCCTCATGTTAAATCATCTCATAGGTCCTACTGTAGATTCTTGGCACTATCTACATTGCAACTACATAGTTTCTCATGTAATTGCTTATAAAATGAGTGTCTCTCTTACTCTAACATGTAAATTATATGACCTAAGGGACACCATTAGCCTTATTCATTATTGGATATCTAGCATCAAATATTGTGAGTGATCCATAGTGAGTGCTTTAAAATGTGTTAAATAAGTGAATGGTTCCAATTAAATTTTGTTTGTTAAATTAAGAAAATAAAGCACCCTGATAGGATGATAGAAGATGTTAGAACCTTCAAGAAACTACAGTGTGTTTCATCACCTCAGTCATCCCTTCTCAGCACCACAGGCAGATGATGATGCTGGTGTGGTAAAGAGAGTATGATTTAAAACAAAAATCAAGGACTATTCAGGTGTCATAATTAAACTAATCTAGGCAGAACACTGTAACTCTATTTCCCTTGACAGGAAAAGAACCATAGTTATGGTAGGTACTCATGATTATCATCCATTTGACAATTAGTAAGGAATCTGAAAAATGTGAAGATAAGCATATGAAAAACATATGTACAATGTTACAACAATTAATTATTTTATGACTGGTGCTTAATGTCAGAAAAATCCCTTCCTATCTGATAGTGATGATAATAGCGAGAAAATAGTCATGTGTAATTTGTCATTTTATGTGTCAGAAAGTTATTATTTTAATTAATACTCAAAATTACACTGGATAAAGTGAATACTCATATTACTCTTATGTTATAGAGTGGAAAGCAAATTTGAGCAATTAAATGACTGCATAACCTTGACTTTTTTATAATGTATTTAAGAGAGCAGAAGTTAAAAGTTCTCATCAGAAGAAAAAAATTGTAACTTGTGTGGAGATGGATGTTAACTAGACTTGTGATCATTTCACAAGGTATAAATATATAAAATCATTATGTTGTACACCTGAAACTAATATAATATGTCAATTATTTCTCAGTAAAAAATGAAAGAATAGTATTAAAATTGAGCATAAAAGATTAAATCCTAGATAGACCAATAAACAGAAGAGATTTAAAAAGAAACTAAAACTCTGCCATTAAAATATAACTAACACTGTAAGATATAGCATGTACCACAAAGAACTGAAAGCAAGGTCTTAAAGAGATATCTGTACACTGATGTTCATAGCATTATTCACAGTAGCCAAAAGGTAGAAGCAACTCTGACGTTGATCAATGAATGAATGGATTATCAAAATATGGTATATACATACACTAGAATACTATTCAGATTTAAAAAGGAAGGAAATTCTAACACATGGTACATGGATGACCTTTGAGGATATTTTTCTAAGTGTAATAAGCCAGTCACAAAAGACAAACATTGTATAATTCCACTTATATAAAGTATATAGAATAGTCAAATTCATAGAGACAGACAGTAGAATGCTGGTTCACAGGAAGGTAGACAGGAAGATTGAGAGATTTTATTTAATGAGTACAGAATTTTAGTTTTGCAAAGTGAGAGCCCTGGAAGCTGGTTTCACAACAATGTGAATGTACTTAACACTATGAATGGTACCAAAAAAAAAAAAAAATGACCAAGGTGGTAAATTTTGTTATGAATATTTTACAATAAAAAATAAAATTAAAAAAATCACTAGGTCAAATATGTTGAAACTCCATATGAGATCTTTCCGGTGGTTAATCTTTATTTAGAACACATATGTAAGGATTCTATTTCAGATTGATAGAAAGATGATAGATAGACAGACAGATGATAAATCTTAATTTTTGTCTATTTGTTCTCTCATTTCCAAATAAAGATAGATTAAAAATCAGTTTATGCCCATTTTTGCTTCTTAGTTCTAGACTATGTTGTTTTGCTCATACAAGGTCAGAGTCATCAGATCTTTTCGGTGGATTGTTCCTTGTAGTATTGAATTATCCCTTTTTACAAGTTTTGCTATTAAGTCTGTGTTGTCTGATCTTAATATTGCTACCATTGCTTTTCTTTTCATTGCCTAGCTAATCTTTTCTCCACCTTTAATTTTCATCTAGTGTATGTTTATACGTCAACCATGTGTGATTTTGGATATATCGTTTCTAAGGAGTGTATAATATCTTTGTCTTTTATTTTCTTAATTTCTTTCATTTATACTCACAAAAGCACTGACTATACTTTGCATGATAACCATTCTCCCTTGTATATTTTAAAAATACAACCTTCATTTCTAAGTTAATTATGTCTTTTTCCTCACTTCCCTTTCTGAATTTTGACAGTCCCTACTTTTTCCCTTTCTTCCCCTGAGGTTTTGCATTTCTATTCTCCTGTGTTACTTCCTATTTACAAGTACTTTTTAAATTATTTATAATTCTTTTAAAATTAGCAATTATTTACATTGGGGTCTTGTTTAATAGGTTTCCTTTGTTTTCTGGCATGATTTTTTTCTAGTGTGCTTCATCTGCTGGAAAATTTAGTTTATTTTCTGTCTTGTGTTATTTTATAATTTGTCCAACTTCATGCTGAATCTTTGATACCATCTTGTTTCCTTAAGGCCTTCACTGTCCGCTGACTTTGCCAAGAGGCACTCTCTCCCTTTTTCTTTCAAAAGCAGACTTCCCAAGACTTCCCCTCTGGCCCCATAAACATCACAAGCTCTTTCTTCCATCGTTGTTGCAAGTGTTTGGATTGACCAGGTTTCAGACCTGTTCTCAAGAGTTCCCACACACCGTGCTGCCCGCCCTTCTTGTTTTGATGTGTTTTTTTAATCCCCCCCCTTCCCCCCCAGTACCAGTGCTGTCTACCCTCCTTGGTCCCTGTGCATACTCTTTATGCTCCCTGCATTCCCAAGGACTCTGGTCTAAACTCGAATCTTTAATTACCACTTCCTGCTAAATTGGAGTTTGTAGTCTTCTTTACCTCCTGAGAATGCTGTGGATTAAGTCATGAGTATACATATTTGCTTTTTCACTCATGGTTTTCAGGAGGGGATGGGATATCAAAATCCACATCTGCCATTATCCCACCTTCAGTGCTTTGAGGTGACATTTTAAAGTCTTCCTCAAAAGATGTAATAATATTAATAGCAGTAATTTCATAGAGAGTGAGTCTCTGGAGTGATTTGAGGGAATCCTGAAGCCAGGGCCAAGCTTGATGGGCTTCCTGGTCACAAGGCTGAGCCTGGGTCTTTCTGAGTCTACAGCTCAGTAGAGCTCTATCCTACACAGTGACCAGCACAATTTTGATATTCGGTCTCCTTTCATTTTGAGAGAGCCTCATTCCATCCTCAGCTCTGGCATCAGTCATGAGCCTAACTTTGGACTGATATGAAGCACTTTCCTCTTTCCTCTTTTTTCCACAGAAATAATCTGACTCTTACTACACATGTTGACTCACAGACCCAGTGCCCCAATAGCTGTGCCTTGAGCCCTGTTCATCACATGAATTTCTGCTCCTTGAGGTCTTTATTTTGCTTTCAAGTTCAGCTATGTATTTTTTCAGTTTCCATTTTTTATATTTTATCCATTACTGGGATGTGTCTGGAACAGATGGAAGCATCAGACCATGATTTTATGGAGGCATTTTGGGCCATAAATTTTCAGATTGAGTTATCATAAGAGAACATGTAGGTCTTTAGATTTTAGAGTCATAAAATCCTTCCTGTAAAGAATGAATGATAGGATACCAAAACACACCTGAACTGGACTTACATGTCCAGCACTATAGTTGGTGTTTTATATACTTTATTAGTCCCTGTATTTTTATAAGTGGAGAAATAGAACAGGTAAGTAAATTACCCCTAATCTCTCAGCTAGGCTTTGAAAAAAAGTGGTATTCAGGCTCCATCCCAAGCCTCTGCCCAATGTATTAGGTGTTTCATGTTTACCTCGTAATATTTAGGAAAGCATTGTAGGAGAAAGAATAATAGCCATGTTCTTCAGAGTTAAAGTTTTCTGAACTTGCATCAGAAATTCACAGAGAATTTTTTTTAATGCTTATGAAATACTCTGAGACCTTCTGATGAAATTACTATTAGCACAAATCATTTTCCCCACAGTAATAGAACCAGTCGTGCCAGCAGACATAAATTTCCAGGCAGTCTCATCAAGTGCAATTCCAGATATTCTGTTATTTTAATAGTATCTTCTGAGCCTTTTAATTTTCTTGATTTACAGCATGAATATTATCCTCACTCCATGTCAGCTTCCCGTTGTCCAGTAGACCAATCTGCTTAGAGCTCTCTCATACCTAGAGCTCCCTCTGAAAGAAATGAGGAGGATGAGACAGGCACTGGTCCTCTGTCCCTACTAATCTCAGTCACTCTTGATGAAACCAAGACTGGAAAAAAAGGAATGAAAAGCAAGCAGGCCCTCTTTCTCCTTTCTGATATGGATATTTTACTTGTTTCACCAAGGGGAACTTTGCCTTATGACCATCAGTCTCTTGCCTTACATGGGCAATTTCTGTCTCACATAAATCGGCAGAGCTCTTCAATGATAAAGAGAAAGAGGGAGAGAGAGAGAGACCTCCCTGCAATTTTCATTCCTACAAATATTTAAATTCTTTAGCCTTTAACCTTCAACTCCTTGCAACTGACTCTACTAAAATCATAATACTGAAATATACTCTTAAAACTGTCATTTGCAGCAACATGGATGGAACTAGAGACTCTCATACTGAGTGAAATAAGTCAGAAAGAGAAAGACAAATACTTTATGATATCTGGAATCTAATATACAGCACAAATGAACCTTTCCACAGAAAAGAAACTCATGGACTTGGAGAACAGACTTGTCGTTGCCTAAAGGGAGACAGAGAGAGTGGGATGGACTGGGAGCTTGGGGTTAATGGATGAACTTTTGCTTTTGGAATGGATTAGCAATAAGATCCTGCTGGGTAGCACTGAGAACTTAGTCTAACCACTTATGAAGGAGCACAATAATGGGAGAAAAAAGAATGTATGCAAGTATCTGTAACTGGGTCACTATGCTGTACAGTACGAAAAAAAAATTGCATTGGGGAAATAATAAATAAATAAACAAACAAACAAACTGCCTTCTTTTTAAAGTCAATGAATCTTTCTCTCAAGATTCATTCTTTTTAACCAGGTTGTCATCCGGATTCTCTTCCCATCCTTTTGGTTTCACCATTTCTTTCTAATTCAGAGATGTCGCTTTTTCTGTAATTCTAAGTCTGGTTCTACTTGCTGTCTGCGTTTCCTGCTCCATAGCCTCTCCCAAGTAGACCTCCCTCACCTCCTTGGATTCAGCTTTCTTTCTTCTTCAGGTAACTCTGATATCTTATGAGTACCTGTCCTTCTTGTCCACAGCTCTACTGGCACTGGGTTATTTTCTTGGAAGTTCTAGCATCACCTTGAAACTACCTTGCCTAAAATGAAACGTTGCATCTCCCCTTCAAAAACGCATAGCTTTGCCTCCATTCCTGATGATTTCCCAATCACATGACTGATTTTAATTTTTAATAGTAATCAGACCTCAAGTCCTATCTGTTCTTTTTTTAAAATCTGTTGCATCTATGCTTCTTTTTTCCTGTATATCATCCTACTTCAGATCTTATCACAACATAATATTACTTCCATAGGCTTTTGACTTGCTCCTGTCTCTTGTCTCTTTCCAGAGTAACATGATCTAAACCATAACACAGAGTTGACTTCATACAGCACTGCTTCTTCACATAACATCTTTCAAAACTCTCTATGTGATGCCAGTGTCTCTCTAATTAAGCTTCCTCTGTTTAATACAGCGCTGGGGCTCTCCACAACAGATGCAGACTGGATTCCAATTTTATAAAAATTTACCACTCAATAGATATATGTATCAAACACTATGCTTGGTGCTTGAGATAGGTCAGAAGAAAAAATAGGCAGAAAAACCTATCTGCCTTGGTGGAGTTTTCATTCTAGTGAGGTATGATAGACAATAAACAATAAATATTTTTAAAAGGTAAATTACAAGAATATGACAAATTAAAGGCTAGGAACAACAACAAGAGATCGGAACACCGGGTGTTGTGGGGAAGTTGAATTTAGCATGGTCAGAGGGGACTTCAGGATACAGTTTAAGCCAAGATATGAAGGTTGTGACCATTTTTCAGGACAAGGGTACCAGTATAGCTGGAGAGAAATGAGTGAGGGAAAGAAGGGTGAGAAATGAAGTAAGAGGCAGCAGATCGCAGATCATTTAGGACCTTTTAGGCCATTATGATGGCTTTAGCAGCTTTTTTTAAAAAAGTTATAGTTGATTGAAAGTATTGTATTAGTTTCAGGTGTACAATATAATGATGCAAAATCTTTATAGATAATAGTCTAAAATTATTAAAAAATATTGGCTACATTCCCAGCATTGTTTAATATGTCCTTGTTATTTATTCATTTTATACATAGTTTGTATCTCTTAATATCATACCCCTATCTTGTTTTTCCTCCACTTCCCTCTCCCCACTGGAAACCACACATATGATCTCTGTATCTGTGAGTTTATTTGTGTTTTGTTATATTCATTTGTTTGCTTTATTTTTTAGATTCCACATATTAGTAATAACATACAATATTTGTCTTCCTCTCTATGACTTATTTCACCAAGCATAACACCCTCCAGGTCTATCCATGTTGTTGCAAATGGCAACATCTCATTCTTTTTTATGGCTAATCTCCCATTTTGTGTGTGTCTGTGTGTGTGTGTCTGTGTGTTACATCTTTATCCATTCATCTGTTAATGGACATTTAGTTTGCTTCCATATCTTGGCAGCTTTTAATCTGAGGGAGATAAGTAAAAGCCAAAAGTCCAACCAAGACCTACAAGGCTCTCTTTAGCTCCAATCTCTACTATTCTTGCCATCACTCATTTTGTTCCAGGCATAAGACACCCTGACCTCTGGGCTCATCCTCAACCCCACCAGGGACTCTCCTGCATGAGCATCATTGATTGTGCCATCTCTTCCACATGGAATGCTTTTTTTCCAGATGTTGGCACAGCCAACATCTTCCCTCCTTTAAGTCTTTTCAAATATCACTTGGAACTCTCAATTCTTTTACCATGCCCCTTCCCCTTTTTAAAGTTTATATCATCCGAATATATAACTTACTCATAAGAGACTGTAAGCTTCATGAGAACTTTATCTGATTTTTCTCACTTTTAGAACTGTGCCTAGAGTAGTGCCAGGCATATAATAGGTACTCAGTACATATTTGTTGTTGAATGAATAGTGTGGTTCTCTCACCCTCCCATACTGTCCTTTTATTTGTACTGTATGAGTACAAATAAATACATTTTATATTACATATTTTGTTAAGTGCTATGGAAGAAATAAAGTGTTGTGATGGAATATAACCATCAGCCTACTTTAAAGAAGTATTTTTGGGAGGCTCAGCCACAGAGATGACATTTAAACCAAGATGAGAGGGATGAAATGCCAGGAATTAGGGGTGTGGTATGCAGGTGTGGGGAGTCTTAAGAATAAAGAGGGGAACTAGGAGTAAAAGTGAAGGGAACAGCAAATGCTGACTGATATGAGTATTTCCTAAGAGTTGAGGGGTGCAGAGACAGCAAGGCTAGGACATAGCCTATGAGAGGGAGGGCAGCATAGGATGAAATCACAGAGCAGGCATGGGATAAGATAAAGGAATTTATATCTCATTATAAGACGAGAGGGGGAGTCACTACTAATGTTTAAGAGAAATGATCTAATTTGATTTGTGTTAGTAAAGATCACTGACTAATGAATGGAGCACAGATTATAGGGAAATAAGAGTGGAAGCAGAAAGACCAACTAGGGGAAACACATTGGTCTCAGTGAGAGATGATGGTAGCTTAGACTGGCTGGTGACAGCGAAGATGAAGGGAAGTGGATGGACAGCAGGGATATTTCAGAGGTTGAATTGAGTGCCTAAAAGGTCAGTGCCATTCATTCAAATTCTCCCTTTTCAATATCAAGATGATTCACCTCAAATGGCTGAGGTTGAATCTAAAATAGCAAAGAGTCAAAACTACCATGAGATATCACCTCACACCAGTCAGGATGGCCATCATTAATAAATCCACAAATAACAAGTGCTGGAGGGGCTGTGGAGAAAAGGGAACCCTCCTGCACTGTCGGTGGGAATGTAAACTGGTACAGCCACTATGGAGAACAGTTTGGAGATACCTTAGAAATCTATACTTAGAACTTCCATATGACCCCGCAATCCCACTCTTGGGCATCTATCCGGACAAAACTCTACTTAAAAGAGACACATGCACCCGCATGTTCATTACAGCACTATTCACAATAGCCAGGACATGGAAACAACCCAAATGTCCATCGACAGATGAGTGGATTCGGAAGAGGTGGTATATATACACAATGGAATACTACTCAGCCATACAAAAGAATGACATAATGCCATTTGCAGCAACATGGATGGAACTAGAGAATCTCATCCTGAGTGAAATGAGCCAGAAAGACAAAGACAAATCCCATATGATATCACTTATAACTGGAATCTAATATCCAGCACAAATGAACATCTCCTCAGAAAAGAAAATCATGGACTTGGAGAAGAGACTTGTGGCTGCCTGATGGGAGAGGGAGGGAGTGGGAGGGATCGGGAGCTTAGGCTTATCAGACACAACTTAGAATAGATTTATAAGGAGATCCTGCTGAATAGCATTGAGAACTTTGTCTAGATACTCATGTTGCAACAGAAGAAAGCTGGGGGAAAAAATGTAATTGTAATGTATCCATGTAAGGATAACCTGACCCCCTTGCTGTACAGTGGGAAAATAAAAAAAAATTATAAAAAAATAAAATAAAATAAAATAGCAAAGAGGTCTCGTATTCTGTTTAGAATTGACCTAGTGGTTTTGGCTGCTGAAAAATTAGTCCTACCCCCATATAGCACCATTGCTTATAACAAGTTAAGTATTAGAATTTGGTTGTGGCTTCCATTTTCTAGCCCAACACTAAGATGAATGAGTCATAAAAAGTCCAAGATATTATTTGCATTCAATCTAATTTCTTGAAAATTTCTCCCTTACAAAAAACATAGTTCTCCTTGAAACAGAATGAACAAGGGTCAGAATCCATAATTCTTTGTGCTCCAATCTTCAGGTTAAATCATAATGTAAAATTCTTTCAAAAATTACTGTATGTTACATAAAATAATTTTGTCTTGGTGCTACAGACCAAACATTTGTTGAACCTAATCTCCAATGTGATAATATTTTTAAGTGGGGACGTTAGGAGGTGATGAGGTCATGAAAGGAGAGCCATTGTGAATGGGATTAGTTTCCTTGTAAAAAGAGACTCCAGAGAGCTCCCTTGCCCTTTTCCCCATATAAGGATACAGCAAAAACCTCCTAAAAACCAGAATAGAGCTCTCATCAGATTCTGAATCTGTTGGTGCCTTAACTCTTGGCCTTCATAGCCTCTAGAACTGTGAGAAATAATTCTCTGTTGTTTATAATCCAATCTATGGCAATTTGCTATAGCAATCTGAGCTAAGACACTTGAAAGCTTGACAACTTATGTTCTGAGGATTCAAACCCTTTTTTGGTTTATATACAAAATTTCCGAGCATATTTGAGCTCTGGGATGACAAAAAATGGTACTTAAAAAGGAAGGATGCAAAAGCGTATCTGCCCTTATTCCACTCCATTAAGTTTTAGTAACAGTTAACTACACTTTTATTCACAGGTAACATATATCTGATATTTTCTTTACATTAATACCATTTTATATCATGCACCACTTGCTATCCAGGCCTACATTTTTTCCAAGTACATGAGTGACTAGCACATTGGTACCATGCATGCAGATATGGTATAATACACAAGAACCCACATCCGCACAGATACTAGTTGGGTTCTTAACCCACTGAGTTACAATAGGAACTCCATGTTCATTTATGTTTTCATTGATATCTTTACTTTTTCCACTTTCCCCCAATTCCTCTAAACACCTTTGGCCAATGGCTCCCTCTATAATTCTCATTTGAATGAGATTCCTATTTTTCATCCAAGCAAGATACTCAATAAGAAACCCTCCTTTTAATAACACAACAGAAAACAATAAAATCCTTAGCTGCCACTTATAGAACATATAATTAACTATCTACTATGTCTTATCAAGTTGCTGTGCTGAACTAACTGCAATGACTATTGGTTCCTAAATTGCCAATTTCTCCCTCTTTCTGCCATTCATCATTACCCGTTGTCACCTTATTTGTTCTAGCCAATTTAACTCATTGATTTTCACTGTAAAGGGTAAAACTCTGCCAGCAACTTGGGGCTTTCACAAGTTAGGCTACTACATGTTAACTGGTATCACTGTCAGCTTTATAGCTGAGAATGTTACAATATTTTTATTCTGGATATGTCTAAGGAAGGGGCTAGGTGAGTGAACAAAAAAACTTTCTAGGGTTCCATATATGTGGTATTTGTCTTTTTCTTTCTGACTTACTTCACTTAGTATGAGAGTCTCTAGTTCCATCCGTGTTGCTGCAAATGGTTATTTCATTAGTTTTATGGCTGAGTAGTATTCCATTGTGTGTTATATCACATCTTCTTAATCCACTCATCTGTTAATGGACATTTAGGTTGTTTCCATGTCTTTTTTAAATTTTTTTTAATTACTCAATTAATTTATTACATTTATAGTTGTACAATGATCTTCACAATCCAATTTTACAGGATTTCCATCCCATACCCCCAGCACATCCCCCACCCCCAAACTGTCTCCTCTGGAGACCATAGTTTTTCAAAGTCTGTGAGTCAGTATCTGTTCTGCAAAGAAGTTCATTCTGTCCTTTTTTCAGATTCCACATGTCAGTGAAAGCATTTGGTGTTGGTGTCTCATTGTATGGCTGACTTCACTTAGCATGATAATTTCTAGGTCCATCCATGTTGCAAAAAATCCTGGTATTTCATTCTTTTTAATGGCTGAGTAATATTCCATTGTGTATATGTACCACATTTTCTGGATCCACTCCTCTGTCAATGGACATTTAGATTGTTTCCATGTCTTAGCTATTGTGAACAATGCTGCAATGAACATATAGGTGCATGTATCATTTTGAAATAGTTTTGTCCAGATATATACTCAGGAATGGGATTGCTGGGTCATACGGTAGTTTATATATTTAGTCTTCTGAGGTACCTCCATACTGTTTTCCATAGTGGTTGTACCAATTTACATTCCCACCAACAGTGCAAGAAGGTTCCCTTTTCTCTATACCCTCTCCAGCATTTATTATTTGTTGACTTGCCAATGATGGGCATTCTGACGGGTGTGAGGTGGCACCTCATTGTAGTTTTGATTTGCATTTCTCTAATGACTAGTGATACTGAGCATTTTTTCATGTGTCTGTTGGCCATCTGTATATCTTCTTTGGAGAAATGTCTGTTCAGGTCTTTTGCCCATTTTTCCATTAAGTTGTTGTCATTTTTGCTGTTGAGTTGTATAGTTGTTTGCATATTTTAGAGATTAAGCCCTTGTCAAGTTCCATCGTTTGAAACTATTTTCTTCCATTCCGTAGGTTTTCTTTTTGGGGTTTTGTTCTGTTTTGTTTCCTTTTTTTTTTTTTTTTTCGCTTTCCTTTGCTGTGTAAGAGCTTGTCAGTTTGCTGAGGTCCCATTGGTTTATTTTTGCTTTATTTCTGTTTGCCTTGAGAGACCAACCTAAGAAATCATTTGTAAGGCTGATGTCAGAGAACGCTTTGCGTGTGTTCTAGGAATTTGATAGTGTCTTGTCTTACATTTAAGTCTTTAAGCCATTTCGAGTTTATTTTTGTGCATGCTGTGAGGCTGTGTTCCAGTTTTATTGATTTACATGCAATTGTCCAGTTTTCCCAGCAACACTTGCTAAAAAAACCTGTCTTTTTCCCATTTTATATTCTTCCCTCCTTTGTCAAAGATTAATTGAACATTGTGTCTTGGTTTATTTCTGGGTTCTCTATTCTGTTGCATTGGTCTGTCTGTTTCGGTACCAGTACCACACTGTCTTGATTATTGTGGCTTTGTAATATTGCCTGAAGTCTAGGAGAGTTATGCCTCCTGTTTGGTTTTTGTTCCTCAGGATTTGCTTCGGCAATTCTGGGTGTTTTGTGGTTCCATATAAATTTTTGGATTGTTTGTTCTAGTTCTGTGAAAAATGTCATGGGTAATTTGATAGGGATTGAATCTGTAGATTGCTTTGGATAGTATGGCCACTTTTACGATATTATTTTTTCCAACCCAAGAGCATGGAATATCTTTCCATTTCTTTAAATCCCCTTTAATTTCCTTAATTAATGTTTTACAGTTCTCAGAATATAAGTCTTTCACCTCTTTGGTCAGGTTTATTCCTAGGTATTTAATTTTGAGGGTGTGATTTTAAAAGGTATTGTATTTTTGTATTCCTTTTCTAGTATTTCATTGTTAGTATACAGAAATGGAACCAATTTCTGAATGTTAATCTTGTATCATGCTACTTTGCTGAATTTTTTGATCAGTTTGAGTAGTTTTTGTGTGGAGTCCTAAGGGTTTTCTATATATAGTATCATGTCATTTGCATACAGTGACAATTTTACCTCTTCTCTTACTATTTGGATACCTTTGATTTCTTCTGTTTGTCTGATTTCCATGGCTAGGACTTCCAATACTATGTTGAATAAAAGGGGTGAGAGTGGGCATCTTGGTCATGTTCTAGATTTTAGCAGGAAGCCTTTCAGCTTTTCTCCATTGAGTCTTCTATTTGCTGTGGGTTTGTCCTAAATGGCTTTTATTATGTTAAGTATGTTCCTCCCTCTATACACACTTAGGTAAGAGTTTTTATCATGAATGGATGTTGGACTTTGTTAAATGCTTTTTCTGCATCTATTGAGATGATCATGTGGTTTTTGACTTTTGTTAATGTGGTGTATGATGTTGATTGATTTGCATATGTTGAACCATCCTTGTGAACCTGGCATGAATCCCACTTGGTCATGGTGTATGATCTTTTTTATATGTTGTTGGATTTGGTTGGCTAAGATTTTGTTCAGAATTTTTGCATCTATATTCATCAAAAATATTGGCCTATAGTTTTATTTTTTGGTGGTATCTTTGTCTGGTTTTGGAATTAGGGTGATGGTGGTGTCATAGAATGTCTTTGGGAGTGTTCCTTCTTCTTCAACCTTTCGAAAAAGTTTAAGGAGGATGGATATAAGTTCTTTATATGTTTGGTAGAATTCACTTGTGAAACCATCTGGTCCTTGACTTTTATTTATAGGGAGTGGTTTTTATTACATATTCGATTTCATTTTTGGTGTTTGGTCTTTCAGTTGATCTATTTCTTCTTTATTCAGTTTAAGCAGGCTGTAAGTCTCTGGAAAGTTATCCATGTCTTCTAGGTTGTCAGATTTATTGGCATATAATTGTTCATAGTATTCTCTTATGGTTTTTTGTATTTCTTCAGTATCCATTGAGATTTCTCCTTTTTCATTTCTAATTTTGCTTATTTTGGATTTTTCTCTCCTCTTCTTAGTGAGTCTGGCCAGAGGTCTGTCAATTTTGTTTACGTTTTCAAAGAACCACCTCTTGGTTTTAATGATTTTTTTCCTATTGTTTTTTGAATCTCTATTTTATTGATTTCTTCTCTCATCTTTGATTTTTTCCTCCCTTCTGCCGACTTTATTAATTTTGATATAAAACCAGCACATGACTAACAATCTTTAAGCACTTGTTAAAAGTCAGGTATCTTGCCCCCAAATAGTATACAATTCATTGGTATCAACTACTTAATAAGATTTTTTTAAAAAAATAAGTGTTCATATAAAGGTTTACATGCAACCCATACTACTAGTTAAATCACAAACCATGTTGGGATTGAGATCCTTATACTATAGTCTTTAGTACTAGTCATTCACACAGTCTGAAAAATCAAGATCAAGATGCTATAACATCTAAGGGTCCTCTGAAATTCAAAATCACCACGTCATAATGGAGTCCAAATATCCACTCCATTTACTAAGACTCACAGTAAATAAAGTTGATAAAAGAGAAAGAAAGAGAGAGAGAGAGAAAGAAAAGGGAGAAAGAGAGGGAAGGGAGGAAGGAAGGTCGAGAAGGAAGGGAGAGAGAGAAGGAAGGAAGAAAGAAGGATAGAATGTATGAAAGACTATTCTTTTTCTCTTAAAAGTTATTCCTTTTGTGAAAAATTACTGAGTTTCTCAACAATTCTTTAAATATACTGATCATCATAGATTGTATTTAACACAAAACATTTCATTCTGTTTCCCTGACTTGTGGAAATGATGTTTAATATAAAATGCCTTGAAGCTAAAAATGGCACACCTTGGTCATACTCTGGAAATTGTAGCAGAGGACTATTAGAGACTAAAGAAAAATATTTATTTTTATGGATTATTTATTTAGAGAATTTGTTTTAGATATATTAACAAGGCGCTATAATAGGGATTATCTTTTAGGAAGTGGAAATGCAAATACTTCATATTTAACAAAAAAACCCTTGAAGTTTTTTCAACACTTTAGGTTTTCAGAAATTGTTATGAATCCACAAATGATAGAATTTGTAGGGCATATGTTGTCACACTGTAATTGCCCCTTCCTCCTTTGTGTTGGCTAATCATTGCTCTGCCAGATGAAAAACCTCCAAGGAGAAACACAGTTTAATCCAGACAGTTTGGATATAATTTGGTGAACCCAAATATGATACCAGAAAACTATTTATTTCAGCCGTCAGTGTTTCTCAAAAAGATAACTATCTTGTCACTATCAGTAATTAAGCCCTTTGCATCTTATTCATCTTTCTACTTCCATGACTTAGTATGGTGCTGGGCACCTATCTGATGCTCAAAAATTTTAATGAGCAAATCAATCTAAAGCAATGACACAGACTTTGGAGAAAATACTCTCCCTTTATATGAGAAGGTAGGAATTAGTAATATGGAGAAATTAATTTATTCAATGCCCAATTATGGAATAATTTTTTTTTGAGTCTGGCATAGCTGTAGGGGACACGGAGATGAACAAATAATATAAAAATGTTTGCCGTTATGAAGCTTACATTGTAAGAGGGAGGGAGACAAAAGATAAATGTTTGCTTATGTTAATGTTCAGCAGAGTTGGTAGATGCTTGTGTATGACTGTGATTGCTTTTCTTTACTCAACATTTATTCATCCAGTTATGTACTGGTCCAGCCAAGTAGTCACAGTGCCAGCTTTGTGTCAGACACTGATCAATGTTATAGATATTCTCAGCAAGCAGAGCCAGACCCTATGCCTAGGAAGTTCACAAACTATTACTGGAAAAAGCAGTTACTGCACATGAAACATAAAAATGATTACAATAAAGCATTATATATGGAATGATAAAAGAATGTACAGGAGTTCCCACCATGGCTCAGCAATTAATGAACCTGACTAGTATCCATTAGGATGCAGGTTGGATCCCTGGCCTCGCTCAGTGGGCTAAGGATCCAGGGTTGCCAAGAGCTGTGGTGTGTGGTATAGGTCACAGACATGGCTCAGATCCTGCATTGCTATGGCTGTGGTGTAGGCCAGCAGCTGCAGCTCCGATCCAACCTCTAGCTGGGAACCTGCCTATGCCTCAGGTGCTGCCCTAAAAATACAAAATAAATAAATAAATAAATAAATAAAGTAAAACAAAATTTTTTAAATAAAAAAAGAAGAAGAAAGAAAGCAAGAAAGAATGTACAAAGTTCTGTAGAAAACTTGAGAAATGAAGGAAGATTTAAAAGGAGGTTTATTTTGAAGGAAGTGGACCCTGAGGAGTGAGAGGGGGAGTCTAAAAGCAAAGAAAATGACATATACTAAAACCCAGAGTCACAGTAGAACATGTGAACACAAATGAAGAGAATCAGAGGAGAAAAGAGTCAGCCAAACCAAGGCTCAAATCCTTGCGATGGCATTTCCACTTACAAATTAGGTTAGTTACTTAATCTCTCTAAGACTCAGTTTCCTCACCTGCAAAACTGGTGGTATTATGCCCAGTCACATGACTATTGGGATAATTACATAAAACAATATTTCCAACTTCAAGCATAATGTCTAAAATATGGTAAATGCTCAACAAGTGTTCATCCACTCATCTTTCCCTTATAACACTAAGAAAATCATTGAATAATTTCCATCATAAAGATATGACATCCACAACTAGGTAGCATGTTGAAGTATTTACAAGAAGATAGTTTGCATGAAAGGAAATGAATGTCTGAACACAAAGAGAAGAAGGGGTAAAGACTGAAGATATCTAAGGGATGGAATAACAGAACATAGTAATCAAATGAACTGCGGAAATGAGAGAGCAGTGGAGTCTCAAAAGGCCACAAAGTTGGCTGCTTTAGAAAACTGAATTGATAGTAGAAAATATAGGTAGTTGATTTAGAACACTGACATCATGAGGTCAATCCTGGAAAAGCTGATTTTGAGGCACCTGTAGGATATATATGCAGATTCAATACAAATATAACAAATAGATATTTGGAGATTTAAAAAAAGATACTTAGATTTTCCAATTACTAATGAAATTAAAATAAATTCTAAGGTAGACAGTATCATCTAGGGCAGTGAATTCTGAATGTTTTAATTATTTCCTACTGCCACAGGTGAGAACATGTACTCCTTATGCCAATTTTGTTGAACTTATTCTATGATCCTAGCTGGATGCTGTGTAAACCAGAAGTACTTATTTATTAAGATGGGTTAAATTTGCTGGCTCAAGGGAAGCTCACAGCTTCTTTCGGCCCCTTCCTTCCCACACCCATGTCACCCCCAGTCTATCCTACCCCTATTCTTAACTGCTGAGTTAAGAACATCTCAGAAGTCTTGATTTGAAGGTAGAGGTCAAAAGGCATGTGGTTGGTTGGCACTCCTACCCTTCAGAGCACTAACAGTGCTAGACACCAAGCAACTCTTGTTCTCCAGAGTCCTTTCTCTTTGGGTAATGCTGTCTTCTCCCATCCAGCGGATTAAGCTGAAGGTAGCACCTTGAGAAATGTATAGCAAGTAAGAAAAATCTGGCCACTACTCCCTCACTCACTTCTGAGCTTCCTTCTGCTTTCCACTGATGAGTGTACTCTGGACTGGAAGTCCTTTGCATAAACTGTATAAGAACAAAGCTTTCAGTTTCAGCTCAGACTGAAATTATAGGTAAAATAAGTATTTTGACTGATCTACATCCTGTTACAAAGGCCTGTAAAGCCTAAGCAAAGGAATGGTCCATAGGTGCTGCCAAACTCCTTCTGGGTTGGGTAATACCCAGTAAATCATAACAGGTACTTTGACTTGCTTTCTCCTCTAGGAGAACTATTTGAAGGACAGTCCCAGGGCTATGGCCCAAATCCATGCTATTATAAACACAATGCCCCCTTGTCCCCAATAGGATATGGATTATCTAAACATGAAAGCCAATCAAATGTCACAATAGCCAAGACATGGAAACAACCAAAATGTCCATCAACAGATGAATGGATTAAGAAGATGTGGTACATATATGTAAAATGGAATATTATCCAGCCATTAAAAAAAGGCAAAATAATGCCATTTGCAGCAATATGGATGCAACTAGAGATTCTCATATAAAAGTGAAGTAGGTCAGAAAGACAAATACTATATGCTAAGACTTATATGTGCAGTCTAAAATATGGCACAAATGAGCTATCTACAAAGCAGAAGCAGATCATGGACATGGGAGGGTAGTCTTGTGTTTGCCAAGGGGTTAGGAAGGAAAGAGAGGGATGAAGAGGGACTTTGCAGACTATTACATTTAGAATGGATGGGTGATGAGGTCCTTCTGTATAGCATAGGGACTGTGTCCAGTCTCTTGGGCTAGAGCGTGATGGAAAATGAGACAAAAAAAAAGAATGTGTGTGTGGTTGCACACTTTGCTGCACAGCAGAAATTAAGGGAACATTGTACATCAATTATAATTAAAAAAAATTTTTAAATACATCTTTTTCCAGACTGTGAAACAAATTTGTGTCACTTTCATGAAAAGATGATTTGGGGGGGGGGCTTTTAAGTGGTGATTCAAGAGGGTGTCATTATTTATTCAAAAATAAGATTTGAATCAGTGACTACAATTATGCTTGGTATATTTTGGTATTATTTATGTTTGTTTAAATGGGCTTCACCACATATAGGTTTTATTTACTAATTACCACATGTTTTGCATAGTCTTGTTAATTTTAGAAATGCTTGCTTTTTAATTAAATAGCTCTGTTTCATTCACCAAAAAGAAAAGAAAAGAAAATGAATCGTCCATTTAGGATCTTTACAGGTAAAATTTCAGTGGACGTGGCTTTTAATTTGTATACATGGAAGATATATACAGTGAGACACCATGACATCATTCCCTAAGTTCAAGACAGAATTAGTTTAAAAGAATGCTACAATTGCAAGTACTATAATCAGATTGCTACTTTGGACTATGTCAATTATAGCAGCTTCTTCAGGTTCATGTCACAAACCATTATCCTCAGCAAACTGGATGTGACTTGAAAACAGAAAGTCACTTGACTGTATTGTTTTTAACACTAATCCTAGGACTGTAGATTGGAGTAAAAGTGAAAGTTCAGAATTTGGAAACACATTTTAGCCATAAAATAGCTCCACATAATTGAACATGGCATATGGTAAACACTTTGGTCTCTACTCCTTGTTCTAGAGTGAGAATAAAAAGTTCAACGAGGACTAACCTAACCTGCAGAACAGATTCTTATGTTCATATTCTAATGAGACTGTTAAGTCTTTATGGTTGCTAGTCCTTTTCTTTTGAATACCATTCTCACTCTATGCTCTGCCATCATCAACTAATTCAACCAAAGAACTGGAGAACAATGATCAGGCCCAACATTTCAGCCAACTACTTAATGAATGAAAAATATTCCCTACATTGGTATATAAGGAAAAAATATAAAAACTAAAATTAAATTTCCTTTTGGGCTTTCATTGTTATTTCTAAAATAATTAACTTCAAAAGAAATGCTGATCTCAATTCTAATTTAAGTTCATTAAATATTAGTCAAATGGGTAGAATGGTCATGGCTAATTGTTAATATTGGTTGAGTTCTACCAAATGCTAAGCATGCCCTAAGTGCTTTAATTATGCTAATACTCATGGTGACCATAGTTAACAATACTGTACTGTATGTTTGAATATTGCTAAGAAAGAGTAGATCTTAAAAGTTCTCATCATAAGAAAAAAACTGTAATTATGTGTGATGATAAATGTTAACTAAAATTATTGTTGTAATCATTTTGCAGAATATGCATATGTTAAATCATTTTGCTGCACTCCCAGGACTAGTACAACATTATATGTCAAGTATATCTCAATTAAATAATTTAAAAAATTTAAATGTTCTATTTTATCTTTAACAATCATTTCATGTAACTGGAGTTAGTATCTCCATTTTACAGATGAGAAAATTGAGGCAGAAAGAGGTACCAGGCAGTTTACAAATCTGGCCATTATTGAGCAGTCTGACATTTGAAGTTACACTACAACAATTTTAAATTACATATATTTTTAAAAATACCATACATTTCATGTAATCTCACCTCATTGAGAAATATTATTGTTTCCTTGAAGGACAAATTTCCAAAACAAGGCATTTCACTGGTTTAAATAATGATCAAAACTTTGAAAGAGGAGACACTGAGAAAAAAAGTCACCTTTTAGATTCTAATAAGTAGCAAGGCATGAATTTTAATAACTCAGAAGTTGTCAAATGTTTTGGTCTCAAGATTCCTTTATATTCTTAAAAATAGTTGAGGATCCCAAAGTACTTTTATTTCTACACATTATGCCTACATCATTTAGCATATTAGAAATTAAACCTGAGAAAAGATTAAAGCCCAAAATAAGAAGCACATGTCCCATTAGGTACACAGCAATGATATCAGCACATCATGCAGCCTCTGGAAAACTCTGCTGTATACTCATTAGAGAATGAGACTTAGGGAAAATAACATTTGGGGATTATTATAAAAATAGTTTTAATCTCAGGAATCCCCTGAAAGGACATTTTGAAAACTGCTTATCAAAAAGTTATGGTTCTTACCCTGGTTGTTCTCCTCAATAACTTACTGATTTTAACTTACTAATTTAAAAAAAGGGAAGAGTCTGCAAGATTATTATGTGGGAAATGGAGATGAAGTTGATCTCCTGATTACCTTTTGGTCCCTCTTTTAAGATACAAATGCCTGCCCATAGTGGCTCATTCAGGATGATATGTATTAGTTTACCGCCAAACTTCAACGACTGCATTGACTCCTGAAGCTGTGCTCAGTGACTGTTTGCCAAAAGGCTTCATTGATCAAATCGAAGTGGTGAGGTGACATAGAATAAATAATGATCTCTCTGAGCATGTGCTTTGTAGGCACCAGGGCTATATTTGGGTCAAGGTTGGATTCAGAAGCCCGAAAACAGGTGTGTTCATGCCCAGTCCCATCCATTGAAGTTGGGGGTGACAAAAGCCAGAAAGTCAAGCCACAATCAATCAAAGAGTTGAGAACCAGATGTTATGAAGAAAGTTAAAACTTAAATCCAAGAATATGTCAATTATACCTCAACAATAATAATAATAAACTAAGGGACGATCTAGAGGCAATATTAGATCTGGGGACAGAAAGCAAAGGTTTGAATTACTCAGAAAGACATTCAGAAGAGGATCTAGGGTTGTGGCTGCAAATAATTGTAATATATACTTGGATGAATTTTATTAGTCAAAGGATGCATGCAGGGGTGTGACAGACTAGCTAATAGGGTAGGACTGATTCCATGATGTTAAAAGTGAATGAATGGCTTGGATGAAAGCTAAAGTTCCTTCTGTTAAACAACAAAACCACGCAAAACAAAAACCCTAATTCAATGAGTACTTCTTACTTTGATCAGTCACTTTGTCACTTAAAGCAATTAAAAATAACATCAAAATAATATTTTCACTTCTACATCACATACATGAAAGACTATCACATAACAGCATAAAAAGCTGTTTAAAATTGGGTTGTCCTTTTTGCTCTTAATCACTTCAGGCTTGTGCACGCACACACACACACACACACACACACACACAGTCACAGAATGAGTAATGGCTAACATTCCAAAAGCCTGGAATTTTCATCAAGATATTCAATAATCACCATTAAAAGTCTGGAATTTCTAAATAAGATCACTTGATTATATTAACATTTTCTATTTCTGTAAGTACGTATTATGAAATGGCAGTATAAAGAAAAGTTAAAGGAATGGAATTGATGCTTTCCAAATTTCATTCCCAACTTCCCGTAAAAAGCATGCATATAAATGCATCTGCTTGAAACTGTCTTATTACCCTGTTCTTCCTCAAATGCTCACATTTAGGTGAATGAGCCTCAGCAGACAAGATTTATGTGACAGCATGACCTTTCTGAAACAGCAGAGGCGCCATTATATTAACAATCGGGGAATCCTAAAACAGTAGCAAATGTGTTGATTAGGTGTCAGTCATTCCCAAGTGCCCCATGTGACAGTTTTCTGGAGTTCAGAGACAAACAATCAAGTATACACCACAATTTTACATTAAAGATTTTACTGCAGCCACCTAGAGGAAGCAATTCACTATGGGACATTTTTTTCTTTCTTCTCTGGGACTTCTCTAGAGACAAAATTTGACAAACATGTTGAAGAGGCCAAATGGGAACAAATAGGCACTTCCCAGGTAGGGTCAGGTAGTAATCTTTCCATTACTGCGGCCAGGAATTTCTCTGATAGAGGAGACAGTGCTTTAGAGCATCAAAAGGAAACTCATCTTTTGGACATACAGCTGAGATGGTTCCTGAACCTGATCTCCTTGACAAGATAAGGAACTACATCCTCATCTATCAAAACATGTTGAATTATGGGTTATCTGAAAACTTTACCAGCCAAACACCCTGAGGATTAGATAACACCTAGTCCATAAGAGTCCCTCTGTGTTAGAGAGTTCTTTGAGTTCTGCCCTCTGATATGCAAGTATGTGCCTTATATTAACCATTAACTCCTTTTGGTCCAAGTAGAAGCTTTAAAATAATAATAAAAAACCTAATGATTAAAGAGGAAAAAAAAAAAAGGAAAGTTCACCCCAAAAGTTCTAAGTTCAGAGACAGCTTTAAGAGGCAAAAAATGTTTTAGAAAAGTTCTCCCCCAAAGCTTTGTGTTGCCATGTCCTTTGGTAAAGGGGATGTACTGTTGAGAACAGCAGAACAACAAACACTCTGGACATCTTCGCAGACAGGGCCCACCAGTGCCAGTGGCACCTCTGCTCTGAGGCTCCCACAGAAAGCACATGTCTTGGTGAAAACCTTGGCTAGTACCACTTAGAAAGGATTCCTGGGGACCATATATGGTTCCTGCTGCTTCTGAACATACATATTCTCTCCTGCCACTCTTGCCCTGATGTTAAGTGTGAGAACTGCAGAGCTCTGTTTGTTATCAAGGCAGAAATTGATTTTCTATTCAAGTTTGCTTCTTGCTTAATGAGACAACTCTAGAATGACTTGAAAAGGCAGAGGCAACAATGAGTTTAGCATTCCAGAAACATCACTATAAACACCAATGAAAGAGAAAGACAGTAGGAATTAATATGGAAAAAATATCATATTTCTGCTGCAGCTGGAGTCTTTGAATAACAGTACAGTCTTTTTTTTTAATTTGTTTTTCACCAAGGTCACCATCAAACAAAGAGCATATTACTATTTCCAAAAATTATCCCAGATAACTGCAGCTGTATAAAATAAGAAAGCTATTTCAAACTATTTGTTCAATGGATCACTATTGTCAGCAACATACAGTCCATAAGAGGACCCTCTGTGTTAGAGAGTTCTTTGAGTTCTGCCCTCTGATATGCAAGTGTGTTCCTTATATTAACCATTAACTCCTTTTGGTCCAAGTAGAAGCTTTAAAAAAAAAATCCTAATGATTAAAGAGGAAAAAAAAAGGAAAGTTCACCCCAAAAGTTCTAAGTTCAGAGACAGCTTTAAGAGGCAAAAAATGTTTTATAATCAGGGATGGAAGTGACCAAAAAAGATAAATGATGGCCTGTATCAATAAAAATATTTGACTGCCACTCAACTAAGAGTTAAATTCCAGCTATTTCTTAGAATTCTCTGTTCCTATAAAATATATTACTTTGGGTAAATTGCCTTACATTTTAAAAATATCAGAACAGTTTTCATTAACCACAAATAAACCTCTCTTGGCCCCCACATTCCACATGAGCTTCCATCTTATTTTTTCAATACTCTTTGCACGCGTGCGCGCGCACACACACACACACACACACACACACACACAGATTCAAAGAATTGTCCACACATTAATTCAAAAGAATTACCTTCTCTACTTCATCTTGCATGCACTTCTCAGCACATACCCACCTGGGTTGCGTCCCCAAACTCCATAGAAATGGTTTTGGTCAAGCTCCTCAGTGGCCCAGGTTGCTAAACTGGAGAACATGTTTGTCTTTGTACTATTTGTCCTCCTGGGCCCACACTCTGCTCTACGCTTCAGGGTCACTAATACCCCTCTGGCCATTCCTTCCCAGGTTTATCAGCTGACTTTTCCTCCTTGTGGGGAAAATGGACTAACTCAGGCTCTTTCCGCCTAGCCACCATGTTGTTCCAGTGAGGAATGATGCAGCAACTAGTACATAATGATATTTACACAGGAGCATGCACAGTAGAATAGGATGATGATCACCCCTTATGTAACATTTTGGCAAATTACTGGCTTTGTTCTGTACTGTTATAAAAGGTGGCACAACTTTCCCCATTGCTACTATCACTCATGAAGTCAATAAAGGGATGTCTGAGCTACCCACCACATCTCAGCTCTTCTTTAAGTTGCCCGAATCCAGATTGAACCTGCCTGTTCTCAAGAGACTGCCAAACACTGCTTTACCAAATTCCACAGATATACGTCCCTCAGCATTTGTTCCTAAGCCCTCTCACTTGTTTCTGTCTACACTCTCTGATTCAGATTATATCAAGTACCGTGTCTACACTGGCTCCCAGACTTACATCTCTGATCTAGACTGGTCCTTTTGAAGCCCCAGACTCAGTCATAGACAGACAGGCAGGTAGATTATGATGAAGAGATAGAGACTAGAGAGAGTCACATCTCTATTTCAATGTCTAATAGACATTTCAAATATAGAAAGTCCAAAGAAATAAGTCTAGAAGGGAACTTGCTCAAACTATTCAAATCTCCGAATAGGTTTCTCTCTCAGTAAATAGCAATGCCAATCATACAGTCATCCACAAAACCCCTATTTTTACTTACTTTTACTTATCTTTTCTCTCACCCACAATGAATCCTATCATATCACCTCCAAAAATATCTCTATACTTTATACATCTCCCTCTTTTTCCATTCCTACCATCCTAACCAAGACATCAACATGTCTGGCCTGAACTTAAAAAAAACAAAAACAAAAACAAAAAAACCTTAAGAGTTATCTCTGCTTCTACTTTTATATTCCCACCAACTCATATTTTCTGTACAGAAATCTTAAATCAGATCTTGTCACTCCTTTGTCTGAAAAAATTTCATTATTCTCTATTATATCTAGAATAAAATCTCAGCTCCCATCATCAACCAAGTCTCTGCTTACTGAGCCTCTGCCTCATCTCACATTATTCTCTCCCTTCTTTGTGACCTTCCTGCCATATTGGCCTTCTTTCTTGCCCTCTAATACACAATCCCAGGGCCTTTGCATTTGACACCATGTTTTGTTTTCCTGGAATTATTTGTTCACCACCATCCCTTTTTTTTTTTTTTTTTGGTCTTTTTTTTTGCCTTTTCTAGGGCTGCTCCCGCGACATATGGAGGTTCCCAGGCTAGGGGTCCAATCGGAGCTGTAGCTGCCAGCCCACGCCAAAAGCACAGCAACGTGGGATCCAAGCCGCGTCTGCGACCTACACCACAGCTCACAGCAACGCCACCAGATCTTTAACCCACTGAGCAAGGCCAGGGATTGAACCTGCAACCTCATGGTTCCTAGGATTCATTAACCACCGCAGATTCGTTAACCACTGCGCCACGACGGGAACTCCTCACCACCATTCTTTAAGATTTTAATGTTTAGTTATTTTACCTCAAAGCAGTTTATGCACAGCAAATAGTAAATCCCAAAAGGAAGTAATCATGTCTGCCTTGTGCTCATGGAATGCACACAGTAGGTCTCTAGTGCCTGGCATAGAATAGGCAATCGGTGTGTATTCACTTAGTTTTATAACAACATAACTCCTGTAGCATAGACATAAAGCATTAAGATTTTATACTGAGTTTACTCCTAGTATTCTTTTTTCTTTTCATATGATTGTTTTAATATCTCATATGCTGAAAGGTATAACAATTCAGCCTTGCTGGGTTGTATGACCCAATTACATGATAAACTTAACTTCCATTTAACTTCCATGTGGCTTTAGGAAAATAGAAGAACAAAGGATAAAGTGATTCGTGTCACAAAGATAATCAATACTGAATCAATAATCACTATGGACAGTTACTATATATGTGGAGTACTTATCCTGTATATACAAGTCATTTGATATACCTGATATCATATTAAATTCTCCAAAATTTAGGCTAAATGAATAGGCTAAATAAATTGAGGTGTCTGAAATAAAACTATATATATATTATACATATATTTAAAAGTAGGATATAGAACACGTAACAGAATCAAAAGTATTCAGAATATTTAATGAAATAGTGAATAAGGAGATTATGAGAGGGGAGTGTTAATTCTAACGTAGTTTTTAAAAAAGTTATAGAATTCCAGGTGCCAGATGATAATGAAAAAGAAGTTTTGTGGAGAAGAATAAAACATTGTAGGAATAAATGTAACCATATATAAGTCTTGATCAGAGGAATGACAAGACACTGTAGTTAAAGTGTCTACCAAAACAATAACAACAACAACTACTACAACAAAGGAGGGCAATACTGAAAAGTAAATAATTCGTTGAAGCCAAGTAAAGAGCATGGGTCCAAAGGATCAGAATTTTTCTCTGATCCGTATGGCAGAATAATCTGTTATACAGTTAATACTTTGAAAGACATTTCCATCAGCCTAAGACTCTCTCTCCCTGCTATTAAGATATTGTGATATTTCCCATGTCAAGACCATGGCTCCAATCTACCAGATTGATGCTAGATACAGGTATACCCAGGACCTACAAATCTGAGAGTGCTGTCAGATCATAACTCCACATGGCTTCAGTACCACTGCTCACCAGTCTGCTCAGAGCCCCTCTCCATGCTTGTTGTGATGTGATTTTATTCGCCTGAGTTAAAAACATTTAACAGAATATGCAAACAGCCTTAAGATATTAAAAGGAAAACATAGAATTGGGATAATTTGTCCTGGATTACTATCAACACTAAATTATTATTAATCTCAAATGACCGTTACATTAGCCCTGGTTACTTTATCCTCTTATTTTGCCAGACCACATATTCAGTACCATGACAACAATTGTATGGTATTTCCGATAGCTTCAAAACAAACAAACAAAAAATGCACAACAACAAAAACTTCACTAGAAAACATTATATGATTGTTTCTACTGGAGTGATAGAAATTTCAAGTATCTATATGACTTACATTAAAAGTATTAGAAAAAAAAGATACAGGTTTAATAACTATTATACCTTATTATTGCTTAGAAAACAGCCTGAAAACAAACAGCAGCAACAACAATAACCTGGTTAGTCTCTTATGAGACAGCTATAATAGCTACTCAGTGGTTCTAAATTTTCCTTTTAGCGTAGAAAAATATAAATAGAAGGTGTCCATTCTCAATGAGATGCCAATGGTTACTAAATTTATTTCATTTAAAAAAAAGGTATCTGGAGTTCCCGTCGTGGCGCAGTGGTTAACGAATCCGACTAGGAACCATGAGGTTGCGGGTTCGGTCCCTGCCCTTGCTCAGTGGGTTAACAATCCGGCGTTGCCGTGAGCTGTGGTGTAGGTTGCAGATGCGGCTCAGATCCCCCGTTGCTGTGGCTCTGGCGTAGGCCAGTGGCTACAGCTCCGATTGGACCCCTAGCTTTGGAACCTCCATATACCGCAGGAGCGGCCCAAAGAAAAAGCAAAAAGACAAAAAAAAAAAAAAAAAAAAAAAAGGTATCTTAGCAAAATGTATGATTTTAGATGGATTGGAACAAATTTTAATTTTCTTTCTAAAATTCAAGTGAGCATTTTCGTATACAAGATAACCTACAATATTTTCAGATATCTTTTTGTTTACCACGATTAACTCAATAAAGATTGATCTTTCACTAACAGCACTATGCTAAGTGATAAGAATACAAAAATAAGTAGTACCTACTCTTAAGTTCACAATTAAGTTTCTGATTTCATTATTTTTGAAGGTGACAATTAGTTGATCAAAAAAATAATGCCATATAACATAGAAAATATAATTTATGTTTCACTCAACCTTCTATACTTTGAATATTAGTAACGAATTTTAGAAATGATTCGTTACCTATTTGAAGAAAATTTTAGTTCAGAAGTTCCTAATAAATGTCCTACAGAACATAAACCAACTCTTCAGCATGTCAACAGATATGTCAAGGGAAAAAATATTGTATTTTAAAAAGTGGAACATAGTCAAAAAAGTTTCTTGATTATGTGGCATCCTAGAGGTTCTCTCATACAAATAGGCATTATAAATTTCTCAATAGGAAAATACCTTATCTGGCATTCCCTGGGTTTATTTTACAGTGAAAATATATTTCATGGGGAAAAACTCACAAAAATCAAGACTAATAGAACATAATTTTGGAACTCTAGATAAGATGGAACTTGATTGGTTCAGAGATGGATCAACAAGTTCTAAAATCTAATTTACCCTACTGACCAATCCACATTTACCAATTTATCTTAGAATTTTTGGAGTTCCCTGGTGGCTCAGCAGGTTAAGGACCCAGCATTGTCACTGCTATAGCTCATAGTCACTGCTGTGGTGCAGGTTCAATCCCTGGCCCAGGAACTTCCACATGCCATAGGCACAGCCAAAAAACAAAAACAAAAACAAAAACCACAAACACACACAAAAAGTAAAACAAAAAATTTAAAAATAAAAATGACCCTCTGCATGTAATTTGAATCTGCAAGAGAAGCAATATCCATCTAAGTAGATGTCTTTCTGCTCTCCTCTTCCTTTAAGAATCCCTCTGCCAGCTTCCCACCAGTGAAGATAAAATGTGATACAGAGAAAAGAAATGTTGGTGAATGGGGTAAGAGGAGTGTTTTGACAAAATATAAACAATTATGCAGAGATCATTTCAGATTTTCAATAGGAGAGTGTGAAACCCGCAAGAAAGAACTGGAATATTCTTGAATATTCCATGAATAACCACTTCATAAGAATAAATATCATCTAAATATCATATATGAAAATAAAATGATATACAGAGTTCACTGCTTATAGAACACCCGAATAGAAGTCCTGACCCCAGGAGTCACAGTGTCAATTTTTTCCCTAGAATCTCAGGAAGATCACTTCATTGTCCTGTGCCTAGATCCCAAGGCTCACATAGAAGTTGAGTGGATAAGAGAAAGTAAAAACTTCTAGGAACTTTGAAGTTCTAGGTTTTATTTCATTATTTCCATAGAAAATTTTATGAAAAATCATTTGAAAGATGGAAAAATCTTCACTTGATATGTGGAAAAGTTTACTTTTCAGGACCTCTCAATAGATATTAACTAAATGTATTTTTCTACAAAGTTACCTTTTATCATTAAACACTAATACAAAATTGGTTTAGGATACTGGCATGAATTTAGAGAGTTCACCTAACATATATTCTGGAAAGAAAATCCAAATCAATTTTATTCCTGACTGAAAGAGTAAACAGGATTCCTGTTGTGGGTTAAGAGTCTGACTATAGTGGCTTAGGTCGCTGCAGAGGCTCAGGTTCACTCCTCAGCCCAGCACAGTGGGTTAAAGGATCTGGCATCGCCACAGCTGCAGCGTAGGTCACAGCTACAGCTCAGATTCAACCCGTGGTCTGGGAACTTCCATATACCATGGGTGCAGCCTTTAAAAATAAAACAAAACAAAATAAAATAAAATAAAATATTAAATTCTCAGAGTGTTTATCTGGGCAAAGTATTACAATGACATCACACAGCTACATTCTGCTTTAATTCAAACTTTTGGCAATACCCTTATCACAATGAGTTTTGAAAGTAAGCTGAAATGGAAAGATGGTTGCTGTTCAACATAACCAGACAACAAACAGATGCAAAGGAGACAGAATGCAGAGCATGACAGCACATTCTTTAACAGCACAATTACGGAGGCATCTGTTCTGAAAGTAACAGTTTCCACTGCATCTTTGTTTTACCTGATGGATGAAAGCACAGAAGCATTTTAAATCGGTAGAATGACAAAGCCATAATATGTTCCTTATATGCAGGAGCCATTCCTTTGATGACGTCATGCACAGGGCTGATTAATAGCATCCTATCCTGAAGGATAGGTCTACAGCCAGAGAAGTCATCCTGTAGCCAAATGACTTACTGCCACAACTCCAAGGAGAAGGGCAGATCTGAACAGTGTCATGACACCCCAGTACTTGGGAAGAAGTGAGGAGGGTGTCTAAAGAGCACAATTTTTCTTCGGCTCTGGCATATTTCTGCTAGTGGCAGAGTGATCTTAATGGCATGAGTCAGAATGCATGTGAGTCATCTGTATAATAAATGAGACAACTTTATTTCATTCAGCTTCTGCTCACTTCATTATAGCAAGAGAAAGTAAGGCAAATTTCTGTTTTCTGTCAGGTTTTCCCAAAAAGATCAGTCACTGATGGTTCACATGTCCCCATCAGAACTGCAGGAGACTATGAAGCCACAGCTTGTATTGCCAGCAACCCAGGCAGGAGTGTGGCTGCCAAGCACGCCCAGCTCCTGCAATGATTTACCACTTCCAAATGTTACATTGGAAAACAAATCTAAGAAACTTTTCTCAGCCAGAAGCTTTCAGAATAGATCTTGTGTCACGGCTGCTGGGCTTTGCTCTCTACATGAGGGACCAGTCAGTTTTAGGTATCTATTTTGTCTCAAAGCTGAATCCTATGATCTGGACTGTGCATTTCCTTCATCTTCACTCCACAGATTTCCTTCATCTTCCCTCTTCAACCTAAAATCTCATTGAACTAACCGGTTGACTTAACTGGGAGCTCAATTCAATCAGAAGCGGGTGGGGGAGAGCAAACTAAACAATATATGTGTTGACTATGAATGGAATGAAGGTGAAAACCACCTCCTTGAGGACAGCGAATGGTACACAAGCAGAACAACAAAAGAATTTCTGCAACTCAGTATCTACTATATAGGAGGAGAATGTGAAAGAACAGTCACATCATGTAGCCAGCTGGAACCAGAGCGTAACATGCAAACTGAGATGATAATATCTTATAATACTTGAGAGTTATAAATGAGTTTAGCAACTGTCTAACCCCCTCATTTATGTGATATAAAAATACCCTCTACAGTAGCTTCATAGGCACTTGTGATGTCTCTAAATCATTTCAGTCACTGGGATCTCACTAACTCATAAGGCAGTCCACCTTCCTGACAATCAATTCTGATGACTAAAAGGTATTCCTCAGAGTGAGCAGAAATCTGCCTCTCTGAAGCTTACACTTGTTCTCATTCAGCCCACTTAACCGCTGCTGCAACAGGCTGAGAGCTTACCTCAGACATCCCCTTCATGGTTTATACCCCAGCCCATTCTGATTCTTACCCTTTGAATTACTCCAATTTGTCTGTGACTCTCATCAGCAACCATTAGGCCCCTGAATATTCCTGTCTTGGCTCTGCTTCTGACTCTGTTTTGCTCAACCAGAGAATTCTGTCTAGAAGTTCAGCCAACTAGCCCATCACCTGGACCATAGCCTCTGCTCAGTTAATGAACCCTATGCAGAGATTTTTTCCCTTGGCCCTAATGCCCATCTTCTCTTTCTGGGCACACCTCTGCCCGGCTCTTATTCTTCTAAGTCCTTCAGTCCACCCCAATCCACCATGTCAATTGTACATTCCAACTTGGTTCTTTCTTTTTTTTTTTTTTCCCCTTAGGGCTGCACCCATAACATATGGAAATTCCCAGGCTAGGGGTCGAATCTGAAGTGTAGCTGCCAGCCTACACTACAGACACAGCCAGATCAACGCCAGATTGAAGCCAAGTTGGCAACCTATGCCATAGCTCCCAGCAATGACAGATCCTTAACCCACTGAGTGAGGCCAGGGATCAAACCCGGATCCTCATGGTTACTAGTCAGGTTCGTTATGACTGAGCCACAACAGGAACTCCCTAATTTGGTTCTTTCTAACTGCTCTATCTTGAGAGCTCTCTCCCACTTCCTTCTGACTCTATGTGGATAATGAGTTGAAGGAAGACTATACCCAATCCTGAGAGAGAAACTAGTAAGCAAATATTTAAAAGCTAGGCAAAAAATGCACACAAAAAAACAAAACAAACAAACAAAAAAACACACCTTATGACAGCCTGAATTCAGGCAGTGAGACTAGATGATGGATACAAAAGATATTAAAGCTAAAAATTGTAGAATGCAGTAACTGAATTGATGATCTTCACTAAGGAGAGTGTATGTGAGAAGAAAGAAAATGAAATTACAAGGCAGAGTAGAACAATTCACCAAGATAGATGATACCAAAGGCGTTTGGTGGAAATTAATGATTCATTTTTCAATGTGATTTATTTGAGGTGCTTGTGGGCCTTCCAAATCAAAGTATTTATTAAGGTGTTGGAAATATGGGTCTGGAATTTAGCAAGGAGTTCTTGATTAAATTTAGGAATCATCAAAATGTAAAGAAAATGTGAGACAAGAGTTTTCTCTAAGATATTGAAGGAATTTTATTTATAGTAAAAAAAAAAAAAAAAGCTTAGAGATGACAATGGAGTCCTTTGGAATCATGACTTTGAATTTTAAAGACTGAGAATAAAAAGAACACTTCCACACAAGGAATTAAGAATGGATGGCCAATAAAAGGAGAAGGGAGAAAAATGAAAATTTTGATCCTGAAAATCAAAGGAGAAAGTGGTTAGTAACAAACATTCACGGGTGTGTTCAGTGCTATAATAAAATAAAAGTTCAATTTCCTTGGTAATACAGAGGCCAAAAATCCCAATAGGAGAAACTGTTACCTCCTTCCTCTTTCTCCTGGGCACATAAGCAGACCAGTTTTCATCATCACTTGCAATTAGGTATTTTCATCTGAGTGAGCTCTGGCCAATAAAGTGTGGTATGATATGATGGACACCATGTCCTGTCTGACCCATAAGAAGTATTAAGTGTTAGCCTCACTCAGCAAGAACATAATGATCAGGTATGAGTCCCAGCAGATAGAAAGGTGGGTGTAAGAGAGCAGAGGTGGAGGGGGTGGGGGAATAAGAATGCACCTGGAGTACTTGATGATAAATTGCAGGACATAAAAAGGCCTGTTTCACAGAATGCAGTGAAACAGAACATTGAATATTTAATCCATAATTACAATTTTCAAATTACTGATAAAACTGGATGACTTTTAGAGCATCAATTTAGATATAGCAAACATACAAATCTAGTTCTGGTTTTGTGTCAAAAGAGTCCTACTACTGAAGTGGTTGCTCACTAATTGTATCACACTATATCTATCTATTTATATTTTAACACCATAAAATTTTTAATTTCTTTATAACTTCCTTATTTTCTCTTACTTTAAGATTTCTTTCAGGATTTCCCATTGTGGCTCAGTAGATTAAGAACCCAGCTAGTATCCATGAGGATGCAGGTTCAATCCCTGGCCTCTCTCAGTGGGTTAAGGACCCAGCACTGCCACAAGCTGTGGTGTAGGTCACAGATGCAGCTCAGATCTAGTATTGCTGTGGCTGTGACTACGGCTGGCAGCTGCAGCTCCAATTCAACCCCTAACCTAGGAACTTCCATATGCTGAATGTGCAGCATAACATTCAAAATCTCGTAATACCAAGAGTGTTAATTTTCTAATACAGAAAGGTAGCTCTTTTTCATGGACGGATGATAAAGGTAAAAGAATGATTGACGGGTTAATTGATTTATGTATATGTACATACACACATATATGTATGTGTCTATTCATACATACTTTGCTTACAGAGCTGTGTATACCTCCTTCCATCAAATATCTCTAAAACCAGTCCCATTCAAATCCAAATAGTTCTTTATTGTTTAATGATAAATTCACAAGGAAACTAAAACAGTAACTATTTCATCATTTAATATAACTAACTGGTCTCCAAATTACAGGGTCACTGTTTCATCAAAGGAGCTATAGAAAGGCGTCCTTACTTCTACAGCTACCCATTCAACTCCTACATACGTATTACTTGTTTGCTGATCTGGGAGAAACTGTGCCCTTGGGCTAGGTGTTCTGAGGTTTCTTGTTTTGAAGACTTTAGCCTTTATATTCCAGCACAAGGATGGCTTCTGATACAAATCCATCTGCCTACTTTCCTGATGGGAAAAGATTTCAAAACTTTCCCATTAAATTGTAAAATGAATTGATTAATAAAAAATGCACTTTCCCCAATTGAGAATTAGGGCTTCATGTTGTCTAATGAGTTTATTTTGAAACAATTCCACAAAACGGTGATATCAAACCCAGCAGAGACACAATTTGGGTAATAAACTAAAATGAAGATCAGACATGAATATGGTGATATTGGATGACTAGTGAATGCAATGAAAGCTAAAGAAAAGCAGATACATGAGTATGCAATAATGAAGTTCTAGCTGTTTATGAAACCATATCTGAAAAAAAGGACTATATATTTCAAATTCCACACTATTCTCTCACCTATTCTAAAACATTCTAGGTATTATTTAATATTATTGGCTTTTTTTCTTTCTCTCCCCGCCCCCAGAACTCTAGCCTATGTCAGTTACCATCACCACAGAAGGCCTTTTCACACCACAGTCCTCCCAACGATAACCACTATTCTGACTTTAGCATTATATTTTAATTCTGCCTTTTGCTGAACTTCAAGTAAGTGGGATTCCAGTATGAACTCTTTTGATTCTGGCTTCTTTGATTCAGCATTGTGTGAGTTTTATTCTTGTTATTCAGTATTATTATAGTTTGCCTATTTTTATTTCAGCAAAGTACTCCGTTATGTGAATATAAAACATATTGTTATACTTTTATTTCTGGATATTGTGTTATTAGCAGTTTGGGACTAAAAGTTATCTAGATTCTCACAAACATGTTTTGGTGATTACACGTAGGTACAATCTGTTGAGTGGGATTCCTTAGTATGTATTAGTAAACAGCCTCCCAGAGTGATTTACAATTTACACTCTCATTTGGCATTATTATTGCATTTTGGATGTTCCACATCCTCTCCAATACTTGGTATTCTGTCTTTTTCATCCTAGTCATTTCAGTGTTTGTGTAGCCCATTGTGGTCTTAATTTGAATTTCCTTAATAACTAATCATGTTTTCTGTACCTTCTATATCTGTGTCAACCATTCGGATATCAGCTTTTTCTGAAGTCCTTCATATATTCTTTTTTGGCTGATTATTATTGAGTTGTAGCAGTTTTTTGAAATTTTCCATTCCATTTATGGTTTATAGTTTCACATTCTTAATGACATATTCGATGAACAGAAGCTCTTAAAATTGCCGAAGTTCTCATTTTTCAATTATGGTTAGCATGCTCAATGTCGTCTTAAAGAATTATTCCTCTATTCCTAAAGCATAAAGATGTCTTCAAATGTCTTTTTCAAAGAGCTTTATTGTTTATTTCTTTTACTTATACCTACAGTCTGCTTGATTGATGTGGGGGGCCAGGGGGGAAGGGGTGTTAAACAGGGTCAATGTTTGCTTTTTTCATATAAATATTCAATTGACCAGCACAATGTATTGAATAGACCATTGTTTCCATGCTCCCCTGCACTTCAACTTTGTTGGAAATGAGGTGACCTACATCCCTGTGCCAATAACACACTATCTTTTAATTACCACAACTTTATAATAGGTCCTTTCATGTGTCATTGTAGGTAGCCAGATTGGTTCCTTTTATTAAGCCAAGGTCTCCACCTGTGCTATTGTTGCCCATCTACACTTTTTTAATGATTTTTATTTTTTTCCATTATAGCTGGTTTACAGTGTTCTGTCAACATTTTACTGTATAGCATGGTGACCCAGTGAGACAAACATGTATATATTCTTTTTTCTCACATTACCATGATCAGACATAGTTTTCAGTGCCACACAGCAGGATCTCATTGCTAATCCTTTCCAAAGAAGTAATCTGCATCTATTAACCCCAAGAACCCCATCCATCCCACTCTCCCCACCGCCCTTTGGCAACCACAAGTATATTCTCCAATTCCATGAGATTCTTTTTTGTGGAAAAGTTCATCTGTGCCATATATCAGATTCCAGATATAAGTGATATCATATGGTATTTGTCTTTCTCTTTCGGACTTACTTCACTCAGTACGAGAATCTCTAGTTCCATCCATGTTGCTGCAAAAGGCATTCTTTCATTCTTTTTTATGGCTGAGTAGTATTCCATTGTGTATATATACCACTTATTCCTGATCCAATCATCTGTTGATGGACATTTGGGTTGTTTCCATGTCTTGGCTATTGGGAATACTGCTGCAATGAACATGCAGGTACATGTGTCTTTTTCAAGGAAAATTTTGTCTGCATGTATGCCCAAGAGTTGGATTGCTGGACCTTATGGTAGTTCTATGTGTAGTTTTCTAAGGTACTTCCATACTGTTTTCCATCGTGGTTGTACCAGCTTACATTCCCACCAACAGTGCAGGAGGGTCCCCTTTTCTCCACACCCTCGCCAGCATTTGTTATTTGTGGATTAATGGACTTTGCAATTTATCTTATTAAGATACAAAATCTATTTATCCAATACTGAATATGGGCAAGGCATATGGCTTGTTTTGAATAATAAAATACAGTGGAAATGATATTGTGTGGTGATAAGGTTAGGCTTTAAGAAGTCTGTGTTTATTCTTTCTCTTTCAGAACCTGCTAATACATGAACGAACTTAGAATAGCCTGGTTGATTATGGGAGATGAATGGTACTGTAATACCTGTTGCCCAAGTTAAAACCAGACTTTTCCCAGTATGTGAGTAAAGTTATTCTGGACCAACTAGATTCCATTTGATACACTAGAAGATCATAAATGCATTGTGAGACCAGTGAGGATCAGCCTAGCATGACCTAAACAGCAGACCTTTCCTTAAGACAAAGTCATGAGTAGTAACTGGTTACTACTTTAAGCCACTATATGTGGGGGCAGTTTGTTACACAGTAATTTCTAACAAAACATATTCACGGTATTGCATCTTTCAATCCATGAACATAGTATAACAATTTATTTTACTTTGTAAATCTCTATCAACAGTTTATAATGTTTAGTAAAGAAGTCCTTTGACTTTCTATTTCTTTGATAATTTTAAATACAATTGAATTTATATTATTTTTAAAATTTATTTTGCAGGTATTTGTTTACAGCTTAAGTTATAAAATTGTTTCTTGAATACTGAACTTGCATTCTATGACCATGCTAACGTTATTTTATAAATTTTAATAGTTTGTCAGTAGAGTCTTTGAATCTTTTATTTCACAATCCTATTTTCTGAAAATAATAATTTAGTTCCTACTTTTATAAACCTTAATCATTTTTCTTCTTTTGCTTACCTTCTTGCACCATCCAGAGTACTAAGTACAATGTTGAAAGGAGTCAATCAGTCACTCTTATGACATTTCAGAGAGCAATCTTTCAATATTTCAATATTAAATATGCTATAATATTATATTCTGATAATTCTATATTAGACTAAGAAAATTTTATTCTACTCTTACCTTGCTACATTTTAAAGAATTTATAAATGCCATTTGAATTTATCAAGCATAGTAACTGAATCTAGCAATTTGATTATATAATCTTTCTTTTGAATTTTTTTTTATTGTTATATCACCAACACAATTTTTTTTCCACTGTACAGCATGGGGACCCAGTTACACATGCATGTATACATACTTTTTTCTCCCATTGTCGTGCTCCATTGAAAGTATCTAGACATAGTTCTCAGTGCTATGCAGCAGGATCTCAAGGTTAGTCCATTCCAAAAGCAATAGTTTGCATCTGTCAACCCCAAGCTCCCAATCCACCCTACTCCCTCCCCTCCCCCTTGGCAACCACAAGTATATTCTCGAAGCCCATGGGTTTCTTTTTTGTGGAAAAGTTCATCTGTGCCATATATCAGATTCCAGATATAAGTTATATCATATGGTATTTGTCTTTCTCTTTCGGACTTACTTCACTTAGTATGAGAGTCTCTAGTTCCATCCATGTTGCTGCAAAAGGCATTCTTTCATTCTTTTTTATGGCTGAGTAGTATTCCATTGTGTATATATACCACACCTTCCCAATCCAATCATCTGTTGATGGACATTTGGGTTGTTTCCATGTCTTGGCTATTGTGAACAGTGCTGCAACAAACACGCAGGTACATGTGTCTTTTTTAAGGAAAATTTTGTCTGGATATATGCCCAAGAGTGGGATTGCTGGACCAAATGGTAGTTCTATGTAAATATTTCTAAGGTACCTCCACACAGTTCTCCATAGTTATTATATCAACTTACATTCCCACCAACAGTGCAGGAGGGTTCTCTTTTCTCTATACCCTCATCAGCACTTGTTATTTGTGGACTTATTAATAATGGCCATTCTGACTGGTGTGAGGTGGTATCTCGTGGTAGTTTTGATTTGCATTGCTCTAATATTCAGTGATATTGAGCATTTTTTCATGTGCTTGTTGGCCATCTGTACATCTTCTTTGGAAAAATGTCTATTCAGATCTTTTGCCCATTTTTCCATTGGGTTGTTGGCTTTTTTGCTGTTGAGTTGTATAAGTTGTTTGTATGTTTTAGAGATTAAGCCCTTGTCAGTTACATCATTTGAAATGATTTTCTCTGATTCTGTAAGTTGTCTTTTAACATGATGGATTAGACTGACTACTTTGCAATAAAAAAAAAATCACTCTGGCATGTCTAAAACATTCCACTTTGATATATCTTCCTTCTTAATAGTTAAAATCTCTTTTTAAAAATCTTTATGTTTTTTTAACATTTGTTAATGAAGGAGACTGGTCTACAAGATCTCATTGACGTGATGTTTTTATTATGTTTTGGTATCAAATATTTACTTGTCTATTTCTCATCTCCCTAAAAGTTTATGTAATATTGGTGCTGTTATTTCCTTACTATTTAGGAGAATTTACTATTGAAGCCATTTAGCCTGGGGTTTCTTTAAATGAAAATTTTTAATAAAAACACTATTATTATGGTATAGAGAAAAGGGAACCCTCCTACACTGTTGGTGGGAATGTAAGTTGGTGCAACCACTATGGAAAACAGTATGGAGGTTTCTTTAAAAACTAAATATAAAACTATCACATGATCCAGCAATCCTACTCCTGTGCATATATCCAGAGAAAACCATAACTCAAAAAGATACATGCACCCCAATGTTCACTGCAGTACTAATAACAACAACCAAGACATGGAAGCAACCAAAATGTCCATTGACAGAGAATTAGATAAAGAAGATGTGTACATATATACAATTAAGTATTACTCAGCCATAAAAAGCATGAAATACTGCCATTTGTGGCAACATGGATGGACCTAGAAATTATCATACTAAGTGAAATAAGTCAGAGAAAGACAAATATACGAGATCACTAACATATGGAATCTAATGGAAATGATACAATAGAACTTACAAAACAGAAACAGACTCAAAAATTTTGAAACCAAACTTATATTCACTGAAGGGAAAACATTCAGGGGGAGATAAAGTAAAGGGATTGGGATTGATATATACACACTATTATATGTAGAATAGATAGGTAACAGGGACCTAATATATAACAGGGTGATAGTTTATTTGGGAAAAGAATCTGAAAAGGAATGGATATATGTATATGTATAACTGATTTACTTTTCTGTACACCTGAGAATAATACAACTTTGTGAGTCAACTTTATTCCAATAAAATTTAAAAAATAAAGAAAGAACAAATGAAAGGGAGAAAGAAAGCACTGAATGATAGAAAACCATCTCAGTTTTTACTGTGGACACTTTATTGGGGAAAGTTAATTCCCATTGGGTTGTGTCAGCAACTGTACAGACTACATATAGCACCAGCTTAATTTTATTTCCATGACAGATGAGAACAACATGAAGCAGCCTATCTTGCTACTTCTGAAAGCCTATAAAAATGACCCATATTAATGTCACATCTTATTAATGCTATCAGTGGAGAAAGTTTAACATTTCCTTTTATAAGAGAAATTTACAATCCCCTGATAATGATATTAAAAGAAATATGGGATTAACAGATATAAACTACAGAACATAAAATAGATAAGCAACAAGGATCTACTGTATAGCACAGGAAGCTATATTCACTATCTTATAATAAGTGATAATGGAAAATATCTGAAAAAAATTCTCTGGAAAATAATATATATAACGTTTCCATGAAATGATTAATCAGAAAACACTATTAGCAGTTACTAGACTATTAAAATTATTTATTTTATCAGTTTGTGTAAACATTTTTTTAAAAAATTATATTTCATTTAAATGTTCTAAATTATTGGCTTATACCTATATATTTTATTTTTTCTTTTTTGGCCACACCTGCAGCATATTACTGTGGACACTTTATTGGGGAAAGTTAATTCCCATTGGGTTGTGTCAGCAACTGTACAGACTACATATAGCACCAGCTTATGTTCCCAGCACCAGTTCCCAGGTCAGGGGTCAAATGGGAGACGCAGCAGAGGCTTATGCCACAGTCCCAGCAACACCAGATCCAAAGCCCATCTGTGACTTAAGCCACAGCTTGAGGCAACCTAACCCACTGAGTGAGGCAACGGAGTGAACTCACATCCCCAAGGAGACTACGTCAGGTCCTTAGCCCGCTGAGCCAAAACAGGAATTCTGATACCCATTTAGAATACTGTTTTGTTATCTTTTTAATTTCTGTAGAATCTGTAGCGGTATTCACTTTTTAATTTCTGATATGAATAGTGTTTTTCCCTTGTTTCTCGACACATTTTATTCTCTTTACAGTGCCAAATTCGCCTTCAAATTCTCTTTTAGAAAATTTTTCTATTTTATTAACTTCTTTTATTTTCATCATTTTCTTTCTCATTCTTTCATCTTGTTTTGCTTTTTCTTTTTCTAGATTCCTGAGGTTTAAGATAAGATCATTGATGTTCCACTTTTATTCTTTTCTAACACATTTATTTAGGGCTATAAACCTCACCCAAATCACTGCTTTATCCAAATACCACAAGTTTTTAAATGTGGTATCTTCACTTCCTTCCAATTTAAGTATTTCCTACTGGTATGATGTCTTCTTTAACTCATGGACTATTTAGTCACTACTCTTTAATGTCCAAATAATGGACTTTTCTTTTTTACTGATATCTAACTAAATGCCACTGTGATTGTAGAATATACTCTATTATTTGATATTTTGGGGGGCTTTATTTATGTTCCAGTACAGAGTCAACTATGGTGAACAGTTTACGAGCACTGTATTTGCTAACGAGGTCAACTTTGTGGACTCTTTTATAGATCTCTGTCATAGAATTTGTCTTTCTTCTAGCCATTAAGAAAACAAGGTTAAAGTTTTCTACTATAAAATTAGACTTATATGTTTATCCTTTAGTTCTTTCAGTATTTGTGTTATATATTTCATATTTTGAGGTTACAATATTAAGTGCTCAGAGATAGGATTATGATATCTTCCTAGTAGATATATCTCTTTAATTTACAAAAATATCCCTCTTCACACATGTAGTAATTCATCTTTCAATTATACTTTTCTGATATTAGAATAGCCACACCAGAGGTGTTTTTAAGTATTTGCATAGTATGTGTTCTCCTTTTCTTTTACTTTCAGTCTTTGTGTCAAAAGCAGGTTCATGTAATAGTCTAGTAAACACAACTTTTTACCTGGAGTATTTAGTTAATATAGCACTGTCTTTGTTGCCTGATGTCCACTGCCTTGAAAGCCATTGTTTCTTTTTTCATTTTTTTAATAGTTTTATGTAGGAGAGTAAATTTGGTTCCTGTTACTCCAGTTAGCCAAAAGTACATGTTCTTATTATCTTTTAAAGAGATTGATAAGAAGAAAAAAAAAGTCTAAATTTACTCCACTCCACTTTAGCTGGAGTGTGTACTTCAATTTTGTTGTTCTCCTTCAATATTGTCTATGTTTTTCCAATACCCACTGTCTTGATTGTTGTGGTTTTTATGGTATATTTTGAAGTTGTATAATGTCTGCCCTCCAGCTTTGTCTTTTTTCTTTAATATTGTGTGTAGTCACCTCCACATAGAAACTTTAGAATCAGTTGGTCAATATTCACAAAACAACTCACTGGGATTTTCACTGGGATTGTGGTGATGTACAGAAAAAGTAGGAAAGAAATGGCTTTTTGATAATATTGAGTCTTCCTCTCCATGAACATGGAGTATCTCTCCATTTCCTTAGTTCTTAAATTTCCTTCTTCAGAGTTTTGTAGTTTTTCTCACATAGATCGTATATATATATAGTTACATTTATATCTATTTCATTTTAGAGTGTGCTAATGGAAATAGCACAGTGCTTTTAATTTAAAATTCCATTTGGTCACTGCTGGTATATAGGGGATGGAAGCTGGAAGTCATTATTTTTCTTCAGACTTGAGTAGTCTAAATTGCATGCATCAAGCATGTGGCAACATAGGAGATAATACACATGAGCTGACTATAGTCAGAAGAAAACCAAAGGATCCTTTGCAGCTGTGCAGCCAGGAAGCATATAAAAACAATCTCCAGTGGGCATAAGAGCAGCTTCGTTTCAGTCCTTGATTTTTCAGCAATATCATCTTCATCACATTTCTTCCTCCAGGACTTCTGAAAAAAATCCCCATCCTAATAATTTATATTAAATACTTCTCTTAAAGAAATATCAACAGTGGTTTTGTTTACTGACATAATTCTACCTCCCACAGTATTCCATTTTGGTGTGATGAATTGTTAAATAAATGAATTACTGACACATAAAAGAAAGGGAGAGAGAGACTGGAAGAAGAGGAAGCATTACAAGAAAGGTTCGAAAAGGAAGAAGATGTAGGAATTTGTCTCACAGCATTGATTTTCAACGTATTTTGAAATATCTTTTTTGATAATGCCCATTTTTGTATGGGCTGTCACAAAAAGGTTTTGACAATCCCATAATAGTTTGAATTTCTCTCTTCTATTTTAAGTGTAACAGTGAAAAAAAGATTTTTTTATGATTTGGCAATTCCCTAGCACTTTGCAATCATATTAATCATGAAAATTGCCATTTCACAAATGAAAACAAAATGCTATCTTGCTGATATAATTTGGAACCTACATGTCAATGGTATATATTTTTGTTTACCTGCCTAAAATTACTTCACTGCTTTCAAAGTTGTCTCCAAGAACTGAGGCACATAAAAAATCATATGTAATAAAAAGTAACATACAAAATATTTCTATTTGCCACTTAAATCTTATTTCTTCATACAGAGAGGGTATCTTGAGACAATCTTAAATGTTAGGTACAACCAGGGTGCTTCTACTTACTTTCCTGCTGGCTCATGTTTGATGTTGTATGTTCACTCCACTGGCCTTTACAAGCCACAGTGTTTCATGTGATTTCAAAGGGTTTTGATTTTTACACTGTTTCCTTCATCATCAAACGAGGTAACAATCAAATATGCAGATTTATAGATTTAATTAAATGTAAGGTTTCAGCAATAGCGACTGCCACCTTACCTTCCATGGCCGGGTTCATTTGCAAAGGGCTTTTTTAATTTGTACCTGAGATTATCATTTGACCTAAATCAAAATCATCTTCTCCTTCTCCTCCCCCTCCTCATCTTCTCCCTCAACCCCCAACTCCTTCCTTTATTTTGCAGTATAATTTTAAAATAAATGAAAAAAATACATACATTGCAGAGTTCTTGTTGTGGCTCAGCGGGTTAAGAACACAAGTAGTGTTCATGAAGATGCAGGTTCAATCCCTGGCCTCGCTCAGTGGGTTAAGGAATCCGGCATTGCCGCAAGCTGCAGCATAGGTTGCAGATGCGGCTTGGATCCCATGTTGCTATGGCTGTTTCACAGGCCAGCGGCTACAGCTCCTGTTCAACCCATAGCCTGGGAACTTGCATATGCCGCAGGAGGCCCTTAAAAAGAAAACAAAATATACAAATTCAAAAAAGTCAAACTTTATCTTTACCACATAGATATATGATTGATTGAGAAATACATAGATAAGGATAACTTGATCCCCTTGCTGTACAGTGGGAAAATAAAATTAAAAAAAAATACATAGAAAGATAGACGTTTGATAGACAAAGAGAAAATTTAAAACTCTCTCTACTCTTCTTTGCTTCTCTCTGTTTATTGGAGACTATGGTATGCCAACCAAGTCCATATTTCAGGACTGAGGCATTCATTCTCCCAATTGCTGGTAGTGTTGAGTGTTGAGGTCTCCAGTTGAGTCCCTCCCCAAGAAATGCCCTTGGACAAAGAGAATATCCTTGACAAATGATAACCCCTCCCAAGGGCAGTTCACTGTAATGACTGCTTGGTGTGGATAGAGGGTATGAACGCCTAAATGTCTTATCTCGGTTCAGTGTCTCTGAATGACCCTCTCACCTAGAGTTTGCTGGGAAACCATCTGAAATCTCTGCTGCAACTGCATCACAGCCCAACTTTGTCCTTTGTCAAAGTCTGCTTCGCTCATCACCAGTGTTGTTCCTGAGACTACATTCCTAATAAATCACCAGCATGCAAATCTTCACTTTATAATGTTAGTACCTGAAATGACCCACAGAAGCAGACTTAAAATTGGAATTCTAGAACTAGATCACTCATTGGCTGGCAAAGAGGACACCATCCTTGATAGAAAGTGAGTTCTAATAGCACCTGGCTTCCTGAAATAGGTCAGTCACCTGACAAAACCTGTATGGATCTTCTAAACCAGTGGTGACCTCAGTTTGGGCACTGGTAGAAAGAAATGCATCTGGGGGCATGCTGAGAGTAGAGAGAGGGCTTAGGATCAAGCAAGGAATAATAATCATAGTGACTGTGGAATTAGAAGCTTCTTATTGGGAACTATTGAAACACTGAATAATTATCAATTTAGGCAAAATATGAAAACCAGAGGGCTTCCAAGGCAGTATTTAAAGGCTCTCATATCCTATAGCCAGGAAGCAGAAAAGGCTGAGGATCAGAAGAATTACATAATTTATAAGCATGAAAGAGAAGAAGGAATTCTCAAATTCTGCAAGTCTCCTACGCTAAGAGTCCTGATTGAGGCCTTGGTGGTTTGGACACTCTGGAGAACATCTCATTGGTTTACTCTATCCATGATACCACGTTAATTAAACCAGCTAAGTAAGAAGAGGCAAAGTTAAACTTTAGGAGATAAACTATCTGTGGTGCTTAACACAACTGGGGAGCATCTAGGAGCCAAGTGTCCTGGAGCATGCTGTGACTTCCCTTCTAACATAAAAGGACAAATTATCGCATCTTGTACCACCTGTCACTAAAACAGAAGCACAAAGACCAGTAGGCCTCTGAGGATCTTGTAAGCAGCATTTTCCACACTTGGGAATCCTATTCTGACCCATTCAAAAGTGTCAGGGAATGCTGCCAGGTTTAGTGTGACCTATAGCAGAAAAGACTGCTAAGCTGGTCCTGGATACAATCCTGCCACTCAAGTGATATAATCCAACAGACCTAATGGTGTCAGAGATCAATGTAATAGGAGAAGATACCATGTGAACATTATGGAAAGTCCCAATAGATGCATCACAATATGTAACAAAATATATTCTTAGTATGTCTGCAGAATTAATTTACAGTAATGGAATTAGTACCATGTTGGGATTAGTACCATGTGCTTTACCATTTTTTATATCTACTATGTAATATTTAATAGTACAAGAAGTTAGGAAGTGTAACAAAATGAAAGCCTAACTAAACTGCTGCCTAAAAAGCTCCATGAATAATTTTTTTCTGAGTATATTACCTTTCTACCTGAGAGAGAAAATTAATATATAACCCTTGTCATTTCAATGCTCTTCTTTATATTTTCACTAGATAGCACTTAAATAGTACTTTATGTATTATATTTAAATACAAATGTGTCAGATGGCATTGATTCTTCATCAACTTCTATTTTTGTACAAAATGATGTTTGAGAAATTCAACCATGTTGACTTATAGCCCCAGTTTTTGTTCTCATTTTTACCACTTTGGATTATTCCATTGCATTAAAATGTCACTATCCATTCTCCTATTAATAGAAATGAATTATTTACAGTTTCATGTTTCATAATGTGCTTTTATGGATATTCTTTTTTTTTTTTTTTTTTGCCCACACCATTGGTACGTGGAAGTTCCCAGGCCAGGGATCAAACCCTTGCCATAGCAATGGCAAAACTGAGTCCTTAACCACTAAGCCATCAGGGAACTCCTTTTTGTGAATATTCTTTTTGTTTGTTTGTTTGTTTTGTCTTTTTAGGGACACACCCATGGCATATGGAAGTTCCCAGGCTTGGGGTCAAATCAGAGCTATAGCTGACAGCCTATGCTACAGCCACAGCAACATGAGATTCTTTAACCCACTGAGCAAGGACAGAGATCAAAGCCACATCCTCATGGATACTAGTCAGGTTCCATACTGCTGAGCCATGATGGGAACTCACCTTTATAAACATTCTTAATGTGTGCATATCTTCACCCTTTTGTCAAGTTTATACTCCCCTCCAGCAGCAGAGCAGTCTTTTGTTTTCCATATCTTCACGTTTGCTTGATGTTGCACAAATTTTAACCTTGATTGGGATATTTAATTGTTATTTTCCCCTCTACTAATTCTCTCTTCTCTTTTCTCATTAGTTACTTACCTTTAAAATTGTAACATACAGGAGTTCCCGTCATGGCTCAGCAGATATAAATCTGACTGGGATCCATGAGGATACAGGTTCAATCCCTGGCCCTGCAGAGTTGGTTAAGAATCTGGTGTTGCTATGAGCTGTGGTGTAGGTAGCAGAAATGGCTTGGTTCCCACATTGCTGTGGCTATGGCGTAGGCTGGCAGCTACAGCTCCAATTCAACCCTTAGCCTGGAACCTCCATATGCCATGGGTACAGCCCTAAAAAGACAAAAAATAAAATAAAATAAAATAAAATAAATTGTAATATGTATATTTACCTAAATAAAGTCTTAATACAAAGCCTCTAACTTCTCCTAAAGTATAGTTTAGCTGGGCATACAATTCTAGATTAATGGTTATTTTTTCTGAACATAGCTATCTATACTCCTTAGGCTCCTACCATTGTTGCTGAGAAGGCTGGACTCTTTCTTGTTTTTCTTCTCTCTGACTGCTTTTAAGTTTTATTTTTTGCTCTCAGTTTCCAGAGTTCTACAATGATGTATGCAAAGTTAAACTTCATTTTATTTTTTTCTGCTTGGGTTTCATTGTGTTTACTGAATCTAGGAGTGGAAATCCTGTGAAACCAGATTGTTATGATCATTATACAACTATAGATGTGATAAATTCATTTGAGTAATAAAAAAAATAAAGATTATATAAGTTACAGAAAAAATTTTTAGTATGACTTCTTCAAATAGTCCTTTGCTTTTATTCTTTAAATTCTCTTCCTCTGATATACCAATTGAAGCAGGCTAGAGCTTCTCATTCTAGCTCTGTGTTACCTAACCTCTCATACCATCTTTTTCTTGGTCTCTCTGTATTATATTTTGTGTAACTGTTCTTAAATCTATGCTTCATTTTACAAATTATCTTCAATTTTGTCTATTTTATTTTATAGAAATGTCTATATTATTCATATCTAGAAATTATATTTAGTTCTTTTTCAAGTCTTTATTAAAAATCACTAACTCAGAATTCCCTGGTGGCCTAGTGGTGAAGGATTTGGCATCGTCACTGCTGTGGCTTGGGTTTGATCCCTGGCCCAGTATCTTCCATGTGTCACAGGCACAGCCAAAAAAAAATACAATTCTTATTTTATACTGTTTTTGATTCTGTTTTATGTTTTTGAATATATTAAACAAATATGATTTTATTCAATAAATCTTATTTTTGGTGACTTGAGGGTATAATTCTGCCCTTTATAATTTCTGCTATCACTTATGGTAGCTTGTGTTCTTGATTTTAGGTTATAAAATTATGTGGTATTTTCATGTGGGAAGGTTTTTGTGCCTCTTTTTTAAAGAGACTCTTTCTACAGCTAACACCCAAAGACACTATCAGAGGCCACTTAAGCTAAACTATCCAACTGCAATTTTCTAGATCACATGACTGAAACAAATTTGGATTGCAAGCCTATGTGAGTTCAGGCCTGTCAACACAAACTCATAGAGGAGAGTTTTTGTTTTGTTTTGTTTTGTTTTCATTGAAAGTCCAGGATAAGACTGTCAAGTTCCCTTGTCTTTTCTTTTTGCTGGGACATGGAATTCTTCTTGTCCATTCTTTCATCAGATTTATAGATTTCCAAGGGCCTCAAGCCCACTTGCCTCCTTATATTTATTTACATGTGCATGATCATTAAACCATAGCTCTAGAGGACTGAGACTGGCAGATATCCTCAGGACTGTCTTGACTTCAGCATTACTTATCACTTGGGTTTTCTGCTCCCTCTTCATATGTGGGCCCTGAGCATTTCTATTTCATTCTTCTTACTGCAGCTGTTCATTTTAAAGAACATTTGTCATAGTTTATCCAGTATTTCTAAATGTTTTGCAGTGGGACAATTTTCAGGATATCTGCCAGACTGATAAAATAGTTGAACACATATAAATTTTAAATTTGGGTAGATGATAATAAATTGTTTTCCAAGTGGATGCTCCTAATTATGGTCATCCAGTGGAATATAAATTGACATACAATATACTTCTCATACTGGAAGTGTACAATTTAATATTTTAATATATGCATACACCCATGAGACCATTACCACATTCAAGACAGTGAACATTTCTATTACGCTTTTAAGTTTGACTGCCCTGCATTTTGCAAATGTTTTCTCCAGTTCATTTGGATGTTTTGTTTTGTTTAGATCATTGCCCTTTTTACTATGATGAATTTCTGATTTGTCTGCAACTAAATTTGCCATTTACTCCATAGCTCCTTCTTTTTATTTTTAATGCCATGCTTATAAAGTTCTACTCTTTATAAGATTATATATAAATTCACTATATTTCCTTCTAATTTTTATGATTTCATTTTTTTGTATTTATATTTTTTAAATTGCTTCTTTTTTGGTAGCAGCCCAACACATTTTATATAGTGACAAACCAGATTTCAAGTCAATCGAAGGCACTAGAATGAACCATTTCATTCAATACAGATTACTGAATTAATCCCAAATTAAATGAATTGCCTTATTTATGGTACTGACTATCAAACCTTACAGGAAGATAGATAGGGTCCTTTTTTAAAAAAAGAAACTCTGTAGGAAACATTTTATTTAATTCATTTTTTTGGAAACATTTTAATTCTAATTTGAAATCCATGTTTGGAACACTTCTTTTCTAATATATCCATTCATAAATTTTGATATCACATTTTATTTTACTTAATTGCTGTTTCATTTCTTAACTGAAAGTTTAGTTCAATCAAGAAGATTTTTGGTGTAGTGTACAGAGTAGAAATATAAGGTTACACACATGAAACTTAAATAAGGTTACCTCAATAAAATCAGTGTTACCTCAATAATAAAAAAAAATTTTTTTAAAAATGATTGCAGAAAACCCCAGGCAAAAATAATAAAGGGAACAAAATAATAAAAAATATTAAAAGTTCATTGCCCTTTAAAGTACATCGACCAAGCACCTGAGAAAATGTGCCTTCTAGTTTCTAACTTTTGATTTGAAGGTGATATTTCCAAAGTGACTTCTTTTAAGTATCTCCTTACATTTCTTTCAAGCCCGCAGTGCTACCTACTTTGGCATAGATATGGACTTGGCCACTTGAGTATGTTTCATTTTGAAAGAAGTAATGCAGAAATTTAAATTTTAAATGGGTAGTAGGCCTAGCCCAGTTAGTGTTCTCATCTTTAGTTGAAGGAGTCTATTAGTAAAAGCAATGTGCTGAATACATTCTGACACATTTTTTATTTTTTTGTTCCTCTTTCTCTGAGAGGAGAATTGGGCAGGGTGGGGCAGGTTACATCAAACTGGTGAAATGTTATATGTACTTTGGGAGAAAAGATGTTGCTGACAGTGGCAAACCTCAGTTACCCCAGAGCAGGGGCCCTATTCAATTAACTTGTAGAAGGAAATGTTTCCCCTTCTACTATTCAGGCCAGAAAAGAAGAGACAGGCAGCAAGACAAGTAGAAAAGTGAAAAAATAAATCGAAGAACTGTGATACTAGACGAGAAATGACATAAGACAGAAAACAAAGTAAAGGGGATGTTTTAAAACAAGAAAAAAAAGTAAGACTAGAAGATAAGTGAGAAGTGTAAAGGAATTTGGAGTTAAAAGGTGAGTTGAAGCATAAAAATCAAAAAGAAATGATTAAAAAAGACAAAAGGAATTAGGAAAGGAAAGGAAAAGAATTGGAAGAGATTTAAATATCAAAAGGAGGAGTTCCTGCAGACAGCAGCGGCAGCTGGGATCCCACATTGCTGTGGCTCTGCTGTAGGTCAGCAGCTACAGCTCAGACTGTGGCTCTGCTGTAGGTCAGCAGCTACAGCTACAGCTCCTTGTGCTGCAGGTGTGGCCCTAAAGACCAAAAAAAAAAACCAAAAAAAAAAAAACAAAAAGGAAAAAAGTGTGGGTAAGAGAAAAGAGTGTGTGCGCATATGTACACAGATTTATAGTACACTCCTATAATCCCTTCTAGTCTATGGGTTTCACCTTTGTTCCTAGATCACCATAAATACTGTTATGGTTAAAATAATAGAGCATGCAGAGGCAGTATCTCTAAGGAAACAATATTACAAGATAGATTTTCTAATTATTACAAATAAAGACTAGTTTCTTTTGTTTTTGACCATAAAAATATGATTTTATGCTAAAGGGGATTTTTAATTCCAGAGCACTACAGAGCAAAATTCTTCCTTAAAAAAAAAGGTATTTTAAAGTTTTTTTTTTGTTTTTTGTTTTTGTCCTTTTGCCATTTCTTAGGCCACTGCTTCGGCATATGGAGGTTCCCAGGCTAGGGAGTCTAATCAGAGCTGTAGCCACTGGCCTACAACAGAGCCACAGCAACACCAGATCCGAGATGCATCTGCAACCTACACCACAGCTCACGGCAATGCCGGATCCTTAATCCACTGAGCAAGGCCAGGGATTGAACCCACAACCCCATGGTTCCTAGTTGGGTATATTAACCACTGAGCCACGACAGGAACTCCTAAACTTTTAAAATTATACAACTTTAACTTTGCAATGGCACTGATGCCATAAAATAAAACCCTATGTTTTTTTGTTTGTTTGTTTTGTTTGTGTGTCTGTGTTCAGGTTTATTTTTTACCATTGTTTGGAAATGGCTATGAGTGGTTGTTTCATGTTATTGTCTTTACATTTTATTTTTTATTTCCCCAATACATTATTTTTTCTTCTACTGTACAGCATGGTGACCCAGTTCCACATACATGTATATATTCTTTTTTTCTCACATTATCATGGTCCATCATAAGTGACTAGACATACAGTCTACATAGCAGGATCTCATTGCTAATCCATACAATATGACCCAGCAATCCCACTCTTGGGCATATATCCAGACAAAACTTTACTGGAAAAAGACATATGTACCCGCATGTTCACTGCAGCTCTATTCACAATAGCCAAGACATGGAAACAACCCAAATGTCCATCAACAGATGATTGGATTAGGAAGATGTGGTATATACACACAATGGAATACTACTCAGCCATAAAAAAGAATGAAATAATGCCATTTGCAGCAACATGGATGGAACTAGAGACTCTCATACTAAGTGAAGTAAGTCAGAAAGAGAAAGACGAATACCACATGATATCACATATCTGGAATCTAATATAAGGTACAAACAAACTTTTTCACAGAAAAGAAACTCATGGACTTGGAAAACAGACTTGTGGTTGCCGAGGGGGAGGGAGTGTGAAAGATTGGGAACTTGGGGTTAATAGATGCAGACTATTGCCTATTTTTTTTTTTTTTTGAACTGCCTTTGCAAGTTTTATCCAGTGACTGAAGAGAAGAATGTATGTTTCTAACATATGAATAGATGTAAAAATAACTCAGAAGAAACAGTGGCAATTTTTTTGTTAGATTTCTGATGCAAGATTTGTTTTTGCTCCAGCAAATATCTTTTATTGAGAACAGCTGTGAGGAAGTAGACATTTCAGTTGCCTCTGCACTAGTTATGCTTGCTTCACAAAATAGGTGTGTGCATATAAGCTGTAAATAAAAATAACTAAAAATGAGCCCTATTTTTCAAAAAATTCATAAAAGGCATTAGAAATATGTTCTCCTCATGAAAGGATAGGAAATCTAACTTCTAATTTTGGGTGGCACATAGACACAGGGATATTTTGCCTCATTGCCTGCATTACTGAGTTTTAGGCCATATGTTCCTGGCTTTAGTTCACAATATTTACACCACTGGTGAGGTGATAAAATTTGAGCACAGTGTGTCCTATTCAGATTTCATCCAATAACTCATTTTTATTTCAGAATACATTCATCACACTAAGTCATATGATTTAAAGAAATTTTTTTAAACTGGGCAGAAATACCACTCTGAGCTAAGATTACAAAAAGAAAGTTTCCTCTTCTATTTATGTAAAAATGAATTAAAATTATATTATTGAGAAAAGAACCCACATTTGTGTATTAATATAATTTTATCTTTCCTAAAGTGTAACATTTGAATATATTTCCTATTCTGGGTTCTGGCATTTGAATTATTTCCTCTCCTATGTATTTCTATATCCCACACACATCCTCTAGCCCGCATGTTCCACTTAATTGAAAGGGAAAATGCATGCAAACCAAACAACATGCTTAAATCCACATGCTCCTCTACCACTGGCTCCAGAAAGAGACGCAGATGCCCTGACAGCAGCTTAAACAAGCATCTTCTCCAATCATCCACTGCAATGTGGTAGATGAGCAGTTGCTCATTTCAGATCACAGAAACTGGAATTAACAAACAGCATCACCTCCACCACCACTAGGTTTTCACCCATTTCCCAATGGAAAATCTTCTAAAGATCAAAGCCTATATATGAACTTAGCCGGCAATGGCACAAAATCTACAACCTGAATTTATTTCATGCAGAGTCTAATTTGATTTTTCAATATCATTACAGATTGTGTATGAAATCACACTGGCCCCTCTGAGAACCCCTTAGTGAACCAAGAGTATTCACAAGTCTTGGAATTTTAGGTTGGAGATGGAAGTGACCTTACAAGCTTTGAAAAATCAGGACTCAAAACAAAACTTACTTATCAAGCTAGTTGTTAGCTGCAATGAATTCAAATCCAAGTCTCCTGATTGTTATTCCATTCTACCATGTGGCCTTTTTCAAGACCATCTAAAAGGCAAATAACTTGAAATATGAATTAATACTGCTTGTTCATTTTATTCAGTTCAGTGTTAGTAAGGTTTTGACATCTAGTTAGTTTTAACAAATCATTATAGTTCATTATTTGTTAACTTAAAATGATCTTCTGTGTCATGTTTAGAGCTATCCCTTAATTCACCATGTTTCTAACCAAGCCATTTTCATCACCTCTCTACTATTTGCAAGTAGATAACAGCAATAAAAAAGAAAACCGGGATAATGTAAAGACAAAAGGTAAAGAACTGAAGATAACTGGGGAGAACTTATGATAGTTTTATTCATCGAAATCATATATATTTGGGGTCTAATCAAATCTGTGTTCTGGTCCTGGTCCCCCCATTTACTGCTTATGCCAACTTAACTATATCACTTCACATCTCTGAACAGGCACACTGAAAGTATCTACCTCACAGAGTCATTGTGAGTCCTGAGAAAAAGAATACAATACTTAACATAGTACCTGGTACTTAATGAATACTCAAGAAAAGCTGGCCAAACCTAAATGTCTCTATGGAGGATGAAAAAAAAAATTCACATCTGGAAGTCACATCTGAGAACTATTAAGCAATCCACTTACCCAACTCTATTCCCAAGACAAGTGTTTTGTAGAACAGCCCTAAGGAGGTTTCTAGAAAGTCTTCATTAGTCACTCACCCCAGAAGTCATCAGGTGCTAGCAAGTGAATCACTTCTCTGCTTAGTTCAATGGAGAAGAACCTTGGAAAAAGCATCTTCTTCCCCACTGCAAGTCTGGAAGCAGATCATGATATATCCCACAGCTAGAAAGAAAAGCCAAGATGAGAAAGCGTTCAATTTGGTTAAGCTTATTTAATGACTCATCCTTGAACAGTTGTGCTTATATTAAAATTTTATATATATGAAAAGTATATACAAATGCACACAGATGGGGTAAGCATAAGAGAGCACATGCACACACACGCACATATAGTGTCAACAATTTTTAAATACAATGGAGAAATTTCAATATCCACAGAAAATTCAAAAGTACTCCTTACTCTTGGAGTTCGCTTTCAGATTTGGGAATAAATATTTACTTTCCAAATAATATTTTTCTTTAGGAAATATTGGTGTTCCCAAGGCATATAACTAACAAAGCAGTAAAATATGCCCAACAGCAGGAAGAAGATAATTTCATTTAAGCATTTAAGATTGACTCCGAATGCTAGAATGTCAGGGAAGAACCACTGTCACTGCTGTGTCTAGCCCCTCAACCTTCTATCCCCTCAACCTAGCTCAGTGACAGACACACAAGGTCATTATTTAAACATTTCAGGAATTCCCGTCATGGCTTAGCAGAAATGAATCTGACTAGTATCCATGAGGACGCAGATTCCTCACTCAGTGGGTCAGGGATCTGGCATTGCCGTGGTGTAGGTTGCAGATGCAGATCGGATCTGGCATTGCTGTGACTGTGGTGACTTCAGCCTAGGCTAGCAGCAGCAGACCTAATTGCGCCTGGGAGCCAGAGCTTCCCTATGCCGCAGGTGTGGCCCTAAAAAAAAAAAAAAAAAAATCTATTAAATAAAAAGTGAAGAATATATCGCCAAGTAAACATCAACATGTATTAATTTTGAGCAAGAAAAGTACTACCATCTCTACTGCCCTGAGTCAATATTAAAAATACTTTTTTCTATGTTTTACTTATTTTATTTAGCATACCATGTTGCCACAAATGGCAAGATTCCCATTTTTATGGCTGAATAACACTCCATTGCAGTTTTGTGTTTCCTTAATGATCAGTAACACTGAGTATCTTTTCATATACCTGTTGACTATTTGCAGACCTTCTTTGAAGAAATATCTATCCAGGTCCTTTGCCCGTTTTTAAATTAGGTTACTTTGAAGTTTTTTGTTTTTGTTTTCATTTTTGGTATTGGGTTTTATGGGTTTCTTATATTTTGATAGTAATCCCTTATAAGATACATGGTTTGCAAATATTATTGCCATTCTGTAGATTTCCTTTTCATTTCACTGATAATTTCCTTGGGTATGCAGAATATTTTAGTTTGATATAGTCCTACTTCTTTATTTTTGCTTTTGTTGCCTGTGTTTTGTGCCATATCCAAAAAAAAAAAAAAAAAAAAATCACTGCCAAGACCAATGTCAAGAGCTTTTTCCCTATGTTTTCTTTTAGGACTTACAGAGTTTCAAGTCTTTAATATATTTTGAGTTGATTTTTACATACGGTATAAGCTAAGGGTCCAATTTCTTTCTATTGTGAATGATCTTTTTTTTCATATTTTTCTGCTCTGGAAATGTTCTGACATTTTATCAGGTTTGTCCAGGAACAATCATTTATTCAACCAGAGCTTACTGAATACCTATATATTCTGTGTGATGGTTACTGGAGATTCAGAGAGAATGACACAGATCCACCACCCCATGTTCTCATTATATTTGAACTAGAGAAAGGAAAAAAAAAATCACATAAAGAGGTAAGTCAATTTCAAATAGTGATAAATACTTTGAAAAAAATAAAATAATATATAGAGAAAATGTTAAAGGGAGCAATATTAATGTAATGCTGTTAAAGTGGTCATTAAAGGCCTCTCTGAGAATCGACAGTTTATCAAAAGCTGATTGGTGAGGTGAAGACATGAGAATGCAGTAATCTTTTATGATACCTCATGTTTTATACTAAATTGGAAGTTACTTGGGAAAATAGAGTCTATCCCATATGTATTTTTATCCAACAGTGAACAATGGTATAATGACTCTTTCAATAACCTTTAAATGGAATCTAGCAATTTACTCAAATAAATAGACAATAAATCCTTAATGTGTTCCATAGACTTGTAATTTTCTTAATCAGTTTCCTTAAATTCTTCAGGTTAAATTTAAAAGGATTATCTACTAATACAGTTTTTCCTATTTCAAGTTATAATTATGTAAATAACATGGCATTTGATTGTATCATAATCATTATTACCACCATTATTGATAATGTGGTGGTCAAGGGCTTAGTGTTAAGGCTTAGAAATCCAAACTTTCTAGTGGTGGGAGAAATCAACATCTCATCTACTTGTTGCTGTAATTTAGGCACAGATGAGAACGTCCTAATTTAATTCTTCATTTGGTATACAGTATTCCTGGTGTTCTGCTCTTTCTGAGACAGCGCAGAGGCTATGAATCAAATCTGGTAATCTCATTCTTTGCATGTACAGGCACGTTTCAGTAACAGAGCGAGAGTCAGCATAAGTGAATCTACTGATCCTTTTTCAAAATTCTACTACAAAACAATGTAGAATCAGATTTATTAGATGTCAAGTGCAGTAGTTGTAGCAAGGTCAGTGGTATAATTAAGAACACTGTTGAGTATTAGAAGAAAATGAGAGGCTATTTTTTTTTTCCCATTAACAAGTGAGAAACACTAGTTGAATACCGATAGTTTGGAGGCCCATTGAAGGACAAATCACCTTTATATTTAAGTCTCTTAATGGTCTTTTAAATTCTACCTATTTGGCACTGAGATTGACATGTTACATAATAAAGGAATTATTTCCCAAGGAGGCCTTCCTTAAAAACTTTTTATTTAGAGATGGTACTCACTCTCTTCCATAATACATCACACTGATATTTTACTACCTTTCTAAATCTCTGTTAAACCTTTGCTTTGGGAGAAGATACAAAGTACAAAAAAAAAAGGAAAAAAAAAAAAAAAACAACAAAACCCAACATCCAACTAAATTGATATCATGAAACCACTTTGTTGGGGGAAAAAAAGGTAGTTGGTTACATGACCAAAATAAAGATAAATGACATAGCCTTCCTTTTCTGCTTAGACCAACCCAGCAGTCATCTTTGCTTATAAAAACAGATGTGAATCTTCATTTTCTTGCATCTTAACCACTCACTATTTTAGCTTATTCCAGTGCACAGCAAACTATCAAACATTTCAAAACACCCCTATAAGAACAGCACTCAACTACCATCTGCTTTTATTTACCAACTAGTCTCTCTATTTTTCTAAATGAATTACCCTTTCTAGGTATAGCACTCTAACAATTGTCAATCTAACATCTATACTACAAATCCCTTAACCTACATGTCCTTCTATTTTCTACTTTCCCTTGTCAACCAACCCTTAGGAAAGAGCAGTCTTATCTTACCATTTTTCCTTTCTTACATTTTATTACCTTTTATTTTGCCTTCCTACCTATGATGGTGCTCACCTTTCACTTGAACTACCCAAAGAACACTCTACTCTCTCTGCTATATTATACACTGTCAACTCCTTGCTCCTTTCTTACAGTCCCCACTCCTAAGGTTTCCATGCCCTTGATTTTGTGCTCTTAATTATTTCAGTCAATTCTTCTTGCTTTCTTAGATGTTCACCAATGGGATGTAAGAAAATTGCTTTATGGTACTTTCAGGAATATCCTTAAAAGAAATGGACCTTCACCTCTTCCTTTAGATAGAATGCAAATGTAGTATCTGGAGACCAAGAAGAAGATGTCATATGCAGAGATCTTCACTCCTGAGATTGGTCCACGTGTGGAGAACATAGGAATAACAGGATAGAAGGAGTCAACAATAATAATATAGTTGTTCTACCAGCCCTTGTATTAATGATGTTTATTTTATGATGTTTTGACATCTTGCATGGGGGTGGGGGGATTTGCTGGCTGAGGACACTGCCCCTCAAGGCGAGCTAATTTCTAGATAATAATGAACAACTTGCTTAATAATATGCATTTCATATGCAAGCCCACACCCTAACCACCATCTTTATCTAACTCTCACATACCAAGCCAATACTTCTCCCACCTAAATCACCCCAGGGCTAAGTACTAGACAAACAGGGATATCTCCTCTGCCCCAAATCCCACTGGAATTATTCAAACCAGCCAATACTAAACTGTGACTCCAGCCCTGCCTTGCCTTCCCCATAGAAACCCAATGATGGTTGGGGCCTATGCTTTCCACCTGCTCTTGATTCTCTCTCCTGATCAACCCTGGTGTTTCCCCACTGCGCCCTAAAAAACATGCTATGACTCTCATTTCCAATGGAACTACGAGTAAAAACGAACTTTTCCTTCAGGGGCACTGACCTCCTCCTGTTGTCATTCAATCACCTTTCATAAATTAAGACCCAGGTACAAATCAGCCTGTGCTCTTTTATCTCTGAACTTTATTGATATAAGATATGAATCTTCTCTTGTTCAAGTCACTGTTATTTTCAGTCGAATGTTTACATATTAACAGTTACAATCAAATATCCTAACATAGACATCTATCACTTGTACATTCCCTTCAAATACAGCATGTTCAAATCTTGCTCAGTATTCTGTCCCCCTCAAACATATTCTTTTCTTTTGCAGATAATAGTACCATAATGTAAGTGCAGTCATCCAAACCAGAAACCCAAGAATCACGCCAGAATTCTTCATGTCCCATATCCAATAAATATCCAGGAATTGTACATTTTATCCTCTCCCCTAAATATTTCTTGACATGTCTGTACCTACCTTTACATATTAACTGCTTCTGCCTTGCACTTCTGTCCTCCACTAATAATGAGCACTTACAATAAAATATATATTATCTATTATGGCCTAAGAGCTCCTTGCCTCATCTTACTCTTCTACCTTTACAACTTTACCTTTTTCTGTTATTTTCTTCTCTCTTTACCCTCCAGGCACAAGGCCCTCCTTTCTGTCTCTTGAAGATCTGATCTTATTTCCATTTCAGAGCCTTTACACTGACTATTCACTCTACTTGGAAGACTAATTCTTTCCCCAGGCCCTTCACATAGAGACATCCACAGCTATTGTCTATCCTATTACAGGGCTAATTTTCTTTAGAGAAATGATCACATCTGGAATTATCTTTTTGCATGTTGTTTATTTGCTTGTTGCCTGTTTCCCTCTTAGCCTGTTACCTTCACTTCTGTAGTCATTAATTATACTTTTAATAAGCATTTCAGGTGATTCTAAAGCAGGTCATCCATGAAACATGTGGAGTAAAAGTTCACATTCCTTAACCTGGCCTAGGTCTTCTATAACCAGCCTTTTACCTGGCCCCAAATCCATTTTCTGCCATGTCTCACCTGAACTTTTTGTTCCATATATGCTGAAATACAATAGTTCTCCAAACATACTTCAGTATTTCTTGCCCTTGACCTTATGCTCCTGTTGTTCCTCATCCCACCATTTCACAAATTTGCCTCCATGGATTCTACAAGAGTCATCTTTTCCAGAGGTAGTCACTAAAATTCCAGGGAGGATTCAGTATTGCTAGATAGGCAAGGGGTTTTTTGTTTTTATTCATATACATATAGCCATGTAGGGTAAAATTTGAACATCCAGTACTTATAATCTCACTTCTAACTATAATAATTTCACTCTGGCACCAAAAATGTGTTGGAAATAACCTAATTATAAAATGTTAAGAAAACTTTTTGACTTGGGAAAACTTGAGATTGCTTAATGCCAAACCACTAAATAAATAAATAAACCTAGCATCAGAAGTGGAAATTTTTTTTTTCTATCTTATTCTAGGTTCCACAGAAAACAGAGCCTGACCCAAAAGCTTATAAGCTAATCTTTTACTGGGGTATACATTCTCAAAGAAGTAGAAACTAGGGATAAGGCAGTGAGGCACAAAACAAGAGCAAATCCGATGAGGTGCTTTACTCAACTTCATAACAAATGCAACTGATTACTTGGTCTCTTGAGACATCTAAAATAGACAGTTTGACTCCATCTTGGAATAATCTACCCATAAAAATAAATAAAAGAGGATTTTTTGACAGCACTCTTCTTTGCCATCTCCCATGCCCCACAAGGAGTTGATGTCTCCATACTTGCCAATTATGTAATCTAGCTTTTCTGGACAGCTGCAGTCTTTGTCAGATATAATTGGTCTGTCTTGTTAGGCTGTGCTTCAAACATGGTGAATGGAGTGGGAATATTACTGGGCCCACCACCCTGGCATACCACTGGTCGTTGATGTTAGTGCCAATATCTATAGTTCTCCTACTACTGCTTCTGATTAACCATTGTGTCCAGGACAGAGGAGGACATTTTCAAAGCCTTCAATTAGCCCTCTCTATTATAGTGGTCATTACTCCATAGACCTTCAAGATCTGGGGAAATAACTGCAAATGAGCCCAGTGACCAGTAAAGTATGCTTTGAAATGAACTTGGGCCAAGTCTAGAGTCTACCTGGAGGACCATGATGGTGTTTTAGGTCCGCTAGTAACAATGTTAATTCAGACTCCACTGCTATCAATCCTTTTTACTCACCACAAAGTTACCCTGGTGAGCAGCATCAAGTATCTTTAAGGACGGATCAAAGGAGCATGTATTTTTAATACTTCTAAGGCATCGCAAGATATTTCTTCAAAAGTTCCCCAGATCACCTGCAATCAATAGGTTCTGGATCTGTGAACTAACTTAGGTCTGAAAGCTGAATGAAAGACCACAATTTTCTACTGCAATAACTGATATCAACTTTCTACTTGCCAAATCTCTCTTTCTTTGCTAATTATACAAACAGAGAAACTATTTTATAGGGCCTACTTTAGCCACCTATCTCATTGCTAAAATCCTCATGATCCACTATCATCATAGCTCTCTGTAGTTCAAAGCATCCTTTTGAGCATTTTATTGCCTATTATGGCTGTTATGTTCACCTTTCCTCTCACAATTAAGTTCCTTCACCTGGCTGCTACAATTTAATAAGAGGAGGGAAGGAGTTATTTTTTTAATAAGTACAACGTTCTATTTGGGATGATGAAAATGTTTTGGAGGTAGATAGTGGCAATGGTTGCATAACAAGAATCTACTTCATGACACAGAATTGTACACTTAAACTTAGTCAAAGTGTTAAATTTAGCTTTACGTGTATTTTACCAAGCTGAAAATATTTCAGGTTAACATACAGAATTGAGAGAACCATTTTCAGGCTCTCTTCCAGGATTCCTCCCAAACTCTCTGGCCGAGGCTCACTTTTCTGATTCTTCTGCCCAAAAGATATAATTTATATCAATTTTAGCAACTTATGCCACTGCATAACTCTATGGATTAGGCCTTCCCTTAGGGTAAAATTGTCAAAGGGGGAAAAATTAGTTCCACCCCCCTAAGCACTTGACTTCTCCAAGTTATGATACCCCTCCACAATCCTGTGCTTTCGTTGATTTTTCAGTCTTCATGTTGTTGTTTGTTTATTTTGTTCTGAGTTTCTAAGAGTCAGCAAGTGGATCTGGCTGGTGTAGGCTTACACCACCATACCAGAACTGGATGCCCCACGTCTACCTTTCTGTTGGTTTATTTGTGGATGTTAGTGAGATGCATCCAGGTGGTAAGACTCGTTTCAATTTTTTCAAACACAAAGACTTTAAACATATAAATGGACTGGTTTCACAGGTAATGGAGGGTCTGAGAAGCTTGCAAGGAGATGTAAAATCAACACAAGAGATTGACAATAACTGAAAACTGCTACCACCCCTAGGGTTAGAGAGACAATAAAATCAGGTGTTGTTAAGAGAGCCCAGATGTCAGGGCTCTCTGGCAGGAGCTAGAACATCAGAAGATGCACTACTAGAACCATGGTGAGAGTTGCTCAGTTAGACTTAGAGCTATGGAGAAGATAATTGACAGCCAGAGATGCTATAAGAGGCAGAGTAATTTAGGGTGGGATGCCCTGGCTTCTTCCATCCTTCTTGCCTTCCAATATTTCACCAGTACTACATTAACCAAACATTCCTGGAAACCAGAGTGCAAGAGAGCCAGGGAAATGTGACTTCTAACACAGAGAGCAAATCAGGGGAAGGTAGAAAAATAGATTTCAGTCAAGAACCTGGCTAGCACACTGGAGTATTCTGAAGTAAATCTCAGACATGTATTATTTCCCCCACAAATACTAACACTTGAAACAAAGTATGTTAAAAAGATAAAACAAATAGTTTCAATTGTCTAAAAGCTAGATATTTGCCAGAAATGTAGGAATGACTACTGTTTGAAATTATTATTTCTCAAGCTGAACATCACGTTCTATCATTCCGACTATTGGTATGAGAGAATGAAAAGCCAGTCATTATCCTGTTCATGTCTTGATCCCAATCAAGATCAAATGGCACAGATCAGAGCCAGCAATCAGGGGCCAAAATTAATGGAAACCCAGACTCACAGTAAGTGACATGCTGAATGGATGAACAGGAGGGGTTCTTCTTCCTAACCAAAAACCAGATAACCCCTAAATATCTGAGAGATGAAGTTCACAGGAAAACAAGCTCATGTTTCTCTGACATTATAACACCAATTTCTGGCTGAGTGACTTTTTTTAACTCACAGATCTTTAGGAGCAGAACATTTTAGAGGAGCTGTCAATATGTGCCCTTTAGTACGCCTCAGATGTTCCTCTCTGAAGAAAAATACACCTTCAACTCTTAGGAAAAAAGAATTCAAAATTAAATTACCAACAAAAAAATTTTAGACACTTTCTTTTAAAGTTAACCTCAACCTAGAATATTTTATGGTTCTATATTCATAAGATGTTGAAATTCCCCTATTCAAATTTTTATTGCTTATAATACAACCAAATTGCATCCAAAGCCATTTTTAAGTATTCGGTTTGGGGTAAGTAATTTCAACTAGGACTCAATTTTTCTAAAAAAAGAAAAGAAAATGGAAAAATGCCATGTCAGTTTTTGTCTTATCATTAAATCCTCTTCATATCCTTGAATGTGAGTGTTATAAACCAGCCTATAAGTGGAGTACTAAGCTAACAGCTCATAGCTTGGAGCTAAGAGACAAATACTTTAACTCATTTACCCATTTAAATATTTTTATATGGGTAAATAATAAACACAGGAGTGAACCACTATAATTTGTTACAGAAGATGACAATGAAGCTTGACTCAGTTAAAGGTGGTTCAATACAGGATATATTTCTCTTGAGATAGAATTAGTTTGTGTAATTTTTAGACCTGTTAACTGCTGCATAATTAAAGTTTCCAAATATGCTAGTGGTTCTTAAACTCCCCAGCCCCAGCAGCAGTGACAAAGCTCCCCATATGAGACAATCCCATCAGCAGTCCCTGACTTGGCTGCATGGCTGTAGCTAAAGGAGAATTCATTCTCCTTTAGCTCTAACATCATTCTTTATCACAACTGAGCCCAGCACAATCTAAAGAATAACCTCAGTGAGAAGTATCTTACAATTTCTTCTTAAACAATACATTTTCCCTCAGACACACAAAAGTTATAATAATCAAAATGAAAACAATGCACGTAACTCTTCCAATATTTTTTCGTAGCACAGATTCACATGGGTAAGCATAAATACCATAAAAAGCACTCAGAACTGACATTTTAACATTCCCAGGAAAATACGTGAACTTGCTTAATGCCTTCACAAAAATAGTATGGCCAATAGAGTGCTTTGCTCGGGTGTAATTTGTCATTTTTATCACACATAAGAAACAGTATTGTCAACTAAAAAAATGTTCTCTTTGGATGTAAAACTAACTAAAAAAAAATGTGTTAATCACATTTGAGAAATGTGGGAAGTTAACTGCAATTGCTACAAAAGATTTTCTCCAGCCACACCTGGGGATGGAGGGGGAAAGAAAAGAAGGGGTGGAAGATGATGAGCTCTGGGCAGATGGAAGAAAAGGAAGAGGAGAGAATGTAAACTATGTCTTTCTTTTCCCTCACAATCTTAGTTTTCATTTTATCCTGACAATTCCTATAGGTAGCTGTATTACCTAGATTTCACATGGATCTCGGGTAGAAAATGCACAGGACTTTACAACAGAATGTGTTTATGAAGGAATCACCAAGCACATATTTTGTGTTGGTTATAGTAGTAGAACATGACATTATAAAAAAATCAGAGTCAAATCTTCCCCAGATGTCATTACAAGTTAAAGTCCTTGATCATCAATATCAGCATCAGTAAAATTTGATATAACAGAATTTTAGATTTATCACTGCCTCATGTTACTCTATAGAAATTTCCCCCATCTTGGGAGAATATAAATGGCTCTATCTAGAAGGAAAAGCAAGCCAAGCTAGGTACCCAGGTTTGAGTCCTGCAGAAAATATTTCTATAGACACTTCACAAAAGAATATATATGAATGGTTAATCAGCATATGAAAAAACAATTATCATTAATCATTAGGGAAATAAAATTAAGACCATGGTGAAATGCCATTCCCAACCCAGAAAAACAGCAAGAATCAAACTGACTGACCATACCAAGGACTTATAAAGCTATAGAGCAATTGGGGCTCTCAAGCCTTGATGGTAGGGGTACAAGTGATATAAACCCTGTGGAAACAGTTTTGCCATTTCTTATAAAGTGAAACATTCTTAGAAAGTGAAAGTCAGCAATTCCACCCTGTGATCTTTTCCCAAAAGAAGGGAGAACATACTGAACAGCAAAAATAAAAAAATTAAAATGCCCATCAACATTTAATTGAGGGGGTAAAAAGTGGTACATTCGTAAGAGGGAATATTACTTGGCAATAACGGACATCAACACAGGATGGATGAGTCACAAAAATCATGCTGAGTGAAAGAAGTCAGACACAAAGGAATTCATGGTGTAGGATTCAATTTATAGGAGATTCTAAAAAAGGCAAACTGGAACTAGTGTCAGCAAGTGCTGAGGGCAAGGGAAAGTTGGAGGACTAACTACAAAAGATCATGAAGGAAATTTGGAGGTGATTTTGGAAATGTTTACCTTGATTGGGTTAGTGTTTATGAATGTATACATGTGTCAGAACCCATCAAAACTATAGGTTTACCTTATTGTATAGAAAGTATCTTTTTTTGGAATTTTATACAGTATCTTTAATAGTTTTGACATTTGCTAGTATTTGTTGTGCACATAATTTTAAATATATCATCTTGCAGAATCTACATAACAAAATAAGTATTCTTATTATCAACTCAAAAATGAGATGGGGTTCAAAAATATTAAATAATAGACTAGCCTGAGATGGCATAGTCAGTAAGTTGCTATAGTATGATTAACTTACTCTCTCAGAACCATCATTTTACATTACCTTCCTATAATCCTTTACACTTAATTTTAACCAGCACTAGTTTCTAATATTAATCTATTGATATTTTATTTTAGATATTGATATAGACACTCTCACTCATGACTTCCTTTGAAGAAGAAATTAGTGCAATTATCTTTACCCTGACTTTCTTATTATCTATGTATCATCTCCTAATTACTGTCTCTAAACTAGACATTTTTAACTAATAGAGCTGCAATGTAGGTGAAATTGCTTTAATTCTTTACGAACAATCCGAAAATGTCTTGACTTTGTGCCACTTTAATTACCCATATCCTCCAAATATGTTTGGTCCTGATTGTTACATTGATTTAAGAATGTTCTGGGGAGTTTCTGCTATGGCTCAGCGGAAATGAACCCAACTATTATCCATGAGGATGGGGTTTGATCCCTGGCCTTGCTCAGTGGGTTAAGGATTTGGCGTTGCCTAGAGTTGTAGTGCAGACGAGGCTCAGATCCCGCATTGCTGTGGCCTGAGATCTTCCATGTGCCACACGTGCGGCTCTAAAGAGCCAAAAAAAAAAAAAAAAAGAAGAATATTCTGAGTTTTCCTCTGGTACCTCAGTGATTGAACTCTTCTATCACTTATAATATTGGAAACACCCTTTCACAGACACGCAGAAAGACCTACTTGATTAGGCCAGATTCTATTATCAAATTTGCACACGGCTCCCATTAAGTTTTATGTTTAGTGCTCCTAATCTCTCATTTGAAACGTTTTAGTTCACACTACTTACTGGTGGATATCTGCTGATACCTAATTTATCAAAGCACTATAAAATATCCTATTTAAATTATGGCTTAGTCTAACCAAGCCCAAGTTTATTTTAGTCTTCTGAAAAAAATCATTACACCAAAAACTCTTGTCAACACTGGCCAACAAGCAACTCAGTCCACATTTGCTTTCCTCAGGGACAGCATGCTGTTCCCTCAAAGATGCAGTCTCAGGTGGTAGAAGACAAGGAAACTGAGGGAGACCTTCTGGATTCCTGAAAAAAAAGCACTAGAGCTTAGTTCCAATTATGATGATATCCAAGAACCCTGTCCTTTCTTTATGTCCAAGCCTCTGGAGCAGTGGAGTCATGCTGTCTTTATTCACCACAGATGCAAGAGAATCAGGAGGGTGAAAAACAATAGCACTCCAGCTAAGGAATCTGCTTCACATACTACAACCAGCTATTCCATCTTTGGACATTTTACTATTCCATTATTATTCCAAATATTTCATTATTTAGATTTGAAAGTCATTAAGGGGACACACTACTTCAACAGTATATCTTAGGCAGGAAGCTTTAGAGTGGTCCATGTGTTTCTGTCTTATTCATGAGGAACCATCTCACTCCTTTATACTTTTTGGAAGAAGCATCTCTCAGGACATTAGCATGTCTCTCTTGGTCTGAAATCCCAACTTAGTGGCTCCCATTGATGCCAGGACCAAGTCAAACTCCAGCACTGACAGAGGAAGCAAAATAAATGGTGTGCTTCCATGATGCATGTCCTCTCTGAACATCCTTTCTTTAAAAAAAAATAATGAGATTTTTAAAGGCTTTAAAAGTCAAATTTGCCAAGCCCCTGCTTTGAATAGACAATGAAAATGGGAGCCAACCCATAGCCAAATTATTAACACTATCTTCTTAACCATAACTTAAAATCTATCAAATACGCCCTTGCACCCTGGGCAGCTCACTTGCCTATGGCATTTCACTAACCCAGATATGTAACAAGGAGGTGTGTCCTGACACAATTTCTAATCATCCATTATAATTGAAACTTCATGGAAACATATTCACAAGCATATTTTTCCAGAATATTGGAGGTCAGGCACCACAGCCTAGATTATCCCCTCCCTAGGACAGTAAACACCTCGTTCCTCTCTCTAGCATGTGGCTTGTGACTAATCTCACTCTACTCTGTGCTAGCATTATCACCTTGAGAAAGTTTGGAGTGAAAACTAGGAAATGGGTCCAGCAGACTTGGATAACTAGAATCCACCCCTCTCTAATCTAATTACTTCCTTCTCCTCAACCCATCTCTGTGCCTCCAACCAGGATCTTCTCTTCTCTGACCCTAGACTAACCAAAGCTTATCCCTAGTCTTACCAATGTCATCATCAGACAGCCCACCCCTAGTAACTGTTTCTCCTTTTCTCAGTGCCTCTCACTGAGGTCCAGATACTCAAATCCCTTCAGTTCTGTTCTATTTGTCACATATTTATCCCTTAGTTACACCTGCCTTTCCCTGTCTTGTAACTACCTTTAGGGTATGTGGCCTGTCCCTAAAAGCCAACTGTGTGCTACTGGAGAGCAGGAGCCTTGACCTGTGCCTATTCACAAAAAAACATTTGGCAAATTAATACGTGGAGATGCCAGATAACTAAGAATACCTATATTATTTTTCTTAGCAAAATGATGTACTTAATCCTTGCCCCAAATAGTATTTAAAGAAGAGTTTATGGTTTTAGAGTAGCTGGATATTTGTCTGTACTCCCTGCTACCTGAGTATGGAACCAATTGTAAACATGGCCTGGAGAATTAAGAACCTATTTCAGTATTTGTCATATGTTTGAATCAATAGTAAGTCATGTTAATGATGCTCATATCCACACTTTACACATTACTTAAAATTATAGGGTCTTTATTATCACCACTGTGCTTAAGTCCCTCTTCTACTTCCACATCTCTCCCACTAAGCTCCCAATCCATTCCTGGGATTATATTACTGATCCAAAATTCTCAGGCCCAAACTGGGTCCTTGCTAAACCCATCCTCACCTTTGTGACACTGTCTGCCCAACCCTATCTCACCCAGTTGTCTGGTCTTTCTCTTCTGAGTCTCCATTAAACACAGTAACCTCTAACTAGTATGTCAGTTACCTAGTGGTTCATAGTTAAACCTTTCCCCCATTAGCCAAGGGCATACAACAACAATAAATTATGTCTGATGATATAATCTGGGCTCGGTGGGCTGGCTCTTCTGGCCTCACCTGGTCACTTGTGCATCTTCAATCGTCTATTCTTTTGACTGAGACTAAAGGGTCCAACATACCCTCACTTATCTGCCTGGAACCTTAGCACTGGCTCTTAGCTGGAGCTCTGTCTACACAAAGTCTCATCTTTTGAACATCTACACAGGCTTCCTGATGACAGTGAGGTTCCAAGAGGGGACAAGAGCAGAAGCTAAAAGGCCTCTGACAACCTAAGCTTTGGAACTTACACGATACCATTTATACTCATTTGTATTGGTCAAAACAAGTCATAAAACTGTCCCAGATTCAAAGCAGTAGAAAAATAAATTCCACCTCTAGCTGAGAAATTTCACATTGCAAAAAGTGTGTTTGGGGGGCCATTATTATAATTATCTCCCATATCTGTTTTGTATGGCCCCTCAGAAAATCTCAAGTACTGCTGCCCTCCTACTAACATGGGCACCCGACAACTAAGTGCACTTACTCTCACCTCAAACTACTCATGGAGGATTATGAGGATAATAAAAAATATACAATGGAGTCATAACTGACCATTAAAAGGTAGAAAGAAGTTAGAGCAGGGAAGATACATGCACCTCTATGTTCATCACAGCACTATTCCCAATAGCCAGGACATGGAAACAACTTAAGTGTCCATCAACAGATGAATGGATTAAGACGATGGGGTACATATATACAATGGAGTACTACTCAGCCATAAAAAAGGACAAAATTATGTCATTTGTAGCAACATGGATGCAACTAGAGACTCTCATATTAAGTAAGTCAGAAAGAGAAAGACAAATATATGATAACACTTATATCTGGAATCTAATATACAGCACAAATGAACGCATCTACAGAAAAGAAACAAACTCATGGACTTGGAGAACAGACTTGTGGTTGCCCAGGGGGAGGAGGAGGGAGTGGGATGGACTGGGAGTTCAGGGTTAGTAGATGCAAACTATTACATTTGGAGGAGATAAGCAATGATATCCTGCTGCATAGCACAGGGAACAATAGTCACTTGTGATGGAACATGATGGAGGATAATGTGAGAAAAGAATATATATATACACACACATTATTTTTCTCACATTATTCACATACATATACATATAAAATGTACATACAAGTGACTGGGTCACTTTGCTGTACAGCAGAAATTGACAGAACATTACAAGTCAACTATAATGAAACTTTCCACAGAAAAGAAAATCATGGACTTGGAGAATAGACCTGTGGTTGCCCAGGGGGAGGGGAAGGGAGTGAGAGGGATTAGGAGCTTGGGGTTAAAGGATGCAAACTACTGCTTTTGGAATGGACTAACAATGAGATCCTGTTGTGTAGCACTGAGAACTATGTCTAGATACTTACAACACATCAGAAAAATGGGAGAAAAAATTATGTATACATGTATGTGTAACTAGATCGCCATGCTGTACAATAGGAAAAAAAAAAGTGTGTTGGGGGAATTAACAATACAAAATAAATTTTAAAAAAAGTTAAGTACTCAGTAACAGTTATTTGAGTAACATGTAAGTTATGGAGAAAATGAGAGAGATGTATGGTATAAAGCAGCACTGGGAACTATGCCTAGTCACTTATGATGGAGCATGATGATGTGAGAAAAAGAATGTGTACGCGTATGTGTAACTGGGTCACCATGCTGCACAGTAGAGAAAAAAAAATTGTATTGAGGAAATAACAATTAAAAAAATTAAAAAATAGGTCAACTATAATAAAAAAATAAAAACATTAAAAAACAAATGATATAAAATATGGCACAAATGACCCTATCTACAAAACAGAAACAGATCAGGGACATGGAGAAAGATTTGTGTTTGCAAGTAAGTGCACTTAGTTGTCGGGTGCCAGGGCGAGGGGGGAGGGAGTGGAATAGACGGGGAGTTTGAGGTTGGTAGATGCCAATTGTTACATTTGGAATGAATAGGTAATGGGGTCCTACTGTACAGCACAAGGAATTATGTATAATCTCTTGGGTTAGAACATGATGGAAGATAGTATGAAAAAAATGTGTATTTATTTATGTACGACTGGGTCACTTTGCTGTACAACAGAAACTGAAGGAACACTTTAATTAATTATACTTCAATTTAAAAAAAAATTTTTAAAAAGAAGTGGCAGACAGCTTCCTCTCCCACCTGCACAGCCCCAAACATTTATCTCTCAAGGAGCAGGTGCCACATTGCATTTAAGTGTGGTGATCCTCCGTTGTATGAAACCAACCATGAATTGCTTCAAGCACTTAGAAGGCTTCTGATGCCCTGGGTAGCTGAGGTCAAGTACATAGGGTCAAGTGGAACATTAGCCAGAACTGGTACAGAGGGAAAGGCATGGGGACTTGACTAGTTACATCTTCCTCCTTCAAGGGAGTGAAGCACGACCTTAAAACTTGTTATATATTACCGTGCAGCTCACTAGGGCTGACAAGACAACTAGAATTCAGAAGAGAAGTCCTGTTTATAAAATAAGCAAGTGGCCAGTGTAGTTCATAGAGAGCATCTCCTAGGGAGTGGTTGGTAGGCAAAGTGCAGCAAGAAGTTTTCAATGAAGAACCCGCAAATGAAGCAAAATCAAGAGAACTGATCAGAATTAGAAGAAAGGTGGGTGGACACTGGTTTTTAAATTTATGCATGTTTATGCAGATAGAACATTGTGCCATGTATTAGAAAGGCCTCAAATGACTGGATTTTAGTCCCTTCTTGATTCTGCAATCTAATTATGAATATATTAAAACTCCACTCGTGTCCTCTGCACTTAGAACTAGTACCTTTTATCCAGCCCATAATTTTCCCTAGATGTGGGCTATTTTAAGGAGAAATTTAGTCACCCTAATCACCTAGTTTCCAAAGTTAATGACTTCCTAAAGCAAGGGAATCATTATAAATGAGTCCATATTGCTTTTCTCTAATATCTTTCCTGAGTTGAAATGAGTTTATATACTAATGGGCATTAAAAGTAAATTTTCAGAATGATTTTCAGGGCCAGAGTCTGACTCAGATATTTATATTCCCTTTCAGGAAGGGAGACTGTAAAGAAGGAAAACAATATCCTTTTAAGGTGAATCTCAGTGAACCGATACATTAAACACAGTGCTGATGAGGCAATCATTATAATCATACTAATCAGAAAATAATCAATACAAATGAATATCCTCTATCATGTTATTTTTATGTTGACCTTGACATCAAAACCTGGAATCCAAGGAGAAGATTCTTTCTTAACTTGGATGTACAAGCAACGACAAAACTGTCAACAGGATTAAAATTTTGGAAGAAAGTAAGAGTAATATATCTTATACATATTTACAAAGTGGAGCCATCTTGAAGAGGAGAAATTTGCCTTGGTAAAGGTAAAAAGATTCCATAAAGTTTCCTCAACCATGACTGACAGAATAAAATGAACCATAGGATTTGGTATAATTATTTGTTGAATTTCATTTTACTTTTGAGGGAGGCAGGTAGGAAAAGGAGAGTTGTCTAATAGAAACATCCGACACCTATTTTCTTAAGATTTTTTTAGTATATCTCTAATATGAGCAAGTGCATTATTGTACAATTATCTGGGCCTTTATGAAAACTCTGGGTATAATTCTGGGCCCCAAATGGACATTGGACTAAAAGACTTATATTACTTGTATTCATTCTGTTGAGTTCAAGCTGAATAAAAATAAAATTTAAATCTTTTAAAGAACTATGCTAAAGTAACTAAGTTGAAAATTATCTTTTCTGCAGTTTTACCATGTTATCTCAAAATCTGAGAATTTCAGAGCAAAAGGTAACTCTAAGATAATATCCCCTGTCCTCTTTGTTCCCTTGAAATTGCATATTCTTGTAGTTTTGTTTTGTTTTGTTTGTCCTTTCAGGGCCACACTCATGGCATATGGAAGTTCCTGGGCTAGGGGTTGATTCGGAGCTATAGCTGCTGGCCTACGTCACAGCAATGCTGGATTCAAGCAATGCTCAATCGAAGTTGAGCTACACCACAACTCACAGAAACGCCAGATCCTTAACCCAATGAATGAAGCCAGGGACTGAACCCTCATCCTCATGGATGCTAGTCAGGTTTGTTACTGCTGAGCCATAGTGGAAACTCCCTGCATATTCTTTTAAATGCCTCTGGTGAGAGGAGGTAAGTCAGTTGGTAATAGAAGTGTGAAATAAAAATTAGAGGAAGTACAAGCCAAAAAAAGATAGCAATGAAAATTTTTACTGGGAAAAAATCTGAAAAGCATAGTCTATTGTGAATACACAGCGCTTTTGACAGAACTGAATTATAAAGCAAAATCATATTCTAGTATATTTTAAATTTCAGATTTTAAGGAGACATTGGGGGTTGGGGGAGGGGTGCACCTGCAGCATGTACAAGTTCCCAGGCCAGAGATCAAACTTGCACCACAGCAGTAACCAGAACCACAGCAGTGACAATGCCAGATCCTTAACCAGCTGAGCCACCAGGGAACTTCAATTTTAAGGGGGCTTCAAAAACCATACTTCATACTTCTGCTCATATTGCATGTCCATAACTCAATCCTACAGTCATACTACGTGATCCAAGAGACTGGGAGATGCATTCTATATCAGTGAGCAGCTATCCACTCACCACAAGCCAAAGTTCTATAACAAAGGAGAGAATGGTTCTCAGGAGGCAGCTAGCGATCTCTGCCACATTCCTATTCCACAGCTCTTCTTAAAATGCTCCCCTCACTGATTCCTAAAATGTAATCATAACTTCTCACTAACACAGCACACATAGATTTAGGAGGCAATATCTCCCACATTATCACATTTAGCTGCGTATGACCTTGCAAAGTCGACATTATGATTACCTTCCAACTCCACCAATAAGAACCGAAGCTCAGAGAATTACTATAACTTGTTAAGAGTCAGGAAAAGCACAATTGGTTTTTGTTTTTGCTTTTTCTTAATTTCATTCTAGACCCAATTTTTCCCCATTATACCACAACTTTGTTCCTCTTCTGCTACTCAGATTATCCTTCTACCATTTGCTAAGATAATTTTCAAAACAAGGTAAAACCATGATTCACATTGTCAAAGACTCCCTCTTTGACCAAACATTGGTTGAGTCCTCTTCTCTGAAAAGACTGTTCTCAAGTCTGCTTTGCCTAGGTGTAGGAAAAATCCTACTAAGCCAGTTTAGATAGAATCTTTCTGCCAATGATATCTGCCACTGACATCTTCAATATCTGATCAAATTCCTCATCCCTTTCCATCCTCCAAGTGATATCTGATCACCATGACATGTTATTAATAACAAGATTTAGGACAGTTTAACAAGATTTCACCCATTTTTGAGGTCTCCTCTCAATAATTTTCCATCCATTTTATCTCTTGCAAACTACTCCCATGTGTCCTTGATTTCAGAGTTGAACCTGATCTCTCTCTACTACTGCAATGGCCTTAACACTTGTCACAATTGTTCTGAATAAAGTCTTCTTTACTTTCTAACAAATATCAGAAGAATTTTTTTAAATGACATACAAATATAAACAAGAATGTGTTAAGGGATTCTTTTTATTCATAGGATATGAGGGTCCAAGGCAGACAGGTTCAAAAAGAAAATCAAAATAGTACAAATTTATATAAGGAAAGGTTGAGATGTATGGCAAATGAAGGCAAACTGCTTTTTTCTTAGACAGAGGAGTCACATAAAAATCACAGAATAGCATTTACATATCTATCAGTTATCTACAATGTATGAAGGGAGAGTTGTAAAATAGCTCAAAAACAGTGATCAGGACTAGAATCAGATCACTGGAGAGGGTATGCTAAGATAATGGATAGCTCTCCAATAAACACAGCTTTTTTTCCCTAGAATCTGTGTGTTAGTCCTTGAATTAGTCCATGCATGTAGGCTCATCTCTTTCTATATTACTCCCTCAGATGAAACAGTCTATTTTATGTGTTAAATTATCCTTCCTATCCTGATAATCTCAAAATATGCATTTCCATCCTCTGTAGGTCTCACCCACAGTATTATAACGTTATGCTATGTTCACCTTATTCAGCACATCAATATTTGAAAGCTCAAATATGTAAAGCCTGAAGTCTACAAAATTAATACCTCTGTGCATCCCATAAAATTAGACCTACTTTTCAACAGACACACATCTGCCATTGTTACAACTATCATTCCAGTTACCCAGAATCACTTTAAATCTTAGAATCACTTTAAATCTTCTAATTTGTGTTTTATATCCAATTGTAATTAAGTTCTGCTTATTTTTCCAAAAAAAATCTTAGACGCTAGATTCCCATTCCTTTCTTAACACTCACTTAAATGATGTGATGATAGTGAAATGATTCACTAAATTGCTTTCTAGTCTTTCCTTCCTCATTTCCATATCCTATTAATCTAATGTATGGCTACCAAATTAATCTCTGTAAACCACTTTCAGAATATAGCATAAATATTCTCAATTTCTCCAGCTACAAAATTTAATAGGTGTGGCAGTTGTATTTTTCAAATATGGATTATAACATATCTCTACACATAGTTATTACTACATGATATTCATTTATGATTACCTCACTCAAGACTACTGCAGATGCACTGCATACCAACATCTGAGCCTGGGTCTTAAACAGTGATGTAGTTATAGCTCTAGCGCTCTCTGTCCCCCTCTCTCTCTCTCTCTCTCTGTTTGCTCTTAGAACTCAGGCTCCATATTTTAAGGAAGCCCAAGACACATGGATAGTTCTCACATATTCTGGAGATATTCTGGCCAATAGCTGCAGCTGAGGTCCTATCTAATAATCAGCATTAACCACCAGACCAGGGTGAGAAAATCTCCAAAATGATTCTGACTCCAGCCCCTGTGACACCCACCACATCAAAGAACCCAGATGAGAACTGTCTGGCTAAGGCCAGTCACCTCCCAGAACACTAATAGATGATAATAATAAATAACTACTGTCGGAGTTCCCATCATGGCATAGTGGAAACGAATCCAACTAGGAACCATGAGGTTGCGGGTTCCCGATCCCTGGCCTCGCTGAGTGGGCTAAGCATCTGGCATTGCCCCGAGCTGTGGTATAGGTCACTGACATGGCTAGGATCTGGTGTGGCTTTGGCTCTGGCATAGGCTGGCAACAACAGCTCTGATTAGACCCCTAGACTAGGAACCTCCAATATGCCATGGGTATGGCCCTAAAAAAAGGACAAAAAGAGCAAAAAAAAAAACTATTGTTGTATTTCATGACAGACTGCACAGCAATGGCAAAGCAATAGGGAAGGCATTACAATCAATCTAGGATTTTTAATAGCAAAAAACAGTGCAGAGGTTATAAACTGCTGAACCAGTATGGCATTTCTAAAATGGAAAACTGTTTTGCAATAATAACATCACAAAAGGACGACTGACATATTTGGCTACCAAAACATTTATGAAAATTTTAGTATGCAAAAAATTGAAACAATAATGAAGAAAAGAAGCTTGAGAAAATATTTGATTATATATGAAAAACAAAGTATCAGCACTACACAAAATAAAGACCCCAAAATACGCAAGATCCCAGACACAACTCATACTAGGGGCAATAAAAAAGTTACAAAGATTTTTGAAAAATCTTTTTGTTTTGAAATAATCAAATAAATGAAAATTAAAGCATCATTGACATATAATTTTTTGTCTATTAACATGAAAAAATTAAAATATAGACACCAAATTTTGATGAAACTGGTGGTGAAATCAATGCATTTATATACAACTATGAAGCTATAAAACTGTGTCCATGACTGCTCCTGGCTGTAAAATAGCAATAGGTTTTGAAAGTCATAAAATATTCATAAGTAATTAACTCAGCAGAGAAAGGATATCCAAGCAAATATATTCATTACAGCAGTTATCAAACACAATTTAAAAAATCAGTAAAATATAGGATGACAGGGAATGGTAAATAAACCACAGTACAAAACATACTTTTGTAGTTATTGATAATAACAATTATAGAAGAATTTAAAATACTTAATAAAAAATCTTAAAGAAAAGGAATACAAAAAACATACAGTATACTCACAAAACAAAAACTAAAAATCAGTATTTTTAAATAGTTGTGTTCAGCTATTGAAATTGTGAGACATTTTGTCTTTAAAAAACTGACTGTAATGTGAACTCATGGTAATAACAAGGTAGAAAATAATAGATCAGTGACAAAATAAATATAAAAATCACAAACCTCAGAAACATAATCAAGCATTTAAAAGGTTTGTTTCCTTTACAATTGGTTCCATCAAAAAAACATTCATTAAAACATAATGAATAAATCTACCAAGTATATTCTTTTGGAGAATGTTAAACTTCTATCTTACATTTTTACTATTTCCAAACAAATTCCAAATTGATGATTATCCCAAAACAAAGTTCACAATGTGAACTGCTGGAGCTAAAAGGAATCAAAAATGAAATAAATCATCCTATCTCTACAACTCAAAAATCCTTATTTACATTATAGTACAAGTAAAAATAATATACTTTCTAGATAAGAATTATTGTGGCAATGCTTGAAGATGAGATAGAAAGATAGCCAGAAATGTACAAAGGCATGCAGGATGTATACCAGAGCTGTTAATAAATAACAACAACAAATGGTAAATTTTTTTTGAATAACCTTCAGTAACAGGCACTAGCCCTCTTACAAAGAAGATGCCACAAAGATGTCCTATAATTATCCATCAGTAAGGAGAATTTAGAGGAGATTAAAGAATAGAGAGATCTATGCCTTCATCTTTGACATACACAGGCATCATATATAAAAATGGTGGGGCTTTTAAAAACATACCAAATGTTCAACAACAAGCTATCAGGTCACAGATGGAAAACTGATTTCAAAGACATCTTTCATATGTAAATTCTAAATAATTTACTCAAGAACATGGCTTAGGCTAAAAAATATTACCAGTCAGGTCTCTATATGCATTTTTATATGTCACGCCTGACAATCCATCTGTCTGCAGCTCCCTTCCCTAACTGAATAAAATTCAATGTAACGCTCAAACATAAAGATGAGTAAGGGAAATGACACAGGCAGAGCTAAATAAGAAAGTATATTTTTCTCTCACACAGTATAAGTGATTTATAGCCAGCTGAAAAATTAGTAGCCAGACAGAACAAAGTAGATTCTTTCTCACAGGTCAGTTAGATCAAAGTCTGGAACATGCTGACCAGCTCAGTGGCTAATGCAATTAGATTGCACCTGTGTGCCATCTGGCCTTCTGAAGGCTGACATTGTCATGCATTTCCTTAGACCTATGTCGTAGCCAAGTTCATGGTGGTTGCAAATCTGCAGGATGTAATAAGCCCAGAGACTTTCAAAAGGGTCCTCAGAACCTGTAACTTATATCTTATTCAAGTCATGAATAATAGGTTCACTATAGCAAAATAGTGTGCATTAGAATAATTGTGTTTAAACATGTATGAAAACCATACTTTATTTTAAAACTACTTGAGGGGAGTTCCTGTCGTGGCTCAGTGGTTAACAAACCCAACTAGGAACCATGAGGTTGCAGGTTTGATCCCTGGCCTCATTGAGTGGGTTAAGGATCCTGTGTTACTGTGAGCTGTGGCGTAGGCCGGCGGCTACAGCTCTGATTCAACCCCTGCCATGGGAACCTCCATATGCCATGGGTGTGGGCCTAAAAAGCAAAAATATAATAATAATAATAATAATTAATTAAAAAATTAAAAATAAAAATAAATTAAAAAATAAAACTATTGGAGTATAGTTTCTGGTACTCTCTGACATTTTTTATTACTGAAAAACAAGAAATTCAAGTAAAGTATTGAGCAAAAACAAAAGAAGCAACTGATTTATTTTAATGATTTTTTTATACCACTACACTTAATTCCAAGTGTTTTTACACTTTATCTCACTTAACTTTCAAAAAGCTTTGGGAAGTACTGACAATCTGGACTATTTTCCACATTTAATGATGAGGAGTCAGACACTGAGGGTTAAGAAAAATGCCCAGAGACACAGAAGCAGGACAAAAAAACAAGGTTTCATAATGCATGGGTCCAGACATACCATATTTTCTTTTACTGAATAATATGTAATGACTATGATTAACTTTCTTAATATCTTGAGAAAGTTAATTATATGTGATATTAATCAAAGGTATGTTAACTGGTGGGTTATATCCAAGAGACAGAAGATAATCTGCACTGTCCTCAACTCACAGAATCTAGAGGTGAATGGGATTATGAATGAATTCATCCAACCTCACAACAAAAATATAAGTTCCTTCAATGATATACTTCATACATAATCAAGAAATGTCTGCTCAAACTGATCTAGTAATGAGATGCTCAACGGCTGCCAGGACACAGAATACCACTGTGGAGAGTTCTGAGAAAAAGTGCTTCTGTACATTGTGAATATCCTAATGTTTAAGGCTACCCATTAGTATTTGTTCATTCATCCACTCTACTGGTTCTTAACCAGAGCAGGCAGAAGGTGAGGATCTGACCACCAGAGGACAGTTGGCAATGTCTGGACACATTTTTGGTTGTCCAGAGCAGGTACTGGCTCCTAGTGGATAGAGGTCAGGGATATTGCAAAACATCCTGCAACACACAGGAAAAACAATGTATCACATATAGTATTATCCAGCCAGAAACGTTCATACCGCTAAGATTGGGAACACTGCTCTACCCTAAAAATCTACATAGAGAACAAATCTAATCCCTCTCCCACCAGCACCTTTAGAATATCTGTAGAAGTTATCCTGGTCCGTCCTCTATCTTCACTTTTCAGTGATAAATGTTTCCAAGTCTAAAACTGTCCCTCTGAGGAACATGATTTTGGACCTCTTAACAACATGAATATTCTTCCATTTATCAAATTTGCTATGTAAATTTTGAGTCCAGGATGATCTAAAATGGCAGGAGTCAGAAATTGCACAATGCAATCTAAAAATTTATTTCTCAAATTTAATTCTGTTTATATTAACACTGCTCGACCTATAGTTTCTTTTTTATTGGCCATTTCATACCGAAGCCCATGCTGGACCTGCAGTCAACTAACTAGGCTAAGTAAATTTTTACTTGAACTAGTGTTAAAATTGTTACATTTGCAGTAAATTGTTCAAACTCAAAGCAGGAATTCATGTGTTCCAACAGAATAAACTACTATCAGGGAGTTCCTGCTATGGTGCAATGGGATTAAGAAGCCAATTGGAATGGCTCGGTTCACTGCAGAGGCACAGGTTTGATTCCCTGGCCCAGTGCAGTGGGTTAAGTATTCAGCATTTGCTGCAGCTGTGGCTTGGACTGCATTAAATTTAACTCTTTTTTTTTTTTTTTTTTGGCCATATACATGGCATGTGGAAGTTCCAGGTTCTGGAATTAAACCTGTACAATGACCCAAGTCATGAGAGTGACAATGCTTGATCCTTAACCTGCTGAGTCACCAGGGAACTCCAAAAAGTTTACCTGCTATAATCCATTCATTTAGTCAGTGGGTCAACTACTCATTCCACAAACATCACTGACACTTACCCTACCATGTATGGCATTCAGTTCTTGGAAGCTGAAGAATGATTAAGTCATGGCCTCTGCCATTAAAATCTCAATAAATGGTTTGGATTTTCTGCTCAATAGAATAATATAATACAGGGCTATTTAAAACAGTCTGTTAATCATTCACAAAAAGTAGCTTGTCTCTTCCATAAAATACCTCTTAGCAGGGAAAGAGCTGCTCTTCTAGACACTATCCTCCCCAGCCCCAGCCCTCTTGCATCTGGATGGGTTATGGGACAAGTTCTCAACAACAAAATGTGAATGGAAATGGTGTTAGCTGCTTTCCTGACAAGGTCTTTAAGAAACAGAAACACTTCCAATATTTATTTCCCATTCTCCAGCCTAGATGCATGTGATAAGAAAGCCACAGAGCATATACAAACTGTAAGATGGAAGGAGTTTGGGTTGCTAAATGACTTAATAGATAAAAGCCACCCATTGACCAGGGAAATCCACCTGAGATTGCTACCTGAGTGCTACATGAACTCTATTGCAATGTTTCACAAATCCTTTGATCTCAAGACTCCCTTTTGCACCCCAAAATAGTATTGAAAAAAATCCTAAAGAGCTTTTATTTATATAAATTAGACATTTTTAATGGGAAATCTTAAAATATTATCATTTAGAACCCACACTCTGAGTGATCATGGCCAAGACAATGGGCTCCCTATCTTCTCAGCCATCAGTCAAGAGAGGCTGACAAGCTGTGAAACAGATTCTATCCCCTGACAGCTCAGTGGGTTAAGGAACCAGAGTTGCCAGTGCTGTGACTCAGGTCACTGCTGTGCTGCAGGTTTGATCCCTGGCCACAGAAATTCTGGATGCTTCAGATAATGAATTTAAAGATGGCAGAACAGAAGGAATGGAGCTCAAATTCGCTCATAAAAACAACAAATTACAACCAAATGCTGAACAATCTTCAACCAAACGGACTGGAAACTTTCAAAAAGATATCCTAGTCCAGAAGACAAAGAGGAGGCCACATCAAGAGGTAGGAGGGGTGATTATGCAATATAAGTAACCCCATACCTCCTGGTGGGAAGCCCACAGACCGGAAAGTAACTGTATCACAGAGACTCACCTGTAAGAATGAGAGTCCCAGATCAGGTCCCCATGCCTGGGGATCTGGCATTGAGAGAAAGAGCCCCTGGCGCATCAGGCATTGAAGGCCAGTGGGGCGTGTATGTAGGAGCTCCACGGGACTGAGGGAAATGAATAGTCACACACAGCCTATCATGAGCACTGGGTCCCAGAGCAAATCAGAGGCTCCATAGGAATCTGGGCTGGACCGGACTGCCTGACTGCAGTTCTTAGAGGATCTCCTGGGAAAACAGGATTGAATGCAGCTCATTGTGGGGAAAAGACATTGGAGGCAAAGCTCGCGGGAATAGCATCAGCATGTGTTTCTCTGGAGGTGGCCATTTTGGGAAAATATGGCCCCACCCATCAATGCTGAGAAACCCCAGGCCAAACAATAATCCAGGTGGGATTTCAGCTCCATCCATCAGTAAAGAGACTACATAAAGACCTCTCCATCCCCCCCACACCAGGTACACAATGCCTCTAATCTCATCTAGAGACAAAGCCCCACCCACCAGAAGGAAAGGAATCAACCCCACCTACCAGTGTGCAGGCACCAGTCCCTCCAATCAGGAAACCTACAGCAAGCCCCCATACCAACTTCAGCCACAAGGGGGGCAGACACCAGAAATAAGACAGGCTACAACTTTATTGTCTGCAAAAAGGACACCACACCAAAAACCTATAAAAATGAAAAGGCAGAGAACTATAACTCAAATAAGAGAGAAAGAAAAAAATCCAGAAAAACAGTTAAGTAATCTGGACATTATTAGCCTCCAGGAGAAAGACGTTAGACTGTTGATGCTGAAGATGCAAGACATTGTAAATAAACTGGAGGCAAAGATTGATGATTTACAGGAAACAATGAGCAAAGAAATACAAGATTTAAAACTTAAGCAAGCAGAGGTGCAAAATACAATAACTGAAATAAAAAATTTATTAGAAGCAACTAACAGGAAAATACAGGAGGCAGAAGAACAAACAAGTGAAACAGGACAGACTACTGGAAATCACTGCTACAGAACACAAAAGAGAAAAAAGATTGAAAAGAAATGAAGACAGTCTCAGAGAACTCTGGAACAAAATTAAATGCACCAACATCCATATTACACGGGTGCCAGAAAGAGAAGAGAGAGAGAAAGGGACAGAAAAATATTTGAAGAGATAATAGCCGAAAACTTCCCTAACATTAGAAAGGAACCACACACTCAAATCCAGGAAGCACAACGAGGACCAGGTAAAATAAACCAAAGGAGGAATACACCGAGACACATATTAAACAAACTGACCAAATTTATAGACACAAAGAGAAAATACTGAAAGCAGCTAGGGAAAAGAAATGAATAACATACAAGGGAACCCCGATAAGGTAATCAGCAGATTTTTCAGCAGAAACTGCAGGCCAGAAGGGAGTGCCATGATATACTTAACGTGATGAAAGGAAAAAACCTCCAGCCAAGATCACTTTACCCAGCAAGGCTCTCCTTCAGATATGAAGGAGAAATCAAAAGCTTCACAGATAAGCAAAAGCTAAGAGAATTCAGCAACACTAAACCAGCTTTACAACAAATACTAAGGAAACTTCTCTAGGCAGAAAAGAAAAGGCCACAACTAGAAAAAAAATCCACAAATGACAAGGCTCACCAGTAAAGGCTTCTATACAGTCAAGATAGGAAATCATCTATGCACAATTATGCTACCAAAATCAGAATTCATGCAACCTGCAACTATATGGCAATAAAACGGAAAACCCAGAAGAAATGGACAAATTCTTAGAAAAGTACAATCTTCTAAGACTAAACCAAGATGAAATAGAAAAGATGAATGGACCAATCACAAGAACTGAAATTGAAACTGTGATTAAAAAACTTCCAACAAACAAAAGTCCAGGACCAGATGGCTGCACAGGTGAATTCTATCAAACATTTCAAGAAGAGCTAACACCTATCCTTCTGAAAATATTCCAAAAAATTGCAGAGGAAGGGATACTCCCAAACGCATTCTATGAGGCCACCATCACCCTGATACCAAAACCACACAAAGATACCACAAAAAAAGAAAATTACAGGTCAATTTCACTGATGAACATAGATGCAAACATCCTCAACAAAATACTACCAAACTGAATCTAAACATACATTAAAAGTACTGTACATCATGATTGAGTGGGATTTATCCCAAAGATGAAAGTGTTCTTCAATATCCACAAATCAATTAGTGTGATACACCACATTAACAAACTGAAGAATAAAAACCATATGATCCTCTCAATAGACACAGAAAAAGCCTTTGACAAAATCCAACATCCATTTCTGATAAAAACCCTTCAGAAAGTGGGCATAGAGGGAACCTACCTCAACATGTTAAAGGCCATATATACAAACCCAGAGCTAACGTCATTCCCAATTGCGTAAAGCTGAAAGAATTCCTGCTAAGATCAGGAACAAGACAAGGATGTCTGCTCTCACCACTACTATTCAACATAGTTTTGGAAGTCCTAGCCACAGCAATCAGAGAAGTAAAAGAAATAAAAGGAATCCAAATTGGAAAGGAAGAAGTAAAACTATCACTATTGGCAAATGACATGATACTATACCTATATAATCCTAAAGACTCTACCAGAAAACTGTCAGAGCTCATCAATGAATTTGGCAAAGTCACAGGATACAAAATTAATACACAGAAATCAATGGCATTTCTATACACTAACAATGAAAGAGCAGAAAGAGAAATTAGGGAAGCAATCCCATTTACCATCACATACAAAAGAATAAACTACCTAGCAGTAAACCTACCTAAAGAGACAAAAGACCTGTACTCTGAAAACTATAAGACTCTAATGAAAGAAATCAAAGGTAACACAAATTGATGGAAAGACATAGTATGCTCTTGGATCGGAAGAGTCAATATTATCAAAATGACTATACTACCCAAGGAAATCTACAGATTCAATGCAATCCCTATCAAATTACCAAGGACAGTTTTCACAGAACTCAAACAAAATATTTTAAAGATTGTTTGGAAGCACAAAAGACCCAGAATAGCCAAAGACATCTTGAGAAAGAAAAACAGAGCTGAAGGAATCAGGCTCCCTGGCTTCAGACTATACTATAAAGCAAAAGTCATCAAAACAATATGGTACTGGCACAAAGACAGAAATATACACCAGTGGAACAGGACAGAAAGCCCAGAATTAAACCCACGCACCTACAGCCAACTAATCTATGACAAAGGGGGCAAGAATAGACAGTGGAGGAAAGACAGCCTGTCCAACAAGTGCTGATGTGAAAACTGGATAGCCACATGGAAAAGAATAAAATTAGAACACTCCCTAACACCATACACAAAAAGAAACTCAAAATGGATTAAAGACCTAGATATAAGACCAAATACTATAAAACTCTTAGAGGAAAACATAGGTCACTCTATGACATAAACAACAGCAACATCTTCTCAGATCCATCTCGTAGAGTCATGACAATGAAAACACAAATAAACAAATGGGACCTAATTAAACTTAAAAGTTTCTGCACAGCAAAGGAAACCCTAAACAAAACAAAAAGACAACCCACAGAATGGGAGAAAAATCTTTGCAAATGAATTGACTAACAAGGGATTAATCTCCAAAATTTATAAATACCTTCTGCAGCTCCATACCAAAAAAACAACCCCATCAAAAAATGGGCAGAAGATCTAAACAGACAATTCTCCAAAGAAGATATACAGATGGCCAAAAAACACATGAAAAGATGTTCAACATCACTCATTATTAGAGAAATGCAAATCAAAACCACTCTGAGGTACCACCTTACACCAGCCAGAATGGCCATCATCCAAAAGTCTACAAACAATAAATGCTAGAGAGGGTGTGGAGAAAAAGGAACTCTATTACACTGTTGGTGGGAATGTAAATTGGTCAACCACTGTGGAAAACAGTATGGAGAGTCCTAAGAAAACTAAACATAGAACTACCATTTGATCCAGCAATCCCACTCCTGGGCATCTATCCAGAGAAAACCATGACTCAAAAAGATAGATGTACTCCAATGTTCATTGCAGTACTATTTACAATAGCCAAAACATGGAAACAACCTAAATGTCCATGGACAGAGGAGTGGATCCAGAAGATGTGGTACACATACACAATGGGATATTACTCAGCCATTAAAAGGAGAGAAATAACAGCACTTGCAGCAAGATGGACAGACCTAGAAATTATCATGCGAAGTGAAGTCAGTCAGATGGTGAGACACCAACATCAAATGCTATCACTTACATGTGGAATCTAAAAAAAGGACACAATGAACTTATTTGCAGAACAAATACAGACTCACAGACTTTGAAAAATTTAATGTTTTCCAAATGAGACTGGTTGTGGGATGGGGGGGGTGCACTGAGGGTTTGGGATGGAAATGCTATAAAATTTGGTTGTGATGATCATTGTACAACTATAAATGTAATAAAATTCATTGAGTAATAAAAAAAATAAAATACACTACTGTCATTTAAAAATAACAGTAATAAACCAGTTATGTGTTAACATAAATAAGACATTTTTAGGGAAAATAATTTTTCCCAAAATATCAGTAAGGAGAATTTAAAGCAACTCTCTTTAAAGCCTGGCTTATTAGAAAACAGCTGGATTCTCACATTGGCTTCTCTAATGCCTCTGTCATGATCATACATACAATTTACATTCTCTCTGGAAGGCTCCACTGGACACTTTTGAAAGAAAGAGAATCAAAATGTGAAATGAGGAGTTCCCTGGCAGCTCAGTGGGTTAAGGACCTTGTTTGTCACTGCTGTGGCACAGGTTCAATCCCCATCCTAGGAATACAGCCAAAAAAAAAAATCATGAAGTGAAGAGAAAGAATAATGTCTTAGTGATAAGAGAAAACTAATGCTGACCTCACAGACTTCTCAAAGTGTCTCAGTGACTCTCAGGAGTCCTAAGACCACACCTCAAAAGCCATTACTTCACTATGTGGAGCTATTACACTTCTCTGTTTTAGCAGTTTAGCCTCTCTAATTAATACCCTAATTATACATATATTCCTTTATGTTAGCTATACTTTTTTGAAATCTGATTTCCTGAGGTCCAAATATCTGCTTGACTAGGTTATAACAGACTCAGTGAGGATATGTCTACTTTCTCCAATGGTTCCTCCAACTAGCACTTGACTATTCTTTTGTGGTTGATTAGAAAGTAATCATCATCATAATGCCCCTTTTAATGCTTCTCCTTTCTAAAGACAAAAATTATTGAAAAACTGAGGTGATTATTTATTAATGAACCCAAGAGTCCATCAAGAATTGAATGGAGGAGTTCCCATCGTGGCGCAGTGGTTAATGAATCCGACTAGGAACCATGAGGTTGCGGGTTCGGTCCCTGCCCTTGCTCAGTGGGTTAATGATCCGGCGTTGCCGTGAGCTGTGGTGTAGGTTGCAGACGCAGCTCGGATCCCGCGTTGCTGTGGCTCTGGCGTAGGCCTGTGGCTACAGCTCCGATTAGACCCCTAGCCTGGGAACCTCCATATGCCGTGGGAGCAGCCCAAGAAATAGCAAAAAGACAAAAAAAAAAGAATTGAATGGATACACAAATTGTGTTAAATCCATACAATGGAATAGTAGTCATCAATGAAAAGGAAAAGGCTGTGTCTTTGTTTTGTAAATAAGTTCATTTGTATCCTTTCTTTAGATTCCACATATTAGTGATATCACATGATATTTGTCTTTCTCTGGCTTTCTTCACCTAATATGATAATCTCTAGGTCCATCCATTTTGCTGCAAATGGCATTATTTCATTCTTTTTTATGGCTGAGTAGTATTCCATTGTACATATGTACCACATCTTCTTTATCCATTCCTCTGTCAATGGACATTTAGGTTGCTCCCACGTCTTTCTTTGTAAATAATGCTGCAATGAACACTGAGCTGCAAAGCTATGGTTACCAAAGAGGAAATGTGGAGTAGGAATGGTTTGGGAGTTAGGATTGACCTATGCCCACTATTGTATATGAAAGGGATGGTCAATAGGGGCCTGCTATATAGCACAGAAAACTCTACACAATATTCTGTGATAATCTATATGGAACTGGATATGTGTATATGTATAACTAAAAGGCTTTGTTGTACAGTAGAAATTAACACAACATTGTAAATCAACTATACTTCAATAAAATTTTTAAAAAAGAGTAAGTTATAGATTCATGAATCAATATGGATGAATCTCAAAATAATTATGTTGTATGAAGGAAACAGATAAAAAGCACATGCACTATGATTCCACTCATAAATTTTCAGTTAATGCAAACTATTCTATAGTCATAAAAAGCAAATCAAGTGATTATTAGGGGGTGCAATGGGGACAGGAAGGAGGGAAGAATTACAAAGGGTTACAGGGAAATTTGGGGGGGAGATATGATATAGCTCTTCATTATGTTTCATGAGTATACATATATCCAAAATTATCAAATTATATACTATGCAGTTCATCAATTACATGTCAATAAAACTATGTACAAACAACAAATTGAAATTTTTAAAATAATTTTTAAAGAAAAAGAGACTTAAATAAGGTTTCAGAGAGTTAAAAGTTCTCTCCCTTTTCTGGACTTTTTTTTTAGTTTATCAAGGTGGCACTCATATTTTTCATCTGACTTTCCCATCTACACTACACTGACAATAATAAGTTATCTCTCTCTCCTTTTAACCTCTTCCCTAATTACAGACAGAACTATATACTAGATGCCACAGAGAGTTACAAAGACATGTGTTCCTACCATTGGGATGTATGGTAAACCCCTGTTAATGAAGTATCTCCTTTCTGGTTAGAGTAATAGAGACCCTCAGAGATCAACTCTTAACATCTTGGCCTTGAGAGTTAGCAACCTGAAAAAGGATATCTGTTTTTCTCATTCTAAAAGTTTCTCTAAGAAGAAAATTCCACCAACATAGCAATAATTTCTTAGGTTCAAGAGTTCTTACTTAGAATTTTCTATGTGAAATTTTCCCAAGCACTAATTCCCAAGATCTAGAATTTGGGGTATGCACATTTGCCCACACATGTGCTTATACAGGGCCATGCTTCTTCTAAATATGCCGAAGCTCTCTGTGAACAAAAATCCCCATTGCATGTAATGAATAACTAGTGTAAAAACAGAACCTCATCAGCTTTAGTCTCAATTCAGCCTTTTATTAGATATGCTGTCTCCTTTTATTAGTTAGCACAGCAGAGAAAACTATTTAGTCAAGTACTAGATAGAGAAATGCATGCTATTTTTTCATATGAGTTTTGACGAAAACCACACTAATTTAACTGCAGAAGAGGGTTGATTCTACAGGTAATTAACACAAATTTCATTTGAGCAGGATTCCTTCAGCAGTGGTAAACAGCTGCTTTCCATATTAGAAACAGACAGGATTTTAATAACTGCATGTACTTGTGCTCCTGCCTAGGGAAATTTTAAAGACACCTTTAAATAAGATACAAGATTTCCCAACCTTAAGAGCTCTTATAGCAAGTAAAATTCCTTCAGGAAGTTGAGTAAAAGCAGGATTCTTCATATAGCATTCTTTTATTACATCCCAACAGTCAGAGAAATGTCTTGGGAATGATCTATTTTGGAGACATTGAGTGTTCTGGCTTTAAGTCCCAGAGATAATCATAGACCCAATATATAGAACTCAGTACAGCAGAACTCAAGATGTTGACTTCCTTTAGCCCTAAAGGATGTCAAAGATGTGATCAGGGCACAGGATGACTAAGGGAACTGACCTAGTTTTAATTTTTACTCAAAGGGAAATAAGGTGTCCTGTAGTGGTTAATTACCTAACACTGTCTCTGTGAGGCTGTGTGTTTGACCCATGGCCTCGCTGGGTGGGTTAAGGATCCAGTGTTGCCTCAAGCTGCTGTGGAGGCCATCTAGGATCTGGCACTGCTGTGGCAGTGGTCTAGGCCAGCAGCTGCATCTCTGATTCAGCCCTTAGCCTGGGAACTTCCATATGCTGCAGGGATGACTGTAAAAAGAAAAAAAAGTAAAAATGTATACAGTAATCCTCTTGGTCGTTTAAGCCAGTACCACCTGTGCTTGCTATAAACATATAAAAACAGTAGGAAAGAGCTCCAAGAGATAATAAAATAAAAAAACAAATGACATCCCTTAGGATATTAAAGTTTTTCTAAGTGTTTCATATTCATTATGCACTGCCTCAAGACAAATTCAGACCAAATAATAATGACTACCCATAATTCATAGAAGACAAAACCAAGTTACGGGAGAAGAATCACGAAGTGAGTTGAGAAAAGCCACACAAGCCAGTATTATTTTAGCCACAGAACTTAAATTTTTGTGGCTTCAAATACAGTGTTCTTTCTTATTTTTTGTACCATATAAAAGCTATTGTTTTATTCTGATTATGACAGTAATAAATGACCAATGTAGAAAAACTTGTAAAATCAGAAAAAAATAAAGTAGAAAATTAAAATAAGCTAAAGTCCCATTACCCAAGAAGAGACTTAGCAAAATCTGGTGTATTGTTGTAGATATGTAACACACTTACACATCCACTTCGCAAATCAGCTTTTCTAGAACATGGACTCTGAGATGAAGAATTGTATTCAGAAGGTTTAATGATTTATTCTCTGGAACAGTACCAGAAGAGAGGGAGGGAAGCAGATAGGGCAGAAGGAAGAGTTGAAGAGCAATACAGTTGCAGAGACCTCAGCCAGTTCCACAGGGAGATCTAGATCTTGGATGGACCTTTCAAACAGTACTGAATTGAGATTCACAGCCCCCTTGTATACAAATTGACTAGTCTTTGGACATAAGCTGCCCTGGGCAGGAACTGGACAGCAGAAAAGGCAGTCAGCATGGTCAAGAGCAATTCTAAATGGGCTGTTAGCAGCCCATCTTCCAGGCAGCTGATGGAGTAAGCGTCTTTGTCTTGAAGAGGGACTCACAGTCTTCAGTGCAGCCCCATGGGCCACACAGATCCATTTGCCTCACAGAAGAAGGCCAATTCCTGCACAATAAGTTTATCTGGGATTCTGACTGGTCTCTATCACTGTGGAAACTTAAAAGAGGAGGGTTAGTAGAAACAAATGACAGTCACTGCCACAGCAGCTGGACTCGAAGCCACAGAGGACACTCACTGCCTCCCTCCTCAGCAATTCTCTCTGGATCCTCAGATCTTTGACTAACACATCTGCTAGGCTGTGCTGTGGTCTCCACATGCAGGTGGAAAAAGAATTTTCTGGATTCAAAGCAAGGTGAAGAAAAGACAAGTACATTAAGGCAAGAAACATTGTTAACACAGCAGGTCGACTTCCTAATAATTGGGGAGAGCTGACCTGGGCACATGTTCATGTCTGTTTTTATAGCCCAAAGACAAAGGAGTGGGAAGAGTGATCTTGCCTACACCTGTTGATCTGCTAATTGGTTGGGGAAGAATGGGGCCTTTTGATACAACTGCTAGTTGGCTGGGAAAGGATGGGATCTTTAGATAACTCTCCGGTTGGCTGGGGGCATATTATGTCCCTGTGGGGGTGGGTAAGGAGTGGGCCACATGCCTTTCCTAGTGAGGGGCAGAAAGGAAGTTGCTGGGGGTGGGGGGAGGTCCTTAGGGACATTTTAACAATCACAGTGAGACAGGTGGGATGATAAGGGTCAGGTAATTCTTATCTCAGCCAGAGGTCTTCTGAGTTTTATTTCCTTGAAGAGGACTTGAAGTCCTACAGGCTGGACCCTCAACCTGAGAGGTCTGAGCCCCCTGGTCATCATGCTCTTCACAGGCCTTGTCTGGGGCCTTTGTACACTTACCACTAAGACTGGCCAAAAGACTATCAAGAGACAACTCAGCACTGGTCTGTGTCATGTACAACTACCCTATATCTCCTGGCAATCAAGGTTAATCACCCTCCTGGAATGGGGAGTTTTTCCCTTGCCTGTGGATCCCTTGGCCACAGGAGCCCAAAGCAGCCAGGCAACAATCTGTAGGATTTAAGCTTAATAAATTTAATTAATTAAAGCCTTGCACCAGGGTAGAAGGCTTTTTCATCTAGGAGCCAGGACTTCCAGATACACAGAGCCAAGAGTTGTGGGGATAAGTCCAAATTCTCCAAGTGGAAATGTTAATCAGTTTGACTGTCACAATCACTCCATTATACGCATTTTTATCAAATCATCATATTGTACACCTTAAATATATACAAATTTTCTTTTTAAAAAATAAAAGACCAAATAAATAAACAAATATTTCCTCAAATACATCTAGTTCTATGGGGTTTTTTTAAATCATTTATCAGCAACTATTATTCTTGTAATATCTAACGCCAATACAAGGTTCAGGACCTCAAATACATCTAGTTCTATAGTTTTTTTTTAATCATTTATTGGTAACTATTATTCTTGTAATATCTAACACCAATACAAGGTTGTAAGTTCACTAATAAAGAGTTTAAAACAGATTCCTCAGTGAAATGAGCAAACAAGCAACTCACAATTATTTATTAATCAGATCACTGATTATGTGTTGCAGATGTAATATTTTATAATAATCAACCAGTACTGTTTTCATTTGCTCCCTTACTTTAGCATAATCCAAGGTCCACTGAATCTGAAAGCTTTGCAGTAAAATTTCTTTGATGTTTGACTCTTGCCAGCAGACAAATCCAAAAATGTCAGTGGTGACAGTCTCTACTTTCCTTTTTGAGTTTTTTTCAATAAACTATATTCTTTATAATGTAAGGGACAAAAAATTCGTTACAGCACAGTGAAGATATTGATCAATAGTTTATTAGTTTGTTTATTTTTAATAAGCCAAAATCACCCAAAAGAAAAGAACACTCACTCCCTTCATTCTTTTTTTATTTCTTTTTCTGTCCACACTCACACGGCATATGGAAATTCCCAGGTCAGCCATGGATTGAATCCAAACTGCACCTTTAACCCACTACACTAGGCCAGGGATCAAACCTATGCCTCCACAGTGACCTGAGCTGCTTAAGTAGGATTCTTAACCCACTGTGGCATGGCAGGAACTCCCCCTTTATCCTTTTTGATTACTGGGAATCGTAAAACAGCAATCTTCTCCCCACTATATGTACGCTATTGTGGATAAGCTATCGCAGAACGTGTTCTCGCACCACCATCTGGATTAAGACAGTTTGGAATCTTTTGGCTAATTTGTTTTACTAATTCCCTATCAACACTTTTAGGAGGACTCCACTCTACCTATTAATGTTTTATCAAGAGGGAATTCAAAAGGAACTGAGGTGGACTTCTTCCACTTACGTTTGAACAAAAATGTCATTTTTTTGTACTGGTAATATTCCTTCTAGCAACTATGTATTGGGAGCCTTAATAGTTGTATTACATATTCATCTCTCTCTCTCCTTATTAAATGGGATCTGATTTTTTCTGTTGTTTTTAAATAGGTTCATTTTAAATGATCTCTATATGTGAATGCTGATTCTTAATTTTGAAAGACACCTACAACTTGAGATTTTATAAAAGGTGCAGCTTGGATTCAATCCATGGCTCAACTGGGAATTTCCATACGCCACGTGAGTGTGGACAGAAAAAGAAATAAAAAAAACAATCAAGGGAGTGAGTGTTCTTTTCTTTTGTATTCTTTTTAAAGCTTGTTAAAGAAAAATATAGTTGGTTGTTTAGATTTTCTTCTTCCTTATCAGAAATAGTCAAAAATTGCTGTTGAATGTTTTTGGTCAATTCTCAAAATGTAAGTCTGATACAGAGGTTTATGACGCCAATAACTCCCTCTCAATTAACGGGTTTGTCCCTTACCAGCCCAGAGAAGATCTTTTCTACTCCGCCTTCAACAGTCCTTCATTAGGCCACTTTCTCTATGTTAGAATTCCTCAGGTTGCTGTCCTTTTACATTTTTAGCTCATTTCTTATGTTCCTGCTTTAAAACAAAAAAAGTTGAGAGAGAACAAGATGGCGGAGGAGTAGGGGGACACGCTTGCCCTCTCCCACAAACACAACAAAAAAAGCACATCTACAGAATAAATGACTCGCACAGAACAGCAACCAATCGCTGGCAGAGGAACCTAAACTCCAATAACGGCAAGAAGTTCGTGACATTACTGGGCAGAACTGGAGAAAAGAGGAGAGTGACAAAAGGTGAATCCGACCTGGACGGGCGCTCCCGAAAGGGAACTGCGGAGGAGAAAGGGATCCCGCACCCTGGAAAGTCACCTACCGGGGGAAAGATCAAACCAACCGGAGGAATCTCCAGATGCAGAGAAGCGTGTAGCAGTAAGTTGGAGTACGGAAAAGCCGATCAAGAACACAACGGACCATCTGAACTACGGGCACAGTCACCAAAAATTGAGACGCCTGGGTGGGGACTGGGCACCGAGACCTCGGCTCCAGAGGTTACTCCCTGAGAACGGGCTGGGGGGGCGGGGCGGAGCAGAAACTGCTTGGGAGGTCTAGAAACCATTTGACAGGGCAGAGACTGCCTGGGGGACTAGAAAACAAAGCTGTCGCAGAGGAAGGGAACAATACTCTAGGGGTGGGGAAGTGGAAAGCCGCATCAGAGGGAACCTGGGAGAAGAGCCTGGTCTGCGGCCCTGCTAGGGAGGGGAGAGAAGAAGGGGTGGGTCCCCAGAGAATACCCCCCACGCCACAGCAAGCTTACAGGCCCGCTAGCTAGGTGAAAGCAGCGCTTCCCAGTGGATCCCCACCCCCCACCCCCGCCACCCCCTACGCTCTCGCCGAACCTGGGGCTGCCTGCCATCCAGGAGGGCTGGCCTCAACAATTGCCTGAAGCCTACCACCGCAGGGGCTGTCCCTGCACAGGCCTGCTTGCCCTTTGGAGGGGCTACACTTCCGCAGAGCAGCACCAAACACCACCAGCCCCCGAGAAAAGGCCTGCAGCCCAGAAAAGCTAGAACAAGCCTAGCCAGGCCGTGAATAGATCTGCCTAATTCTCGGATGGTTTTTCTGAGTCGGGCTGCCCCAGGAAGGAGCCTCTTGGGTTTCCAACAGCCCTGCTACCTGCCCAAGCCCCAAGGGGGTGCCAAGACCTAGTGGATCAGCTGCATAGGTCTGCCAGCTCCAGGCAGGACCCCCTGCAGCCCAGAAAAGCTGCAACAAGTCTGGCCGAATCAGGAAAAGATCTCAGACGGTCTTTCTGAGTCGGGCTGCCCCGGGGAGGAGCCTCTTGGGTTTCCAGAGGCCCTGCTACCTTCCCAAGCCCCCAGGGTGTGCCCCACTCCCGTGGAATAGCTGCTCAGCACCACCAGCCCCCTGGAAGAGCCCCTGCAGCCCAGAAAAGCTGCAACAACCTCGGCCAGACTGTGAAAAGATCCGCCTACATTCTCAGGCTGTCCTTCTGAGTTGGGCTGCCCTAGGGAAGAGCCTCTTAGGTTCTCAGAGACCCAGATAGCTGCTCCAGGCCCCAGGGGGTGATGCACCCCTGAAGAGCAGCTGCCCAACACCGCCAACCCCCTGCAAGAACCCCACAGCCTAAAAACACCAGAGCAAGCTCTGCATGACCAAGTGAAATCTGCTACCATCGTGGTGTGGACCTCCCAGTCCTGTCTGCCCTCAGGAAGTCCTCCTTTGCTTCAAAGAAACACTGTTAGCCCCATCAACACTCCAGAAAAGCCACACTGCCTCAAAAAAGATTGACCAACAACGCCAGCCCTCAGGAAATATTCCACGGCAGTGACAAGGCAAACACTGCCCGATCACGGAGAGTACAACTCCCTCAGGAGAAAGAAAACAACAAGCAAGATGAAGAAGCTGAGAAACCACCCCCAGTCAAACCAACAGGAGAACTCACCTAAAACAGTCAACAATGAAACAGATCTCTGCAGTCAGACAGACCTGGAGTTCAAAAGAGAAATAGTGAAAATACTGAAGGAATTAAGAGAAGATATGAACAGTAATGCAGACACCCTCAGAAAGGAACTAGAAAATATAAGGAGGAGCCAGGAAAAACTAGAACATTCATTTGCAGAGATGCAAACTGAACTAGGGGCAGTAAAAACCAGAATGAACAATGCAGAAGAACGAATCAGTGATATGGAAGATAGAATAATGGAAATCACTCAATCCGGTCAACAGACAGAAAACTGAATCAAAAAACTGGAAAGCAATATAAGAGACCTATGGGATAATATAAAGCGGGCCAATCTACGCATAATAGGAATTCCAGAAGGAGTAGAAAAAGATAAGGGGATGGAAAATATATTTGAAGAAATTATCGATGGAAACTTCCCAAATCTCAAGGATACTGGGTTCAAGGTACAAGAAGCACAGAGGGCCCCAAACAAACTGAACCCAAACAGACCCACACCAAGACACATCATAATAAAAATGGCAAAAGTTAGTGATAAAGAGAGGATCCTCAAGGCAGCAAGAGAAAAACAGAATGTTACCTACAAGGGAACCCCCATAAGAATATCAGCTGATTTCTCTACAGAAACACTACAGGCCAGGAGGGAATGGCAAGAGATATTTAAAGGGCTCAAAGGAAAAAATATGCAACCTAGAATACTCTATCCAGCAAGAATATCGTTTAAAATAGAAGGGGAAATAAAAATTTTTCCCAACAAACAAAAACTTAAAGAATACAGCAACACAAAACCCAGGTTAAAGGAAATATTGAAAGGGCTTCTCTAAACCAAAAAGAAAGGAAGGAAACGGAAGAAAAAAGAAAAGAAAAAAAAAAAGAAGAAGAAGAAGAGGAAGAACTAGGACTGAGGAAACCGCAATCAGAGAGCAGTCACTCAAATAAGCCAGCATACAGATTTAATCATGAACATGATTCAAACAAAATAAAATTAAAAAGAAAAAAATAAAAAAGAGTCATCAAAACCGTAAAATGTGGGCAAGGGATGTTAGGAAGTAAATAACCCTTTTTGTTTGTTTGTTTGTATGTTTCTCTTTTGATTTTAATATAGTAATGAAGTGTTTGAACTTACAGGACCATCAGGGTAAAACACACAATTATGGGAAGGGGTTAGCATACCTAAAAAACAGGGCAACCACAAGCCAAAACCAAATATTGCATTTGCAAAAAATTAAAAAAAAATACACTCAAGCAGATAATAACAGGAGACCATCCAAACAAAAAAAAAAAAGAAAGGAAGAATGGAGAACCATAGAATCAACTGGAACACGAGGTTCAAAATGGCAATAAATAATCATCTATCAATTATCACCTTAAATGTCAATGGACTGAATGCCCCAATCAAAAGACACAGACTGGCTGAGTGGATAAAAAGGCAAAAACCTTCAATATGCTGCCTACAAGAAACTCACCTTAGGACAAAAGATACATATAGATTGAAAGTGAAAGGGTGGGGAAAAATATTTCACGCCAATAGACATGACAGAAAAGCAGGAGTTGCAACGCTCATATCAGACAAAATAGACTTTAAAACAAAAGGCATAAAGAAAGATAAAGAAGGACACTACTTAATGATTAAGGGATCCATCCAAGGAGAGGATGTTACTATCGTCAAGATATATGCCCCAAATATAGGAGCACCCAGATACACACAACAAATATTAACAGACATAAAGGGAGATATTGATGAGAATACAATCATAGTAGGAGACCTTAATACCCCCCTCACATCAATGGACAGATCCTCTAGACAGAAAACCAATAAAGCAACAGAGATCCTAAAGGAAACAAGAGAAAAGTTAGACTTCATTGATATCTTCAGGACACTACATCCAAAAAAAGCAGAATACACATTCTTCTCAAATGCTCATGGAACATTCTCAAGAATCGACCACATATTGGGACACAAAGCTAACCTCAATAAATTTAGGAGCACAGAAATTATCTCAAGTACCTTCTCTGACCACAATGCCATGAAATTAGAAACCAACCATGGGCAAAGGAAAGAGAAAAAACCTACTACATGGAGACTAAACAACCTGCTACTAAGAAACCAATGGGTCAATGAGGAAATCAAGAAGGAAATTAAAAACTACCTTGAAACAAATGATAATGAAGACGCAACCTCTCAAAATCTATGGGATGCTGCGAAAGCAGTGCTCAGAGGGAAATTTATAGCAATCCAGGCCTTTCTCAAAAAAGAAGAAAGATCCCAAATTGACAACTTAACCCTCCACCTAAACGAATTAGAAAAAGAAGAACAAAAAAGACCTAATGTCAGCAGAAGGAAGGAAATGATAAAGATCAAAGAAGAAATCAATAAAATAGAGACTCAAAAAACAATAGAGAAAATTAATAAAACCAAGAGCTGGTTCTTTGAAAAGGTGAACAAAATTGACAAACCCCTGGCCAGACTCAATAAAAAGAGGAGAGAAAGAACCCAAATCACCAAAATTATAAATGAAAAAGGAGAAATCACAACAGATACAGCAGAAATACAAGAAACCATAAGAGAATACTATGAACAACTATACGGCAACAAATTTGACAATCTTGAAGAAATGGACAATTTTCTAGAATCTTACAGCCTGCCAAAACTGAATCAAGTAGAAACAGACCAACTGAACAGACCCATCACTAGAAATGAAATTGAAGAGGTCAAAAAATCATTCCCTACAAATAAAAGTCCAGGACCAGATGGCTTCACAGGCAAATTCTACCAAACATATAAAGAGGAATTGGTGCCCATCCTCCTTAAACTCTTTCAAAAGGTTGAAGAAGAAGGAATACTCCCAAAGACATTCTATGAGGCCACCATCACCCTCATTCCAAAACCAGGCAGAGATACCACCAAAAAAGAAAACTATCGCCCAATATCATTGATGAAGATAGATGCAAAAATTCTCAACAAAATCTTAGCCAACCGAATCCAACAGCATATCAAAAATATTATACACCATGACCAGGTTGGGTTCATCCCAGGTTCACAAGGATGGTTCAACATACACAAATCAATCAGCATCATACACCACATTAACAAAACAAAAGTCAAAAATCATATGATCATCTCCATAGACGCAGAAAAAGCATTTGACAAAGTCCAACATCCATTCATGATCAAGACCCTCGCCAAACTGGGTATAGAGGGAACACTCCTGAACATAATCAAAGCCATTTATGAGAAACCCACAGCAAATATAATCCTCAATGGGGAAAAACTGAAAGCCTTCTCACTCAAATCTGGAACAAGACAGGGATGCCCACTCTCCACCACTGCTCTTCAACATAGTTTTGGAAGTCCTAGCCACAGCAATTAGACAAACAAAAGAAATCAAAGACATCCATATAGGAAGAGAAGAGATCAACCTGTCACTGTATGCAGACGACATGATACTATACATAGAAAACCCTAAGGACTCAACCCAAAAACTACTTGAACTGATCAACAAATTCAGCAAAGTAGCAGGATATAAGATTAACATTCAGAAGTCAGTTGCATTTCTGTATACCAGCAATGAAATATTAGAAAAGGAATACAAAAATACGATACCTTTTAAAATTGCACCTCACAAAATCAAATACCTCGGAATACACCTGACCAAGAGGTAAAGGACCTATATGCCGAGAACTATAAAACTTTAATCAAAGAAATCAAAGAAGATGTAAAGAAATGGAAAGATATTCCATGTTCATGGATTGGAAAAATCAATACTGTAAAAATGGCCATACTACCCAAAGCAATCTACAGATTCAATGCAATCCCTATCAAATTACCCAGGACATTGTTCACAGGACTAGAACAAACAATCCAAACATTTATATGGAACCACAAAAGACCCAGAATCGCCAAAGCAATCCTGAGAAACAAAAACCAAGCAGGAGGCATAACTCTCCCAGACTTCAAGAAATACTACAAAGCCACAGTCATCAAAACAGTGTGGTACTGGTATCAAAACAGACAGACAGACCAATGGAACAGAATAGAGAATCCGGAAATAAACCCTGACACCTATGGTCTATTAATCTTTGACAAGGGAGGCAAGAACATCAAATGGGAAAAAGAAAGTCTATTCAGCAAGCATTGCTGGGAAACCTGGACAGCTGCATGCAAAGCAATGAAACTAGAACACACCCTCACACCATGCACAAAAATGAACTCCAAATGGCTGAAAGACTTAAATATACGACAGGACACCATCAAACTCCTAGAAGAGAACATAGGCAAAACACTCTCTGACATCAACATCATGAATGTTTTCTCAGGGCAGTCTCCCAAAGCAATAGAAATTAGAGCAAAAATAAACCCATGGGACCTCATCAAACTGAAAAGCTTTTGCACAGCAAAGGAAACCAAAAAGAAAACAAAAAGACAACTTACAGAATGGAAGAAAAGAGTTTCAAATGATGCAATTGACAAGGGCTTAATCTCTAGAATATATAAGCAACTTATACAACCCAACAGCAAAAAAGCCAATCAATCAAGGGAAAAATGGGCAAAAGACCTGAATAGACATTTCTCCAAAGAAGATATACAGATGGCCCACAAACACATGAAAAAATGCTCAACATCGCTGGTTTCAAGAGAAATGCAAATCAAAACTACCATGAGATACCACCTCACACCAGTCAGAATGGCCATCATTCATAAATCCACAAATAACAAGTGCTGGAGGGGCTGTGGAGAAAAGGGAACCCTCCTGCACTGTTGGTGGGAATGTAAACTGGTACAGCCACTATGGAGAACAGTTTGGAGATACCTTAGAAATCTATACATAGAACTTCCATATGACCCTGCAATCCCACTCTTGGGCATCTATCTGGACAAAACTCTACTTAAAAGAAACACGTGCACCCACATGTTCATTGCTGCACTATTCACAATAGCCAGGACATGGAAACAACCCAAATGTCCATCGACAGATGAGTAGATTCGGAAGAGGTGGTATATATACACAATGGAATACTACTCAGCCATATAAAAGAATGACATAATGCCATTTGCAGCAACATGGATGGAACTAGAGAATCTCATCCTGAGTGAAATGAGCCAGAAAGACAAAGACAAATCCCATATGATATCACTTATAACTGGAATCTAATATCCAGCACAAATGAACATCTCCTCAGAAAAGAAAATCATGGACTTGGAGAAGAGACTTGTGGCTGCCTGATGGGAGGGGGAGGGAGTGGGAGGGATCGGGAGCTTGGGCTTATCAGACACAACTTAGAATAGATTTACAAGGAGATCCTGCTGAATAGCATTGAGAACTTTGTCTAGATACTCATGTTGCAACAGAAGAAAGGGTGGGGGGAAAAATGTAATTGTAATGTATCCATGTAAGGATAACCTGACCCCCTTGCTGTACAGTGGGAAAATTTTTAAAAATATATAAAAAAAAAGTTATAGCCATACCTGTGGTGTATGGAAGTTCCAGGGGATTGACTCTTAGCCCCAGCAGCAATCTACCCCACACCTGCAGCAAAGCCAGATCCTTAAACCCGCTGCACTGGGCCAGGGGTTGAACCCGTACCTCCACAGTGACCCAAACTACGGCAGCCAGATTACCAACCCACTGTGCCACAGTAGGAACTCCTTGATGTTCCCACTTTTGTCTGATGCTTACTCTTTTCAGCTTTTAAAATATCTTCAGTTCCAAGCATTATTTTCACATGCCTCTCACCTCCATTTCTGTTACACTAACAACCACCAACAGTAAGACTAACAACCACAGATTAAAAGAGTTAATACTGCTAAAATGTCCACCCTACCCAAAGTAATCTACATATTCATTAAAATTTTTATCAAAATTCTAATGATATTTTTAACAGAAATAGAGAAAACAATCCTAAAATTCATATGGAACCATTTACAAAGGACCCAGCATAGTCAAAGCAATCTTGAGAATGAAGAAAAAAATCTGAAGGCATTAAACTACCTGATTTCAAATTCTATTACAAACTTAGTATAATCAAAATAATGGGAAGTTCCCTTCATGGCTCAGCAGTTAACGAACCCAACTGGAATCCATGAGGATGTGTGTTCGATCCCTGGCCTCACTCAGTGGGTTAATGATCCAGCATTGCTGTGAGCTGTGGTATAGGTAGCAGACATGGCTCGGATCCTGCATTGCTGTGGCTGTGGTGTAGGCCGGCAGATGCAGCTCCAATTTGATCCTGAGGCTGGGAACTTCCATATGCCACAGCTGTGCCAGTAAAAAGCAAAAAAACAAAAACAAACAAAAAAAAAACTGTATTAGCATTAAAAACTGAGATGTAGACCAGTGAACATACAGCCCAAAAATAAAACCATGCATATATAGTCAACTGATCTTTTACAGGGTGCCAAGAATACACAATGTGGAAAGGTTAGTCTCTTCAACAAATGGTGTTAGGAAAAATGGATATCCACGTGCAGAACAATGAAACTGGAAATTTGTCTTACACCATACACAAAAATCAACTCAAAATGGATTAAAAACTTAAACATAAAAACTGATACTAAAACTCCTACAAAAAAAATAAGGAAAAAATTTCTTGACAGGGTTTTAGCAATGATTTCATAACTATGACATCAAAACACAAGCAAGAAAAGCAAAAATAGACAAGTGGAACTACATTAATCTAAAAGCTTCTAAGCAACAAAGGAAACAATCAAAAAAATGAAAAAGTAATCTATGGAATAAAAGAATATAGTTGCAAACCACATAGTTGATAAGAGGTTGATGTCTAAATTCTCCAAAGACAACATACAAATGGCCAACATGTACATGAAAAGACACTCAACATCACTAATTATCAAGGATATCAAATCAAAACCAGGAGTTTATCTCTTTACACTTTTAGAATGGCAATTATCAAAAAGACCAGTGTTCATGTGGATGTGAGGAAACTGTAACCCTTGTACACTGTTGGTAGGAATGTAAAATAGTTAAACTGCTAAGGAAAACCTCAAAAAATTAAAAACAGAACTGATATATACTCCTTCAATAGCACTTACAGGTATTCTTTCAAAAGAATTGAAATCAGGATCTCAAAAAGATACTAGCACTCTAATGTTTACTGCAGCTTTATTCACAACATCCAAGTTACAGAAACAACCTAAATGTCCACTGATGGATGAACAGATATATGGCATATACATATGATGGTATGTTGTTCACTCTTAAAAAAGGAAATCCTGATATTTGAAACATGGGTGATCCTGAAGTATGTTATATTAAATGAAAAAAAGCTAGTCATAGAAGGACAAATTCTGCATGATTCCATTTACATGAAGTATCTAAAATCACCACACTCGTAGAATCACAGAGTGGAATGGTGGTTGCCCAAAAAGTCATTGATCAAAGGCCATAAAGTTTCAGTCATGCAAGATGAGTAAGTACTCGAGAGATGCTGTACAACATTGTGCCTGTATTAACAATACTGTGTTAGACACTTGAAAATTTTTAAGAGGGTCGATCGTAGAGTAAGTGTTCTTGCCACGATGAAATCTTTTTAAGCCAAAATCTAAAATGTTTATAACATGAATATTTTATTTATCACTCTCTCTACATGCCTACTATGGGTTGGCTGGGGGCTTTGTTTCAAGCCTTCTTACTCTAAGATACAGGATGAATAGCATTTCGAAGGTAGCAAAGAAAAAGAGAGAAATGGCAAATAGACATACCGTTTTAAAACTTCCACCTAGTAGTGACTTATGTCATTTCTACTCACATTCCATTAACCAAAGCAAGTCACATTTAACTCTAAAGGGGCAGAGAAATGTAACTTTACTACATAACCAGAAGGAAAACCAGAAATTTTATATATATGCTCATAATAGTATGCTTTATTTTAAAAGTATAAATATCAACCAATATTCTTAATCTTATTTTTTCTTTTTTCTTTTCTTTCTAAGGCTGCACCTGAGGCATATGTAAGTCCCCAGGCTAGGGGTTGAATCATAGTTGCAGCTGCTGGCCTATGACACAGCCATAGCAGTGCAAGATCCAAGCCACATCTGTGACCTTTGCCACAGTTTGCAGCAATGCTGAATCTTTAAGGCTCTGAGCAAAGCTAGGGATCAAGCCTGCATCCTCAGGACAGGGATCAAACTCTCATCCTCATGGAAAATATTCTGGGTTCTTAACCCACTGAGACACAACAGGAACTCCAATTTTGTTAGGTGAGATTCATAACTATAATAAGATTTAAACAAACATAAACATCTAAGGGCAAGGTAGTTATCTTACTCATACTATTACAGAATCATTTGTCAGAATTCATGCCTACTAAGTATCAGCAACTCTGCCTGTTTGCAAATCCTGGAAGCCACTTTGTAAATTCAGAAAGGATTACTTTCAAGAAGAAAAAGATTTTGATTGCCACAGGCTGTCTCAGTCAGGCCACAGGAGATCAGAAATACCATGAACAGGGCTGACTTTCTGCTTGCACAGGTAAGTAGAAAACAGCAGAGAAAACAATGTAGCACCAAAATACCACTTGTTGCCATAAATGTCTTCTATAAGAAGAGACCATTTTTTCTTTCATTTATTCATTTACTCCATAAATATTATTGGTTGCCTTGTGTAGTACAAGGTGCTAATTGATGGAGATACAGGTAGTAAACCAGTAGAGAAATATTGAACAACTAATTGCATAATTTAGTACTTAATTTCAATTTTGATGAGAGACTGTCTTGAGAGGCAGAAGAATGTAGAATCTAGTTTCAAATGATTTTACAATTTCAATTCACTCCATTCCTAGCCATGTGATGGTCAGTAAGTTTACTGAAATGTATCTAAATCTCAATTTCCGCACATCCATATCAAGAATATAGTACTTACCAATGCAATAAGAATGCCTATATTATAAATTTGTTGTGAGGATTAATTGAGATAATATATGGAAAATGCTTTGCACACTCCTGCCAGAGTTAAATGTTTAAAAGATTTTTACTGTTACCATTGTTTTTGCTTATTTACAAAGGAAAAGTACTGGCAGCACATCATCATAAAACTAATAGAGAAAGCGCTTTTGCTAACAATTTTGCTGAAATCAGAAAACTAAGAAAAATATGATTGTTCAAACAAGTATAAAATGAATTAACATTCTTAGGAAAGCTAAAAGCTAGTAAAAGGTGATTTAGCTAAAAGTTTATAGATGACTGGCAAAGTCAGTTCTGATAAACATCTCTCTCCCATATCTCACCTCATTTCTGATCAGTCAAGAATTTACTGAAGGGAGCTCCTGTTGTGGTTCAGCGGTAATGAACCCGATTAGTATCCATGAGGGCACAGGTTCAATCCCTGGCCTTGCTCAGTGGGTTAAGGATCTGGCATTGCCATGAGCTGCGGTGTAGGTCACAGAAGCTGCTCGGATTCTGAGTTGCTGTGGCTGTGGCGTAGGCTGGCAGATGCAGCTGTGATTTGACCTCTAGCCTAGGAACTTCCATAGGCCACAGGGGTGGTTCTAAAAAGAAAAAAAAAAAATTACTGAAGGATGAGGAAATGGCATCAACTCAAATTTTCTTTGATTTTTCCAATGAAAAATAAGCCAAATACTATTATTCTCAACCAGCTTGAGGAAAGTGACACACAGTAATCCTAAAGCACTTAGCAGGATTAAGTTTTGCAGGATTCTTGACTTCCATTTAATAGGTACTTGCAATTAAAATTTACTCATCCACTTATATGGACATGTCCATATTTACTGGGAGTAAACTTGTTAGCAGTGGAAAGATTATTAGTGTTTGTGTGGGGGTAAAGAGTCACAAAGCACTCTTTGTATATACCAACTTATATTTTCTTTTTAATGTAGGGCAGATTATGTTATTCCCAGTGAGAAAACTGATGGTCTCAGAATGTAAGTTAATTGCCCAAGATCAAACATGGGTGACAGATTCTGATTCAATTTTAAACCCTCTGACTGAAACATCCAATGTTCATTTTATGCCTTGAAGCACTTATTAGTTACTCAGAAAACCAAGGACCTCTACAGAAGGGTAAGAAATTCAGAGATAATCACAAGGAAGTGGGGACATTGTTAGCAATGGCTTTAACTTTGTCAACTCTAGTCTAAATATTTGCAGCGTGTAAGAGGTTTTTAATAGTTCTGCAAAATGGCAGTGTATTATTGGACTTTTTTCTCTAGTCATAGGGTATTAATGTGCCTACAAATGCAGACTACTTATGAGTGCCTATTTGCATGGCATACATCAGAGAGTGATCCACATGTGATGCAAGGCTGGGAAGACACAGTTTGAGCCCACACAACCAACTGCCTCCACAGCTGGCACTGGCTGATAGGATGCTGCCCCATGTGTCTTCATGAGGCTCCTAAATCAACAGTAAAATTGAAGGTGGAGTCATCAAATGTGCCATTACTCTAAAAACAATAAAATGACATTGCATAACTATTTGATACACTGAAACAGCCTTGAATCACAAACAATACCTTTTAAAAAACTGTAATGAAATGTAGAAAAAAAAAAGTAATTTTTTGGAGTTCCCGTCATGGCGCAGTGGTTAACGAATCTGACTAGGAACCATGAGGTTGCGGGTTCGGTCCCTGCCCTTGCTCAGTGGGTTAACGATCCAGCGTTGCCATGAGCTGTGGTGCAGGTTGCAGACGCAGCTCGGATCCCGCGTTGCTGTGGCTCTGGCGTAGGCCGGTGGCTACAGCTCCTATTAGACCCCTAGCCTGGGAACCTCCATATGCCGCGGGAGCGGCCCAAGAAATAGCAAAAAGACAAAAAAAAAAAAAAAAAAAAAAAAAAAAAGTAATTTTGACTGCAAATCTGTCTCTTATAGTCATGATAAAACTCAATATCTTTTTCCACTTGATTATTATTATATTATAATCAATGTCAGGTTTTCACATAAAGGAGAGGGGGATAGTGACGTACTGGGAAGAGCGGTCTAAAATCAACATGGCAGATTCAGGAAACTGACAAATAGAGATAAGGGTACGCAACATGGTCACTTTGGCTAAAAATGCAGCTCTCCCACCCTCATCTACGATGCTAATGTTGGAGCATGGCACTCATGATATACCACCTTGTAACTATTGCATATATATCCCTCTTAAAGTAGTGCTATAAAAAGATACAGATTTTATACCTGGATCAACTTGATTTGAAATCTAGATAATTACCACCTGCATGGCCTTGAGTAATTTGCTAACTTCTCTGGGCCTTGTTTCTTCGTATTAAATAAGGCTGATATCTATCTACATATCAATGTTGAAAAAAAACAAGTGTTAAAGGAAGTGTGTAGAATTGATAATTGATCATTTTAGACATTCTGGCATTTCGCTGTTTGCATGGATTAAAGACTTTTCAAAATCAAATGTCAGAAGTGGAAATCTAAAACAGCATTCTGCTTTTGAGTAGTGATCCTACAAAAACTGTCTCTGACTCCAACATTATTTAGTGTAATCTCTCAAAATGTTCTTCATTGCTCTGGTGGCACATTCAAAAAAGACCCCAGTGCTTAGGGAAACTGGGACCAGAGCTGGTGACAGTCTCTGCTCTAGGCCTTAATTCAATACTTTACATGCAGAAGAAAATTCCAAAAGTAAAAATCCCTTTCCAAAATCTTTAGATTTAATTACATTTTTTATCTACTCTTAGGTCCTGGTCTCTGACATCAGGATCAAGGACCAAATGCCATAACAAAACAAAACAACAAAACAAAAAAAAACAGAACTAGAGGAGTTCCTGTCGTGGCCAGAAGAAATGGATCTGACTAGTATCAAAGAGGATGCAGGTTTGATCCCTGGCCTTGCTCAGTGGGTTAAGGATCCGGTGTTGCCATGAGCTGTGGCATAGGCCGCAGATGCAGCTCGGATCTGAGATTACTGTGGTGGTAGTGTAGTCTGGAGGCTACAGCTCCAATTCAACTCTTAGCCTGGAAACTCCACATGCCATGGTGCAGCCCTTAAAAGAAAAAGAAAAAAAAAAGCAGAACTGGAAAGCAAGAATAGAATGTTTTTCAAGTAGAACAGAACTTAGAGACAGGACTCAACATCAAATGCTAGTACACACATGTACACAATTTAATCTATTCTCAAACAACACTGAAGAGCCATAATATATAGTAATTTTTGGTAAAGGTATTTACTTCACATGGCGATTTTAAGAAGTAGATGAGATCATACATATGAAATCTGTCAAAACCAGAATCTTTGGAATGCCAGCTGGAATGCAAGATTAAGTACTTGATCCAAAGGGAGTCAAGGTATTGAGCAGATCACTGTTGAGCAGATCATTTAAGAGTTACCTCTCAACATTTCGTATGCGAGAATTTGTTTTGTTTGTAATCTTCTTATGCATTCATATTGATTCCAAATGTAATCATTTCCCATCATCTCCACCACTCCCACCTAGTGCTAGCAACTACCACATCCCTCTGGACTTCCTCTTTTCAGAGTTCCCTTATTGCTCCTTACTTCCCCATCTTCCCAAACCCATCTTCAATTTAACCACCCAATGTGATCCTTTTCTAGAAGAAAAAAAAAAATCTTATCTGGTCACTACCTTCCTCAAAATCCTCTAATAACCTCCCAATAAAATCCAAATTCCTTAGCATAGCCAAAAATATCTGGCCTCTGACTACCTCTCCAACCACACTTTCTTAAACATCACCATATCCAACGTTATACTTTGTATTTATTCTATTACTACTTATTTTATCTACCAGAATATAAACTCTACAAGAATGAAGACAATGTAGGTTTCACTTACTATTCTATCCTTAATATCTAGAAAAGCTCAGGCACATTACAGACACTTAATGACTATTTGTTGAATGAAAGAAAGCATGACTACTTCTTATCCATATTCAAAGCCAGATGTATTCGTGGCAGATAAAGTGAATAGAAAAAGAGCTCCTAACCACAGCCGTAAGAAAGACAGAAGATAGTTTTCTGTCTTTCTTACATTACAGAAAAGGCAATGGAGTCAAAAACAGGGAAAAAATGGAATCCAGAAACACATATAAAAGCAAAAATGCATTAATTGTCTATTTTTGCACAACAATGTAAATTATGGCAACCATTTATTAGGTCATAGTTCTGTAAATCAGTCTAAGGGGGCTCAATTAGATTCTCTATTTCCGGTCTTACTAATCTAAAATCAAGGTGTCAGCCAGGCAGCTGTGGGGAAGAATTCATTTTTAAGTTCACTCAGATGGCTGGCAGTATTTGGTTCCTTGCAGTTGTAAGACTGAAGTGGATATTTTATTGCTGGCTATCAACTAGAGGCTATTCTCAGTTCCCAGAGGCTATCTGCCCACATTCCTTGCCACATAGTCCCTCCATCTTCTAAGGTAGCTAAGGCATGTTCAATCCATTCCATGCTTGGACTCTCTCTGACTTTCTCTTCTGCTATCAACCAGAGAAAAGTCTCCGGTTTCAAAGGGCTCCTGTGATTAGATCACACCCCTGGATAATCTCCCTTTTGATTAACTCAAAGTCAACCAATTAGTGACATTAAGTACACACCTAATTGTGTATATGATAGCTCATAATATTCATAGTTCTAAAGATTAGGGCAGGAAATCTTGGGGCCAGTGCAGTGGGGAAGCATCTTAAAATTCTGCCTACCACAAATAACTTACCCCAGAGCAGGGGTACCCAATAGAACATTTTTACATGTTTTTCTTTGGGATCTCTTCCTTATCCTTTACAATTCAGTAGCTTAAGCCACTTCCCATTTGGAAGATAATGTGTATCCTTTCCTTTTATCCTGGCAGAAGCACTTTCACAGAGAAGCCAGCAGTCAACTGAGCTGAAATCTAAATCTATAAACAAAATGTCATGATAGCAATCAAAGAGAAAAGGCCAAATTTCCCTAGAACCTGTCCTTGATCTAATTTCCTGTGGTCATCAGAATCCTCTTACATAGAAAGGATACACAAATGCACAGCTCCTGGGCACTGACTGCATTTTCTACAAGTCTGCATCACTATGCTTGCATCAGTGTGTGGTATGGAAACACACTCCCACATTTTATTTTTGCAGTGTCTTATATCTTTCAAAATAGTTTAAGAGATTTCATCTCTATCCCAATCCTGTGAAATATGGCAACACTGTTTTTTTGATTTTACAAATGAGGAAATTGGTGCTCATAGTGATTAAAAAGTCCCATAATGATTTCTTGACAGACTTGGTACTAAAATTCATACCTCCTAATTCCTCAGCCAGTGTTCTACCTCATTCTAGACTAAAGGCAGAAATGTCAGTAGACAGAATTCTCTTATGCAGAAGTTCCTTGTTGGTGTGGATGCTGGTCTTCTGGGCCTGTTGGAACTGGTTTATACTGAGTGGCATTTAAGATCACCATGAATTGTTTGGCTAGTGCTCTTACTACAGTTCCTGGGTTTTAACATGGTACAATAAACAAAAATGCTTTATTTTATAAAAGAGGAAATATAAGATGAACTGCCTCTTGAATAAGAAGGATATATTCCAAGGAATAGCAAGAGGAACTCTCTCAGGATGCCATCTCTGACTATACATGAAACAGCTCACTGCAGTAAAAGGCAAGAGGAGCCAGAGAGGCAGGTGGTAGAGGTGTCAGTTGCTCCTGCAGCCAGGATCTGCCCAGGTAAATCCATGTAGAATACTCATCAGAGCAGTTCTATAGCAAAAAGGGCAATGAACAGAAGTCCTGACTCTCAGTAATACTCCTATCAAGAATAACAAGAGAATATGATTACAAAAGTCCGTTTTCACCTACAACTGATTTATTTGTTTAACACAGCTTCCGGACAATTTAAAGATCAAAGAAAGCTATCTATGTACAGAATTCCTAAGTGACAAAATATACATAGCTTAAAAGTGCTCGCTTTGGGAACACACTGATTCAGAAACTGATTTCAGTTTCATATTCATTGCTTATTGGCTGTGTGACTTTGGGAAATATACTTAACCGCTTTAGATTTTAATCTCCTCATCTATAAATTTAGAATATTTCCTACCTCAGAGTATTATTGTGAGGATTAAGTCAAATAATGTTTATAAAGCACTGAACTCATAGTGAGCACTAATTAAATGTTTGCTATTGTTACTACAGCTTAGTATTCAAGAATATGTTTTATATTTTTTCCAATATTTACTGGTATAAATATCATGCATTAGATTGGGGAAACTCATTTATAATTATTAAAACAAGGAAGATGATGTGTGAGAAAATTTGTGTTTAAGTTTTTAGGTTTTTAAAAACAGTAATTAATTAGTGAGATTTAATCTCAAAAACAACAAACCATATTGCTAGGCAATTATATCTGTTTGTAAACATAACTGCCAGAATATATATGAATATATTTAGCTATTATGTATCACCCAAAACAGTTTCTGCAAGAAAGAAGAGTGGGTGGAAAATGTGGCAGAAAACACTCGTTTTTAAGATTAAGTGCGAAACGTGTTGGAAAATCACCATGGAGACATTATAAACAACCAAATAACCCAGAATCTAGCCAAAGTTTGGAACTGGAATTCTTCTGTATTTTGTAAAGCAGGATATCCTAGTGCCTCAAAGCATCAACAATGATGGTATTTTAAGGGATAATTCTCCCTTCCCAAATGTCAAAATTAAAATGCCACAATATGTCTAAATTATCAAATCAGCCACTGGATGAAAGTTTTAAAGGACAAACCTCAAGTCCTATCTTTTCGCAGTTTTAATAAAAACCATTACCTAATTAGCCTAGCCGTTAGAAAATGTAAGAAAGAGATTTCTTCCAAGTAAACTGTAAAGTGTCTCCATTTCTTCTCTTTTAAGATATCATAGACTATTATGATTAAAAGGTAGAAATTCTCTAAAAGGACAAGCTAGGAGTTCCTATTGTGGCTCAGCAATAATGAATCTAATATCCATGAGGATGCAGGATCAATCCCTGGCCTCACTCAGTGGGTTAAGGATCTGGCATTGCCATGAACTGTGGCATAGGGTATAGATGCAGCTCAGATCCTGCATTGCTGTGGCTGTGGCTAGGCTGGCAGCTATAGCTCCTATTTAACCACTAGGAACTTCCATATGCCACAAGTGCAACCCTAAAAAAAATAAAAAATAAAAATAAATAAATAAATAAATAAATGGACATGCTACTAATTTTCCTAACAATAGAACAATTTCACATTATTTTATAAATAGAAAACAAATTTGACCAATAACAATTTCAGCTGGTATTAATCAGAAGACCATACATCAAAATCATCAAAATTTTTTATTTTATTTATTTATTTTTTTTGTCTTTTCTAGGGCCGCTCCCACGGCACATGGAGGTTCCCAGGCTAGGGGTCAAATCGGAGCTGTAGCCACCAGCCTATGCCAGAGCCACTGCAATGTGGGATCCAAGCCGCATCTGCAACCTTCACCACAGCCCATGGCAACGCCGGATCCTTAACCCACTGAGCAAGGCCAGGGATCGAACCTGCAACCTCATGGTTCCTAGTCAGATTCGTTAACCACTGAGCCACGACGGGAACTCCAAATTTTTTTTTATTTTGGAAAACATTTATATCTCTACAAATCATTGTAGATAAGAATCTATTATGCTGAGCATTAATGTAGAGAAAAAAAAATGTTACTTTAAGATCAAGCAGAAAGAAACAGGATCTGCCTCTGACCAAAAAGGAAATGAAATTTTTCTGCAATAATTCAGCCATAGATTCCTGAATTTCAAACAGTATAAACTGACACTAGAACTCCATTCTTAAGTGTGGACAACCTGATAATCAAGCATTTCAAATTCTCCAGAGAGCATGCTCCTGGCCATCTGTGAGCATTCAATATAAAGCGCCATTTCAGAAGATTTGATTAACCTTAAAGTCAGAAACCCCCTCTGTTCTACACCCCAATGGCCAGAGATACAAAAAGGCTAGGGACATTCTTCTGGATGTTCCCAACTTATCTCCCATTTCTTTCTTTTTTTTTTTTCTGTTTTTCTTTTCTTTTTTTTAATTTTATTTATTTATTTATTTATTTATGTATTTATTTGTCTTTTTAGGGTCAAACCTGTGGCATATGGAAGTTTCCAGGCTAGGAGCTGAATTAGAGTTGTAGCTGCAGGTCTATGCCATAGCCACAGCAACACCAGATCCTTAACCCACTGAGTGAGGCTAGGGATTGAACCTACATCTTCATGAATGCTTGGGTTCTTAACCCACTGAGCTACAACAGGAACTCCTATCTCCCATTTCTATAACTGAAATCCTGGGGTGTCCAAGTTTTGAGTCCTGGTGGTAGCATCTCAAAAGCACCAGCATTATCTCATTCTCCATTTCCCACGGCATTTACTCAGTGACATATTATTAGAGCTCTAGAATGGGCATTGGCAAGGTTAGGAGAGGACAAATAGAGAAGGGTATGGTATAAAGACATACTCTCACTCTAAATGAAGTTTTTTAGCACAGGATGGTGGAAAGAGATGTTTTATTCCTTTTACTCAGTAGCTAGACAAAAAATAATCTCAGGAATCAAGCTAAGAAACAGATACAACTCTTTAAGGGTTCAAAACTTCTTGAAGAGATGGAAGGAGAGGATGGACCCAGGCTCTGGGGTTCTGTTTATTATCTTGTAAACAAAGCAGGGACCAAGGAATACAGACAGTGGCCTATCTTGTATATTTTTACCTGGGAGTGGAAGGGTGGGGACTAAGAATGGAACATCCCAAAATATCAGCAGTAGGTGTCACTTCACCATTCTTGATCTACTCTTTTGACACAGATCATCCCTTCTATCTTAGGAATACCTCTTTAGAGTACAAATTGCCCTGAAACAGATAGTGTTTAGCCCAACAATCCACTTGTCTTTAGTCTCAGATGGCAAAAATCCAAATCTGCATTCTGTTTTACTTCAGAAACTCCAATATCCCTGGAAATCCCTGAGGAAGGTATATTCTACAAATATGTACTGTCACTTGTCACCTCAGCACCTTGTTCCCAAGAAATTCATCTCTAAGCCTCTTTCCTCTCCTCAATATAGAAACACAGACTCAAGGAGTTCCCACTGTTTTGCAACAGGATCAGCAGCATCTTGGGAGCCCCGGATGCAGGTTCCACCCCAGGCCCGGCACAGTGGGTTGGGGATCAGGCCTTGTCACAGTTAAGGCTTGGGTGGTAACTTTGGCTCAGATCTGATTCCTGGCCCAGGAACTCCATATGCCTGGGTTCAGCCAAAAATGGAAAAAGAAAAGGAAAGGAAAGGAAAGAAGCAAAGCACAGATTTGAGCACCATCCCCAAAACACAGGTAGTTAGAACGTTTAGCATTTAGTGTCATGTTAACATTTAGCCCAAAAGTTTGTGGATGACAGAATAAAAGAAGACTTAACCTACTATTACAATGGGAACTAGATATGACTAGTTGACTCCCAGCCCCAATCATGGGTTCTCTGATAAGTTCCCACCTCCTCACCTACCATGCTGCCACTGAGGGTGAGGAACCAATTCACCAGCACACAGGGACATGTCTTTCAATGTGCTCTTCTCCACGGAGCCAGGCTTCTCACAAGTGTATGTGGGGTTTTCTGGTGGGGAAGGGTGGTTATTTCTCCAATGGCCACAATAAGTACAATATGACAATGAAAATATAGACAGAAAGAGGTACAATGCCACAAGGACTAATTCTTATGTTATTATGTAGAACAGTTTAAGTCCTTAAGTGCCAAAGGTCTCCATTTCACAACAGGAGCTTGGCTTTTCCTTCTGTATAACCAAAAAGTAAATACAGAGACTTGATAGAAACAAAGAAGCAATTTGTTTGCCCCTCAAACACAAAAAAGCTATTGGCAATTTTAAGGCAGCAGCCCCTTCCCACCTACTCCTCTCCCCAGGCATGAGAGTTGTCAAAGTGGTCAAGGTGTGGAATTTCATCCTAGCTTGAGTTGAGTACAACATAGATATTATTCAGCTTAATCCTAACCACAAACTTATGAAGTGGGTACCATTTTCCCATTTTTACAGAAGAGGAAATTGGTCTGCAAACTCTAAGTACTTTGCCCATGGTCACCCAAGCCCATTTGAACCTAGGGCTTTGGTAGGCAATTAAAAACAATAATGTACCTAGATATAAGGCCAGACACTATAAAACTTAGAGGAAAACGCAGGCCAAACACTCTATGACATAAACAACAGCAACATCTTCTCAGATCCATCTCGTAGAGTCATGACAATGAAAACACAAATAAACAAATGGGACCTAATTAAACTTAAAAGTTTCTGCACAGCAAAGGAAACCCGAAACAAAACAAAAAGACAACCCACAGAATGGGAGAAAATCTTTCCAAATGAAGTGACTGACAAGGGATTAATCTCCAAAATTTATAAACACCTTCTACAGCTCCATACCAAAAAAACAACCCCATCAAAAAATGGGCAGAAGATCTAAACAGACAATTCTCCAAAGAAGACATATGAACAGCCAAAAAACACATGAAAAGATGTTTGACATCACTCATTCTTAGAGAAATGCAAATCAAAACCACTCTGAGGTACCACCTTACACCAGCCAGAATGGCCATCATCAAAAAGAATGTGGAGAAAAAGGAACCCTATGACACTGTTGGGAGGATTGTAAATTGGTGCAACCACTGTGGAAAACAGTATGGAGATTCCTCAGAAAACTAAACATAGAACTACCATTTGATCCAGCAAGCTCACTCCCAGGCATCCAGAGAAAACCATGACTCACAAAGACACATGTACTCTGATGTTCATTGCAGCACTATGTGCAATAGCCAAGACATGGAAACAACCTAAATGTCCATCAACAGAGGAGTGGATCAAGAAAATGTGGTACAGGGAGTTCCCATTGTAGCGCAATGGTTAACGAATCCGACTAGGAACCATGAGATTGCGGGTTCGATCCCTGGCCTCGCTCAGAGGGTTAAGGATCTGGCGTGGCTGTGAGCTGTGGTGTTGGTCGCAGACACAGCTAGGATCCCACGTTGCTGTGGCTCTGACATAGGCTGGTGGCTGAAGCTCCGACTGGACCCCTAGACTGGGAACCTCCATATGCCATGGTAGCGGCCCAAGAAAAGGCACAAAGACAAAAAAAAAACAAAACAAAAAAAAAAGATGTGGTACATATACATAATGGAATATTACTCAGCCATTAAAAGGAACAAAATAACAGCATTTTTTGCAACATGGATGGGCCTGGAAATTTTCATGCTAAGTGAAGTCAGACAATGAGACACCAACATCAAATGCTTTCACTGACATGTGGAATGTGAAAAAAGGACAGAATGAAGTTCTTTGCAGAATAGATACTGACTCACAGACTTTGAAAAACCTATGGTTTCCAAAGGAGACAGTTCAGGGGATGGTGGGGGGAAGTGCTAGGGTTGTGGGGTGGAAATCATATAAAATTGGATTTTGATGATCATTGTACAACTATAAATGTAATAAATTCATTGAGTAATAAAAGAAATTAAAAAAATAAAAATAAAACTTAAAAAAAAAATAAGTAAGTACAAACAAGAATGTGACCATGGTAATGACCTGAGAAAACAAGATCTAACTGGAAGAAAAGGAAGAACCCAGGCAAGAACCACAAGAAGACACAAGAGAAAGCACACCTATGGCTGTGCCTGCACTGAGACAGCAAAACCCAGCCACCAACACCCTTGACTACTTGAGTTTAGGTCTAATGTGCTAATTAGCTCAAACTGCCTTGAGTCCTGAATATTTGACACGCAAGAGTTATTGTCTCCCCTGACAAATATACTTATTTTCTGAAATAATGTTTTTATTATTTTATTGGTTCATGTTGATGAAGTCTGAAGTCAAAGTCTAAAGTCATTTACTCTGAAATGAGAAGATAGCTAACACTATTATCATGTTAAAGACCAGTTTATATCTTTTGTCACTGCTCTGATACGAGCTGATTAAAGTCTCCCATGATAGGCCACAGAGGTGTCATTTAATCACACACTATTCATGCATTTGCACTACAGCAGGAATTGGACTTATTTATAATTATGACTTAAACCTCTTAATGGAATTAGCTAAAACTAACATCTCAAATAAAGAAGCTGGATTTAAAATCTAAGCCCTAATGTCAAGATAAGGAGAGACAAATAAGGAAAATACCAGGATTGCCTTTGTACAGAATACTCCTCTTGCAAATGAGTCTATTGAAAAAAATCCAAATTTCTGATCATGCGTAAAAATCCCAATCACAAATTTATTGAATATATTTCTAAACTATAACTCAGTGTTTTTATATTGGTTTTGATTTTATAAAGAGGCCATTAAAAAAACTCCAAAAATTTTGGCTGTTACTGAATTGTGTACTTAAAAGTGGTTAAGATAGTAAATTTTATGTTACGTAGGTTTTAACACAATTTTTAATATTTTTAGTAAGCTATTTTATTAGTCTTAAAATATTTCAAAATAATATAATTTAAATTACTTATGCAGCAATAGTCTATGCATCAAATGATAATAATCATAACAGCAATGATGATAATGTTAATTTTAAAAGATTAGTTTGACAGTGTTATCAGTTATAATGCAAAATATATAAGTATCATAATTATATATCATCATTTTATATATTTACATATATAGAGGTGCTAGATGTTTTGTTTAAAAAGTTAAAGATAACAGTAACATTTGAAAAATATTTACATTAAAGTTCCTAAAAGAGTAAAGTTTATTATCTAAAAGCATATGCCTCATATACTTAAAATTCACAGGCTAGAACAACTTTTTCTCCAGATACACTGAGTAATGCATTTATGCTATGCCTAATCTTAGTGGGAAGAAGAATAATGAAAGCAAATACAAAACATACAGAGCTATGAGAGACCGATAATGATTTGATAATGATTTGGAAACAAAATTTTAACTTCTGCTTGTGAAACAATATAATCAAGAGGATTTAACCAATAACTTGGGGATCATATTATATCATAAAATATGCCCAATTATTAAATTCTCCCATTTTCCAAACTAATGGTTAAAATGATTGTAAAATGATAGGAACAGCATTTTTACAAATCATAAACAAATATGGAAACATAACTTGGTCCTTTCCAAGGAATATTTTATCATTTTTTGTAATATTTTAAATTAAAAAAAAAACCTACCCTCCCCCACCCTCAGAAAATATTCACTGTGTTACAGGGCTCTTTCTTAATATTTCAGTATTAGTTAGTTAACCCCACATGATAAGAGAGTAGTTTCATTTTATCTTCTTAACATTGTTTTGTTTGTAATAACTGAGGATTAATACCTAAAAAAATTCCCCAGGCCCAATTTTAGCCCAGACACAAAGTCTAGTGGAAAAGCTCTCACAGATTCTGATCAAAAGAATTGAATAGAACAAGTGATAAGATCCATAACTATTCTGTATATGCTAACTAGTTGTTAAATCTAACAAGTGAACATGGGTCAATTCTGTTTTCTACAACTGAATTAAGGAATCATTTAACATCAAGCATCAGTAAAGAATACTCAGGGCCTCATCTAACATAAATCTGTCCTGACGTAGCTGCAATTCATCCCAAGTTCTGTCTGCAGAGTGTTGAAGTGAAAAGAGTGGAAATATAAGAAGAAAAATGGAAAGCTTTCATGTACAAAGATTTCCTTGAAAAAATGATACAGGTCAACTCTATGTGGTGAAAAATACTTAAATTTCTAAAGATTTCTCAGCCTAATTGACCTGATAGAGAATGTGGTAGTATATTCAAGTACACTGGTACTTGACAGAGGAAAACGCTGTAGAAAACACAGACAGCTATATACCTCAACTGATAAGCCTCCGTTTTTCCAGTGTTTAAGGGATTTGATGCGAAATCTTAAACTAATAACTAAAAAACAAAGTTACTTATAAATGTGTAAGATACTCAAAATAAAGCTTAACCTGATCAGTAACAAGATGAGTTAGAAAAAGGCAAAACAACGAAGGGAAAGCATCTGAGTTTAAGGAATTCCTTGGAAAGTCTTTCCATAATGTGAAAATATTTTTTAATCATTTAAACATACAAGTAAAAACATTCCCACTTTCTCATAAAAGCATGTTATGAATGAGTCTGTGTGTGAACATGTGTTTTCATTTCTCTTAGGTAAATACCTCAGAATGAAATCATTATGTCATATGGTAAGAGTATGTTCACTTTATAAGAAAACGCCAAATTATTTCCAGAATGGTGTGCCATATTACACACCTCTCAAAAGTGTGTGAAGTGGCTGTTATTTCGCATTCTTACTGATGTTTCATAGTATCTCTTAACATTTCAGCCATTCTAAGGGGTATGTATGCTATTGCATTGTGGATTTTAATTTGCATTTTTATGTGACTAATTATCCTGAGCATCTTTGCATGTTCTTATGCTCTATTTTTATATGATTTTTATAGAATATGTACTAAAATATTTTTGACAATTTTCTTATTGGTAGTTTGCCTTTTTTAAGGTAAAATATAGTTGATTTACAATGTTGTGCCAATTAATTCAGTCATACTTACATATACATTCTTTTTTTAATATTATTTTCCATCATGGTCTATCCCACGAGATTGGATATGGTTCCCTGTGATATACACATGGACGGCCAACAGGCATATGAGAAAATGCTCAACATCACTAATTATTAGAGAAATACAAATCAAAACTACCAAGAGGTAGCACCTCATACCAGTCAGAATGGCCATCATTACTAAGTCAACAAATAACGAATGCTGGAGAGGGTATGGAGAAAAAGGTACCCTCCTGTACTGTTGGTGGGAATGTAAATTGGTATAACCACTATGGAAAACAGTATAGAGGTACCTCAGAAAACTAAATATAGAACTACCATATGATCCAGAAATCCCACTCCTAGGCATATATCCAGACAAAACTACAATTTAAAAAGATACATGCACTGGTATGTTCATTGCAGCACTATTTACAATAGTCAACGCATGGAAACAACCTAAATATCCATCAACAGACCAATGGATTAAGATGTGGTCCATATATACAATGTAATATTACTCAGCAAACTGATGCCATTTGCAGCAACATGGTTGGAACTAGAGATTCTCATACTAAGTGAAGTAAGCCAGAAAGAAAAAAGCAAATACCATATGATATCACTTATTTGTGGAATCTAAAATATAGAACAGATGATCCTATCTGAAAAAACAGAAACACATCATGGCCAAGGAGAGCCGACTTGGGGTTCCCAGGGGAGAAGGGAGAGAGAGTGTAATAGATGGGCATTTGAGGTGGGGGTGGATGCAAACTGTTATATTTGGATTGGATGGGCAATGGAGCCCTACTGTACAACACAGGGAAATGTGTGTGATTGGGTCACTCTGCTGTACAAAAGAAATTGAAGAAACACTGTAAATCAACTATAATTTTTTAAAAAGCTTAAAAAAAAAACCTTTTAAAAGTCAGGATTTTCTTACTCTCCTTCCCATTTCATGACTTTGATGTCCTTTTTTACATCTTAATGTTTATCCTTTTGCTATTTTTTATGTTTATCATTGCTTTCACAAAGAGTTTTTTATACTGGCTTATTTAAGTGATTACTTTATGACTGTGATTTCCGCCATCTTAGACCTTCTTTCTTCTTTCCTATTTAGAGGAGACCTTTCAGTATTTCCTTATGGATAGGTTTAGTATTGTTGTATTGTTTTTGTTTTTGCTTCTCTGATAAATTATTTATATCTCCTATTTTAAATAATAATCTTGCTGGGTAAAGTATTCTAGGTTGAAAAATTTTCCCTTTTAGAACTTTGAATGTATCTTGTCATTCCACTCTGAAGAGAAATCAGCTCATAGCCTTATAGGGGTTCCCTTGTAATTTACTTTGTTTTTCTCTTGCTGCCTTTAGAGTCCTCTCTTTATGTTTAAATTTTGCTGTTTTTATTATAATATGTCTTGGTATAGGTCTGTTTGGGTTCATCATGTTGGAAACCTCTGTGCTTCCTGTATCTTGATATCTATTTCCATATTTAGATTTGGGAAATTTTAAGCCATGATTTCTTCAAATACATTTTCAATCCCCTTTTCTTTGTCATCTTTTTCTGGGATCCCTATTATGCATAGATTGGCATGTTTTATATTATCCCATAGATCTCTTGTATTTCTTTCATTTTTCATCTGGCTTTCTGTCTTCTGTCCTGATTGGGTGATTTTCATTACTCTATCTTCCAAGTCACTTATTCATTCCTCTGTATTATTCATTCTGTTGCTCAATGCCTTTAGCTCAGCTCTTGTCGCAGCAAATAAATTTTCTTTCTTTTTTCTTCCTTCCTTCCTTTCTTTCTTTCCTGACTCCTCCTCATAGTTTCTAGTTCCTTTTTAAAGTAACCTGCATTACTGTTAATAGCCATTCTTAATTCCTTCAGTATTTTCATTACCTCTTTTTGAACTCAGTGTCTGTTAGACTGCAGAAGACTGTTTCATTGTTTGCTTCTTTAGGGGAATTCTCCTATTCTTTTAACTGGGAATGGTGCCTATGCTTCTTCATTTTGCTTATATTTTTCTTACTCTGTAAATTTAGGGAAAACAATTATCTAGTGTAGTCTCAGAGGGCTATTTATACGTGGGAGCATCCCTGGGTAGATTGTGTGAGGTTAAAATTTTTTGATGTGAGGATTGCCTGCTTTTAGTTTGGATGTTTGCTGCCTGTTTCCTCAATGGGTGCAGGTCATTATCGCCTTGATAAGGGGTGTCCAGGTGCACAACCTGCATGTGCCTCCAGGGAGGTGGGGGCAATGGGCTGCACCTTGTTGAAGGGCCCTCAGCAGTGACAACAACCCCCAGGGAGGTGGAGGCAGAGCCCAGTCATGGGGCCCTCAGCAGCACATGCATTCCCGGGATGGGGGGGGGGGGTCAAAGGGTGGTGCCTGGTTGCAGGACCCTCAGCAGCAGCAGCAATGGTGGGCCACGCTTTCCCAGGGAGGTGAAAGCCATGGGCAGCACCTGGTTATAGGGCCCTCCAAGGTGGTATAGGTCCCTGGGCTGTCAGGGAATGGTGGGCCATGCCCACCCCTGGAGTCTGAGATGGCTGTGAAGGCTTGAGCCTACCCCTGTAGCCCACACAAGAGGTGCTCTGCCACCTCGGAGCCCACAGGCATGTGCACACAGAGAAAGAAGTTCCTATGGTGGTTCTGCCCCTCTTCCTCTCACCGTCCCCAACCATGGTGCCCTTACTTCCTTGGCTTCAGAGCACCACTCTCTAGCCCCCTTGGGCTGCTCCCACACAGCCAGCTCTAGTCCTTTCCCTGGCACTGACCTCTAAAGCCTGAGCCTCAGCACCCAGCTCCCACCCAAGTGTCTTAGGTTGGGATGCCCCAGGCAGTAGTACCAATTGTCTATGCAGCTTTCTCTGCTTTTCCCTGTTCAGACTGGCAGTGGTCTTGGTCCGGTTTCAGGAGGACATTATTTCCATTTGGAATAAGACTGCCAGCGACCAGGCCACCACAGCCCACAGTACCTTTTTCCAAGACTTTAAGGTTCCCCCTTTATCCCAGGTTATCTCCCAGCCAATTAAGGGGCCTCCTAGTATGTAGATTCCTTTCCTCTTTCAAGCTCCCTCCCAGGAGTGCTGGTACCATACTTTTTCCTTTTTCTTTTGTCTCTCTCTCTTTTTCCCTTTGTTCTACCCGGTTATATGGAGGCTTTCTTGCCCTTTTTGGAAGGCTGAGGCTTTCTGCCAGCATTCAGTAGAACGACGTTTTTTTTTTTATGTTATTTATGGGAGAAAGTGAGATCCATGTCCTTCTCCTCAATCATCTTGATTCCTGCCCAGTTCACATTTTCAATATTGAATTATAAAAGAGCTTCATATTTTGATTATTACTCCTTTGTCATATATATGTTGCAAATATTTTCTGTCTGTAGCCTGCATTTTCATTTTAATGTCATTTTTCAATTTTCAACTATAATGGTGGATTTAGGATTGAAGTATGTATATTTTATGATGTTAAGGGAGAATACATCCTTTCCTATTTTTTGTAAGTATTTTATTACAAATGGGAAGTGATTTTGTCAAAGCCTTTTTCAGTATCTCTGAGAAAATCATGATTTTTCTTTCTCAATTAAAATGAAAAATTATATTAATACATTTCCTAATATTAACCATCTTTACCTTGTTAGAACAAATCCCATCCAGTCAAAGTACACTGCTTTCTAAATATGATGTTGTAGTTGCTGTGCTTATATTTGATTTAGGATTTTTCATTAATAAGTAACATTTATTTATAATTTTTGTGGTATATTTAACAAATTTAGACATAGACGTTACAGCTGTTTTGTAAAAATAATTTATTTATTTTATTTTCTAAGTAATTTATACACCATTGGCACTAACCAGCCTCTAAAGTGTATAGAATTATTATTCTATTATAGACTTATTCTATAATTCTGTAATGTGACCCTGTTACTTTTCTGTGTGGTATTTCTTGATAACTTTTCTATTTCTCCTATGTAAATGAATATATTTAAGCTTTCTATTTTTACTGGGATTAATTTTGGTAAACAATCTCTTTCTACAAAAATATGTATTTCATCAAAGTTTTCAATTTTATTTGCAGAGAAGTATGCCCAATACTATCTTGAGCTTCTTTTTTTAATTTCTTCTATATCTCTAATTGCTGCTTATTGTTCCACATATTTTTCTCCCTTTTCTTCTTGATTAAATACATCTGTTTATTTTGTTGATTATTCCCAGGACCTAGGATTTTGACTGACTGATTTGATCTGCTTTTCCATTTTCCACTTAATTAACATCTACCTGTTATCTTTAGTGTTTGCCCCTTTGTGTCTTCTTTGGGTGTCCCTTGAGGTTCTTTTTCTAGTTTTCGGAGTTGGGTACTATTTTTATCCTTTCCTTTATAGAAGGGTTGTGTGCTTTCTGGTACATGGATATTTATAAATATTTTCATAGTGAATTGCAACTTTTAATATTACAGAGTATCCTACGATTCATTTAATGTTAATTAGCCTGAATTGTACTTTATCTGATATAAGGATCAGAACTCACACATTCTTACCATTTCCATTTGTCTACTATATATATATATCTTTTCCGTTCCCTTATTTTTAGCCCTTTAAATCACTGTGTTTCAGCTGTATCTCCTGTATATGGTCTAGTACTGGTTTTTGCTACATAAGCCAAATTATAAATTTTTTACCTTTTTTTTTTTTTGTCGTTTTGCCTTTTCTAGGGTCACTCCTGCGGCATATGGAGGTTCCCAGACTAGGGGCCTAATCAGAGCTGTGGCTGCCAGCCTGCCCACAGCCACAGCAACATGAGATCTGAGCCAAATCTGCAACCTACACCACAGCTCATGGCAACGCCAGATCCTTAACCTGCTGAGCAAGGCCAGGGATAAAACCCGCAACCTCATAGTTCCTAATCGGATTTGTTAACCACTGAGCCACGATGGAAACGCCTGTGTTTTTTTACTTTTACTAGACAAGTTAAGCCCTTCCACCTTTATTTATATAACTAATGTACTTGGCCTCAACCCAATTATACTATCTAACAATTTTATGCATATTCTGTGTATTATGTTATACTGTTTTTTTCTCTATTTGGTGTGTATTCCTTATTAATTTTAAAAAATCTTGCCTGGTATTATTAGGAAGGTTTGAATTTTTATTATTTTGGCCACCATTCTATAATGCCTTTTATTGTGCTCTTTCTCCTTTTTATTTCCCCTTATTTACATTTTTAGTGTTTAGACTGCCAATTTAAATAGTATCTTTTGATCCCACCTACCATTCAGCAGTCTATAATAGTCTATTTTTCTCTTTCTCCCCATATTTACATCCTAATATTTAGTTGCATTTGTACTTTGTCAAAAAAAATCACACACTATTTTTCCAATCCTGGCCCCACCCCTTTAGTCTTAGCTCTAAGACTTAGCAATAAAATACAATAAATACCCACTATCTGTCATTTTACCAAAGATTTTCTGGTTGTCTCTTGGTTGGAGAAACATTGCTATTACATTCCTCAAGAAGGACTCATGTGGACAATGTTCTCTTAATTTCCCCTTCAATTTCCTTCTTCTCCCTCTCTGCAATGGATTCAAAGGCCATTACATTTTTTTTCTACATCCTTAATTACCCCCAGAACCAATGTTTCTCTGGGGCTGCCATTTCTGGTCACTTTCAAGCCCATTTCCTGTAGCTGGTGCTATGAATTACCAAGTTCTAGGTCTCTGTTGAATATACGACTTTTAATGTTAGACTTTTATTCTGAAGGTGATTTTGTTTAATGCCTCATCCATGTCCTCTGAACTTCTTTCCTCTTTTACTTGCAGTCCCCTAAGCCTCCTTTTCCTACTCCCCATACCCATAGATTTATAGCAATATGTAAGCTCTTGTGGACTTCAGCGTTTATAGCTCGACTTTCAGGAAATGTAAATTTAATAGTAGTCCCTGCCTCCTGGTAATGCTGAAGGTGTAGCTCATGTGAAGTTTGATCTGCACTTGAGGATCTTATAATTTGGAGAAACTTAGATTCAGGTAGCTATTGTTATCTACCAACCTTTTTCTAATGTTTTTGTTATAGATAATGAGATCAGTGATTTTCAGTCTTGTTTTTGTTCCAACACTTTTACTTCTAAGCTGCTTTTGCTTCATCCACAAGTTTCAATGACTTATTTTTATCACTGAGTTCAAAATATTTTCTAATTACCACTGTGATTTTTCCTTTGACCCAGGAACTATTTAGAAGTGACTTTTTAATTTCCAGACATATTAGTATTTTCTAATTATCTCTTTTTTTCTAATTATCTCTTTCTTTATGACCCTAATCAACTGAATTCTGAATTTCAAATAATGATTTTTACAATTCTTGAATTTCCTTTTTTCCTTAACTCTCTTATTTGTAGTCCTCTGCAAGGGTTGTTAAACTTTTTTTATTTCTATGATTATATTTGGCATTTTTTAAAGTCTGTTTATGATAACATTGTAATTTAAATCTTCTCTGAATTTTTTCCTGTTGTGTAATATTTTTCTTTGCTTATTGCCACATTATCCTATGTTTTCCTGTGACTTGATACTTTGGTTGAGTGCCAGACATTTAAATGACATTGCCAAAATAATTTAAGGCACAATAGGATATTATCTTCTTCCTTCAGAGAGAATTTACATTGACTCTAACAGGTGGCAATCACAGAGCATATTAATGCAATAATAGAGATTGAAAGTGAGATGATTTGAAACTGGACTTAAGTCTCTGTGTGAGTTTTCTTGTAACCCTTTCTAATTGTATGCAACTTTTCAGAGTTCTAGCTCAAAAGGAGATTGGATCAAGGGCAGTTAATAGAGCTCCCATTCCATCATCTCCCCTGGTCTCATTAAGTTGCCAAATACCCCACTTATCATTTCAGCCCCTCAGTCATATCTTTGGAATTGGCAGATACTCCATAGGGAAAATTGGAACCAAAGTCCAGGTTTATAAAGCTCATATCTCTTTTACATTTCAATCCCATAATTTTTCACTGCTTTGTATGCTTTAAAAAATATATATGGAGCTTAAAGCAATGGTGGACTATATAATACCCTCCCATTTGTGAACAATTTTTGATATCTATTTTCAGGTACCTAAAAGCCAAAAACTTGCTCCAAACACCACATCAGCTAATCTACTTACATCTATGTCCCTATATGCTGCCTTTCCTCTTGTTACAAGGGGTATACTCTCCTAGTTTAAAGCAAGTCCCTCCACTTGGTTCACTGAATTCCATCCCATTTCATCTGCTCAAGAGCCTTGCTCTAGAAGTTATGTGTCTTTCCCTGGAATAACAATACATCCTTCTGTTCTCATTTACCTCAACATACAAAAAGTGTTTTAACATAACCCCATCTTAAATTAAACAGTTTAGACTAAGTAAGTAAGCATACCCTTCCTCTATCATATTAACATTTTCTGCTCCCCTCTATAGAAAAACTTCTCCAAAGTATTGTCTATACTCATTTCATCTACTCAGTTTCATCCCATTCTCTTTGGAACCCAATATAATCAATATGTCTTCTCATTACTCCACCAAACTTTTTTTTGTGTGTCTTATTAGGGCTGCACCCAAGGCATATGGAGGTTCCCAGGCTAGGGGTTGAATTGGAGCTGTAGCTGCTGGCCTACACCACAGCCATAACAACACAGGATCTGACCACATCTGCAACCAACACCACAGCTCATGGCAATCGGAGTGGGGCCATGGATTGAACCCATGTCCTCATGGATGCTAGTCAAATTCGTTTCCATTCAGCCACAATGAGAACCCCTCTACCAAACTTTTTTAATATAGGACGTTAGTGTCCTCACATTTACAAATCCAAAGGCTTCCAATCTCATCCCACTTGCCTGATCAGGATAAAACCCAAAGTCTTAGCATTATTCACATGATTAAACCTGTTCCCCTACTTCATCCATCACACTTACTCTCTCCTCATCTCCATTTCAACCATATTAGTCACTGTGGTATACGTTCAATACAACAACCATACACCCAACCCAGAACCTTTCACTGGCTGTCCCCACAGAGAAAAGTATTTTCCCCAAGATATCTACATGACTTTTTTTCTTCACTTCATTTGGGTTTTGGCTCAAATGACAAGTTATAAAAGGGACCTTCCACACACAGAATCATTATCTGATCCCATTATTCTGCTCTATTTTTATTCCTCTCAGCATATTACATATTTATTGTCACTCTACCTAAAATGCACCTCAAGTTCAAAGTCATATCCCCAGTTCATAAACATAGTACAGAGCTATATCCCCAGCACTAACAAATATTTACTGACAGTTTTCAATAAGTATTTGTTGCATAAATGAACAAACCAGAAATAATTTGAACTACTTACAAGAACCTGGCTAGAAAATTATGCTGGTTTCAACTACTAGCCAAATTTTGTAACACTAAAGCCAAAGCAATATAGCTCTTATTAAGTAATTTTCCACTTCCCCAAATCTTAATAATAAAATGATTTTTAAAAAACGACTAATATTTTTTTGGGGGGCTGCACCTGTGGCACATGAAAGTTCCCAGGTCAAGAATCAAATGCTAACCACAGCTGTGACCTATGTAACAGATGTGGAAACACCATATCCTTAACTCACCGCAACACAGCAGGAACTCCAAAGAGCAACTAATTCTGACTTAGCTGATCTGAGATAATGAAACAGTAAAGGCAAGACCTACTTCTGGTAGACATGATTGTGCAGGAAGAACTTTACAATGTATATGAGTCTCTGGAGAGGGTGGGAAGCTATGGTACCATCCGCTTGCTCATCTAATATTCTGAGCTCCAACTTGAACCTTCATAATTTACCAGCAAATAAACTACCAAAAACATGTGGTGAGTGGGGGAGGGGGTTGCAACAGAGGAAAGTCATGGTCCAAGAGAAGGCAGGCAACACCCAACACAAAACACATACTAAAAAAGAACCCTGAGCTATTAGATTTTTTTTTTTTTTTTGCATTTAGGGTGAGAAAATAAAATGTGGATAGTTTTCACTTTTTATTTTTTATCTACAGAACCCAAACAAAAAGGTCTTTATTTTAAAATGAAACCACTTTAGATTGTTTCAGCATGACACCTGTTTCATTGAGGATGATCACAGAAGACCCAAAGAAGAGCACATAAAAATGTTCTCATGAGGAGTTCCCGTTGTGGCTCAGTGGTTAGCGAATCCAACTAGGAACCATGAGGTTGTGGGTTCGATCCCTGGCCTTGCTCACTGGGTTAAAAGATCCGGTGTTGCCGTGAGCTGTGGTGTAGGTCGCAGATGTGGCTCGGATCCCGCGTTGCTATGGCTCTGGCCTAAGCCAGTGGCTACAGCTCCGATTCGACCCCTAGCCCGGGAACCTCCATGTGCTGTGGGAGCGGCCCAAGAAATGGCAAAAAGACAAAAAAAAAGTTCTCATGAGATGAATGGGAATTTTGTAAGATAAACACATGTGGGGTTATATCACATTTACCATTGCTAAAATACAATTTTCTTACTCTGAAACTTGTTACACCAGTGTAATTGTTCAGACTTATTAACCTAAAGAAAAAGAAATGTAGTTCTATCATTCTTAAGAAATCTCCTGGAGTTCCCTGATGGCCTAGCTGTTAAGGATCTGATTGTGTCACTGCTGTGGTGCAGGTTTGATCCCCAGCCCAGAACCTCTATATGCTGCAGGCACATTCACAATGGAAATGGAAAAGGAATATATATCCTATCAACATAACAAAGCACCTAGATAAAAATATATTCCCAATCCTATAAAATTTCTCTGAGAATTGAGAAAACAGTCAATCGCAAAGGCTTTCTTCTTTCTGAGTCACTGTGACTTTCACAAAGGATAACATTTCATAGTTCCCATCATGGCTCAGTGGTTAATGAATCTGACTACGAACCATGAGGTTGCAGATTGGATCCCTGGCCTTGCTCAGTGGGTTAAGGATCTAGCGTTGCCATGAGCTGTGGTGGAGGTCGCAGATGCAGCTAGGATCTGGCATGGCTATGGCTCTGGGGTAGGCTGGTGGCTACAGCTCTGATTAGACCCCTAGCCTGGGAACCTCCATATGCTGTGGGAGTGGCCCAAGAAAAGGCAAAAAGACAAAAACAAAAAACAAAAAAACCACACTTTTTTTAGAAGTAGCTAACAGCAGAATACAGGAGGCAGAAGAACAAATAAGTGAGGTGGAGGACAGATTAGTGGAAACTACAGATGTGGAACAGAAAAGAGAAAAAAGATTGAAAACAAATGAAAAGAGTCTCAGAGAACTCTGGGACAACATTAAATGCACCAACATCTGTATTATAGGGGTGCCAGAAGAAGAGAGAGAGAAGGGGACAGAAAAAATATTCCAAGAGATAATAGCCGAAAACTTCCCTAACATGCGAAAGGAAGCACAACAAGTAGCATATAAAATAAACCAAAGGAGGAACACACCAAGATACATATTAATCAAACTGACCAAAATTTATAAGACAAAGAGAAAATATTGAAAGCAGCTAGGGAAAATAAATGAATAACATACAAGGGAACCCCGATAAGGTTATCGGCAGATTTTCAGCAGAAACTCTGCAGGCCAGAAGGGAGTGCCATGATATACTTAACGTGATGAAAGGAAAAAAACTCCAACCAAGATCACTTTACCCAGCAAGGCTCTCATTCAGATTTGAAGGAGAAATCAAAAGCTTCACAGATAAGGAAACCTGCATCCCAGAACTCCAGAGACACCACTGATCCCGTTGCACCACAGTAGGAACTCCAGGATTTAATTTCAACATCTGTAAAATAATGATAATAATGACAAATCTGCAGGGTTTTATGGATCAGAAGAAATATTTATGTGTATACTTTCAGAACATAGTAAGAGCTTGAAAATGCACATTATAAATCTCAGGTGATATTTTACTGCAATTGCCTACATATACATCTGTCTTTCATATTGGTCTGTGAGTTCCCTCAAGGACTATGCCTTATTCACTTTCACTGAGTAGTGCAGTGTCTCACATATTTGAATTAGCTAGGGAGTTAAAAACAATATTGATTGATGAGCCTTATCCTAGAGGCACTGATTTAATTGACCTGGGCTGCCACCAGAGCATTGTTGGTATTGTTAAAAATCTTCCCCAGTGGTGTTAATATGCAGCCAGGATTGACAATCATTGTACCAGGTACTCAAATATTTGCTGAATGAATGCTCTTTGTTCTACGAGACACTTCTAAGACTCCACTAAGTGTTTCATTTATATACAACTTTCACCTTGTTTAACCTTAGTGAAAGCCTATAACCTCACTGCAGGTAGCCATCTGATGAGATTATGTTATTCTATTGCACCCTGGAAGAAGCAAAAGGTAATAGATAAAGAGCTCAAGGCTGAACAAAGTTGAGTACAGTTGATTGTTCCTTTTCTTTCTTGTGTTAAGTACTACCATGTTCAAAATGAGAAAAGTCGCCTGTCTTTAAAAGCTAAGAGGAAAGGGACAGAGAAGACATGTTTGTCTTGGTTTTTGTCAAAATTCCTAATTATAGGCTTCAAATTCCTAGATAGCTTGCTAAGTATGTATTACCTCTACTATGAAAATATTGTTATTAATGAATGACCTTTCTGTTTAACAGAGCAGATAATATTTTCTCCTTCCAGATATACACCTGATATGCATATGGGGGGGGGGGAACAAATGAATAAATATATCACAGTTATATGACAGAGAGATACAGACATATATCTGCTGCTTCTAGTATTGGGGAATAACATTGATATTGAATTTGCACTTATTTTAAAGAAGTAGTTGGGATTTATGCTGTTTCTTAGTAATTAAAGTGTGAAATGCATAGAGAAGATTTGCAGTAGCTCCAAGTGCTGCCCATTAAATAATATTTGTTGTCAATGGGGTATTTATTGCCATGGATAGTAAAGTAAATTGATTTTAGAAAACTCTAAACCCTGTAATGGCTTTCTATTCTTTTCCTTTCTTTTCGTTCCTTTTTGCCTTTGATGTTCCTAAGGCAAGCGAATAATACACCACAATGTCTCCATGACTTAAAAGGATTTGAAATTACAAAGAAAACCCAAAAGCAACTTCTTAATCCCTTCCAAACCTTCTGCCTCATCTCTAAATAGCTTCCTCTGGATAATTAGTCATGTTTGAGTAGGAGGCCCAATAAAAAAATAAAATAAAATTTGGAGTTCCTGTTATGGCTCAGCAGATTACAAGCCAGACATTGTATCCATGAGGATGTGGTTTTGATCCCTGGCCTTGCTCAGTGGGTTAAGGATCTGGCATTGCAGTAAGCTGCGGTATAGGTTACAGATGCAGCTCAGACCCAGTGATGCTGTGGCTGTGGCACTGGCCTCAGCTACAGCTTGGATTCAACCCATAGTCCAGACCTTCAATATGCCACAGGTGAGACCATTGAAAAATAATAATAATACTAACTTACTTTAGAAATGGATATTTGATCAAATCTGGATGATAAACTAGAGTATTTGAAGTCTTCTTTCTTTCTTTCTTTTTTTTTTTTTTTTGGTCCCAGTAGCAGCTTAATGGGGGATCTGAGTTCTCAGACCAAGGATTAAATCCAGGCCACAGCAGTGAAAGTACTGAATCCTAAGTCTAGGCCACCAGGGAACATCCTGAAGTGCCCAATTTTTTTTAGTAATTGCATGTAATTCTTTTGACAACATCTCAAATTGGTAAATTTACACTTGCATTTACATTTTCTGTTTTTAAACATCATAGAGATCACAAATTGTCACTTCTTTGGCTCTCAGGTTCCAAGTATACCCAGGAAGAACTGGAATAGCTGAATTTCAGATTTTCTTAAATTTCACAAATTCTATGTTGAGACATAATATCAAAAAAACAAACAAACAAATCCAAAAAAAATAAAACCAAAACAAATTACTGATCAATGCTTTTTTACTCCAGTTAAGTTGTTGGTCAATTCTGTTTTCCTCTGCAACACTCATAAGCTATTTTTATTGCCAATGGCCATGCTTATTTCAATTTTTAATTAGCTATTGCTGAGAGCAGTCACTAGTAAAGTATGCTTCTGAGACCCTGGATTCCCTAAGATTTTTTGAAGGGGTCCCCAAGGTCAAAACTATGTGTATGAAAATACCAAACTGCTATTCACCTTGGTTGCTCTCATTCTCTCACAAGTATATGGTGTTTTCCAAAAGCTATGTGACAAATGTTATCACAACAGATTAAACACACAGGAGCAGATATGAGAATCTGGCTGCATTTACTAAGTCAAAGACCGGTAAAAAGGTAAAACAGCCAGTTCCCATTGTGGCTCAGTGGGTTAAGAACTCGATATAGTGTCCATGAGGATACAGGTTTGCTCTCTGGCCTTGCTCAGTGGGTTAAGGATCTCAGATCCAGTGCTGTTGCTATGGCTGTGGTGTAGACTGCAATTGCAGCTCCAATTTGACCCCTAGGCCTGGGAACTTCCATGTGCCATGGGTGTAGCCACTAAAAGAAAATAAATTGTTTTAATTAAAAAAAAAATAAAACAATACCACTTTGACACCAAGCATTTTTGGGGGGAGAAATGTGGTTTCTCATAAGAAGTATGTTAATTATGTGAGTGCATAATGGGTTTACTGTCATTTTTAAATGAATTAAATATTTTTAAATGTCTTGGTTTTAATTTCTATAGGTAAACATCAATATATAACCACATACAAAAAAGCTCTGTGGGTGTCTCAAAAATTTTTAAGTATAAAAGTGTCCTGAGACCAAAGTTTGAGAACTTCTGACTTAAAATATTTGAAACAATTGTGTCCCATATAATTTCTTCATACCTGTGAATAACATTTTCAAAAGCTATTCAATTTCCAGTCTAAAGAGATTGTCCTGACCTTCCACGTGCCAAACCTGTGTCATCTGTGCCTATCTCTTTCCCTTCCAGAAACATTTAACATACATTATGTGTAAACTCTCTAAGAATAGGAGTATCTTTTTTACTAACCCTGAAGCCTAACACTAGCCTTTAATAAATGAATAAATAAGCTGATGCCCCACAAAGCACAGTGTGAAATTCTCACATCACTTCTGAACTTCTGTTTAGAGGATAATCCTAAATGTAAAATAATAAATGCATGCAAACCCCAAACCTCGTTTAAAAAATAACTGCTTTCTACACCACAACTCCCTACCCAGACAGCTGACATCGCTGAAGAAAGACATACAAGGATGCTAACTAGTCTCACTTAAAATTTATGTGTATTAATTTGAATTGGATTCTTAGGGGACCCTGACCATCATATGATATTTCCTTAGAAAACTCACAAGCAGTATCTCCACCCCAGTCCTCACTCTAAGCTGATGACTTAGTTTCCTACTTCACCACAACTCTTACGCACAAGCATCCATGCCTTCTCTGCCCTCCCTCTTCATGTCATATATAAAATGTACTCTTCTAGGGCCAGTACCTCCACTAGACTCTATCTGCCCCCACTTACTCAAAAGCATCTTCCAGAAACTCCCTCCATGAACTGTCCCTCTGTACCAAAACATTCCTATCAGCATAAAAATGTGCTGTGATTTCTTCCATCATAAATTTGTTTTTTTCTTGGCCCTTTTACCTCTCCAGCTATAACTTCCATCATTCTGCTTCCTTCTAAGAGAAGATGGTATATAAAAATATCACAGGGTTCTTCAGTATATAGATAGGATGAAAGTAACTTGTCTTGATCAAAAAACTTCCACATAGTAAAGGTATTTGAGTCTTCTTTGATCTTTATATATTGGCCATTTAATTCACATATGGATATATTAATAACAGTCACTAAGAGTATTATTAAAATACAGAGGTCTCTTAAGGTATAGTGGGTTAAGGATCCTATCCAGCATTTTCCATATGTGGCAAGTATAGCCGAAAAAAAAAAAAGAGTATTATTAAAATATATTGAAGCATTATTATCATTATTAACAACTACATCATGAATTAATACCCCCAAAATGTTGTTTCAGAAAATAAAAAAATAGATTTATCTATGGATCCAACGTCCCAAGGATGTTATATATTTGATTGCAACATAGCCTCACTTTTTTTATATATGAGAAAAAGGTCTGTAGTTTATCTCTCTGCTTAAATTTTACTTTCAAGCCTACGATATCCTGTGAAATCCACACGAAAATGTCAACTGGCTGTATTACTAATGAAACTAATGGCATGGGGGTCTTGATGACTTATGCATCCTCTATTCCCATATAAAACAATGCATAAATCACTAAGATATGTCTTATAGCTCTTCCTTCCTTCATCCTGTAAATCGAAATAAGCATACTTGGAGTTCCCGCCGTGGCTCAGCAGAAATGAATCTGACTAGTATCCAGGAGGATGCAGGTTCGATTCCTGGCCTCACTCAGTGGGTTAAAGACCTGGCATTGCTGTGACCTGTGGTGCAGGTTGCTGATGCGGCTCGGATCCCATCTTGCTGTGGCTATGGTGTAGGCCAGTGGCTACAGCTCTGATTCAACCCCTAGCCAGAGAATTTCCATATGCCGCAGGTGTGGCCCTAAGAAAAAAGACCAAAAAGAAAAAAATAATAATAATAAGCATACTTGATCAGATGGTTTATAGAAATGTATTAAAATCGAAAGTTGTTTAATCTTCTATCCCATAAGAAACCATCCAGGTGCCATTAACTGTTAAGCTGCATGACTGCTGCTGTCATAAATGCTCCTGAAGTCTTCAGATGCACAGGTACACTGCACTTCCCAAATATTAAATTTGAATATTTAATCCTTTTCTTAAAACTTTTTGTTCTATGCCTGTAGCCAACCCAATTCTTTATACTTTTATTTAAAATTTCTACAAATCTGTACCCAAGCAGGTCATCCATAGATATCCACTTTAAAAGAAGAAAGAAAGAAAGAAAGAAAGAAAGAAAACCTTTCAGGAGAAATGACTGATTATCAGTGTCAAAGTTCATTGGGTCTCTCCTGAGAAATTAATTTGACTTTTTAACTTATGGTCCCTGTGAATTTCATAACTAGCCAGGATTTTCTTTTATGTTGGCTACTTAGGGCCAAATTAATAACTCATTCATGAACAAGAATAGAAATTATTAAGTTTACATGTTATAGCCCCACTGTAAACACCTATGTCCCATATTTTTTAAATTTACTCTTTCACTGCCATTATTAATTTCTGTAACTTTGGTAAATTTTCTATATTGTCACAAGCCACTTTTATCCATTCTAGATAAGGTAGGGGTACAAATAAATAATTGAGCCACTAAATAAATGCATACATACATATAAACAGACATACATAAACCCGGAAGAGTTAACTGGAAGACGAAAAGGAAGATATCTAAAGGTGAAAAGGTGGCTCATCTGTGTTCCTATGTCAGGGAAAATCCTAAAAGAAGGGTGTGAAAATTGGTATCGGTAGGGAGCAAGAATAGCATTTATTACTTGTTTCAGGCAGAAGAAATGGGGTTCCTTCTTAAAGAGATTTCTAAACAAAAACATTGGGTTACCGGTCAGAAGTTCTTAAAATCAAGAATTGATATTATACTATTTGACCAATTAAAATAGAAATAATTATAAATATACATGAATTTTCTTGTCATTCTAATTTTGCATTTCTACCAAGATCTGACTTTTTTAAGCACAAAAGTTACAGCAGCTGACTTGGACTAAACAGCAAGACAGAATTTTAGTGTGGACATGATTTATTTCACTCTGTTTCACACAGTTAGCCAATCTTTTTGCCTTATTTATAGTAAAAGATTCACTGTGTCATCAGATGAGCCAGAGGAAGCCAGAACAGGATTAGACATCTGAAAGGCAAATATGGATGAAGCACGTTTCCTATGGGAATTTATTATTTAGCACCAGTTGTTTTGATGACTACTTTTTTGTTTCATTAAATAATTTTACTATACGATGTCCAGTCTACTTACGTGTTTTCTGAGGTTCTGGGGCAGGAGATCACAGAGAGAAAGAAAATGAGGAGGGACAGCTGCCTGCCATGACAGAGCTAGTTTTTCTGTCTTGTCACCCATTCTTCAAGCCAAATGTTAATAACTGAAGAATTTAACATTTCAGACCAAGATCCTACATTAGAGAAAATGATTCCCAAGAATGACAGGGAAATAAACACAATAGTTACTCTTTTTGTTTTTTCAATCTTTCAAAATCCAATTAATTTTACCCTCCATTTTCTAACATGTCATAATATAGCCCAAAAAAGCCCACATCTTTTAAAATGTACATGAGGTAGTACCAACTTCATGAAATATATTCTTGTATGCCACCATCTCAGAAATCCTGGGTAAATTTTCCATCTAAAAATGTCAAATCTTAAACTTACACATCATGTTTTCCAAATCTCATCATATATCTTTATCATTTAAAAGAAAGTTTCATGGGAACAATTGACTGAAGTGGGTTTTATTTTTTTCTTCCCAGGAATTACCAAAAGAAAAATGCACTAGCATGTAGGTCACAACCATTTGATGGCCAGGGTAAGAAGCAAAACCATGTGCAAGAAGCAGCTGAGAAAGGGCTAGACTCATTAGAGTGAATTCAAAGCCTCATGGCTAAGTGGTAAAATATTTCAGAGGATCAAATCTAATAAACTAATAAGAAAGCTAAATGAATACCATATCTACTATGCACCAATTTAATTCAATGTTGCACACATGGCAAACCTCTTAGCCCAACAGTTGATAAAATAATTACCTCATTAAAGGAAGAGAGTAAGTGTAGTTTAGAAATCTTTATGGACTCGGGTATTCCCAAGAAAAATAAAAGCTTTATGTTATCCGTTCTCTACTTAATAAGAGAAATGGAAGCTTAAAAATGACATCAGATTCTTTTGGAGAGTTGAAAACAGAAATATTCTTAATAAAATAAAAGGACATAGAGAATTTTTTAAATATACGACAATTTGTATTTTTGTTTTATTCCCTACTGTATTTATGATAGTAGCATAGTTCCAAGCTTTGCTTTCTTGGTGGAATACAATACATATTTTCAGAAAATAGAATTCCAAGATTCAGTTAAAATAGGAATGAAAGAAGATATACAGATGGCCAATAAGCACATGAAAAAATGCTCAACATCACTGATCATTAGAGAAATGCAAATCAAATCTACCAAGAGGTAGCACCTCATACCAGTCAGAATGGCCATCATTACTAAGTCAACAAATAACAAATGCTGGAGAGGGTGTGGAGAAAAGGGAACCCTCCTGTACTGTTGGTGGGAATGTAAATTGGTATAACCACTATGGAAAACAGTATATAGGTACCTTAGAAAACTATACATAGAACTACCATATGATCCAGCAATCCCACTCTTGGGCATCTATCTGGACAAAAGTTTCCTTGAAAAAGACACATACACTTGCATGTTCATTGCTGCACTATTCACAATAGCCAAGAGATGGAAACAACCCAAATGTCCATCAACAGATGATTGGATTAGGAAGATGTGGTGTATATATACACAGTGGAATACTACTCAGTCATTAAAAAGGATGAAATAATGCCATTTGCAACAACATGGATGGAACTAGAGACTCTCATACTGAGTGAAGTAAGTCAGAAAGAAAAAAACAAATACCACATGATATCACTTATATCTGGAATCTAATATACAGCACAAATGAAGCTTTCCACCGAAAAGAAACTCATGGACGTGGAGAACAGACTTGTGGTTGCCAAGGGGGAGGAGGAGGGAGTAGGATGGATTGGGAATTTGGGGTTAACAGATACAAACTATTGCCTTTGGAATGGATAAGCAATGAGACCCTGCTATACAGCACTGGGAACTATTACTAGTCACTTATGATGGAGCATGATAATGTGAGAAAAAAGAATGTATACATGTATGTGTAACTGGGTCACCATGCTGTACAATAGAGAATTGACAGATCACTATAAATCAGCTATAATGGAAAAAATAAAAATCATTATAAAATTTAAAAAAATAAAAGGAATGGAAGGAAAGATCCTCCAGGCAGGGGATTCTCAAACTTGTTGCATTTTAGAAGCATTTGTAAAGCTTTAAAAACTGATGCCTGTGTTTCTTCCTCAGGATTCTGATTTTTAGTTGGTGTGCATTCAATGTCCAGACATCAGTATTTTTAAAAAAAGTTTTCAGGGTTCCTCTAATATTGAAGCAGGGATGAGAAATCACTGTTCTAAGTAAATGACCATATCAATTACTGGAGCACTCTGTAGACTAAAAGGAGCCCCATTAACAATTACACCTGAACTAAACAGTAAAACAGCCACTGTCATAGGTACACTGAGAGGTATGGTTACTCTATCACATACTAACGCTGATACATCTACAATGTCTCTGATGAGAGTCTAAACCTTATTGCCTGCCTTATCTTGCTTATTTTTGCTTTTGTTACTTTTGCTTTAGTGTCATATCCAAAAGATCAATACCAAGACCAACGTCAAGAAGAATTCGGAAAAACGTTTTCTTCTAGGAGTTTTACAGTTTCTGTTCTTATATTTAAATCTTTAATCCATTTCAAGTTAATTTTTGTCTGTGGTATAAGAGTCCAATTTCATTCTTTTGTTGGAGCATATCCAGCTTCTCCAACACCATTTATTAAAGGGACTATCCTTTCCCGATTCTTGCTGCCTTTTTCAAAATTAGTTGACCACACAGACATGAATTTATTCCTGGACTCTCGTTTCTGTTCTATTGGTCTAGGTATCTGTTTTCATACCATTATCATACTTTTCTGACTGCTATACTTTTAAAATATAGATTGAAATAAGGAAGCATGATACTTCCAGTATTGATCTTCTCCGTATTGTTTTGGCTATTCAGGGCTTTTTGCTATCCTATACAAATTATAAGATTTTTTTTCTCTATTTCTATGAAAAATGCTAATGGGGAGTTCCCATCGTGGTGCAGTGGTTAACGAATCTGACTAGGAACCATGAGGTTGCGGGTTTGGTCCCTGGCCTTGCTCAGTGGGTTAATGATCCAGCATTGCCGTGAGCTGTGGTGTAGGTTGCAGACACGGCTGGGATCCCGCATTGCTGTGGCTCTGGCGTAGGCTGGTGGCTATGGCTCCGAGTAGACCCCTAGCCTGGGAACCTCCATATGCTGTGGGAGCGGCCCAAGAAATGGCAAAAAGACAAAAAAAAAAAAAAGAAAAAAAAGAAAAGAAAAGAAAAAAGCTAATGGAACTTTGATAGAGATCGCATTGAACCTATAGATAATTTAAGGTAATGTGGACATTTTAACAATATTCATTTTCCCAATCCATAAGCATGGAACATCTTTCCATTTATTCGTGTCTTCTTCAATGTCTTCGATTAACGATTTTCAGTTCTCAATAAGGATTTCTTTCTCAATTTCTCTTCCTGATAGTCTGTTTGTAATATATAGAGACATTGCATTCCTTTGTGAATTGATTTGCCATAATAGTATGTTCTGATTTCCATCTCTTCAGTAAACCTACTGTAAGTTTTTGCTTTGTGGTTACCATCTGGTTGACATAAAACATCTTTTACTTATAATAGCCCATTTTAAATTGACGACATTGATTGCATAAAAAAACACTATTATTCTATTCCTCTCTCCACATTTTTTATTTCTGACTTCATAATTTACTCCTTTTTATATTGCCTATTAACAAATTATTGAGCTAGTCATTTTTAGCATTTTTTCCTTAATCTTTTTATCAAAGTGGTTAATATACCACTGTATTCTAGTATTAGAGTATTCTGAATTTGACTATGCTTACCTTTACCAGTGTGTTTATACGCTGATGTGTTTCTAATTAGTGTCCTTTCATTTCATCTTGAAAAACTCTAACTTGAGGAATTCCAGCATTCCTTGCAAATAGGTCTTATGGTTATGAATTCTCTCAGGTTTTATTCACCTCAGACAGTTTTTAAAGGACAGTTTTGTTGGGTGAAATATGCCTGGTTGGCAGTTTTTTCTTTCAGCATTTTGAATATATCATCTACTCTCTCCTGTGCTGCAAGACTTCTATTGAGAAATCCAATGGTATCCTTATGGGTGTTCCTTATATGGGAATAATTTCTTTTCTCCAGCTTCTTTCAAAATTCTTTCTTTTTTCTCTTATTTTAGTTTTATTATAATGTCTTGAAGATATTATAAGTTGAAATTTTGGAGGAAAATCTGAGCTTCATGAACTTAAGATATCCCAATCTCTCCCCAGATTTGGAAAGTTCTCAATCATTTTTTCTTTAAATAAGTTTTCCACTCATTTTCCCCCCTCCTTTCCTTCAGGGACTTCAATAATGCATACATTGTTTTGCTTCATGGTGTTATACAGATAACATAAGCTTCCATAACTCTTTTTCATTCTTTCTTTCTTTTTTCTCCTTTGACTGGTTATTTCAAATTGTCTGCCTTCACAGATTCTTTCTTCTGCTTGTCAAGAATGACGTTAATGCTCTCAACTACATTTTTCATTTCATTATTTGTATTCCTCAATTCCAAAGTTTCTGTTTTGTTTATTTCTACTCAAACTTCCCATCTTATTCATGTATTGTTTTCCTAGTTTCATTTAATTGTGTTCCCTTGTTTTCTCATATATCACTGAGCTTCCTTAAAACAACTATTGTGAAGTCTTTGCATTGTCAATCACAGTTATCTATTTATTTAGGGCCAGTTACTGGAAAATTATTGTGCTCTTTGGTGGTATCATGTCTCCTTGTTTTTTCATGTTTTTTGATGTCCTGCATTACTGTCTTCACATGTGAAGAAGGAATAGCCTACTGCAATCTTTGCTGACTAGCTTCAGGACAGAACTATATTCTGCCAGCCCTGCTAGGAATTCTGAGGCTTTCTCATCTCTTTTCTATGGAAGCGTCTGATCCATACTTCTTATTCTCTCTTAAGAGGGAATTCTTAACATTGTTTGCCTACCTTCTCTCAGTCTACAAAGTCAAGGTGAGTGATGACAGCCTCTCATGTTCTTTCCCTCCAGTGGTTCTGTATGCTCAAGTTTGTGTGCTGTCTCCCAATCCCAGGGTAATGGGTCAACTTTCTGTGCATGCTCACTAGTCATCTGCCTAAGCTCTGATTATCTGCCTTTAAGGACATACATACACATAGGGAGCTGGCCACAGGGTAAGAGGTCAGATGTGCAAAATGTTGTGAGTGACTGGGGGCCAAGTGGAGGGATCTGCAAGACTCTCTTAGTAGTTCAAAGGTGAGCTTCTTGATGGAGTCCACAAATCAGTAAGCAGGATCCATATTCCCAAATACCAGCAGTGAGCAGCTGCAATCCCTACTTGTTTGAAAAATCAGTGACGGTTCCAAGAACCAGCTCCACATTCAATGAATGACCTCTTATTACCCAAGGATCATTTTGAGTATATCTAGGACTGATGAGTGATTTGCTGAGCTGTTTCTGTATGTCTATCATTGTATAAGAGGGTATGGTAAGGGCATGATAAGGTCTTTAACTTTAAATGGTTTATGCTCTTTTTTTGTAAAGATAACTTCAATAAAAAAAGATTAAATCACATAGAATAAGCTATAAATATATCCAAAACTCAGTCAAGACCATCATTGTATGCTAAATTACCATAAAAAATCAAATCTTAATCCTATAATTGGATGTTGTTTTGAATCTGGCCTCAACTACTTCCCAATGTTGGGATTTTAGGAATATTATTTCATCTCTTGATTCTTGGTCTTCTCATCTGTAAAAGGAAATTATGGTACTTATGTCAGAGTTCTTTGGAAGATAAAATGAAATGAGGCACCAGAACATAATGCCTGACATAATATAGGCTCATGATCAACACCAGTTAATTCAGTTGCTTTAGAAAATGAGAAGGATCTGGACCAGAAAAAAAACAACAACAAAAAAGACTGGAGATTTCCAGAGGGAAGAGAATTAATCTAAAGTATTAAACTTGACAGGGATATAAATACTGTGGGTTTTTTTTTTTTCTTTTTAGGTTAAAATATATCTGAAACTCTGATAGTTTTGTCAGTTCAAATCATCAATATACTCATTTCTCAGTCATATCAGAAATATTTTCTCTGGTAATATTTGCTAAATATATGCCAGTTCAGAATTTTTTGGCAAAGCAGGTGGAGACTACTTGGACCATTGTATCTATTTCAGATCCTTACTTAGAACCCCATGAAATGTTACATATTAAAAATGGAATTCAAAGCTTGCTATTTATCAGCTCATAAGTGATTTTCCAAATTGATTGTCACCTTTTCCTAATTTGGGACTGTGTTTTCTATTTCAAAGTGAAATGTTGGCATGCTTACTATTTTTTTTTTCCTTCTTCAAATCTGGATGCCCAACTGTCAAACTTCTAAAATTTTACTTCCTACAGCAAGATGAACATGTTTTTAGATATACTTTAAAATTTTTCCTCTAACTTATTTTGCCAAAGCAATGGAGTCTTTAAGACAGAGAAAGATGCTTGCAACAAACAGAGGAAAAAAAAAAAAAAAGAATGAAACCTTGCCAAAGACAGGCAGTTTATAAACTACTTAACACATGGAAGGGGTGGCTATATTTCCAAGAGCTCACAAATTCTCTGTGGCTTTTTTATGTTTCATATTTTAAATTTTAATCCTGTAAACTGTGTTTAGAATTACATTATTAGGGAGTTCCCGTCATGGCGCAGTGGTTAACGAATCCGACTAGGAACCATGAGGTTGCGGGTTCAATCCCTGCCCTTGCTCAGTGGGTTAAGGATCCGGCGTTGCCGTGAGCTGTGGTGTAGGTTGCAGACGCAGCTCGGATCTCGCGTTGCTGTGGCTCTGGCGTAGGCCGGTGGCTACAGCTCCGATTCAACCCCTAGCCTGGGAACCTCCATATGCCGCAGGAGCGGCCCAAGAAATAGCAACAATAACAACAACAACAAAAAAGACAAAAAAAAAAAAAAAAAAGAATTACATTATTAAAGTAAATCCATGAATAAGCAGAATTTTGTAAGAAATTCAAGTCTATTACATTTTTAGGTCACAAATAGCCCTAACTTAAAGTGATATACATTTGAAACACAAATTCTGACTCTAGTTAGACTTAACTTAAAATCTAGGTCTGCCATTCACTAGCTATGTGATTTTGAACAGAACATTTCTTATCCTAGAGTGTGTTGCCCAATCTGTGAATTGGAATAATAATAAATAATGACCGCATAAGAGTCCATGAAGATCATAGTAGGTAGTGAATATAAAATGGCTGGAGGCCACATCCAAACCACCCTGAACATGCCCCATCTCATCTAAAAATCACTGGAAACTGGGAGTTCCCATCATGGCTCAGCAGAAATGAATCTAACTAGTATCCAAGAGGATGCAGGTCTGATCCCTGTCCTCGCTCAGTGGGTTAAGAACCCAGCATTGTTGTGAGCTGTGGTGTAAGTTACAGATGCAGCTCAGATTCTTCACTGCTGTGGCTGTAGTATAAGCTGGCAGCTATAGTTCCAATTTAACCCCTAGCCTGGGAAATATGCGACAGGTGCGGCCCTAAAAAGACCAAAAAAAAAAAAAAAAAAAAAAAAGAAGAAGAAAGAAAGAAAAATAAGTAAATAAATAAATAAATAAAATGACTGGAAACTAAACAGAGCTCATTAATTATATCTATTATCATTTTTATTTGCAAAAAGAATTAGTTATCATTCATAGCACATGAAAAATTATTTGAGGGATGTTGAAAATATGCAGTCAATTTTAGCTCAGAGACCCAAAATATGAAGATAAATAATACAGATGGTATCACAAAATAATACATAATGGAGATCTAAATGACTAGGACAAGCAACAGATCTGTAATTGTTCTTAGTATTAAAATATCAGTGTTTTATTTAGTGAAAATTGGTTATTAACTCATTGTCTCCAAGCAAAAAGAAAGATTCTGCCTCATCTCATTTTATCTTCCAAAGAACTCTGACGTAAGTACCACAATTTCCTTTCACAGATGAGAAGACCAAGAATCAAGAGATGACAGATTCCTCACAAAGTCCCTTCCTCTGGTATGCAGTTGATAACATAAAACTGGAACCTCAGGTCTATGCATTTATATTAGCCCCCAAAACAGAAAATTTCAGAAGACAATAAAAAGAGTCTCAAGCTTTGTTTATTATCTAGGCTTTATAAAATACAGCCATGACAAGAGTGGACCATCCTGACATAAATCTGTGAAATAAGTAAAACAATCACTCAAGGAGCCCTTTGTCAAAAAAAAAAAAATTATGAACAATTAACCCCTGCTTACTAATGATGTCATAAATGTATGTTTCTGTAACAACCCTTGTTAGCTATTTTTAAAACTCATGATTAAATATAGCACACGTTCCTACATGAAGAAATTAATATATTTCTACTAAACCTATGAAATACTGAGTACTATGAAATAGTGTCCACCAGGTTCTTATGATATGGTGGATATACACAAAAAGGTGCATATCAGACAGTTCACACTAAGTTGCAAATGACCACCTTCAGCCTTAGTCCTGTCCTAGAGAATTATTATTAAGATCTTCACTGTTAACAAATGCAGCAGGGAGTTCCCATTGTGGCGCAGGAGAAACAAATCCAAACAGTATCCATGAGGATACAGGTTCAATCCCTAGCCTCACTCAGAGGGTTAAGGATCCGGTGTTGCTGTGAGCTGTGGTGTAGGTCATAGATGAAGCTCAGATTCTGCGTTGCTGTGGCTGTGGCGTAGGCCGGCAGCTGCAGCTCTGATTCATCCCCTAGCCTGGGAACCTCCATAGGCCAAGGGCACAGCCCTAAAAAAAAAAAAAAAATGCAGCAAATAGCACTAGAATTGATGGCAAGAGACCTGGTTTATAAGCCAATTCTTTGGGTGACCATGTTACATCGTCACTTAATCTCTCTGAAACTCAAGTGGTTCACTAGTAATATACCATGCAGCCCGAATACCTCAGGCACTGTTGTGAATGTTAAAATGAGTTGACACATGAGAAATTGCTCTTGAAGAAAACAGACTCTCCTGCCGGGAAGCTGCTCCCAGCTGTGTCCCTAACAGCTGCTAAATGTTCATCGATCTTCCCAGAATGGATCCTCCAGTTTTCCTGTTCTAATTTCAGAAACTGATTTCAACCTTCTTCTTTCTTCCTTCCAGCACCTGCTCCTATCCTCCTGCAGTTACAAAACACAAGATCATATCAGAAGAACTGCTCTTCTTTCCATGGGACAGTATTATCTTTACTGATGGATGTCAATGTCTGAGGCCAGAAATATGGCCTAGGACTCCTGACTTCCAGCACATTACTCTTGAAATGCCATACTGCATCTGTCTCTACTCAGAAAGACTAGACCAGGGGAAAAAGACACTTCCAAGTAGAAATGAAATATTTCACTACCCAGCATTGCCATACCACCTCTACTCATCCATTTGCCAAGAGGTCAAAATTACCTTAATTACCTATCTTGACAATACTGGTTTATCAAATAATCAACTTATTCCTATTCTTTTCCCCTTCTTCTATATTCCAATGTTAAATATCATTGTTTAAATTTGAAAAATATTGATGATGTATCCGTAAATATAGAGTAGATGTATTAATGATCTGGTGTGGTTACTTAACAAGAAGTAATGCTGAGTAGTTATGTTGTGAGCCACACAGAAAGAAAATCATGGACATGGAGAATAGATTTGTCGTGGGGGAGTGGGGGAGTGGGATGGACTGGGAATTAATAGATACAAACTATTGCCTTTGGAATGGATAAGCAATGAGACCCTGCTGTATAGCACTGGGAACTATTACTAGTCACTTATGACGGAGCATGATAATATGAGAAAAAAGAATGTATACATGTATGTGTAACTGGGTCACCTTGCTGTACAGTAGAAAACTCACAGATCACTGTAAACCAGTTATAAGGGAAAAAATAAAAATTGCTATAAAATTTTTTAAATTAAAAATTTATTAAAAAAGAACTATTTCCTTTCCTCTAGGTGTATATGCTGGTACTACACTGAAACTACAAACTTGGAACAATAAAGATCTCATTGTCCTCTGAAGCTCTTTAGAATTGATGCCTTCCAAATCCAGAGAGTCAGGCTGAACTTTGCATAGATAATCTTTTGTGGTACAAGCTCTTACTGCCTCATATAACTTCACATCTTTGTTTCTAGGCAACCAGAAGATAGAAATATGACAACCTGGTATTTGTAATGTAGAATCATGCTGGCTTCATTATCATTTAACACAATAGTTCAGCACTTTATTCAAGCTTATAGGTTTAAATTAGGCCTTAGTCGATTAAAACAAATAAAGAACTATAATATACTTCCCATTCAATCAACATTTATAGGGTTCTAACTATATCATATACCATTTATGGGAAAAAAATAAGGCAAGGTCCCTTTTCCTGAAATGTCTTACGCAATTTATTGGGGAGCTCTAAAATATATATAAATATCTAAATCAGATAGTTATAAGTGTCACAAGATAGGGATTTCCACACTTGCTAATTTCTTCATTTATTTATTGTAATTACTGAGTGCCTGCTATATGCCAGAGACTATGCTATATAGGGGTCTAAACTTAAGTGCTGTATTGTCTCTGCCCTCTAACCTTACAGTAAGAAACTAATTTTTATATCATCATATGATGAGTGTACTCAATGCTCAGATAAAATATATGGCAACACATAGAGATATTTAGGCCTTGTCCTTATGCTAGAAATGCATTCTCCACCCCTTACTTTACACATATAATCCTTTGTCATCCTGGTCATCTACTCACCCTAGAGGACAAAGCTCAATTCTCAACTTCTCTGATTCCACCTTTACTACACATTGCATACCAATTTAGTTGCTCTATGTCCTACACATCTAACCTAATACTTAACAAATAGTTAGGATACCTGGAGATTTTCCTTTAAGGAATGGCTTTGCAATGAGAATACTAACTGATACTCTACGGTATCATTTAGATTTTCTAAAACCTGTATCATTCTCCTTGAAGAACCAAGAAATACTGGCTACTCTCTATATATGGACACTGACCTTTGGTATTCATTAAATCCAATTCTTTGTGGAGTCTAAACTACACAAATTAAATCTGACACAAGTACAGCTTATTTCCAATTTACCAGGAGACCATCCTTAGCATAACAAGTTAATATACCCAGTTCAAAGGCTGGAGCATCTTGCCTAGTGAGATCCTGAATGAACATCAAGTACTTATGAGGTTAACACAAAATGTTTGGCTTCTTCCAGCTCAATGAACTTTAAAAAGAGAAACCTCTCCATGTTATCATACTACACATCTGTCAGGCTTACTCACAGGAACTTCACATTCTTCCCATAAATTAGACTGTTAACTGCCCTAAAATATCTCCTTATTGAGAGATGACATGAAGCATCAGTTGTCTACAGAAATATTAGTCCTAGAGCAATATCCCTCTCACCACCTCTCTCCTTGCTAAGTACTTTTTATAGAATCTATTTCTAGTTTTCTTGTCTTTGCTCCTCTTTTTCTCTTTGATAGCCTGGATTTATTACCTTCAGATGTTTCAGTGCACAGAGTCTCAAAATTATATTAAATTACCAAATGTATAGCAGAATTGTTGCAGATGACAGTGTTTACCTAAAATATTCAGAAGCTGTTTCCCTTCTTTTAGACAGCCAATTTATTTGCTCATCAAGACCTGTTTACGTAATAGAGTGAAACACACACACACACACACAAACACATTTTCTGAGCATAGAACTGTATATGCAAAACAAAGACAGTAGGGATATCAACAAATTCACAAAAATTTTAATGAAGATTATATATAGAAGCAAAGGAGTGTTATGGTTAAAAATGAAACCAAAAAGCAAATAGCCTATATCAGGGTTTTGATTACCTATTGCTGTGTAACAAAACATCCCAAAACTCAGTGGCTTAAATCAACACTTAAGTATTCTCTCAAAGTTCTGTGTATTTGGGGTTCAAGAGGTGGTTTTCATTGGGAATCTCTCACTGGGTTCAGTTAAACAGCATGCTGCAGGAAGGCTGGAACTCTCTGAGGTCTTAACTGGCCTAGACATCCAAGATAATACCTTCATTCACATATTTTTACCTCAACTGGGAATGGCTGAGGAATAGCTAAAGAATATCCATGCATCTCTATTTCTCTATGTGGCCTTACTGCTTGGCTACCTTGGGCATTTGCTCAGAGTACGGCAGCAGCTGGCTTCTCCCAGAATACTTGTTCCAAGAGACCTAGGTAAAAAGCTGAAAGACAGCTTATGACCTTGCTTTAGAAGTCAAGCAGCATCACTTCTACAACATTCCACTGGTTAAAAACAAGTCACAGGGCTGTCCCAGATTCAAGGAGAGGGAACTGCACAAGAGCATATCCTCATACAGACATGGCTCAGGGATGGGCCATATATGGAGACCAAATAGGTCAATCTCTAACTATATTTGCTTAACGAGTGATATTTTAATTGAATTCTAATGTATATGTCAAAGAATTGGCAGAGAATAACAATGGATTTTATAGGATGATGTCTCACAATGATAGGTAATACTAGCAAATGAAAACATATGCGACTTCTAATTTTCTATATTTCTAAATATTTCAAATAAATAAAATGTAGAGACAATTCTTAAATCTTCACTTAAGTCAGTATGGCAAATCACTATTTCTTTTTAAAAATAACTTTGTAAGGGTAATAAAAAGCATTTGTTGCAGACTTCAATAAAAAGGTTGTCTGAAAAAAAAAAAAGCACCTGATGCATTTGAGTTTTCTCTTTGTTGCTTTGGCACACATTCCAATGAGCAGTAGGCAAGCAAAAAAGCATTAAAGAATAATATACCTAAAAGATGGCATAGAAAAATGAAGAGAGCTATTCCTTCCTGTGACTACAAGAAATGTAAAAAAATGGGCTACAACTTGAGAGAGCCATGGACGTCAAAGGAAAACAATCTCTTTACCACAATATAAAAACATACTCTTCGTCTATAAACGTTTGTTTTTCCCTACTGAAAAGGCCTATATTGCTTACAGTTGAGATCAGTATGACTATGCATACTAATAATATGGCTTATTCCAGCACTCACTATTTGGTTAGAATTTATAACTTGATTTGGACCTGACTAGAGATGTGATTCTGTTGACTAATCCACTTTTGTCTTGAAACAAGCAGATTATGTTTGTCAGTTTTTGAATGCTATTAGGTTAATTCAATTTAGGAAAGCTAATTGGTTTAGTGTGTTATTTTTAAGAGGAAAAATCATTCCAAACCTAAGAGATGTACGCCTGCCTGAAGAGTTTAAAATCAATGAAGTTCCCTCTCATAGATGTACCATGATCCCAGGCATAAATCGAATGCTCCCCATGGTTCTGCAGTTTTGAAAATCTGATAGGATATCAGAGTTTGTAGGCTGCCTGAAAATAAAGATTATAATTTTTTCTGATCATGTTAGAACAAATAAAAAATAACTTCTTAAATAGTTAGGTAGATGACATGCTTCATGCATGTCTATATCCTTGGGCGTCATTAAGTCTAAAGATTATTCTGATGGCATGAGGTTAAACTGATCTTTTTAAAACTTTTCACTAGTTTCCATCGTGGTTCAGTGGTTAATGAATCCAACTAGGAACCATGAGGTTGCGGGTTCGATCCCTGGCCTTGCTCAGTGGGTTAAGGATCCGGCATTGCCGTGAGATGGGGTGTAGATTGCAGATGCGGCTTGGATCCTGAGCTGCTGTGGCTCTGGCGTAGGCCAGTGGTTACAGCTCCAATTCAACTCCTAGCCTGGGAACCTCCATGTGCCACGGCAGCGGCCCAAAAAGTGGCAAAAAGACAAAAAATTAAAATTAAAAGAAAAAACTTTTCAAGATGTCAGTATAAACATGCAAGTGTGCAGTATTCCAAGATGTGAGAGTTTAAGAATCTCCACTGAGGAGTTCCCGTAGTGGCTCAGCGGTAACAGCCTGACTAGTATCCATGAGGATGCAGATTTGATCCCTGGCCTCATTCAGTGGGTTGAGGATCCGGCATTGCCATTGCTGTGATAGTGGTATAGGCTGGCAGCAGCTCCAATTAATTGACTGATTGATGGGATTTTTTTTTTTTTTTTTTTTTTTTTGCTTTTTAGGGCCTGCAGCATGTGAAAGTTCCCAGGCTAGGGGTCAAATCAAAGCTGTAGCCGCCAGCCTACACCACAGCCACAGCAATGCAGGATCCAGGCTTTGTCTGTGACCTACACCACAGCTCATGGCAACACTGGATCCTTAACCCACAGAGCAAGGTCAGGGATCAAACCTGTTCATTAACCACTGAGCCTCGAAGGGAACTCCCGAATATTCTTGATTATTCTGTAACATTCAGGAATTCAGATAATGCTTTTAAGTCACTCACACCTCAATAATGGACTTATGTCTAAACTGTATGGACATCACTCTTTTTCCCAATAACCATATATGTGTCCATATTTTAACATGGACAATAGCGTTTCAACACAGGAGATAAACCACAACCCAGATAGTTCATTGCATTACAGTATATGTTATTCTGCATATTTTCAGGGACAATAAATGTGTATTTTTCTCTTTTTTGACATACCCACTTTCAAATTAAGAAACAGTATTCAGATATTTCATTATCTATAGCTATACTCTCATCTCAACCCATGATGCTTTTTATTACTGGTTATTTGGGGGGTGGGTTGTTGTGTAATATCAATCATTAAAAAAAAATCCTTTGTATTGAAAGAGGCAGATGTATCAGGATTAGTTTGTTGAAATGGAATCTATTAAGCCAGTGAATATGTACAAGTCTCTATTCTGGAGCAACCAACAATTAAGGACAGGAAGACTGAAAAATATTTACTTTTTTGTGACTCTGTGTGAGGTAAGCAAGAAATGAAGTAGGAAATTGACAATGAACAAAGAATTCAGTTTGCAATAAACCACAGAGGCCTAATTTTTTGTTGTCCTGGTAACAGCGCCACCTCCTCATAACAAGGATTTTATGATGAAAAAAGGACTTAAGCAAATGAAGAAACAATGGGTTAAAGGTAGAGCAATAGGATTTCTTCTTGTGGCTCAGCGGAAATGAATCCGACTAGCATCCATAAGGATGCAGTTTCGATCCCTGGCCTTGCTCAGTGGGTTAAGGATCTGGTGTGGCCGTGAGCTGTGGTGTAGGTCACAGAAGCGGCTCAGATCTGGCATTGCTGTGGCTGTGGTGTAGGCCAGCAGCTACAGCTCCGATTCAACCCCTAGAATGGGAACTTCCATGGGCTGCACGTGTGGGCCTAAAAAGACCAAAAAAATTTTAAAAGAGCAATACATGGTCTGGATCAGGGATAGCAAATTACTGACCACGGTCTCTTGGCTTTGAGGCCTCAAGCTAAGAATGGTTTTTCCATTTTTAAAGGGTTATTTAAAAAAAGAAAGAAAGTAAGAAAGAAAAGGTGGAGGAGACCATGTGTAACTCATGAGGACTAAACTGCTTTCTGACCCTTTGCAAAAAGAGATTACAGACCCCTACACTGTATCACTATAACTTGAAGGATGCTTGCAGAGAGCCTGAGGAGAGGTTCGCATGATAAGTAAAGTATAGGAACACAAGGAGCATGGACTTAGATTCTGCTTCAAGGAGTTATATTGTATCTTTGTGCTTGCAAATAACTGAGGTATTGCACACCTGTTGTATCTCTGGCTGAACATGCTTGTAGTCAGTTTAATTATTTAAGTGTTTGTAAATTTACACACTGCTCAACCATAATAGTCTGGTAGATACTGTGAATTATTGTTATATTAGCTCCTCACTTCTTCTCCAAGGAAAAACCTAGAGACTTCAAAATTACAATAACCAGGATCCCTTACAGCTAAGATTTTGGATATAAATTAGGTTCTACTACTTGGATAGCCTCAGATGAGATTTGAAAATTAAAAGCTATCATTACCAACAAATCAGGTCATGGTGAAATGATGGTTAAGACAGTTCTGGTGACTGGCGCGAATACCTTAGTGTCCAGTCACCAGTCTGGTGAGTGTGAAGACAGTTGTGTGAGCAGTATCATGGAAACATAGTGGCTAACAGATGACCATATATTTGGTTCACGACTATAATGATCTGCTCTTCTAAGTCCTTTTACAGACTTAAATAAATCCCTGTGTTAAATCTCTATGTAAAATTGGAGTGATTTTTATTTCCTACCCTAAACCCTGATTGTAATAGTTAATGAGTCAGCTGCTATGACCTAGCTACACTTGCCTCTTCACTAATTCCAGTGATGATCTTTCCAGTACTAATTCCAGTGATGATCTTAAAATGATCTTTCCTTCCTCTTCTCTGATGATTTGCCTCAGTCAAAAACATCTTTTTTTTGGGGGGGGGGTTCCCTTCATGGCATGGCAGAAACGAATCCAATAGAATTCATGAGGATTTGGGTTCAATCCATGGCCTCGCTCAGTGGGTTAAGGATCCGGTGTGGCCATGAGCTGTGGTGTAGGTCGCAGACCCAGCTCAGATCCAGAGTTGCTGTGGCTGTAGTGTAGGACGGCAGCTACAGTTCCGATTCAACCCCTAGCTTGGGAACTTCCACAGGCCACAGGTGCAGCCCTAAAAAGCCAAAAAAAAACTTTTTGGAGACTCTGACTTTAAAGATTACATCACGGTTCTCCTTCCAAACTATAGTAGAATTATTTCACCTTGGGCAATAATACTAGAAGCCTCCCCTTGTGGCAGATAATTGTATACGCATCATTTTCAAGTTCATACTAATATTTATGTTAGTATGCTAACATATTGTAAACATTTAACATTTATAACTTCAGTACAAGAAAGTTCCTATGTTTCTCAGAAACACTCTGCAATGCAAAGCACACTGACATGCACTATCAAATAAACTACAATCCTACAAAATGCCCACCAGAAGGGAATGAGAGACACAGGTCAAGAACATATTAGAGCAGAGTATGAGGCAGTATACCAAAGCCCAAGTAGAAAATGTAAGCAATAATGCTTAGCAAGTGTCTCCATAAAAAAAGAAAAGGCTGGAGGCATAGCAGCAGCAGCAGACAGTCCCTGGTGAGAAGAACTGAGGAAGATAAAAATAGTGAGAACCAAGCAACCATGCTCTTTGGAAAACTCAGAGGTAAAAGGAGCAGAATAAATCTCTTACCAACTATCAGCTATTGTCATTATCTAAAAAATAACCCATTTAAAGAGCCAGCATGGAAATAGCTATAGGTCATTCTTTGTTGTTACCTTCATACACTAGGGGAATTTTTTTTCCCAGTACATGATAGGTACCCAATTATCTGTAAGATACATATGTGCTCTTAGTTGAAACAATGCAGAGTAGAATATCTAACCCAAATATCTGCATTCAATTTCTTCCCATTATTTTCTATAAGAGCTTTAGAACCATGATATGTAGGAGGAGTGATTGGTAATTTAACAATGACTTAATTTGGATACCTCTAAACTCAAAGAACAGAATATTAAAATCTGCATTATGCTATAAGGCCATGTGGAACAACAATAATAAATACTAGCCCTAGCAATTACACAGAGGAAAAACATCTTATTCTTATCCCTTATGATATGGAGTTGAAAGATGCAAACTTAGTGAAAAAGTGATAATTTCCAAACACCATCAATCTGTACTGGATTTCATTTCGCCAGTAAAGTGGTTCAGCCAATTCTACAAAACCAGATTGCTACTCCTTTACCACATTCAGCTTCTCCTATTTCTATCACCCACACTGTAATACAAATTTTTGTAATTTCTGTAGTTTTTGTGTAATCTATGTAATTACGTAACTTATGTAGTTTTCATTTATTCATTCAATTAATATTTATAAGCACCTACCTCATACCAAGAACTGTGCCAGAAAATTAAAATACAGTGGAAAAGAAAATAAGAAAAATATGTTGTCTTTACTCTGCGTGGCTAGCAGACCTTGACACAATGTTAGTGGAGAACACATCTCATCTGCACCCCCTGCAAAAAAAACTGACATTTTGCCAATGACTGAATTTTTGCCAATGTAGTAGTAATTCCTTACAGCTTCTAGGTTTATAGAACTTGCTTGAAAACACAATCAGTGGCTAATTAATGTTATAAGGTTGGAAACAATGTACTCTGGCCACTTTAAAATGAGATTTTTCCTTTATACTATATTTTCCATTGCCTTGTTTATAAACACAAAATACATACCAATTATGAAGTACAACAACCATCTCCCCACTATATGGAACTTTAGTAGGAGTGTCATTTTCCTATTTGCCTCATTAGTACCTCTAGTCACCATGACTTATAAACTATAATTCCTAAAAACAGAAACTAGAAAGAAAATAGTATTACTCAATAAGAATACATTTTATCTTGGTCACTATATCCCACAGTCCAGATGCTGGAGGTTGGATAGTTCCATGTCTTAGGTGAATTAGCAGAGCATGTTAATGCTCTTGCAAAGAAAACAGGAAAAACATAATAAATTAAAATTCTGAAGAAAAGAGAATATTTCATAGATGAGCTTACAACCACTCAGGGGCACTTATCAATTCTGAGAGTGGGCTGAGGATCAGGTCGCAAACCTGATGCCACATCAGCCCCAGAACAGTGTGTCCTTCCTACAAACAAGGACTGTCTCCTTCATAACCACCATAAAACTATCAAAAATCAAGTTAATTTATATGATACTAACATCTAATCCTCAGAAACCATTCAAGTTTCACAAATTATGCCAATTATGTCCTTTATAATAAAAATATCTAGTTCAATCCTATGATGTATCTAATTGTAGTGTTTCTTCAAAGTCTCTAAGTCTGGAACAGTTTCTCCACCTTTCCTTGATTTTTATGACAATGACACTTCAGATTCTGATCTGAGGCTGGATGTTTTGTGAGGGGTTCTTCAACTTGAATTTACCTGATTTGTCCTTATGATTTAATACCAATTATATACCTTTGGCAAGAATATCACAGGAGTGTTCCCCTCATTGCATCCTAACAAGAGGCACTTGATTTTTATCTATCACATTACTGATAATGTTATGTTGTGGATTTTTATCACAATAAAAATATAGAAAGATATGTAATGCATTGATTCAGTATTTAAGATTTCAATATATCTAGTAGATTTAAATGATTTCACATCATGTAAAAACTTTTCATCGTACTAAAATAAATCACTTCTTTTCCCTTAGTTTTCCTTGTAGGCCTTAGTTTTAACTCTGTATTAAATCAATGTGCTTATTTTATAATTCATCAGATAATATAGCTATTGTTAAAAATCCTTTAAAGTTCTTGAGAAGCAATGACTAATTTTTCAAAGTCCTTATCCACTGTCTCCTACCTTACCTAGTCTATTTTGAAACTGGATTTTTCACATGTGAAGTTTTTCGGATTTTTTTTTTTTTTTTTTTTTTTTTTTGGCGTGTTTGTTTGCTTTGGCTGAGCACATGGCACGTAAAAGTTCCCAGGCCAGGGATCAAACTGGCACAAGAGCACCAGCCTTAGCCACGGCAGTCACAACACTAGATCCTTAACCCGCCAAGCCACCAGGGAACTCCACGTGTGTTTTCTTAAAGGCATTTTATTTGAGCTCTCTCATTTTTTTTTTTTTTTTTTTTTGTCTTTTTTGCTATTCCTTGGGCCGCTCTCGCGGCATATGGAGATTCCCAGGCTAGGGGTCGAATCGGAGCTGTAGCCACCGGCCTACGCCAGAGCCACAGCAACGCGGGATCCGAGCCATGTCTGCAACCTACACCACAGCTCACGGCAACACCGGATCGTTAACCCACTGAGCAAGGGCAGGGACCAAACCCGCAACCTCATGGTTCCTAGTCGGATTTGTTAACCACTGCGCCACGACGGGAACTCCTATTTGAGCTCTCTTAAAAGTGGTGATTTAATTATTGGTTTGTAAACTCCTAAAGTTTTTATTCACAACGAAGACTCATCATTTTCAAAAGAAAAGATCACTATATGAAATAATCATCATTCTGACTAAATAAAGATTTATAAAGGCATTAATTACTTAGAGCTAAATCTCACAGAGAACAGAAGATATCTCCACTAGTATAGCATTAAGTTTTTAACCAAGAAATAATTGTACTTCATGTAGCTTCATTTATCAATGCTAAAGTTTTCAACGTTCAAAAAAAGCGTAACAATAATAATTGCATTTGTAGGTTTTAACTTTCCAGAGAGTTTGCATATGCATTGCTTCTTTTGATGAAGATAATCATGTGACACAAAGTCATGGGGTTTATTCATATATTTTACACATGATTCCTGAGGTTTAAAGCACTTCAACTGGCTACTTATGACATCGCACTAAAAGACCCCCTTCTTAAACCACGATTTTTTACACCACCTTCACACTATCTCTTACAGCTATAGTGACAGATAACTTTATCCCTATTTCACTACTGTGTACAACCTATATCATTAGCAATAATGAAGGTAGGCAGAAAAAGTGCGTGGAATTGTACTCCACCATTACCAAAGAAGGAATATCTCAAGGAATGTATCTTACTGACAGCCACTGACATAATTTTTACATAATAATAGTCCACAACAGTTGACCTATCACTTCTGTAGACATCATCCTATTTGATCTTCACATGTCTGTGAGGTAGCAAATAAGACAGACGTTAACAGGCCCATTTATTTGGTAGACAAAGAAACCAAAATGCAAACAGTCAAGCATGTGGCTATAGCTGAGCTGGGATGTAGTGCTCATTGTGCCTAGTTTTTCTCAATCTGAATCCCGAGTTATATTTCTTCCTTAATGTGGAAGATGAATTAAAACAGTGTATTTTATTACCAACGTTCTCTAATATTTCTGCCACCTGATGATGAAATTCCATATTTAAGGACTGTTTTCCAATTCAATTTTCATTCCTAGAAAATATTTTTGATAAAAAAAATCATTCCCAAATAATTCTGCTTATATTACGATATTTAGCTGAATTCAGAAAATCCTTCATTTTTGCTGAAGACATACGTAATATCTAACCTCTCAAGCCAGTTAGTGAATAAAGGAACTTGGTGTTATTCTACTTTTTTTTTCCCCAAAGGATAAAAATGAAGTTTTCTCCTGAGAAAATTGAGAAGCTGAAATATTTTCAGCCAAAAGAAATGCTATTTAAAAATGTAATATGTACACAACAAAATTCTAAGGTAACATTCTATATAACTAGAGATCAACCTCCCCCCTCAGTAATTGCACAAATCAGGTTTATAGGATGCTGCTTTTCACTAAGCGAATAAATCACAGTTGCTAAGTGCTGACTATACCCATGTTCCATGTACAGGTCCCGTGCTCCCTCCTGGAATCTTGTTCTCTTGAACCACGCATTGCAGCCTTTAGCTGCTGAGTATTTTTATGTCTTCAATACACTAAACCAAACCAAGCAATTATTACTGAGTTGCAAACTATCAGAAACCAAATGTAGCTATTGGTGTATCCCCATGGGAAATAAAAACTTATTATGTTCATTTTGCACGTAACCTAGACAGTTATATTTGCAAGCAATCAGCATTTGCAAAGGCTGTTTCTGATCTGGACAGGCTGCACAGGAGGGCTCATCACAGTTTCTAACATGCTTTGGATTCCTAAACCACCTGCCACAGAAACTTGTTATGCAGGAATTGAGAAATCAAAGCCATGTTCCAGGATGCAACGATATTTGCCTCGCTTGTTCAAAATAATCTTATCCTTCATGTACACAAAAGTGAGCCCTATTTTAAAACAACAATAATAATGAAATAAAATAAAGCAATGAAGAATGGGCAAGAGCAACATGGATGGATTGCATGAGGTGAAAAGTACCAAAGGATTTCATGCTATAAGCATTCCATCACCAAGGAGACCATAAAAGAAACACAATTTCCAGAGAAACACTGACTTCAAAACATTTTGCTAAAGAAAATGATTTCCCAACACGGTATCTATTAAACAAGTAGTATGACTATTAGCTAATATCTTCAGTGAAAGCCAGAAGTAGTCATAAAGGACAGACCAGATTAGAGCAATGATCTAGTTAATTATTAAAGTTTCTCCTAGTCAAAGAGCTAAACCATAGCTGAGTAATCCAATACAGCTTTGTAAAGTGTTTCCGAAGATAGATACACAAAACTTGGAGGCTCCCTTAAATTTTATCCTACTCTCTGGTAATAGAATAAAATTAATGATTTTATCAACTATTTAAAGAAAAAATAAAAGCATTAATCTTCCCCTAATATATATTCTATAATGTGCAATAATAATATATTATTCTAGTTAATTTTCCTGATTCTGTGACCAAATTCTTCTACTTCAAAAAGGATATGAACCCCATGCAATAAAACCTTATTTCTTCCAAAATCAAATGGGTTTGCATTCAAGCCTGTTGACCGTGATATTAGAACAATCCAAATCTATCACTTTTACAGTATTAGGTTTTCTCTAAAGGTCTTGTTCAAAATGGCTAGTCAAAAGTCAAAAAATACAAAAGAATAGGAATCTTCACTCTTCTTTTGTTAAAAGGATAAACAATATCCTAAAAAGGAAACAAGCATAAATAAAAAATTGAGTGTCTAGTCCATGCCAAAAGAAAGACTGCATTTTTTTTCTGGGTCATGCATGTATACAGAGCCCTCAGACATATTTCCAAATAATTTTGAAATGACAATTCCTTCCTTAACTGTAGCAGGCAGAATAATGACCCTCCAAAGACGCCCATGTCTTAATCCCTGGTAACACAAGAATATGTTACCTTCCATGAATTAAGGCTGCAGATAGAATTAAATTTACTAATCAGCTGACCTTAAAATACAGAGATGATCATGGATCATTATTTTAAGTGGGCTCAATGTAATCAAAATAATCCTTAAAAGTGAAGCGGGAGGCAGAAGAGTTGGTCAGTGATACAGTATAAGGACTATGTCTGATGTTTTGGATTTGAAGGTAGAGAAAGAGGCCATAGGTCAAGAAAACAATCTCTATGGGACAGCCTCTACAGATGATTGCTCACCTTAGAAGAGGCAAGGACTTTCCCTCTAGAGACTTCATAAAGAAAGACAGCCCTTTTTATACTCTGATTTTATCCTCATGAGTCTAATATCAGTCTTTTGACCTTCAGAAATATAAGATCATAAATTTGTGCTATTTTAACCCACTAAGTTTGTAGTAACTTCTCACAGCGGCAAAGAGGAAATTACTACGCCAACCAAATTAAGATATCATGAACATTTCCTTCTCAAAACTGCCAGAGCATTTAAAAATTTACACCAAGGAGTTCCCATTGTGGCTCAGCAGGTTAAGAAACCAGCTAGTATCCATAACGATGTGGGTTTGATCCCTGGCCTCATTCAGTGGGTTAAGGATCCAGTGTTGCCATGAGCAGTGGTGCAGGCTGGCAGTGCAGCTCTGATTCGACCCCTAGCCTGGGAACTTCCATATGTCACAGGTGAAGCCCTAAAAAAATAAAATAAAATAAAATTATGTCAAAAAAATACCCTGAAGTTATCTTGTCCAGTATTGTTTTCTTATCGTTTCATGTGCATTCTAAGTGGTTTGGGAACAAGAAGAACTGAATATAGCCAACTAAACTTTTTTATTGTCTATTCACTTAAAACAGTGTTGAGCTGTACTGAATGCTCAAACTTTTTTTTTTTTTTTTTTTGTCTTTTTAGGGCCGCACTCATGGCATATGAAGGTTCCCAGGCTAGGGTTTGAATCAGAGTTATAGCTGCCGGCCACAGTCAAAGCCACAGTCACGCCAGATCCAATCCGTGTCTGTAACCTACACCACATCTCACAGCAATGCTAGATCCTTAACCCACTGAGCAATGCCAGGAATCAAACCCATATCCTTATGGATACTAGTCAGGTTTTTTTAACAGCTGAGCTATGACAGGAACTCCTGAACACTCAAACTTTTTGATTGCCTGGGTTATTAAAATTAAATCTATTGGGATGAATGGGAGAGGAAAGAAAGCCCAGAAATAAACCCAGGGGCCTATGGTCAACTACTCTATGACAAGGAAGCAAGAACATACAGTGGAGGAAAGACAGTCTTCTTCAAAAACTGGTGCTGATAAAACTGGACAGCTGCATGTAAAAGAATGAAAGTAGAACATTTTCTAACATCATGCACAAAAATAAACTCAAAATGGATTAAAGACCTAGTTGTAAGGCCAGATGCTATAAAACTCCTAGAGGAAAACATAGGCAAAATGCTCTTTGACATAAATCGCAGCAACATCTTGTTTGATCCACCTCCTAGAATAATGACAATAAAGGCAAAAATAAACCAGTGGGACCTAATTAAACTCAAAAGCTTCTGCACAGCAAAGGAAACAATTAAAAAAACAAAAAGACAACCCAGAGAATGGGAGAAAATCTTTGCAAAAGATGCAACCGACAAAGGCTTAATATCCAAAATGTACAAATAACTTAGAATTCAACAGCAAAAAAACAAACAACCCAATAAAAAAAATGGGCAGAAGACCTAAATAGACATTTCTCCAAAGAAGACATACAGATTGCCAGCAGGCATGTGAAAATATGCTCAACATCACTAATTATTAGAGAAATGCAAATCAAAACTATACTGAGGTGCCACCTCAACCAGTTAGAATCGCCATGATTAACAAGTCAACAAGCAACAAATGATGGAGTGGATGTGGAGAAAAGAGAAACTTCCTTCACTGTTGGTGGGAATTAAATTGGTATAACACTATGGAAAACAGTATGGACGTACCTCAGAAAACTAAATATAGAATTACCATATGATCTAGCAATCTCACTCCTGTGCATATATTTGGAAAAAAACTTTCATTGAAAAAGATACACACACCCCTGTGTTCACTGCAACATTATTCACAATAGGCAAGACATGGAAACAACCCAAATGTCCATCAACAGATGAATGGATTAAGAAGATATAGAGGAGAGAGGACAAGATGGTGGAGGAGTAGAGGGACACGCTTGCCCCCTCCCACAAACACAACAAAAAAAGCACATCTACAGAATAAATGACTCGCACAGAACAGCAACCAGTCGCTGGCAGAGGAACCTAAACTCCAATAACGGCAAGAAGTTCGTGATATTATTGGGCAGAACGGGAGAAAAGAGGAGAGTGAGAGAAGGTGAATCCGACCGGGACCGGCGCTCCCGAAAGGGAACTGAGGAGGAGAAAGGGATCCCGCACCATGGAAAGTCACCTACACGGGGGAAAGGTCAAACGAACTGGAGGAATCTCCAGATGCAGAGAAACGTGTAGCAGTAAGTTGGAGTACGGAAAAGCCGATCAAGAACCCAACGGACCATCTGAACTACAGGCACAGTCATCAAAAATTGAGACGCCTGGGTGGGGGCTGGGCACCGAGACCTCTCCTCCAAAGGTTAATCCCCGAGAAAGGGCCGGGGGACGCCTGGGTGGGGGCTGGACACCGAGACCTCGGCTCCAGAGGTTAGTCCCTGGGGAAAGGGACGGGGGACGCTTAGGTGGCGGCTGAGCACCGAGACCTCGGCTCCAGAGGTTACTCCCTGAGAACTGGCTGGGGGGGCGGGGCGGAGCAGAAACTGCTTGGGAGGTCTAGAAACCATTTGACGGGGCAGAGACTGCCTGGGGGACTAGAAAACAAAGCTGTCGCAGAGGAAGGGAGCAATACTCTAGGGGTGGGGAAGTGGAAAGCCACATCAGAGGGAACCTGGGAGAAGAGCCGGGGCTGCACCCGTGCTGGGGAGGGGAGAGAAGAAGGGGTGGGTCCCCAGAGAATAGCCCCCACGCCACAGCAAGCTTACAGGCCCGCTAGCTAGCTGAAAACTGTGCTTCCCAGTGCATCCCCTCCCCCCACCCCCGCCACGCCCTACGCTCTCACGGACCTGGGGCTGCCTGCCATCTAGGAGGGCTGGCCTCAACAATTGCCTGAAGCCTACCACCACAGGGGCTGTCCCTGCACAGGCCTGCTTGCCCTTTGGAGGGGCTACACTTCCGCAGAGCAGCACCAAACACCACCAGCCCCCGAGAAAAGGCCTGCAGCCCAGAAAAGCTAGAACAAGCTTAGCCAGGCTGTGAATAGATCAGCCTAATTCTCGGACGGTTTTTCTGAGTCAGGCTGCCCCGGGGAGGAGCCTCTTGGGTCTCCAAGGGCCCTGCTACCCGCCCAAGCCCCAAGGGGGTGCCCTAGTGGATCAGCTGCATAGGACTGCCAGCTCCAGGCAGGACCCCCTGCAGCCCAGAAAAGCTGCAACAAGTCTGGCCGAGTCGGGAAAAGATCTCAGACGGTCTTTCTGAGTCGAACAGCCCTGGGGAGGAGCCTCTTGGGTTTCCAGAGGCCCTGCTACCTGCCCAAGCCCCCAGGGTGTGCCCCACTCCCGTGAACTGCTCAGCACCACCAGCCCCCTGGAAGAGCCCCTGCAGCCCAGAAAAGCTGCAACAACCTCGGCCAGACTGTGAAAAGATCCGCCTACATTCTCAGGCTGTCCTTCTGAGTTGGGCTGCCCTAGGGAAGAGCCTCTTAGGTTCTCAGTGACCCAGATAGCTGCTCCAGCCCCCAGGGGGTGGGGCAATCCTGAAGAGCAGCTGCCCAACACCGCCAACCCCCTGCAAGAACCCCACAGCCTAAAAACACCAGAGCAAGCTCTGCATGACCAAGTGAAATCTGCTACCATCGTGGTGTGGACCTCCCAGTCCTGTCTGCCCTCAGGAAGTCCTCCTTTGCTTCAAAGAAACACTGTTAGCCCCATCAACACTCCAGAAAAGCCACACTGCCTCAAAAAAGATTGACCAACAACGCCAGCCCTCAGGAAATATTCCACGGCAGTGACAAGGCAAACACTGCCCGATCACGGAGAGTACAACTCCCTCAGGAGAAAGAAAACAACAAGCAAGATGAAGAAGCTGAGAAACCACCCCCAGTCAAACCAACAGGAGAACTCACCTAAAACAGTCAACAATGAAACAGATCTCTGCAGTCAGACAGACCTGGAGTTCAAAAGAGAAATAGTGAAAATACTGAAGGAATTAAGAGAAGATATGAACAGTAATGCAGACACCCTCAGAAAGGAACTAGAAAATATAAGGAGGAGCCAGGAAAAACTAGAACATTCATTTGCAGAGATGCAAACTGAACTAGGGGCAGTAAAAACCAGAATGAACAATGCAGAAGAACGAATCAGTGATATGGAAGATAGAATAATGGAAATCACTCAATCCGGTCAACAGACAGAAAACCGAATCAAAAAACTGGAAAGCAATATAAGAGACCTATGGGATAATATAAAGCGGGCCAATCTACGCATAATAGGAATTCCAGAAGGAGTAGAAAGAGATAAGGGGATGGAAAATATATTTGAAGAAATTATCGATGGAAACTTCCCAAATCTCAAGGATACTGGGTTCAAGGTACAAGAAGCACAGAGGGCCCCAAACAAACTGAACCCAAACAGACCCACACCAAGACACATCATAATAAAAATGGCAAAAGTTAGTGATAAAGAGAGGATCCTCAAGGCAGCAAGAGAAAAACAGAATGTTACCTACAAGGGAACCCCCATAAGAATATCAGCTGATTTCTCTACAGAAACACTACAGGCCAGGAGGGAATGGCAAGAGATATTTAAAGGGCTCAAAGGAAAAAATATGCAACCTAGAATACTCTATCCAGCAAGAATATCGTTTAAAATAGAAGGGGAAATAAAAATTTTTCCCAACAAACAAAAACTTAAAGAATACAGCAACACAAAACCCAGGTTAAAGGAAATATTGAAAGGGCTTCTCTAAACCAAAAAGAAAGGAAGGAAAGGGAAGAAAAAAGAAAAGAAAAAAAAACGAAGAAGAAGAAGAGGAAGAACTAGGACTGAGGAAACCGCAATCAGAGAGCAGTCACTCAAATAAGCCAGCATACAGATTTAATCATGAACATGCTTCAAACAAAATAAAATTAAAAAGAAAAAAATAAAAAAGAGTCATCAAAACCGTAAAATGTGGGCAAGGGATGTTAGGAAGTAAATAACCCTTTTTGTTTGTTTGTTTGTATGTTTCTCTTTTGATTTTAATATAGTAATGAAGTGTTTGAACTTACAGGACCATCAGGGTAAAACACACAGTTATGGGAAGGGGTTAGCACACCTAAAAAACAGAGCAACCACAACCCAAAACCAAATATTGCATTTGCAAAAAATTAAAAAAAAATACACTCAAGCAGATAATAACAGGAGACCATCCAACCAAAAAAAAAAAAAAAAAAAAAAAAAAAGAAAGGAAGAATGGAGAACCATAGAATCAACTGGAACACGAGGTTCAAATGGCAATAAATAATCATCTATCAATTATCACCTTAAATGTCAATGGACTGAATGCCCCAATCAAAAGACACAGACTGGCTGAGTGGATAAAAAGGCAAAAACCTTCAATATGCTGCCTACAAGAAACTCACCTTAGGACAAAAGATACATATAGATTGAAAGTGAAAGGGTGGGGAAAAATATTTCACGCCAATAGACATGACAGAAAAGCAGGAGTTGCAACGCTCATATCAGACAAAATAGACTTTAAAACAAAAGACATAAAGAAAGACAAAGAAGGACACTACTTAATGATTAAGGGATCCATCCAAGGAGAGGATGTTACTATCATCAACATATATGCCCCAAATACAGGAGCACCCAGATACATACAACAAATATTAACAGACATAAAGGGAGATATTGATGAGAATACAATCATAGTAGGAGACCTTGATACCCCCCTCACATCAATGGACAGATCCTCTAGACAGAAAACCAATAAAACAACAGAGATCCTAAAGGAAACAAGAGAAAAGTTAGACTTCATTGATATCTTCAGGACACTACATCCAAAAAAATCAGAATACACATTCTTCTCATGTGCACATGGAACATTCTCAAGAATCGACCACATATTAGGACACAAAGCTAACCTCAACAAATTGAGGAGCATATAAATTATTTCAAGTATCTTCTCTGACCACAATGGCATGAAACTGGAAATCAACCACAGGAAAAGAAATGAGAAAAAAACCTACTACATGAAGACAAAACAACATGCTACTAAGAAACCAAGGATCAATGATGAAATCAAGAAGGAAATTAAAAAATGCCTTGAGACAAATGATAATGAAGTCACAACCTCTCAAAAATCTATGGGACACTACAAAAGCAGTGCTCAGAGGGAAATTCATAGCGATACAGGCCTTTCTCAAAAAAGAAGAAGGATCTCAAATCGCTAACTTAACCCACCACCTAAATGAATTAGAAAAAGAAGAACAAAAAAGACCTAATGTCAGCAGAAGGAAGGAAATGATAAAGATCAAAGAAGAAATCAATAAAATAGAGACTCAAAAAACAATAGAGAAAATTAATAAAACCAAGAGCTGGTTCTTTGAAAAGGTGAACAAAATTGACAAACCCCTGGCCAGACTCAATAAAAAGAGGAGAGAAAGAACCCAAATCACCAAAATTATAAATGAAAAAGAGGAAATCACAACAGATACAGCAGAAATACAAGAAACCATAAGAGAATACTATGAACAACTATACGGCAACAAGTTTGACAATCTGGAAGAAATGGACAATTTTCTAGAATCTTACAGCCTGCCAAAACTGAATCAAGTAGAAACAGACCAACTGAACAGACCCATCACTAGAAATGAAATTGAAGAGGTCATGAAAACACTCCCTACAAATAAAAGTCCAGGACCAGAAGGCTTCACAGGCAAATTCTACCAAACATATAAAGAGGATCTGGTGCCCATCCTCCTTAAACTCTTTCAAAAGGTTGAAGAAGAAGGAATACTCCCAAAGACATTCTATGAGGCTACCATCACCCTCATTCCAAAACCAGGCAGAGATACCACCAAAAAAGAAAACTATCGCCCAATATCATTGATGAAGATAGATGCAAAAATTCTCAACAAAATCTTAGCCAACCGAATCCAACAATATAACAAAAAGATCATACACCATGGCCAGGTGGGGTTCATCCCAGGTTCACAAGGATGGTTCAACATACGCAAATCAATCAGCATCATACACCACATTAACAAAACAAAAGTCAAAAATCATATGATTATCTCCATAGACGCAGAAAAAGCATTTGACAAAGTCCAACATCCATTCATGATCAAAACCCTCGCCAAACTGGGTATAGAGGGAACATTCCTGAATATAATCAAAGCCATTTATGAGAAACCCACAGCAAATATAATCCTCAATGGGGAAAAACTGAAAGCCTTCTCACTCAAATCAGGAACATTCCTGAATATAATCAAAGCCATTTATGAGAAACCCACAGCAAATATAACCCTCAATGGGGAAAAACTGAAAGCCTTCTCACTCAAATCTGGATGCCCACTCTCCACCACTGCTCTTCAACATAGTTTTGGAGGTCCTAGCCACAGCAATTAGACAAACAAAAGAAATCAAAGGCATCCATATAGGAAGAGAAGAGATCAACCTGTCACTGTATGCAGACGACATGATACTATACATAGAAAACCCTAAGGACTCAACCCAAAAACTACTTGAACTGATCAACAAATTCAGCAAAGTAGCAGGATATAAGATTAATATGCAGAAGTCAGTCGCATTTCTGTATACCAGCAATGAAATATTAGAAAAGGAATACAAAAATACGATACCTTTTAAAATTGCACCTCACAAAATCAAATACCTCGGAATACACCTGACCAAGGAGGTAAAGGACCTATATGCCGAGAACTATAAAACTTTAATCGAAGAAATCAAAGAAGATGTAAAGAAATGGAAAGATATTCCATGTTCCTGGATTGGAAAAATCAATATTGTGAAAATGGCCATACTACCCAAAGCAATCTACAGATTCAATGCAATCCCTATCACATTACCCAGGACATTGTTCACAGGACTAGAACAAACAATCCAAACATTTATATGGAACCACAAAAGACCCAGAATCGCCAAAGCAATCCTGAGAAACAAAAACCAAGCAGGAGGCATAACTCTCCCAGACTTCAAGAAATACTACAAAGCCACAGTCATCAAAACAGTGTGGTACTGGTACCAAAACAGACAGACAGACCCATGGAACAGAATAGAGAACCCGGAAATAAACCCTGACACCTATGGTCTATTAATCTTTGACAAGGGAGGCAAGAACATCAAATGGGAAAAAGAAAGTCTATTCAGCAAGCATTGCTGGGAAACCTGGACAGCTGCATGCAAAGCAATGAAACTAGAACACACCCTCACACCATGCACAAAAATGAACTCCAAATGGCTGAAAGACTTAAATATACGACAGGACACCATCAAACTCCTAGAAGAAAACATAGGCAAAACACTCTCTGACATCAACATCATGAATATTTTCTCAGGTCAGTCTCCCAAAGCAATAGAAATTAGAGCAAAAATAAACCCATGGGACCTCATCAAACTGAAAAGCTTTTGCACAGCAAAGGAAACCCAAAAGAAAACAAAAAGACAACTTACAGAATGGGAGAAAAGAGTTTCAAATGATGCAACCGACAAGGGCTTCATCTCTAGAATATATAAGCAACTTATACAACTCAACAGCAAAAAAACCAATCACCCAATGGAAAAATGGGCAAAAGACCTGAATGGACTGTTCTCCAAAGAAGATATACAGATGGTCAACAAGCACATGAAAAAATGCTCAACATCGCTGATTATAAGAGAAATGCAAATCAAAACTACCATGAGATACCACCTTACGCCAGTCAGAATGGCCATCATTCATAAATCCACAAATAACAAGTGCTGGAGGGGTTGCGGAGAAAAGGGAACCCTCCTGCACTGTTGGTGGGAATGTAAACTGGTACAGCCACTATGGAGAACAGTTTGGAGACACCTTAGAAATCTATACTTAGAACTTCCATATGACCCCGCAATCCCACTCTTGGGCATATATCTGAACAAAAGTTTCCTTGAAAAAGACACATGCACCTGCATGTTCACTGCAGCACTATTCACAATAGCCAGGACATGGAAACAACCCAACTGTCCATCAACAGATGATTGGATTCGGAAGAGGTGGTATATATACACAATGGAATACTACTCAGCCATACAAAAGAATGACATAATGCCATTTGCAGCAACATGGATGGAACCAGAGACTCTCATACTGAGTGAAATAAGTCAGAAAGAGAAAGACAAATCCCATATGATATCACTTATAACTGGAATCTAATATACAGCACAAATGAACATTTCCACAGAGAAGAAAATCATGGACTTGGAGAATAGACTTGTGGCCGCCTGCGGGGGAGGGAGGGAGTAGAAGGGATCAGGAGCTTGGGTGTTATCGGATACAACTTGGAATGGATTTACAAGTAGATCCTGCTGAGTAGCATTGAGAACTTTGTCTAGATACTCATGTTGCAACAGAAGAAAGGGTGGGAAAAAAATGTAAAAAAAAATGAGTGAGTTGTGGGGTATGTGAATTACATCTCAATTCGAGGAGTTCCCGTCGTGGCGCAGTGGTTAACAAATCCAACTAGGAACCATGAGGTTGCGGGTTCAATCCCTGCCCTTGCTCAGTGGGCTAACCATCCGGCATTGCCGTGAACTGTGGTGTAGGTTGCAGACAAGGCTCAGATCTGCGTTGCTGTGGCTCTGGCATAGGCTGGCAGCTACAGCTCTGATTCGACCCCTAGCCCGGGAACCTCCATATGCCGCGGCAGGGACCCAAGAAATGGCAAAAAAGAAAAAAAAAAAGAAGAAGAAGAAGTAGGAAATAACTCCCTCCAAAAACAAGCAAAAAATGTGAACATGTAACTTAAAAAATAAAATTTATAAATAGCAAATAAAGACATGAAAAAGATGCTTAGTATTTTTTAACCATTAGGAATATACAAATTAAAACCACTATGTGATATAGCTATACTCTACTAAAATGGCTAAAAAGAAAAAAAAGACTGATAATACCAAGTCCTGAAGATTGGGCAATAAAAGTGATACAATTCTGAAAAGGAGCTTGGCGGTTTCTTTAAAAAGTTCACATTCATTTATGGTATTAGTCAAGGTTCTCGAGAGAAACAGAACCAAAAGGATAGACACATGCATACATCATGGTAGATAGAAAGGTATTATAAGAAACTGACTCATGCAATTAAGGAGGCTGATGAATCCCAAGATCTGCAGAGTTGGATGGCAGGGCTTGAGACCTAGAAAGTGTTGATGTTTTTAGTTCAGATGTTGTTTAAAGAAGATACACTTGTAGTTGGAAGATAAATAAATTCTGGAGGTCTAATGCACACACAGCACTGTGACTATAGTTAACGATACTGCTTTATATTCTTAAAAGTTGCTAAGAGACTAGATCTTAAATGTCCTCACCACAAAAAAAGAAACGATAATTATTTTATGTGAAGGAGGTGTTACTAATGCTATATAATGCAATAATCATATTGCAATATATGTATATCAAATCAACACATTATAGACCTTAAACTTACACAATGTTATAGATCAATTATATTTCAATTTTTTTTAAAGAACAGGAAAAAGTCAATGTCCCAGTTCGAAGGCAATCAGGCAAGAGGAATATTCTTATAATGAGAATAGGGGACTGGGGGGAGAGAGGGTCAGGCTTTTTGATCTATTTAAGCCATCAGCTGATTAGATGAGGCCCAACTATATTAGGGAAGCCAATTTGTTTTATTCAGTCTACCAGTTTAAATGGTAATTTCACCCCAAAACACCCTTGCAGAAACATCCAGAATAATGTTTAGCCAAATATCTGGGCACCCTATGGCCCAGTCACACTTACTTTTGTATTTACCCAAGATAAATAAATAATAAAGATAGAGGCTCAGCAGGTTAAGAATCCAATATAGTGTCCATGAGGATGCAGGTTCGATCCCTGGCCTTGCTCAGTGGGTTAAGGACCCAGTATTGCTACAAGCTGCAGTGTGGGCCTACAGCTTCAGCTCCAATTCCCTAACCTGGGAACTTCCACACACTGCAGATTAAAAAAAATAATAAAAGTATAAATAAATAAATAAATACTTGTCCATACCAAAAACTATGCAATTATTAGAGTAATTTATTCAGTCATGAAAAACAAGATGTTGGTCAGCTTGTAAATAGATAAACAAGGTGTGGTATAAATACAATGGAATACTCTTTAGCAATTTTTCTAAAAAATAGATACATGCTACAATATGGATGAATCTCAAAATCATCCTGTTAAGTGAAAACATTCTATCACATTCAAAAAGCTACATATCGGAGTTCCCGTCGTCGTGGCACAGTGGAAACAAATCCAACTCGGAACCATGAGGTTGTGGGTTCAATCCCTGGCCTTGCTCAGTGGGTTAAGGATCCAGCGTTGCCGTGAGCTGTGGTGTAAGTCGCAGACGCAGCTCGAATCCTGCATTGCTGTGGCTGTGGCGTAAGCTGGCAGTTGCAGCTCCGATTTGAACCCTAGCCTGGGAACCTCCATATACCACAGGTGTGGCCCTAAAAAAAGAAAGAATAAAAAGCTACATATCATAGCCTATTTATATGATAGAATAGGAAAGGGAAAACCATTGGAACAGAAAGAGATAAGTGGTAGCCAGGAGCTGGGGAAGTGAGAAGTAACTACAAAGGAACTTTGGGGATGATGGAAAGATTCTATATCTTGATAGTGGTGGTGGTCATATTTGTAAACCATATATGTTTACAAAATTTTACCAAAATTAACATGTAATCAGAGTGACATTTTCCCCTCATATAAAGTATACCTCAGTAAAACCTAAGTAGCACAAATTTTGACGGGAAAGAGATCCAGTTCTGTGATTCTACCAGGTTTCTGAAGATACTTTTGATACTTTCTTTACCTTTGCACTAGGTCTCCAAAAGACACTCCTTCTAAATTACCTTTTCTTCCCCAAAGTGGAGCCTTCCCAAGCCTTCACCTCGGATTCCCCATAAGTGCCAAGTCCTTTAGTTTTGAATCCATGTAGCCCATGCTCTAACCAGACCTGTTCTGAGTATTTCAACTTCTCTCCTTCAGGCAGTTTGTTCTGCAATGCTAGGAACTGTTTTGTTTGTTTATTTGTTTGTTTGTTTTCTTTTTAGGGTCGCCCTTGAGGCATATGGAAGTTCCCAGACTAGGGATCAAACTGGATCTGCAGCTGCCAGCACAGGCTACAGCCACAGCAACACCAGATCTCAGCCTCATCTGTGACTTACACTGCAGCTTGCAGCAACACTGGATCCTCAATCCACTGAGTGAGGCCAGAGATCAAACCTGCATCCTCAAAGACACTATGTTAGGTTCATAACACACTGATCCTCAACAGGAACACTGAAGCTGTTCTTTCCATTCTGCTATGCAATCACCACAAGACTCCACTCCAAAGATGGCTCCAACATGAATCTTCTGGTGGTCATTCATTTTCAAACATACATGAAAACTGAGGTTATGAAACTCACTGTCTGTTATTCTGTGGGTTGTGTGATTTTATTCGTTCTCCTTGATTCATATGGTTTACATAATGTAGGAGACTTGGATTATCCTACCTGGATAAGTGGTACTGCATGTTATCTGTTTTGGGGAACTTGTTTAAACTTCCTTTTTGCCTATTCTGTGATTAAATTTGGTATTTTTTTTTACATGATCTTGGAAAGAACATGAATTGCCTTTTTATTGAGCATTTGGGAACTATATTGATAAATTCACCTGACACTAAATTTTTGTCTCTTAATGAAGAAGTTTGATAGAAAAGTGTTAAAATAACCTATTAAGGGTACACATTTTTCAAATATAATACATGTGAGTTTCCAAAATAAAATAACCTATTTGAAGAAACTTTTTTTTTCTTTTTTTGCTTTTTAGGGTCACGCCTGTGGTATATGGAAGTTTCCAGACTAGGGGTCGAATTGGAGCTGCAGCCCCCAGCCTATTGCCACAGCCATAGCGATGCAAGATTCAACCCATGTCTGAAACCTACACCACAGCTCACGACAACACTGGATCTTCGACATACTGAGTGAAGCCAAGGATCAAACTCACATCCTCATGGATACTAGTCAGGTTTGTAACCTGCTGAGCCACAACTGGAACTCCCTTGAAGAAACTTTTTAACCATGATTTCTATACACATTTATTATATTAACCAGAGAAACAAAATAAAATGTTAATACTTGTCATAAAAGTACTAATTAAAAATGTCCTGAAGGGAATTCATGTCAGATAATAAAGCAGGTATGACTTGGCACATTACCTATTGGCCAAAAAGGCTGCTTTACAACCTTTGCATAATAACAGTCAAAAACGGCATAACCTTGATATCTGTGAGCTACCAGAAGATTTTATCTTCTTGTCAGTTCAGCTAGAATGAATACTGCTCCCAGGACATAACATGGATATGCCATTTTAGTTCTATGTCTTCCAACAAAGTCTTGTTTGATTTCAATAAATCTCAAGTAATCTTTTGGTACAAGATATAAACCTCCAAGACTTAGGAATGTCAAAGCAACTTTTGATAGACATTTGATAGAGTCCCAGGGAAACTGAACTTCAAGGGGTTTTTTATTGTTTTTCTGTGGGCTTTTTTTCCTTTGAATCATCAGGTTTTACTGATAGCTACCTTGTTTGTAGCTGGCAATGAAAGACTGTCAGCAGACGATTAGAAAGATATATATTTTAAAGATTATTGTTTTCATTTGTTTTCTCTATAATAAAGAGCACAAAATTAAGACACAGGATTTCAAGCAAGCCTTTCAGGGTCACTGAAAGATGTAATTGGATGTCATGATAATGGGAGGAAAAAATCCCTAATGTTTTCCCTTAGTAGCCTACTCTATCAACTCATAAACCGTGATAAGGGTTGGAGCTTAAATACGACTGAAAAGACCTTCAGTAAATCCCAAACACTGCCAATCTGACATACCATATAGAATGAAGTAAGCGTAATTTTTTAAATTGCACACACATTTGCATCTGGAGCTCTAAGTTACCTTGAACTAAAAGAGGAAAATATGGCTTTCAGCTATGTTTTTTTAATTTACTCACAGTTTATGAGTCCAAGACATTAGTAGTGGGATTAGGAATCAAGTTTTCTGATCTAGACAAGATCATTGGTGGTCAAAAACTGACTATGGGGCTGTGCCAGTAGTCCACCTGTGTAGGGTCCAGCTCTCAAGTGACCTGGAAGCCACTCTGACGGTCTTCTCAAAGAGACCTCAATAGCAGAATTCAAGGTTTACAGAGGATAAAAGTGTGTTTATGTCAGGAAATCTCTTTGTAAATTTTGAGAACAAAATAGGACAAGAGTATATTGACCAATGTAGTTCAATGGCCAGTCTTAATTTCAGGAAGATGATGTTTTATTAGCATAGCACATTTTATCAGTGATATTTTCACTGTTTTATAGAGTTGGGGAGGGGGAAGAGGTGAGATATTAGGAATAAAATGTTAACTAGAACTAGCTTGCTTTTCTGAAGGTTTAAACTATATGCTCCCCATGAGGAAAAAAAATAAGCCAATATCAGATATGTCTTCTTTGTTATTTGAATTATGTATTGTCTCCATGATCCACCAGAATGGGAGAAAGGGAAACACTCATTCAAGGAGTTCCCTCTGGTACTATTATTTTAAGCTATATTCTGCCTCCTTTGGATGGACTATGGCCTGCCATGGCCCTTTAGGTTTCATGTGTACCCCTGGCATTTCCCTGACGCTTGGGGTAGAGGAGGGCTCATATGGAAGGATGGAGGAGTAAGAGCACAAGTAAGCTCCAAAGTTACAATACCTGCTATTGCTTTTCCCTGTTAAAAAAAAAAAAAAAAGTCTTGCTCCTCTCATTCAAATTTCTCAAAAATATTCCTTTCTCCTTACCTAGCTCAAGTTCAACCATTAAATAGTGAAACTGTAAAACTCAGCAACTAGCAAAGGAAAAAAAAGGGGGGGGGGATTCTTTGTTAAGGGACACCAGATCTTAAAGGTAAAATTGAAAATTTTATTCTAAATAGCACATTTTTTGATGGGATGATTTTTCTCACCTCTTAAGAATTACAAAATGACATTCCTACCTTGCCACTTCTCCTTCTCTATTTTCATCATCAGGTGAACTTGTTTTTCATTAACTGGAGTCTGGCAAGATGAGAATGCCCATTATCTAAGCAGATGTCTGCAAACACCACTGGGTTGGTGGGAAGAGGTACCAATATGTCATGTTGATTCTAGATTTCCTTGTTCTAGAGTGTGAGATATTTTTGTAATCACAGAATCTGCCAAACTACAAGAGGATTGGGGAGCACCATATTTAGGAGATGTGCAGAAAACAGCTTCATGGGGTAATGGATACAGTGCTCAGTGAATAACCATTCCTGCTAATGCAAGATTAAATCGATTTTGGCAAGGAAAGGAGGAAAAAACCAAGGTTTGGCTATGGATTTAACAATCTTTTCAGGGAATAAATTATCTGCTGTTAAAAGACCAAAAATGAAGCTTGGAAGCAGTAGGTAAGCAAGGCAGGTAGAATTCTGGAGTTCTACCAAGGCACTTAACATAGTGAGATATATATGATATCCATACAGATACATAAATCCTTATCTGCATTTTTTGAGAACAGAATAATAGACTAATCATTTTTGTATCTGCCTTAATGCCTCCCTCTCAGTGATTTCATTCATTCCTATGACCTTTTCTTTTTTCCTTTGGTCTTTTTGGGGCTGCACCTACGGCATATGGAAGTTCCCAGGCTAGGGGTCAAATCAGAGCAACAGCTGCCAGGCTATACCACAGCCACAGTAATGCCAGATCTGAGCCTTGTCTTCAACCTACACCATAGCTCATGGGCAACACTGGATCCTTAACCCACTGAGTAAGGCCAGGAATCGAACCCTCATCCTCATGGATACTAGTGGGGTTCATTACCAATGAGCCATGACACGAACATCCCATTCCTATGACTTTAAATGCCAAAGTATATTCCACCAAGAAATGTATATTGGCATTTAAATGTGTGATTTCCAAATTTTTATCTGTAGCCTACCCACTTTGTAGGGCTCCATTCTAGTGTGTCTAAGTGCTTAACCTGTATATTTCATAGGAATCTTAAAACTAACATATCCAAAATCCTTGATTTTCCCCTGAAAACCTGCTCCAAGTCTGAGATCAGGCACTAGCAGGATCAGTTTTTGAGAGGCCTCTCTTTCTGGTTTGTAGTCAGTACCTTCTCACTGTATCCTCCAAGGCCCCTCCTCTGTGCATGCCCAGTGAGAAAGAGAATCTCTAATGTCATCTTCTAAGGACACCAGTCCTAGGGGACTAGTTTACGTAAACTTAATTATTTACCTTGGATACTCATACGGTGACATATGAATTGTGGATTATTTAGTCCATATTTTAAAATGTAAGCAATATTAAGAGAGGTGTCCTAACAGAAATGTTTAGTTAACACCAAATAACCCAACACAACTGAACTATAAACTAAAAATGGTATCATAAATTTGGCAAGAGGGGACATGGAAACAGAGTTGAACTATGTAGACAGAATTATAGTTTCAGCTTTAAATGAAAGAATGTATTCCATTTTTTATTGCTAAAATGAACTCTGATTGTAAATTAGGCATAGAATTTGGGGTTTCTTTTTTCTTTTCTTCAGCGAGAATGGGGTCATTTAATGCACTGTAGGAGTAATTTACTAAATACTAATATCTTACTAATTAAAGAGTGACTCAGGCCATGCACTTAAGTTCACAGAGCCCCCAAATGTCTCGTAAGTCAACATACTACATAAACAATACTGTTTTGTCCTGAATTAGGTATATGGAACATTGACAAAGTTCAAATTTGCTAGAATACATGCTTTGTAACCTACACTCCATTTCAAGAATCTTGAGCAATGAAAGCTAGCTGGCATCTGTTTTTTCTTTGTTGATTCTGTGGTATGACACAATTGTTCAACCATACTAATAACTTTGACAATATTTAAAACTACCTCATCAAATTTACGTTAGCACTAGAGCTTTGCCAAGCCTATCTCTTTAACTGGAGTCAAATAGCTGTTTCTTTGACACAAAGTGTTGCCCACCTAGATTTTGTAACCTAATTTGCTTAGTTAATGAGAACAGATGGAATTTATCTGAAAATTAATGCAACAAATACAACTGAGTTCTCTTTCTAAGGAAGGGTTACTCTGAAATCCAGCAGTTAGGATATTACTTATTAAAAAGTAAGTAGTTTGGGAGTTCCCTGGTAGCCTAGTAGTTAAGGATTTGGCATTATCACTGCTGTGGCTTAGGTTTGATCCCTAGCCTGGGAACTTCTCCATGTCACAGGAGCAGCCAAAAAAAAAAAGGTAGAAAGTAGCTTAGTTTTCACTAGGATTTCCAGCATGTATGTTCTTGATGAGAACAATGCATAAGTTAGTCATAATCATGGGGGCTGTTCACTTGTTATTTAACTCCAGTCTTACTCCCAGGTTAATGCTACAGATGAAAAATGATGTATCTAAAAATAGCTACTAAAATAACCCAGGCATCAGATAAGAATTTGGAGCTGAGGAAGGTACAGGATATTTGCTTATAAAATAGAATATTAAGACTTTCAAAAAACTATACTAAGAAGTCATTTTTCAGTTGGAAGCTTATTGAGGTCCCCTGTAGTATTCTGTAAGTAAAATTAGGCCTTAAATGTCTGTGAAATTATGAATCTTTTCACACACTGATTTGCATAAGGGTAAATAAGTGTCTGAATCTAGATCTAAGCTCTATTGCTGTCTCTAGATTATGGTGTTAACTTTATCTCCTAACAGATCATTTCAACAGCCACTCTTAGCAAATTGTGAGGCCTTTTATGTGCCAAATATTGCTCTGGGTGTTGCAGCTGTCAGCCTAGTGAAGGAAATACATAATAAATAAGTGAAAAAACAGACTAAATTCCAGATGGTGATCCATGCAATGAAAAAACAGAGTAATGAGTTCAAGCGGTGTTGGGGAATAAGGACCATACTATAAATAGGGTGGTCAGGAAAGCCCTCTCTGAGTGTATGACATTTAAGTGGGAAACTGAAGGGTAAGAAACCACCCACGGGAAGACATAATAATGGAAGAGCATTCCAGGCTGTTGAAAAGCACTGAAGTGACTACAAACATAGAGTTCTCGAGGAACAGCAAGGGGGCCCATGTGGCTCAGTGTACAAGGCAGAGTACAAGGCAAGAAAGGAGTTGAGGTCAGGGAGCTAATTTAACAACTGACCCAACCTTAATGTCTACAAGTAGGAAAGACACTAAGGAAGGATGTAATTTGTAATTTTCTATCTAGGAATATAGAAAAGCAAAAGCAGAACTTCAAGGGCCATAGAAGAACAGAATGACCTCCTCTGAGCTCCTCTAAGATTACAATTATTTTTCTCTCTCGAGAATGGGTCAGCAAATACTTTCTTTTCTTAAACAGGGTCAGTTAAAAGCCACATGGTAAATATGTAAGGCTTTGGGAGCCATAAAGTTTCTGTTACAACTATTCAACAATGCTGTTGTAACACAAATTTAGCCACAGATGATACATAAATGAATGAAAGTGACTGTTTTCCAATAAAACTTTATTTACAAAAACAGGCATTAGGGCCAGATTAGCCTGGAGGCCACTTCTATTCTTGAGTCTCTAAAGAATTTCACATCTGTACAGATCACTTCTACATCAAAAATACTATCATGCTAACACAGTATCTCTTTAAAAATACTAGGTTTCTCTTATTCTACCAATGCTATCTGGAAAGAAATTTGTTACGAAAGATCTGAGTTCCAAATATTTAATAGTTAAATTAATTTGCACATCCTCAACTGATACCTAGTGTCAAGGAGGCCTCCCAAACTGTGTTTTCATTATCTCACTTTGGCCATCATTCGTACAGATTGCTCCTAGGTAATTTCACCCTTCATTTCAAAACTCTTGTTACTAGGCAATAGGCCATTAATGCAGCACATATATCTTCCTGAAGTCTAGATGAGGAACTTAATGAAGCTACAAGACACAAAATAATTACCAGTAGAATACATTTTTCCTAAATATGTTATGGTATTATCAGCAAGTTAATGGCAGGCTATTTCCATATATGCTACATATTAAGGAGGCATTAATAAATTATAGCATTTAAATAAATCACTATATCAAAGAAGGATCATGTGCCACAGTCAAAATACATTAAAAAAGGAAGAAATCATACTTTTAAAAAAATGATTGAGTATTGAGCCAGGAATATAGAAAAATTGACAATTTCATGAATGACTGTAAGGTCAGAATAGATTCATCAAATGCTAACGTTTCATGCTCCAAAACGCCACTTCTGTTTTACCTCTTGTTTTTATTTGCATAGCTCTTCACTTAGATCTCTATATGCCTGGTGCAAAAATGCTTCTTAGTTTATCTCTAAGTATCTTGATTCTAATTTAGCCTGCTTTATCCATAACCCCTAGAACAATCTCCAAGTAATATTTTCATTATGGTGTATGACTGTTTAAAAATTTTAGAGTAGCCTGGAAATCTTCCCCTAAAAAAAGGTAACTGTATCATATTGATTCCTCTCCCTCCCCCTGGAACTGACTCTGTACCATCTCAAAGAACCAAAATTTGCTTTATAAAACTAAATCTCTTCCATACACTAATCCTCTACTCAGTATGACTTTCCCACAGTCACTGATGAGCAAACTCTTGGTCTTCAGTGACGAGGCCTTTCCCAACTAAGTAGTAAGTCACTCCCTCTTTCATCCTTTATAATGGTGGCTATACCTCCTAGTTCTAGGATTGTCACATTGTATTATGATTACAAATTTAATCATCTGTCTCTCTTAAGTGGTAGGTTCACTTTCATGTTTATCTCTCTATATTTACAGTCTAGTTCATCGTGGGCACTTGATATAACTTATAATGGATAAGTTAACCCATTAACTTTTTTTAACCCAGCAAAGAAGTCAACAGTTGTGTCAAGTTTTTACATTCAATTTTACTACCTTGATGATAAGAACTCCTTCTTCTAATCCAACAAGGGCTATTCCCAGAATTAAAATCAGTTAAAGATATGCCCTCTAGATTTCCTAACTCAGTAGGTATAAATGAAAATCCCAGGAATCAATCTTTTTTATTAGCATCCTGGGGATTTTGTGGCAGGTGGTTTGAGCAACTCTGCACTAAACATTCTTGGTATTGCAAAACCTCAAGTATAGGACTTAGGTAGCTGCCCCAAAGGAACACTATGACAGGATTAAAGGCATATTGGTTCTTCATTACAGTTAACTAAAGGCAGATATCTATATATATAATAGCATAAAATTTTGATTCATAGTTTACTTCTGACCTATCTCTTTAAACAGCATTTATTTTTACTGAAAACATTCATTTGAGTTATATTCTGTGAAATAATATCTAATAAATGGGAAAGTGAAAAGGCCAATATTTGAAGAAATGTAGCATGTCCGTCGATAACCTTTGACTCATTCTAATGGTTTAGTAAACACTTTTAATTACATTTTCTGTCTTAGGTTCAAAGACCTCCTAAGCTGTGCTGAAGTAGATACCAACGCTCTAGTGTAAATTTGTGTTAGAGTCTCTAAAAGGGAGTTTTTTTATCCAGTGATTTGCCCCCTTTGATAATGGAGCATTATTTTTTCTTCCATAGATTGTTGGCATGCACTACTCCCAGCTCCACATAGCAGCCTCTAGGAAGAAAACTGATTCCACCAATAGAAACTGGAGTCTCAGGAATTCATGCCACGTGACAATTCAACTTCTTAAAATTGCCAAAAAACTTACAAGCAGAAACCAAGACCTTCCAACGGAAGTTACTATCTTTCTATCTAGATCTAACCACAGGACCAATTTAATGGAAGAAGAATATACTTTTTGTTTAAAGGGAGAAAACATTTGAGATGTCTAAATACATAATAAAGTTTCTGAAACACATACCTAATGGACAACATGGTTGTTTCCCAGGCACCAAACCATATTAATTTTTTATAAGTTCAAAGAAAATAATGAAATATCAGGCCTCAAGGCAACAGTTGATTCCTATTCACAAAACCACATCTAGAAGAGAGCAAAACCCAAATCAAAAATGAAATCTTGGCGTTCCCGTCGTGGCGCAGTGGTTAACGAATCCGACTAGGAACCATGAGGTTGAGGGTTCGATCCCTACCCTTGCTCAGTGGGTTAAGGATCCGGCGTTGCCGTTAGCTGTGGTGGAGGTTGCAGACACGGCTTTGATCCTGCATTGCTGTGGCTCTGGTGTAGGCCGGTGGCTACAGCTCCGATTAGACCCCAAGCCTGGAAACCTCCATATGCTGCGGGAGCGGCTCAAGAAAAGGCAACTCTGCTTTACAATATGTACTGATCTTAAGCCACTTTAGAAAGGGTTGTTCTGAGAATTATTAGTCTTGATTATATCACCAGTACTCAGTGTTGAAGTCTTTGGTCAGAACTGATGGTTACAAAGACCAAGAGTGTAAATTCTAGTAGGATTGTTTCTGCTGCGTCACAATGGAAACTCCGATACTTTTCTCTTTTTTCGTCTTTTTAGAGCTTGAACCCACAGTATATGGAAGTTCCCAGGCTAGGAGTCAAATTGGAGCTGCAGCTGCCAGCACACACCACAGCCACAACAATGCAGGATCCAAGCTGCATCTGTGACCTACACCACAGCTGACAGAAATGCTGGATCTTTAACCCACTGAGCGAGGTCAGGGATAAAACCCATGTCCTCATGGATACTAGCCAGATTCATTTCCACCAAGCCACAACAGGAACTCCCAAGAATGTAATTTCTAATGCTGGCCCTTGGAGCTCTCTGTCCCTGGATCTCTGAAGTCATCTTCTTCCCTGAGAGTCAATCTTTAGATGTGAACAGCCCACACTGATCCTCTCCTCAAGCTGACTGGTTCAGGACCACTTATTAATTGAAGTCTTAGACTGAATGTAGAAAAGATGTCTAGAAAGAAAAGTGACCATGGCATATGAAATATTCACAAACTGATGGCTGTCTATTCATAAAGGTCCAGATTATAATCCTATTTCCTATACTCTATTCTCCTGGACTCATGGTAGAATTTTAAAAAACTAGAAAATACCATCCTTATTATGTCATTATATCTCATTATATTCTAAACCTGATTTAAAGCAGCTAGGAACTGAACACTTTGTAACTACTTGTAATCATGTGCTGAGTCTTGATACATTGCATACTGTCTTACTTATCTAACACTTGTTATATTTCATAATTCTTATTCCACAATTCTTATTCCACAGATGCTAATAACATCAAAGCCCTGAGATTACCTTAAATATGACACAGAAGCAATGTCAGGATTGAAATTCACATCTGTTAGACTTTAGTCCACTACATCACATCCAGTTTATCAAAAACTCTCTGCATTAGAAACCTGAGAAAGTCCATTTCTGCTGGTCTGAAGTTGATTCAGGTTTTGAAAGCAAGATAAGGAGCCAAAATGACTTGTCATAAATCTGCTGAGGCAAGAGGAACCTATTCTGACAAGGGTGCAATCATTCAGAGCATTTTGGAGGGTTTTTTTTCTTTTGTATACAAATGCTTTCAGAAAACAAAAAATAAGACATACTGAAAAGCCAGTTTTACTACTTTACAAACTTAATTTTCCTTGCTGTAACGTAATATAAATAATTTTAAAGCAATATAATTCAACTTGAACATTATGTTTTTCACCTAAGAGTTGTCTCTAAGTTACTTCTAGCTATTCCCATGTACATGATCCACCATGAGAGGACAAAATTCATCAATTTATCAGTATTAAAGACATTCAAAGGAAAATGCCACAGGCATGGTAAATACAAGAGTTTAGGAAATAAACAATAACATTATCAATGGAGTAAGTTATTAGCACTCTATTATAGCTAATTTAAAGGATATCTATTTATCCCACTCTTGGGCATCTATCCGGACAAAGCTCTACTTAAAAGAGACACATGCACCCGCATGTTCATTGCAGCACTATTCACAATAGCCAGGACATGGAAACAACCCAAATGTCCATCGACAGATGAGTGGATTCGGAAGAGGTGGTATATATACACAATGGAATACTACTCAGCCATACAAAAGAATGACATAATGCCATTTGCAGCAACATGGATGGAACTAGAGAATCTCATCCTGAGTGAAATGAGCCAGAAAGACAAAGACATAAATACCATATGATATCACTTATAACTGGAATCTAATATCCAGCACAAATGAACATCTCCTCAGAAAAGATAATCATGGACTTGGAGAAGAGACTTGTGGCTGCCTGATGGGAGGGGGAGGGAGTGGGAGGGATCGGGAGCTTGGGCTTATCAGACACAACCTAGAATAGATTTACAAGGAGATCCTGCTGAATAGCATTGAGAACTTTGTCTAGATACTCATGTTGCAACAGAACAAAGGGTGAGGGGAAAAATGTAATTGTAATGTATCCATGTAAGGATAACCTGACCCCCTTGCTGTACAGTGGGAAAATAAAAAAATTATTAAAAAAATTGTTCTCTTAGTTTCAAATGCTGCCATGCAACTATCTGAGGACAGGCTGATATTTTTCCATTTATGAGTGATTGGATTTTATTTCCTAGCTTCCCAAATGATTTATCTTTGATGTTTCATTACAATATAAAGCTATGCCTAGAATTGGCTGTTAATTAGTAGGCAGAGGTTAAACTCATATAACAAATAGACTCAATATGCAATGGCTCAAAAAGAATAGAAATTGATTTCTTGCTCAGGGAACAAATATTACAGGTTAGGATGTGGGAGGCTTCTGAGCCACGTGGTCATTCAACTCTGGCTTCTTGGATCATTGTGGTCACAACTGAAGCCCACTGGAAGAAGAAAGGAGCATGGAAGAATGCACATGAGTTGTTTCATGGGCTATGTCTCAAAGTGGGACACATCACTTCTGAACACATGTCATTGATCAGCATGCAGTCATATGACACAAAAGAGGCAACAAATGTGTTTAAGTCTCCAGGAAGAAATATAATAAAAGCTTTTGGTAGGCACTATACCAATTTCTGCCATATTCTACTCCTTTGGCCACCAGATAGCCATGCAGATCCTACTGACCACATATTAGAAATACTCACTCCTCCCACCATGCAAAATCCCAAGTATTATTCAGTAACTGCTTCTAACTCTAAGTCCAGGATTTCAGTGGGATTTCAGTCCTTCACATGAGGCCCAATTCTGGTTCTTCAAGGAAAGACCATCTACAGATTAAAAACATAAGTCATCTAACACCTGTCTCTCTCTCACCCACAAACATCCAATATACAATAGTAGAGTCAGACAAGATAACCACAATAACTACCCTTCTTCAGGAAAGAATTAGAAACATACAACAGTCATAGAGATGATGGTATGCACCTGGGCAAGTATTGCAAAGTTTAATAAAATTGGAAGTTTCTCAGTTATACCATGGACCTGCTCTCTACAAGGAATTTGCTGTTTCTATAGCCTTTAAGCTTTCCCGTCTGACCCTTACCAATGGCGGTATCTGAAGTGAGGATTTGGAAAGATCACCTCCTTGGAACCTGTAGCATGGAAGAAATGTGTGCTAGCAATGTGTGTTACTTCCAGGACCAGCCAAAAACACCTTCCTGATACTCTTCCATGTTCTTCATCCCATTCTGTCGCCAGGGCAGCTATGTGGACCAGTGCAAAGGGTTAATTGAGAGCATGAATTTACTACATAAATCAGTAGCCATGGAAGCAACATGAGGCCTGATTTCAGTTTTCTTGGATGTCTGCAGTTTCTCCCCCTCCCACCTGATTCCCTGTTGGAAGTTATATCTCTTTTTGCTGTGTTTTTTTTTTTTTTTAGGGCTGCACCCATAGCACATGAAAGTTCCCAGGCTAGGGACTGAATCAGAGCTGCAGCTGCCAGCCTATGCCGCAGACACAGCAATGTGGGATCTGAGCTGTGTCTGCAACCTACACCACAGCTCATGGCAACGCCAGATCCTTAACCCACTGAGGGAGGCCAGGGATTGAACCCACATCCTCATGAATACTAGTCAGGTTTGTTAACCACTGAGCCACAACGGGAACGCCTGGAAGTTGTATCTTTTTCCTCATCTTCTATACCAGTCATTTTCTTTTAGTTGTTCATAATTACTTCTGGACAGTTCTCATCTTTTACAGTAGATTGGGAGGTTTGAAGACACTGATTGTGTTTTATGTAGCTTTGTATCTACATACAAAACACCAAGCTGAGTGCCATAATAATATCAGGTTTTCAGTAATTATGACTTGAATAAATGAGAGAGTGAATGATTTTTTTTCTGTCTACATTTTTACACCACTATCCTAGCTCATTATATTTCACAAAAATACTACAATAACTTCCCTACCTCTGGCTTAATGACTCTAAAACTCATTTTACACTGTTAAAGTGTTCTTTCTAGAATATATACCTGATAACATCAATTATTTTGCTCAAAACCTTTCAGGTAGATCCCACTGTCCTGTGGAGAAAAAAGATGCATCTCTCTTTTTTTTGTTTTTTGGTTTTTTGGTTTTTGGTTTTTTTTTCTTTTAGTGCCGCACTCTTGGCATAAAGAAGTTTCCAGGCTAGGGGTCGAATTGGAGCGATAGCTACAGGACTACACCACAACCTCAGCAATGCCAGATCTGAGCTGCGTCTGCAACCTACACCACAGTTCATGGCAATGCCAGATCCTTAACCCACTGAGCAAGGCCAGGGATCAAAACCACATCTTCATGGATACTAGTCGGGTTTGGTAACAACTGAGCCACTACGGGAACTCCTAGATGCATATCTTAATGATGTAAACTTGCACCATGATTTGATGTCTCCCAGCTATCCACCCAATAAGTGTACCTCACACTTGTCCTCTAACAACACTAAGATAAATTCTATTCCTTTCACCATGCTTTTACATGCCTGAAATGTCTTCCTATGCCTGGATGTAACTATACATTTTCTCCCCGTGTTTCTAAATTTCTACCCCTCAGGTGTCCTGTGAAATATTACCTTCTCTATAAACCCCAAGGGAGATTCAGAAGCTGCTTTTTTCTGAGTTCTCACTACAGTTGTACTCTGAGTTCCCATTAAAATTTCATCTCTGCATCTACATTAGAGTGGGATTTATTTTTTTAAGGCAGGGATGACATATTCCATTGTTTTATCTCTAGGATTTATAGGAAAAAACAGAATGTGAGCCTGCAACTTCCCTCCCTGGATTAGAGACAGCAAACTAAGGACCCAGGAGATTTTACACAGCAGTGGTATTTAAAGTGAATTTCTATACCAAAAATAAAGATGAATGTTTAAAAAATAAAGTAAAATACAAAGGGGGAAACCCCACTAGCTGAGAGCTAAATGATAACTTATAAAAATTGTATTGTTGTTTACTACTCTATGTTGTCAAGTCCCAGAGACTCTGGAAGTAGTAAATAGGATATATTATCCTCACATGTTTACAAAGAGAACTGACTCTGTTCTCACCTGGTGCAAGGGTGTGCTGGGCCCTGAACCACACAGGTGGAAGAGCACCTGCTCCTTATGAGCTCAACTACCATTCCATGGTAATATGCTCTTTCTGTGAAACTTAGGGAAAACAGTAGGATTGAGGTTCAATGACTAAGAAAAACCATTGAAGTACAAGGGATTAACAATTAACCTTTCTTTTTTTTTTTTTTTAATTGTCCCACTGTACAGCAAGGGGGTCAGGTTATCCTTACATGGATACATTACAATTACATTCTTCCCCCACCCTTTCTTCTGTTGCAACATGAGTATCTAGACATAGTTCTCAATGCTATTCAGCAGGATCTCCTTGTAAATCTATTCTAAGTTGTGTCTGATAAGCCCAAGCTCCCGATCCCTCCCGATCCCTCCCACTCCCTCCCCCTCCCATCAGGCAGCCACAAGTCTCTTCTCCAAGTCCATGATTATCTTTTCTGAGGAGATGTTCATTTGTGCTGGATATTAGATTCCAGTTATAAGTGATATCATATGGTATTTATGTCTTTGTCTTTCTGGCTCATTTCACTCAGGATGAGATTCTCTAGTTCCATCCATGTTGCTGCAAATGGCATTATGTCATTCTTTTGTATGGCTGAGTAGTATTCCATTGTGTATATATACCACCTCTTCCAAATCCACTCATCTGTCGATGGACATTTGGGTTGTTTCCATGTCCTGGCTATTGTGAATAGTGCTGCAATGAACATGCGGGTGCATGTGTCTCTTTTAAGTAGAGTTTTGTCTGGATAGATGCCCAAGAGTGGAATTGCAGGGTCATATGGAAGTTCTATGTATAGATTTCTAAGGTGTCTCCAAACTGTTCTCCATAGTGGCTGTACCAGTTTACATTCCCACCAACAGTGCAGGAGGGTTCCCTTTTCTCCGCAACCCCTCCAGCACTTGTTATTTGTGGATTTATTAATGATGGCCATTCTGACTGGCGTAAGGTGGTATCTCATGGTAGTTTTGATTTGCATTTCTCTTGTAACCAGCGATGTTGAGCATTTTTTCATGTGTTTGTCGGCCATCTGTATATCTTCTTTGGAGAAATGTCTATTCAGGTCTTTTGCCCATTTTTCCATTGGGTGATTGGCTTTTTTGCTGTTGAGTTGTATAAGTTGCTTATATATTCTAGAGATGAAGCCCTTGTCGGTTGCATCATTTGAAACTCTTTTCTCCCATTCTGTAAGTTGTCTTTTTGTTTTCTTTTGGGTTTCCTTTGCTGTGCAAAAGCTTTTCAGTTTGATGAGGTCCCATGGGTTTATTTTTGCTCTAATTTCTATTGCTTTGGGAGACTGACCTGAGAAAATATTCATGATGTTGATGTCAGAGAGTGTTTTGCCTATGTTTTCTTCTAGGAGTTTGATGGTGTCCTGTCGTATATTTAAGTCTTTCAGCCATTTGGAGTTCATTTTTGTGCATGGTGTGAGGGTGTGTTCTAGTTTCATTGCTTTGCATGCAGCTGTCCAGGTTTCCTAGCAATGCTTGCTGAATAGACTTTCTTTTTCCCATTTGATGTTCTTGCCTCCCTTGTCAAAGATTAATAGACCATAGGTGTCAGGGTTTATTTCCGGGTTCTCTATTCTCTTCCATTGGTCTGTCTGTCTGTTTTGGTACCAGTACCACACTGTTTTGATGACTGTGGCTTTGTAGTATTTCTTGAAGTCTGGGAGAGTTATGCCTCCTGCTTGGTTTTTGTTTCTCAGGATTGCTTTGGCGATTCTGGGTCTTTTGTGGTTCCATATAAATGTTTGGATTGTTTGTTCTAGTCCTGTGAACAATGTCCTGGGTAATGTGATAGGGATTGCATTGAATCTGTAGATTGCTTTGGGTAGTATGGCCATTTTCACAATATTGATTTTTCCAATCCAGGAACATGGAATATCTTTCCATTTCTTTACATCTTCTTTGATTTCTTCGATTAAAGTTTTATAGTTCTCGGCATATAGGTCCTTTACCTCTTGGTCAGGTGTATTCCGAGGTATTTGATTTTGTGAGGTGCAATTTTAAAAGGTATCATATTTTTGTATTCCTTTTCTAATATTTCATTGCTGGTATACAGAAATGCGACTGACTTCTGCATATTAATCTTATATCCTGCTACTTTGCTGAATTTGTTGATCAGTTCAAGTAGTTTTGGGGTTGAGTCCTTAGGGTTTTCTATGTATAGTATCATGTCATCTGCATACAGTGACAGGTTGATCTCTTCTCTTCCTATATGGATGCCTTTGATTTCTTTTGTTTGTCTAATTGCTGTGGCTAGGACCTCCAAAACTATGTTGAAGAGCAGTGGTGGAGAGTGGGCATCCCTGTCTTGTTCCAGATTTGAGTGAGAAGGCTTTCAGTTTTTCCCCATTGAGGATTATATTTGCTGTGGGTTTCTCATAAATGGCTTTGATTATATTCAGGAATGTTCCCTCTATACCCAGTTTGGCGAGGGTCTTGATCATGAATGGATGTTGGACTTTGTCAAATGCTTTTTCTGCGTCTATGGAGATGATCATATGATTTTTGACTTTTGTTTTGTTAATGTGGTGTATGATGCTGATTGATTTGTGTATGTTGAACCATTCTTGTGAACCTGGGATGAACCCCACCTGGCCATGGTGTATAATTTTTTTGATATGTTGTTGGATTCGGTTGGCTAAGATTTTGTTGAGAATTTTTGCATCTATCTTCATCAATGATATTGGGCGATAGTTTTCTTTTTTGGTGGTATCTCTGCCTGGTTTTGGAATGAGGGTGATGGTGGCCTCATAGAATGTCTTTGGGAGTATTCCTTCTTCTTCAACCTTTTGAAAGAGTTTAAGGAGGATGGGCACCAGATCCTCTTTATATGTTTGGTAGAATTTGCCTGTGAAGCCATCTGGTCCTGGACTTTTATTTGTAGGGAGTGTTTTCATGACCTCTTCAATTTCATTTCTAGTGATGGGTCTGTTCAGTTGGTCTGTTTCTACTTGATTCAGTTTTGGCAGGCTGTGAGATTCTAGAAAATTGTCCATTTCTTCCAGATTGTCAAACTTGTTGCCATACAGTTGTTCATAGTATTCTCTTATGGTTTTTTGTATTTCTGCTGTATCTGTTGTGATTTCTCCTTTTTCATTTATAATTTTGGTGATTTGGGTTCTTTCTCTCCTCTTTTTAGTGAGTCTGGCCAGGGGTTTGTCAATTTTGTTCACCTTTTCAAAGAACCAGCTCTTGGTTTTATTAATTTTCTCTATTGTTTTTTGAGTCTCTATTTTATTGATTTCTTCTTTGATCTTTATCATTTCCTTCCTTCTGCTGACATTAGGTCTTTTTTGTTCTTCTTTTTCTAATTCGTTTAGGTGGAGGGTTAAGTTGTCAATTTGGGATCTTTCTTCTTTTTTGAGAAAGGCCTGGATTGCTATAAATTTCCCTCTGAGCACTGCTTTCGCAGCATCCCATAGATTTTGAGAGGTTGCGTCTTCATTATCATTTGTTTCAAGGTAGTTTTTAATTTCCTTCTTGATTTCCTCATTGACCCATTGGTTTTTTAGTAGCAGGTTGTTTAGTCTCCATGGAGTAGGTTTTTTCTCTTTCCTTTGCCCATGGTTGGTTTCTAATTTCATGGCATTGTGGTCAGAGAAGGCACTTGAGATAATTTCTGTGCTCCTAAATTTATTGAGGTTAGCTTTGTGTCCCAATATGTGGTCGATTCTTGAGAATGTTCCATGAGCATTTGAGAAGAATGTGTATTCTGCTTTTTTTGGGTGTAGTGTCCTGAAGATATCAATGAAGTCTAACTTTTCTGTTGTTTCCTTTAGGATCTCTGTTGCTTTATTGGTTTTCTGTCTAGAGGATCTGTCCATTGATGTGAGGGGGGTATTTAGGTCTCCTAGTATGATTGTATTCTCATCAATATCTCCCTTTATGTCTGTTAATATTTGTTGTATGTATCTGGGTGCTCCTGTATTTGGGGCATATATCTTGACGATAGTAACATCCTCTCCTTGGATGGATCCCTTAATCATTAAGTAGTGTCCTTCTTTGTCTTTCTTTATGTCTTTTGTTTTAAAGTCTATTTTGTCTGATATGAGCGTTGCAACTCCTGCTTTTCTGTCATGTCTATTGGCGTGAAATATTTTTCCCCACCCTTTCACTTTCAATCTATATGTATCTTTTGTCCTAAGGTGAGTTTCTTGTAGGCAGCATATTGAAGGTTTTTGCCTTTTTATCCACTCAGCCAGTCTGTGTCTTTTGATTGGGGCATTCAGTCCATTGACATTTAAGGTGATAATTGATAGATGATTATTTATTGCCATTTGAACCTCGTGTTCCAGTTGATTCTATGGTTCTCCATTCTTCCTTTCTTTTTTTTTTTTTTTTTTTTTTTTTTTGGTTGGATGGTCTCCTGTTATTATCTGCTTGAGTGTATTTTTTTTTAATTTTTTGCAAATGCAATATTTGGTTTTGGGTTGTGGTTGCTCTGTTTTTTAGGTGTGCTAACCCCTTCCCATAACTGTGTGTTTTACCCTGATGGTCCTGTAAGTTCAAACACTTCATTACTATATTAAAATCAAAAGAGAAACATACAAACAAACAAACAAAAAGGGTTATTTACTTCCTAACATCCCTTGCCCACATTTTACGGTTTTGATGACTCTTTTTTATTTTTTTCTTTTTAATTTTATTTTGTTTGAAGCATGTTCATGATTAAATCTGTATGCTGGCTTATTTGAGTGACTGCTCTCTGATTGCGGTTTCCTCAGTCCTAGTTCTTCCTCTTCTTCTTCTTCGTTTTTTTTTCTTTTCTTTTTTCTTCCCTTTCCTTCCTTTCTTTTTGGTTTAGAGAAGCCCTTTCAATATTTCCTTTAACCTGGGTTTTGTGTTGCTGTATTCTTTAAGTTTTTGTTTGTTGGGAAAAATTTTTATTTCCCCTTCTATTTTAAACGATATTCTTGCTGGATAGAGTATTCTAGGTTGCATATTTTTTCCTTTGAGCCCTTTAAATATCTCTTGCCATTCCCTCCTGGCCTGTAGTGTTTCTGTAGAGAAATCAGCTGATATTCTTATGGGGGTTCCCTTGTAGGTAACATTCTGTTTTTCTCTTGCTGCCTTGAGGATCCTCTCTTTATCACTAACTTTTGCCATTTTTATTATGATGTGTCTTGGTGTGGGTCTGTTTGGGTTCAGTTTGTTTGGGGCCCTCTGTGCTTCTTGTACCTTGAACCCAGTATCCTTGAGATTTGGGAAGTTTCCATCGATAATTTCTTCAAATATATTTTCCATCCCCTTATCTCTTTCTACTCCTTCTGGAATTCCTATTATGCGTAGATTGGCCCGCTTTATATTATCCCATAGGTCTCTTATATTGCTTTCCAGTTTTTTGATTCGGTTTTCTGTCTGTTGACCGGATTGAGTGATTTCCATTATTCTATCTTCCATATCACTGATTCGTTCTTCTGCATTGTTCATTCTGGTTTTTACTGCCCCTAGTTCAGTTTGCATCTCTGCAAATGAATGTTCTAGTTTTTCCTGGCTCCTCCTTATATTTTCTAGTTCCTTTCTGAGGGTGTCTGCATTACTGTTCATATCTTCTCTTAATTCCTTCAGTATTTTCACTATTTCTCTTTTGAACTCCAGGTCTGTCTGACTGCAGAGATCTGTTTCATTGTTGACTGTTTTAGGTGAGTTCTCCTGTTGGTTTGACTGGGGGTGGTTTCTCAGCTTCTTCATCTTGCTTGTTGTTTTCTTTCTCCTGAGGGAGTTGTACTCTCCGTGATCGGGCAGTGTTTGCCTTGTCACTGCCGTGGAATATTTCCTGAGGGCTGGCGTTGTTGGTCAATCTTTTTTGAGGCAGTGTGGCTTTTCTGGAGTGTTGATGGGGCTAACAGTGTTTCTTTGAAGCAAAGGAGGACTTCCTGAGGGCAGACAGGACTGGGAGGTCCACACCACGATGGTAGCAGATTTCACTTGGTCATGCAGAGCTTGCTCTGGTGTTTTTAGGCTGTGGGGTTCTTGCAGGGGGTTGGCGGTGTTGGGCAGCTGCTCTTCAGGGGTGCATCACCCCCTGGGGCCTGGAGCAGCTATCTGGGTCACTGAGAACCTAAGAGGCTCTTCCCTAGGGCAGCCCAACTCAGAAGGACAGCCTGAGAATGTAGGCGGATCTTTTCACAGTCTGGCCGAGGTTGTTGCAGCTTTTCTGGGCTGCAGGGGCTCTTCCAGGGGGCTGGTGGTGCTGAGCAGTTATTTCACGGGAGTGGGGCACCCCCTCGGGGCTTGGGAAGGTAGCAGGGCCACTGGAAACCCAAGAGGCTCCTCCCCAGGGCTGTTCGACTCAGAAAGACCGTCTGAGATCTTTTCCCGACTCGGCCAGGCTTGTTGCAGCTTTTCTGGGCTGCAGGGGGTCCTGCCTGGAGCTGGCAGTCCTATGCAGCTGATCCACTAGGGCACCCCCTTGGGGCTTGGGCGGGTAGCAGGGCCCTTGGAGACCCAAGAGGCTCCTCCCCGGGGCAGCCTGACTCAGAAAAACCATCCGAGAATTAGGCCGATCTATTCACAGCCTGGCTAAGCTTGTTCTAGCTTTTCTGGGCTGCAGGCCTTTTCTCGGGGGCTGGTGCTGTTTGGTGCTGCTCTGCGGAAGTGTAGCCCCTCCAAAGGGCAAGCAGGCCTGTGCAGGGACAGCCCCTGTGGTGGTAGGCTTCAGGCAATTGTTGAGGCCAGCCCTCCTAGATGGCAGGCAGCCCCAGGTCCGTGAGAGCGTAGGGCGTGGCGGGGGTGGGGGGAGGGGATGCACTGGGAAGCACAGTTTTCAGCTAGCTAGCGGGCCTGTAAGCTTGCTGTGGCGTGGGGGCTATTCTCTGGGGACCCACCCCTTCTTCTCTCCCCTCCCCAGCACGGGCGCAGACCAGGCTCTTCTCCCAGGTTCCCTCTGATGCGGCTTTCCACTTCCCCGCTCCTAGAGTATTGCTCCCTTCCTCTGCGACAGCTTTGTTTTCTAGTCTCCCCGGCAGTCTCTGCCCCGTCAAATGGTTTCTAGACCTCCCAAGCAGTTTCCGCTCTGCCCCGCCCCGCTAGCCCAGGGTGCCCAGCCCGCCCCCCCCCCCCAGGATTCGCTGGGCCTTTTCTTGGGGATTAACTTCGGAGGAGAGGTCTCGGTGCCCTAACCCCCCCCCGCCAGGCGTCCCCCAGCCCTTTCTCAGGGACTAACCTTCGGAGGCGAGGTTTCGGTTCCCAGCCCCCACCCAGGCGTCTCAATTTTTGGTGACTGTGCCCGTAGTTCAGATGTTCCGTTGGGTTCTTGATCGGCTTTTCCGTACTCCAACTTACTGCTACACTCTTCTCTGCATCTGGAGATTCCTCCGGTTCGTTTGATCTTTCCCCCGGTAGGTGACTTTCCAGGGTGCGGGATCCCTTTCTCCTCTGCAGTTCCCTTTCGGGAGCGCCCGTCTAGCTCGGATTCACCTTCTCTCACTCTCTTTTCTCCCGTTCTGCCCAGTAATGTCACGAACTTCTTGCCGTTATTGGAGTTTAGGTTCCTCTGCCAGCGATTGGTTGCTGTTCTGTGCGAGTCATTTATTCTGTAGATGTGCTTTTTTTGTTGTGTTTGTGGGAGAGGGCGAGCGTGTTCCCCTACTCCTCCACCATCTGGTCCTCTCTCCAAGAATTAACCTTGATAACCGTGACAAGTCATTTGTAAACAGACATTTTGAACATCATTTTTTTTTTTTTTTTTTTTAGGGCTGTACCTGTGGCATACAGAAATTCCCAGGCTAGGGGTCAAATCAGAGTTGCAGCTGCTGGCCTATACCACAGCCACAGCAATGCCAGATCTTAGCCAGGTGTGTAACGTACACTACAGCTCATGGCAACACCGGATCCTTAACCTACTGAGTGGGTCCAGAGATTGAACCCGCATCCTCATGGATCCTAGAAAGGTTCATTACCACTAAGCCACAATGGGAACTTCTGAAAATAATTTTCTGAAATCTATAGCTCTCTAGCACACTTTAACTGACATTCACCTGGCCCTCATAACACATTGACTCCAAGGTTTTCCCAACAGCAAGCATATTCAGAGTGCCTAAGCATTTCACTGTGACCCCAGTGAGATTTCCACATAAAGCAAATGTAATGTGATCATAGAATGAACTATATCAGAGAGTTTTCCCAGGCTGAGGGACTAAGAAGCAGAAAGAGCTTTAGAAAACTAATAAGGAAAAAAAGAAAACCGTGTAGGACTCAAATATACCTTCTGAACACAGGAAAGGAAGAGAGGGTACCTCCAGTGAAATGGTGTAAGTTCCCATCCATCCTTTTCAACTGAATCAACAGAAGTTAACTGATATAGATTTTTTTTTAATGTAGGTAAACAGACTGATGACAGCATGCTCTATAAACCCACAGTAGCTGACATCAGACATAGTTTATATTTGCTGTACAGTAGAAATCAAAAGAACATTGTAAATCAACTATAATAAGAAATTTTTTTTTGGTCTTTTGTCTTTTGTCTTTATAGGGCCATACCCATGGCATATGGAGGTTCTCAGGCTAGGGGTCTAATCAGAACTGTAGCTGCTGGCCTACACCAGAGCAACAGCAACACCAGATCCAAGCCGCATCTTCGACCTACACCACAGCTCACTGCAACACCAGATCCTTAACCCACTGAGCAAGGCCAGGGATCGAACCCGCAACCTCATGGTTCCTAGTTGGATTCATTTCCGCTGAGCCATGACAGGAATTCCAAAAAATTTTTTCAAAAAAGAAATAGTTTACAGGTAGGATGTGGGATCAAGATGTCAAAGTAGGATAATGCTGGTTCATCTTTCCTCAGGAACACATCAAAACTACAACTACATTCTGACCAGTGTAAGGTGGTAACTCACTGCAGTTTTGATTTGCATTTCTCTAATAATTACTGATATTGAGCATTTTTTTATGAATCTACTGGCCATCTGTATATTGTCTTTGGAGAAATGTATGTCTAGGTCTTCTGCCCATTTTTCTATTGAGTTTTTTGTTTCTTTGTTGTTGAATTGTATGATGGAAGACAGTATGAGAAAAAGAATGTATATATGTGTATGACTGGGTCACTATGCTCTACACTCTAAATCAATTATACTTTAATTTTAAAAAGATTAAAAAATAAAATGAAACAATTTAAAAAATGTAGCACTGGGAACTCTGGTCAATTATGATGGAAAACGTAATGTGAGAAAAAAGAATGTATACATGTATGTGTAACTGGGTCACCATGCTGTGCAGTAGAAAAAATATATATATAAAGAAATAAAATTTTAAAAAATAATAAATAATAAATGAAAAATAAAAAATTTAAATTTAAACTAAAAAAAAAAAACCTGCAACTACATATAGAATGTTTCTCGCTGAAATCATCTGGGGACTAACAGGACAACTAAGACTGTAAAGAAAGATCCACACGCTGACTTTGGTAGGAAGGGAGAAGAATCTGGTTAGGATCTCCGTCTCTAGTCATGGGCACAGAGAAGAGGAAAGGAATATCACAGGCTCAGGGACCCTTTCTGGGGAGCAAGGGGTTCAAGCCACATATTAGGCACCAAAGTCCTGGGGTCCAACACTGGGAGGACGAGCCCCTTCAGCTAGTTTGAAAACCAGTGGGACTTACCTGAGAGCTGTAAAAAACTGAGATTCTGTTCCTAAAGAGCCCACGCACAGATTGGCTTGCTCCCATTCACAGCACAGAGGCCGCAGACTAAAAACTGCTTGGGGCTCTTGCCGGCTTGCCAGGCCCGCCGCAGTGCACTGTCCAGCTCTGCTTGCTCTGACACTGATCCCCACTAAGGCAGAGCCTGCTGTTTGCCAAAGAAAGTGGGCACGCTTAGAGGGAATGGAGTGAGCTCGGACCCCAGCCCTGCCTCTGACCACAAAGGAGGCAGCCACTTTCAGCACAAGCATTGGTGACATACTCAGGAGAGAACAAGACTAGCTCCAGGGCACAAACCTTCATCACAGGAGCACACATCTCAGGCACACTCAGAAGGGAGCAAGACTAGCCCCAGGTGGGAGATTGTTGTCACTGGAGGGCACATCTGTGTACACAGTTTGCAGAGAACCAGCTCAGTAGTGTGGCACAACCCCTCTAACCCTAACCCAGCTTCTAACCAAGGCATACACAGCAGGGAAAAAGTGAAACCAGCACAGAAACAAAGCCCTCAGGCCCTAGCCACACCCCAAACCAAAGCTGAGAATGCCAACTCCCTCCAGCCCTGACCCTGCCCCAATAGGGCAGTGATGACCACTGAGCATTGGTGAAGCCCCTGCTTATACCAGCCTCTAGTTCTAGCTCCACCAACTCCAGCTCTACTTCCCACCAAGGCAGTAGCAACAAGCACACAACAGGTGAAGATGAGGCTAGTGCTTACCTTAGATGCAACTCTTTCACCAAAGCCAATGGGTACTTGGGAATGGCACAAGGACTCTTCCAGACAAGGACGCACCTTAAAGCCATGATAGGCAAATGTTTCACCTAATTTCAGAGAGAGAGAGAGAAAGTTAAAATAAGAAGACAAAGGAATTTGAGAAAAAAAAAATCTGAAAAAAAGCCCTAATGCAACAGAGATAAATAATTTATCAGAAAAAGAGGTCAAAGCAATAGTAATAAAAATGCTGTCTGAACTGGAGAAAAGAATAGGTTAATATCTCTGATAAATACAAATGCAAAAATCTTCACATATTAGCAAACCAAATTCAACAATATATGGAAAGGATCAAACACCAGGATCAACTGGGTTTATTCAAAGGATGCAAGGATGGTTCATTATCGTCAGGACAATGTGATAAACCACATTAACAAAAGGAAGGAAAAAAATCACACAATCATCTCAACCAACACGTAAAAAGGCATCTGAGGAGTTCCCATTGTGGCTCAGCAGAAATAAATCTGACTAGTATCCCTGAGGAGGCAGGTTTGATCCCTGGCTTCACTCAGTGGGTTAGGATCTGGTATTTCCATAAGCTGTGGTATAGGTCGCAGACACGACTCAGATCTTGTGCTGCTGCAGCTGGTGTAGGCCAGTGGCTACAGCTCCGATTCGACCCCTAGCCTGGGAACCTCCATATGCCATGGATGCTGCCCGGAAAAGATTAAAAAAAAAAAAAAAGGCATTTGACAAAATTCAACATGCATTAGTGGTTAAAAAAAAAATTCTCATCAAAGTTGGTATAGAGGGAACAGATCTCAACATAACACAGGCCATTTATGACATACCCAAAACTAACTTTATACTCAACAGTTAAAAAGCTGAAAGGTTTTTTTTCTAAATTAAGGAACAAGACAAGGATCACCACTTTTATTTAACATAGTATGGAAAGACTTAGCCACAGCAGTTAGACAAGAAAAAGAAACAAAAGGCATCCAAATTGGAAGGGAAGAAGTAAAACTCTATTTGCAGATGAAATGATATATATGTATAGAAAACCCTAAAGTATCCACCAAAAAAAATTATTAGAATTAATAAATGAATTCAGTAAAGGAGCACAATACGAGAATAATATACAGAAAACTGTTGCTTTTCTATATACTAATAATGAACTATCAGTAAGAGAAAGTCAGAAAAAAAATCCTGTTTAAAATCACATCAAAAAGAATAAAACACCTAGGGATAAACATAAACAAGGAGGTGAAAGACCTATACTCTGATAATTAAAACACTGATGAAGGAAATTTAAGATGATACAAAGAAATGGAAAGATATCCCATTCTTGTGGATTGGAAGAATATTGTTAAGATGTCCATAGTACCCAAATCAATATACAGATGTAATGCAATCCTTATCAAAATACCCACTACATTTTTCATAGAAGTAAAACAAATAACTCTGAAATTTGTATAGAAGCATAAAAGACCTCAACTTGTCAAAGCAAAAAAGAAAAAAGACAAAGCTGGAGGTATCATATTCCCTGACTTCAGGCTATACTACAAAACTACAGTAATCAAAACAGCATGGTACTGGCACAAAAACAGATCAATGGAACAGAACAAAGAGCCTAGAAATAAACACCCACACAATGATCAATTAATCTTTTTTTTCTTGCTTTTCAGGGCCACACCCACAGCACATGGAGGTTCCCAGGCTAGTAGTCAATCTGAGCTACAGCTGCCAGCATACACCACAAACACAGCAACAGCAGATAAGAGCTGCACCTGCAAACTAAACCACAGCTCACAGCAACATCAGATATGAGAAGCATCTGCAACCTACACCACAGCTCACAGCAACACCAGATCCAGAGCAAGGCCAGGGATCAAACTTGCAACCTCATGGTTCCTAGTTGGATGTGTTTCTGCTACATCACGATGGGAATTCCATCAATCAATCTTAACAAAGGAAGCAAGAATATACAATGGTGAAAGAACAGTCTCTTCAATAAGTTGTACTGGGAAAACTGGACAGCTACATGCAAAAGAATGAAATTAGAACATTTTCTCAAATCATATACAAAAATAAACTTAAACGAATTTAAGTTCTAAGTATAAGATCATAAAATTCCTAGAAGAGAACATAAGCCAAATACTCCTCTTTGATATAAATTGTAGCAACATTTTTTTTGATCAATCTACTGTGGCAAATGAAACAGAAGCAAAAATAAACAAATGGGACCTAAAAACTTACAAGCTTTTGCACAGCAAAGGAAACTATCAAAAAAAACAGAAATACTGCCTACTGAAAGGGAGAAAATATCAAATGATATGACTGATAAGACTAATAACCAAAATATGTAAACAACTCATAAACTCAATATTCCCCCACCAAAAAAAAATCAATTATAAAATGGGATCTAAACAGATGTTTTTACAGAGAAGACATAGAGATGGCCAACAGGCACATGAAAAGATCCTCAACAACACTAATCATTAGAGAAATGCAAATCAAAACTTCACATTTGTCAGAATGGCTATCATCAAAAAGACAACACATAGGAGTCCGATCGTGGGTCAGTGGTTAACCAATCTGACTAGGAACCATGAGGTTGTGGGTTCGATCCCTGGCCTTGCTCAGTGGGTTAAGGATCCGGCATTGCTGTGAGCTATGGTGTGGGTCAAAGATAAGGCTTAGATCTGGCGTTGCTGTGGCTGTGGTATAGGCCAGTGGCTAAGGCTCTGATTAGACCCTTAGCCTGGGAACTTCCATATGCCACAGGAGCAGCCATAGAAAAGGCAAAAAGACACCAAAAAAAAAAAAAAAAAGACAACAAATAATATGTGTTGGTGAGAATGTGGAGAAAGGGAGAACTCTAGTAAACTTCTGGTGGAAATGTAAATTGGTGTGGCCATTATGGAAAACAGTATAGAGATTCCTCAAAAAATTAAAAATAGACCCATTTGATCCAACAATTCTACCCCTGGGTATATACTCAAAAAAAAACAAAAAAACCTTAATTCAAAAAGATATACACACCCCAATACTCACAACAGCAGTATTTACAACAGCCAGCACATGGAAGTAACCTAAGTGTCCATCAACAGATGAATGAATAAGTAAGATTCCATTCATACAATGGAATATAACTCACCATTAAAAAAGAATGGAATTTTGCCATTTACAAAAAAAAATAAATAAATGGACCTGGAGCATATTATGCTTAGTAAAGTTAAGTCAGAAAGAGAAAAAAAATACTGTATGTTTTTCTTACATGTGGAATCTAAAAAACAAAACAAATGAATATAACAAAACAAAGATTCAAAAATACAGAGAATAAATTAGTGTTATCAGTGGAAAGAGGGGAAGGGTAAGAGGCAAGATAGGAGAAGGGAATTAAGAGGTATAAACTACTATGTATAAAATAAATAAGATACAAGGATGTAATGTACAGCACAGGGAATACAGCCAATATTTTATAATTACTTTAAATGGAGAATAATCTATAAAAATATCAAATAATTATGTTGTACACCTGAAATGAATATAACATTGTAAATCAACTATACTTCAATTTTTTAGAAAAAAAAGAGTTTACAGGTAAAGCTTCCAGAAAAGATTGACAATCAATGTATAAATTTTGAAGTGATCCTAATTCATAAAATAGCAACTGTGTGCTGGATACTTCTAGGTTTTTCATGCAGGTAAAGTGAATGGGTTTTGAATTCTAAATATTTAGAGACTAAATTTTATCCAAAAATAACACTGGATATATTTTCTGAAGTATTGTTTGTCAATTAATATCTTAACATAAATCTAGCTTTTAAACATTTCCCAGCCATTGATAAATAGGCTATGCTGTCAAGGAATATAGTATGAAAATAGTTATTTTGGAGAATCCATAAAAATTTCCATAGAAGGAGTTGCCACACCAATGAATAAACTAATATTATACTATGTACCTTGTAGATTCATTGATTGATTCTCATTAATTCTAACCAGATTTTTATTATTATTGCCTTCTATTTAATTTTTCAAAACAGGTGATACACACTTAGATAAATAAATAAATCTTCTGAGACAACATTCTCTCAGAGATACACCAGTCAACTGATTGTTCACTCTGAGCACAGGCTCCTTGGCTACAAAGGTAGTTCAAATACACATATATTATCACCATCATATAAAGTCAACAAAAGAGATACTGGCAACAATGAAATAACCTAAGAAAAAAGAACAAAACAGAGGTTCAATTACCAAACAAGAAAAGGTGCACATTAAAGTTATGAATGCTATGATAAAATTGAGATGTTTTCTTATAATTTACTCTTTGTTAATAACCAATAAGAACTCAGAGGACAGAGTCTATTCTGCTTCTCTGGATTTTTCCTTTTTTCATTGCTTACTTTCTCCTATTCCTTCTTTATTATGTACATCAAAATATTCTAAATTGAGATAGGACCTCCTTAGGCCAGATTCTTTATTATTAAAAATATTTCATCTCTGAAACTATAATTGCTCAATGCTAGTCTGAAATATCTAGGGTTCATTTATTATACATTTAAAAGTTTCTTTTAAAACAAATGTGCTTATCACCTCATTTTTGAGAAACGTTCCATGAGATTCCTCTATTCTGGTCCTTTGTCTTTCACTCCCCAGTGTCATGATAAAATAGAGTATATCTTACAGTGGCAGAAGTACTAACATACAGATTGGGTTCTGAGTTCATACTTATTGAGCTGAAATATCACAATTAGAATACAGGCTGTCTCATAACACTCCACCAACTAAAACAATTCATGGATTTTACTGTTTAATCTTTCCAGTGATACCTTCTAAAGAGGAAAAAAAAACTATAAAAAAATAAAATATATAAAGATAAAATAATAAAATATAAAAACTATATTTTGTTGTACTCACTTTTCTCTCAAAATAAATGACATTATTCTAAATAATATTGAGATTACAGATACTGAGATCTTTTTCATTTTCTACAGTGGTATTTTTTGTTGTAATCGCCTCCTCCTGACATCACTAGTTAGGGAGGATTGTTGTCCTAGTGTTAGGAAGATGGCCACATGACCAACAACTTTAGACAGATGAGATCAAAGCAGTTCTCATGTAAACCCATAATCCAGTTCTCATGTAAACCCATAATCCAGAGAACAGCCTGCAGAGCCATAGGGCAATTATACTTAAGACAGGGTAGATACCAGGTACTGTAGGAGGCAGATTTTGTAGTAGAGAGAGGGACGGGTATCCCCTGGTTCCCACAAAAGGATGTAATTGGCTTGTTTAAATAATTTGTGGGCTAACAGCAAAATGAAACCCACTACTCAGAGATAAGCAGGAACTTGAGTTGGTTTCTTTGATATGGAGGGTTGTTTGGCTAGAAGATTTTACCTGCAGAAGCAAAGAAAGGAGGACTTGGATTAGGCCACTTCCAATTTCACCAGATGTTGAAGCCAAATAATTCTAACTTCTGGTCTCATACCACATTCATCTGTATAAATATATAGTAGTAACTAAAGAACATGAATTCTGCAAGTTTGCCAGGCATCAATTTAGTCACTGAGACTGGCATAATTTCTTTCGGTATTAGCTCTCTTGAGGGAAAACCACACCCTCTCCATTGTTCCTATCCTGATAGGAGAATTATTGGTCCCTTGCACTGACTCAGTTTCTTATCACTCTCCCTCTGGACCCAAGAAAGCAAGCTACCGTATTGTCAACTCAGCATGTCAATCCTGTCTTGTAGCTAAAGATGACTTGTGTGCCTTAGGTATTGTTTTTTACTACCCTCGTGGAGACATACACACACAGCTTCAATATAGCCCTGAGGATGTTACAGATAAGACATCACCAGTTACCACTTCATATCTATTGAAAGATTTAGAAGCACTTAGACCTAATGGAAAAACATTCTTTGAAATAATTTACCCCCTGACACAAGGAGAATGAGAACCAACACTACCTCCAGGGTGACTGTGTTGGGAAGATGTTTGAAATCCCACTAGCCACACTTACTAGATAAGAGTAATTTATCCATAACTACTAAATAAGTACCTTGAATATGACTGGAGAGTTTAGTTTTTTTATCCCAGTTAAACATACCCAAAAATACAGATCACATATTCTTTCTTCATGATATAAAAATAAATGGTCAGCCCTTTCAAATGATCACAAATTCTTAATTTTTTTTCTTCTTTTCTTCTTAAGGCCATACTAGTGGCACATGGAAATTCCTGGGCTAAGGGTCAAATTGGAGCTGGAGCTGCAGCTGCAGCCTATGTCACAGCCAAGGCAACTCCAGATACTTAACCCACTGAGCAAGGCCAGGGATCAAACCCTCATCCTCCAGACTACCTCAGGTTCTTAACCTGCTGAGGCACAATAGGAACTTCAATGTTTAAAAGTCTGAATTGATGAGGTTTTATTCTACTTTGAAATTTTAAAAAATTCTATAGAGAGGGTCTGGTTAATAAATGCCCCAAGGCCTAAGGGAATCCATCAGAGGATGGAATCATTCCAAGTATTTTTTTTTTAATAACAAACAAAGCTGTATTTCTTTTGTGAAGAATGCAGTTTCATTTTAGGGAAATATTGAGGAACACAAGATTTTAGAAGACTGCAAGCATATGAACAACATCCAATCTAGCTTTAAAGACCAAAAGGCCAAAATAATTCAACCCTAGGAATGCTATCAAAGTCACTTAGAATCTTGAGTCAGTGAGCTGGACACCTGTTAGGGAGTCCTGGGGAGGAAGTAGACACAATAGGGAATATGATCAGGAAACAGCTAGCCAAACATACCTAATGTCAACTTGCAGGGTTAAAGCTGCAAAGATTATTTATACAGCAAGGTGCACCTGCTCCACAAGCAAAAAACTGTGAGGGTTTTCTTACCTCTCAGGTTGGTGTCATGCTGACATATAAAAACAGATTTTTGTCTCCCATTCCCTAAAAACTGAATTTCTTGTGCTTCATCTGTGCTTCTAGACTTTCTTCTACCCTAAAAATCCATTTGTTCAAGTCTGAAAGGTAATTTAATGGTGTGTAACTTTTGATTTACAATTTTTCTTTCATTCCTTGACACACAACTTGTACTTCTCATTTTTTTCTACCACAAAACAAATCACTCATAATTCTAAGAGAACTCTCTATCCACACAGATAAAGTCTCTGATTAGTGCTATTGATAATACAAAACCTCTAAATACAATCATGTCTTGTGAGGAAAAAAAAAACTGAATAGCAAACTTACTGGCCAACAGTCAAATGATTTCTACACCTAGGCAAAACTGGTATAGAAAAGTTGGGTTCAGGTAACACTTGGTCCCTTCCCTGTTTTCCCTCTTCCCAGCACTTCTCTTTTATCACCACCTCTACTCCTGGACTATATTGCCATCAATTCCATAAAATGGGATAATTTTCATAAGAGTACCTAGCATGTGACCAGATTATAACACTCAATACCATCCCCTTTGCTTGGCCAAGTACACACGTATAAGATGAAATCTAATAGATGTGTATTAGTGGCTTAAAAGGTATCAGTGGTATCAAGTGGTATCACATCTAATAGATGTGTATCAGTGGCTTAGCAAGGTATCAGTGGCTTAGAAGTTCCCTTTTGCAGGGGATGTATTCTGTTATAAATCTGCCAAGTACCACTACTTCTTTACACCAATTAAATGTCTAAATTCTTCAAAAAAAAACTTCCCTTCCTCCTTTCTATATGTTCTTGATGGAGTTTCCAATCACACTACATCTTCCTTCCTGGGCACTATGGTAGGTCAGTGGTCTATGCTAAGTTGACTGGATTCTCTCTCCCAGATATCAATCTATAACAGAGATTCCAAGGGGTAGAAACTCGATCAGCACCAAGTAACTCAATGCTATAAGCCAGGGAGAAATTCCACAGTTCCCACTGTTGACAACCTGAAGAACTGTTCACCTCTGTCTTCTACTCACTTCAGTCCTCACAATATCATGTCTTTTGCTTAAGTTAATCAATATCAATTTCTGTGCACATATCCAAAGACACTTAACATACCTTCCCCCTAGACTGGAGAATAGGGAAGTGGCTGCATTTTTAAGAGAAATCTAAAGAGCAAGATAATAATTCATTCAAATATAGAAGATTCTGATAGTGAAAGGTCAAGGGTCAAACAAGATAAAAATGGACAGAATTTGACCTGAGAAGTGAAGTTTACATTTCTTAACTGATACTGTATACTTGACTTTTTGTGTTTATATATGAATTACATTAAAAATTTGCAAAGATTGTAAATGTATATAACTCTGAAATCCTCAAACAACTGCTACTTGTACTGGTCAAGAAAAGTCACATAAGATTCAGGTTCCTTCCATTTAGGGGCTCTGCATTTCCCCTAGGGCCTCAGAGTTATCTACTGAGTCTTGTGCATGTGGTCAGCTAATGAGGCAAAGAGAGAGAAAATGAAAGATCATAGTGTGATGAAGAGACAGTTCTGGGAATGGAAAACATCACTGCCATGTGCATTCTGTTTGCAAGAATGAGTTCTATGGTCCCACCTATGTGCAGTGGGAATGGAAAGATAATTTAGATGTGTGTTCAGGAGGAAAAAGAAAAATTTGTGAGTATGCAGCTAGCTATCTGCCACCACTTCATGCATATGATAGAGTCACAACGTTATATATAAGCATTGTGCTTGTAAAAACTATAGTTTGTGGTTAGACAATAATTCAGTTTTTAATTTAAAAAATTTTCATCAAGTAAAATATAAAATTTCCATAGCAGAGAACAATTAAATAATTGTTAAAAACTTGGTTTCACTCATTCTTCTAAAATAAAGCATTCTCTGTGTGTCTGTCTCTTCCTGTGTGTCTCTCTGTTGATGACAGATATAGATACATACACATGATATAGGTAGATAGAATAGGTCTTGGACTAAGAATAAATAAGAGGAGTTCCCATCATGGCTCAGTAGTTAACGAATCCAACTAGGAACCATGAGGTTGCAGGTTCGATCCCTGGCCTCACTCAGTGGGTTGAGAATCTGGCATTGCTGTGAGCTGTGGTGCAGGTTGCAGGTGTGGCTTGGATCCTGTGTTGCTGTGGCTCTGGCGCAGGCTGGCAGCAGCAGCTCCGATTTGACCCCTAGCCTGGGAACCTCCAAATGCTGCAAGTGAGGCCATAGAAAAGGCAAAAAAGACAATAATAATAATCATAATCATAATAAATAAAAATCAAACCTCTGGTCTGAAAGGCTAACTGAGCAGATATTAAAGTCTGTCTCCAGTAGAGTCCCTTCTACTCAATAATACTTAAGAAAATACATATAAAAAGAGAAAAATCAATTTGACATTAATGACATATTAAAAAATAACAGAATAAAATGATATATTCAAACTGCTGGAAGTGGAGTTCCCATTGTGGCTCAGTGGTAATGTAACTGACTAGTATCCATGAGGACGCAGGTTCGATCCTTGGCCCCACTCAGTGGCTTAAGGATCCAGCATTGCCTTGAGCTGTGGTGTAAGTCACAGATGCAGCTAGGATCCCACTTTGCTGTGGTTGTGGCATAGGCTGGCAGCTGCAGCTTCAATTCAACCCCTACCCTGGGAACTTCCATATGCTGCAGGTGCAACCCTAAAAAGGCAAAACAAAAAAAAAAAATTGCAGGAAGAAACTAACATTAACCAAGATATAATACATTCAGTTAAATAATAGTAAAGAATGAGGGAAAAATAAGGATAATTTCAGATAAAGATGAAAGAGGTTAGTCCAAATATATCATTAATTACAATAATTATAAACAAAATAAATTTTACTGAAAGTTAAAGACTGTCATTGTACATTTTTTAACCCATCTATATGTTTTTGGCAGAAAAAAATGTATCTAAAATATATTAACAGCTTAAGATTAAAAATGAGAGAACAGGAAAAAAATGTAGTAGCAAATAATGACCAAGGGAAAGCTACTATAGTACTATGAATATCAAATATAATTTTAAAACAATATATTAACGGGGGGAACACATAGCCCATAACACAAAAACAATTGGAGAACAATTTGGTAGTATATCCTAAAAATATACATACTCAAAAATTTAACCATTTTACTTCCAGAAAAGTTATTACATATATGCAAAAGAAGATAAGTATAAAGGTGTTCACTGCAACATTGGGGGTAATAGCCAAAACAAAACAAGAAAAATAATCAACTCAAAACATGCATTAGCCACTGAGTTCTTCCAGACCAACCAACCCCCAGCCAACTCAGGTGCTGACTACAGATACATTAGCAAACCAAGCTGAAAGCAGCTGAAGGACTGCTCAGCTGAGCCCAACCCAAACTATAGCCTCACAGAACAGTGAGGTTAAAATATAGTCAGGGATGTTTTGTTGTTGTTGTTGTTGTTGTTGCTTTTTAGGGCCATAGCATATGGAAGTTCCCAGTTAGGGGTCAAATCAGAGCTACAGCTGCCATCCTACACCACAGCCACAGCAACACAGGATCCGAGCCACTTCTGCAATCTATACCACAGCTCACAGAAATGCCAGATACTTAACCCAATCATCAAGGCCAGGGATCAAACCCGCATTCTGGTGGATACTAGTTGGGTTAGTTACCGCTAAGCTACAATGGGAACGCCCAATGGTTATGGATTTAAACCACTACATTTTGAGGTGAATCATTACACAGAAAAAGCTAAGTGATTCACACATATACAGACGAAACCATTTATGTAATTTTATTTATTTATTTATTTTTGCTTTTTATGGCTGTACCCGCGGCATATGGAGGTTCCCAGGCTAGGGGTCTAATCAGAGCTACAGCTGCCAGCCTGTGCCATAGCCACAGCAACGTCAGATCTGAGCCACATCTGAGACCTACATCACAGCTCATGGCAACATCAGATCCTCAACCCACTGAGCAAGGCCAGGGATCAAACCCACCGACCTTATGGTTCCTAGATGGATTCATTTCCACTGTACCATGATGGGAACTTCCCATTTATGTAATTTTATAAATTCATAAAATAATGCTAAATATTGCTATGCACTACAGCTTTCATGGCAGAAATTTTCAACACAGATAAGATATATGTTTGAAGTTCATGATAGTGGTTAGCACTGGAATGAAAGAGGGAAATATAGGTAGAAAGAGGTAAAGGGGCAATTTTAAGCTTATTATGGAGGGCTTTTTTTAAGTAAAAGAATTTGCCAGAAGAAAACATAGGAGAAAATCATAGGCAAGAATTTCATGGATAGGACACAAAACTTGCAGACCATAAAAAATTTAAGTCGGAGTTTAAACTATCTGCTCTTTGCAAACCATTACTAAGACAATAAAGGCAAGGAAAGTTGGAAAAATGTTTACAATGCATATATCTAACAAAGGATTTATACCCAGAACATATATTTTCAAAAATATGACAACCCCATTTTTAGTGAAATGGATGATGAAAACATATATAAGATGCTCAATATCATTAGGCATCAAGGAAATGCAAGTTAAAACCATAAATGAAATACAAGCATTAGAATAGCTAAAATTAAAAATACTGAAAACAGGAGTTCCCATCATGGCACAGTGGTTAACGAATCTAACTACGAACCATAAGGTTGCAGGTTCAATCCCTGGCCTTGCTCAGTGGGTTAAGGATCTGGCATTGCTGTGAACCGTGGTGTAGGTTGCAGACGCAGCTTGGATCCCGCGTTGCTGTGGCTCTGGAGTAGGCTGGTGGCTGCAGCTTCGATTAGATCCCTAGCCTGGGAACCTCCATATGCCGCGCGAGCAGCCCTAGAAAAGGCAAAAAGAAAAAAAAAAAATACTGAAAACAACAAGCACTAGATGAGGATATGGAGCAATTGGAATTCTAATACACTGCCGGTGGGAATGTAAACTGGCCACTTTGTAAAAATGTATGGAAGCCTCTTTTATAGTTAAACACTTACCATACATCCCAGAAATGCTTCTCCTTGGTATTTACTGCCTCACTCCCCAAAAAAAAAAAAGTGTCTACAAGAAAATTTGTAAATGAATGTTCTTATAGCCTTATTTATAATAGTCAAAATCCGGAAACAACCCAAATACTCCTGAACAGGGGGAGCAATAAAAAGATTATACAATATCTAGGTAACCGAACACCAGCTGACAATAAAAAGAAATGATTTACTGATCAATGCAACAACATAGATGAATCTCACAAACATTATGCTAAGCAAAAGAAGTCAGATGCAAACAAGTCATAATGTATTATTTCATCCAGCTAAAACTCTAGAACACAAATCTAATTTATGGTAACAGAAAGCAGAAGAAAACTGGCATGGGGGATGCCAAGAAGGTACAGAGAGAACTTTTGGGAGGTAATGGACATGCACTTTTTCTTGGTTGTGTGGTGGTTACACAGGTATATTCATGTACCAAAATTCATCAAATTATATGATCAAAGTTGATGCATTTTATTGTACATAAGTCTGACCTCAAGAAAGTCTACGTTTTTAAAATAACTGAGAAAATGTGAAAAATATCAATACTTCTTAATTATGAACTTTCAGTGCTGTATCACTTAGGGTGCTAGCAAGAAACACGGCAACCTTACCTGGGACTTGAAGAAACTTTAAGGAAGAGGTTTCAAAAGAGCTTTGGGCAGAATTAAGGAAACCAAGTGGTATGTCAACACATTCAGGGACTTGTAACAACTGTCAAGGAGAAGATCTGAATCATCTGAACCCAGCTGAACACCATGCCTCCCCAACACAACCTCTCTCATCCTCTTGGACAGAAAAACAGAGGCAAAAAAGGAAGTAAGAGAGAACATGGACATTTGGCTTTCTTAATGCTACTGGAGAAGAGATGATAGGGAACAGTGACCAGAAATGAGACTAAATAGGTTTTTTAAAAGCTGAAGGAAGAGGAGTATGGATGTGCAGGGCCCCATAAACCAAAATAAGGAGTTTGGGCTTTGACTTGAACTCACTTATGAGTATCATGTAAAAAATTGATGAAAATAATTCAATTTTTAAATAATTACTCTGATTTTTCTTAGATTCTAAAAATGTAATTACTACTAGACATAGATTTTTTTTACTACTCTTAATTTAGAAAGAGTATGTGTTGCAGCATTATTAATAATAGCAGTAAAATCGCTATTACACATAAACTTCTGATGAAATATTTTCTGTTTGTTTCTAACGTTTTCTCCAGCTTGTTCTTTGTTTTTTAATTTGATTAAAACTACTGAGTATCTATTTTCATGATTTAATTTGCTTCCACTTGGAGATACTGCTTGCAGAAACCTTTTCCTCTTCACTGACTTTTTAAAATTTCACTCTTTATCTGAAATTAATGTTAGTCTGTCATAAAATATATGCTATAACATGACTGTATGTGCAAAGAAGCATTTAGCAGCTCCTACTGTGTCTTGCACATAATAGGCCTCAATGATGATTTGTGGAATAAATATTTGTCAGAGCCAGTGATAATAACTATTTGGCCAGGTACTTTCATGTTACAGGCATCGCTTTTATCATTAATTATTTTACACTTGAATATTCATAACACGGTGTTGCAAATAACAAGATGCAGTCATCTTTAATTTTTAAAATTCTGTTATCTATTAATCATTATCAATCATCTAAAGTTAACTTAAAAATAATGAGTTGACTATTTTAGAAATTTAATTAATTCATGAGTCAACTGTGAATTTTTAAAGGCAATGAGTGAGCTCTGTTGCCCTAAATACCAAGAAGAATCATGCTACTCAGAATCTCTTCATATACCTAGAAATGAACACCTTTGCAAATTATTTAACCAATGCCAATGTTTAATCCCATGTTGTTATAGCTCAGAATGGTTTTTAAGAACACACTAAAATAACCACAGTGGAGACATTTATGACAAAGTGACAAAGGGAATCTCTTTCTCCAGAACACCTCTGCTGCTCTTCATTGTTCAACGGTAACAAACACAGACACAAAGAAAGTGCCTGGAGCCAACTTAGTCTGAACGAAAAAATATTTAATGGCATCATCAATAGTTGTATCTTAATTTCTCATGAAGTCCACATATCTCTATACCATAAAATCTCTGCCTAAAATGATGGGGAGCTCCCAGCTAACAGAGCAAAGCCATCCAGGAAGGAGGCAGACCAGAAACTCTGGGAATAGCGAGTCTATAGGTAAGCAGTCACAATCACTGGGCAAGAAAGAAGCTTTGAGAAAGCAAATCTCTTTACCACTCTGGCCTTAGATGTCCTTCCTTATAGAATAAACACTCAGATTCAGGTTATCTCTAAGTATCTGGGGACCATCGTGTTGAAGAAAAAGGTAACAAAGATTCTGGGCTATGAGAACAAACCAGTGAATGACCAAATACAGAATCAGGCAGAGACAATGCTTGGACACATCTCCAGAATGGTCAAATATAATGGTCCAGCTATACAGACACCTCAAGCATCTCGCATTTATGTGGTCAGTGGGGAAAGGTAAAAACAGGGAGGGTGATCCGCAACAGCACCTCAGCATCTCTTATAAGGATACAGAAAATGTTTCTGCAAGCAGAGGAGCAGCCCAGTTCAACAGATAACTACTTCTGATATTCCTCAACACCATCCCCAACACAACTCATTCCCATCACACCTACTGTTATTAGAAGCATCCCTTCCCAAAAGAGTGCATGCCCTCCCCCTCGCTACAGATAACATTTCAGAATATTAATGAAGACATTTCTAAAAAATCATATAAGAAATAATCAGTGTACATACTTCAGTTTTGAATGGATAATATATTCACATAGCGCAAAACTTAAATACTATCAAAGGCTACACAAGGAAAATTAAGTCTTCCTCCAAACATATATTGATCATATGTGGCACATGAAAAGATGCTCAGCTTCATTAATTACTTGAGAAATGCACATCAAAACTACAATGAGGTACCATTTCACTCTGGTCAGATGGCCAGCATTAAAAAGTCTATGGAGTTCCTGCTGTAGCACAGCAGGTTAAGGTTCCAGCCTTGTCTCTGTGGCAACTCAGGACACTGTTGAGGCACAGATTCAATCCCTGGCCTGGAAACTTCCACATGTTGTGGGTATGGCCAAAAATTACAAAATTTAAAAATAATTTTTTAAGTCTACAAATAACAGGTGCTGGAGATGGTGTAGAAACAAGGGAACCCTCCTAAACTGTTGGTGGAAATTAAATTGGTGTAGCCACTATGGAAAATAGTATGGAGGTTTCTCAAAAAATTTAAAAAAGAGCTGCCATATGATTGGCAATCCTACTCCTGGGCATCTATCCAGAAAAAAACTAATTTAAAAAGATACATGTACCTCAATGTTCATCTCAGCACTGTTTGCAATAGCCAAGACATGGAAACAACTAAATGTCCACCAACATATGAATAGATAAAGAAGATGTGGCATATACATACCATGGAATATTACTCAGTGATAAAAAGGAATAGAATAATACCATTTGTGGCTACCTGGATGGACCTAGAGATTATCATACTTAGTGAAACAAGTCAGAAAGAGAAAGACAAATACCCATATACAGAATCTAAAATATGACACAAATGAACTTATCTATGAAACAGAAACAGACTCACAGACATAGAGAAATACTTGTGTTACCAAAGGAGAGGGGGTTGGGAAGCGATGGATTGGGAGTTTGTGACTAACAGATGCAAACTATTATATAATAAGTGGATAAAAAACAAGGTCCTATTGTATAGCACAAGGAGCTATATTCAATATCCTGTAATAAACTATAGTGGAAAAGGAAAAAACAAGTAAATCTCCCCATGAGTATCCCCTATTTCCCTCCCTAAGCAGCTACAATTACCAATTTCTTATGCATCCTTCTGGGGGTATTCTAATATGACAGCACACATAAATTATAGATCTATATGTCTTTTTATACAAATAGTAGCATATGACAGATGAGGAAATTGAAAAACTTCCTCATTTTGCTTTCAACTGGCTAGGATTCCATCTTACGTCTGCACCATTGTGTATATAACCAGTTCCTACTGAATTTTTGGTTCCCAGCTACTGCTATCACCAGGCTGCCTTTAATATCTATGTGGATTCATCATTTGGTACCTGTCTGAGTGCATGTGCAGGATAAAACACTTACAGAATTTCAAGGTTAAAATGACTATATTTGCAATTTTTATTACAGATCATTTGGAGGACAAACAACAGCTGAGTATAGCTACGTGCATATATTTTAGTCAGGTCTCCTGGGTTCAATTTCAACTTCTGCCACTTACTTTCTTCATGACTAGGCAAGTTAGTTAGTTCTTTCTAGATCTCAATTTCATCATCTGAAAATAGTAATAATAACTGTACTTGCTTTATAGAATTATTGCGAGGAACTGGTTAATAAACACATATAAAACTCAGAACAGTACCTAACACAACATAAGCACTTGAAAATGTTAATTAATATTAGTTCTATCATTCACCCATATCACACAAAATACAAGTTTGCATTATCAAATTTTTTCATCTTTGCCAATCTAATAATAGCATTTCCACCTAACTCACTGTAGTTTTATCTTTATCCTCTGTTGAAAATACACATGTTCTCTTAAGTTTGAGTCATTTGTAATTTCTTTTTGTGAACTATCTATTCATGACCTTTGCTCTTATTTCTCTTGGATTATAATGACTTACTAATGAATAAAAAGTCTTTATAAATTAAGGAAATTTTCTTTTTACCTTTGATAAGTGTTATCAATATTTTTTCTAAACTTCTTGTTATTTTCATTTTATTTATGGTTATTTCAGTCATGCAAATGTTATTTTAGTCAAATTTATGGGAAAATTCATATATGGTTTATGGGGTTGATATGACATTTACAAAGGATTATTTGAAATCTTTTAATTTTTTTGCTACATTTTTGCCTAATATTTTTATGGATTAATTTTTTACATGAAAATCCTTGCCCCATATGAAATTAGGATGGGAGCCAATTTTATTTTCTTCCAGATGGCTATGCAGTTGTCTCAGCACCATTTAAATTACCATGTTACCATAATACGTTCAATATCCTGTAGGACTAACTATTGTCAGTTTATTTTAGCATAAAAAAGTTAGAATAGTTTGCAACGTTCACATAAAAATATCTTAATATAATCATTGAGGAGAATTTTAAACATATAGATTTATGGGAGAGAATAAACATCATAATGATTTCGAGTTTACATACTAAGAAGAGAAAATACCTTTCTATTTAAGTCTTCTTGGGAATTCAACAGTATTCTAAAATTTCATTCACCTAAATTCTCAATATTTATTAGTAAGTTTATTCCTAGGTGTTTAATCCCTTTGTGACTGTGGTTAACAGATGCTTCCCTTCAATTACATTTTTTTATCTTATAGTAAGGCAGTTACTATTTTCTTCTAATGTAGTAGCCACTACACTGAATTTTCTTATTGTTATAAGAGATTTTCAGATAACCCATTTGGGTTTTTAATACATAAAATCATATTACCTGCAAATATTCTAACTTGTCATAAATTTTATACCCATTTTTTCCCTCTAATCTTATTGTATTAGCTGGACTTCATTAAAGAATGACATTATAATGAACATCTTTCTCTTGTTCCTAAATGTAAAGGAATGGTTTCCAGATGTTCTAGATGCTTTTTTTTTTCTTTTCTTCTTTTTGCCTTTCCTAGGGCTGATCCTGCAGCATATGGAGGTTCCCAGGCTAGGGGTCTAATTGGAGTTGTAGCCACCAGCCTATGCCAGAGCCACAGCAACACAGGATCTGAGCCGCGTCTGCCACCTACACCACAGCTCACGGCAACGCCGGATCCTTAACCCACTGAGCAAGGGCAGGGATTGAACCCACAACCTCATGGTTCCTAGTCGGATTCGTTAACCACTGCACCACGACGGGAACTCCTGCTTTTCTTTTTTTAAATATGGGACAAAAATTATACTTTTAGTACATTAAGGATATTGCAATCATTGTATCAAGAGTTTCTTATCAAGAATGGAAGATGAATTGGTAGATGCAAACTATTAAATTTAGAAAGGATAAATAATAAGGCCCTACTGTATAGCACAGGGAACTATAGACTATGGATAGACTATGTTGGAAAATAATATTTAAAAACGTATATACATGTATGACTAAGTCACCTTGCTACACAGCAGAAATTGGCACAACACTGTAAATCAACTATACTTTAATAAAAAAGAAGAAATGGAAAATGAATTACCTCAAATGCTTCTTCAGATATTAAGAGATGATCATACATGTCTTCTCTTTTTATTTATTAATTTGGTGAGTTACAGCACTATATAGTTGATATCAAACTATTCTTATTTGTACACAGTCCTTAACACAGAAGCAATCTTTACTGGCTCTAGATTCTAATCTTTCATTTGTGTTCTATTCTTGAAGGGTTTTGTCAAGATATTAACTTGGGCAAAAATTCCCCAAATACTATAATGTATTAAAAACATCTGTACATGCTTTTAATAATATTTCAAATGGCATAAACTCCATGTCAGAACAAGTTACTCTAAAAGAATAAGGAATAGCCACAGCACATTTTCATAGACCAAATTATCACCCTTGATCTAGAAAACAGGAGTTGGGGAGGCATGGGATTAGATAAATGATTGGTTATCAGAGAAGGAAAACTGAAAATAGCAAAAAAATCTTATCAGCAAGACAACAGTAGCAGATCCACTTTTGTACCAGATATCAATGACCTTGAAGCTGAGGTTAAGAAACAAAAAACAGCAATTTAGGACTCTTAGGTTCAGAGAAGAAGCAAAAATAAAAGGCTCATGTGAACTAAGGAATTCTAGCAAGCTTCCAAAACCTTGTAGAAACAAAAGTTAAATGAAGCCATCAGTTCTCTTTATAATGTTGGGTTCTAAAAGTAAAGCTTGCAATAGTGAGAGTTATTTCCATATTTTATAGGATATTACAGCACTTTGGGACTTGTCTTCTTGGTCATCTCAGTTGTATTCTTATTGACTACTCCTAATATAAACCTGTTACTTTATAAAATGACTCAAAAAAATTTAAAATCTAGAAGGGGGATAGGGAGTAAGTATGTTTATGTCTTGAGTTACTATTATCTTCCAAATAGAGCGCATATAAGTAAAAGTTATGTCCCTTAACAAAATTAAGATAGACCTCCAAGGCAGCTATGGAGGAAGATCATCTATGGAGAGATGAATCACTGTGAATCTCCAAGCACACAGATTTACCCTCCCCCGGGAATATCCCAACAATCACTTTTATCAGCATTGCTAAACCACAAAATACACTATTTTTTTTTTCTAAAGCTCTTCCCAGATGATTACATAAGAACTTTGGGTTTGTTTTGTTTTGTTTTCAATGTGCCAGTAAGCATGAATGTCACAAAACAGAATTAGTCAAACAAATATTTAACAAAAACTTAAGATTAACAAAAGGGAAATAAAGTTAGGGAGACACACATCTCTCTCCCTCCTGGTTTATGGATATAACTTGTTCTCTGGAGCTGCCAGGCTGCATCTCATCCTCAAAGGACACTAAAGGAACAAGAACATCTGTCCATGTTTCAGTCTCCACTCCCCATTCCCAAATTTCTTCTCCCACTTGTTTCCATGTTACTTCCATCCTGAATTATCTCATATGCCAAAGGAGAAGCCCCACAGGATGAAGGTCACTTGGTCACCAGGCCTCTCCCTCATAGCAAGGATACCAGGAAGAATAAGAATATCCAAAAATAAGGAGTGGGGCAGGTAGTATTTTTTAAATGATTTTAAATGTATCTCATGGAAGAATTCTATTTCACTAATGACTTGAGTTAGTAAAATAACTTTTCCTGTTTCACTTAAATTGACTTTTATACTTTCTGAGAATTAAGGAGGAATCATTACTGGAGGAGGAGGAATACAAAATGGTACAAAAGCAAAGCTACAGGGGCTCCACCAATGTGACAGTAGAGTTGTTTTTACTCTACTCTTTGTTGCACACATCACTGTGATTCCACAATTACCAGCCAAATCCTAACTGATGCTGCTAAACTGTTGGTGATAACCAACATCACTATCAAGTCCCCATGAGTGACATCTTAAGCTTAGTAAGTGTTTCAGTTATCCCTCTGACCAATTCCCCATAGTCATCAAGGCAGACTCACTCCAAGTTACTCTTTTTTGACCCAAGAAAGTTTCAGTATGCCAAGAGAAGCATTTTTTCCCTTTTCAAATGTGTGGATATGGAAAATAAAATGCAATGATGTGAAGTTCCAGTTTTCAAAAGCAAGCACCCTGCTGTGAAAAACAGTCCAGGTATTCTCGTTGTGGCTCAGTGGAAACGAGCCTGACTAGTATCCATGAGGATGCGGGTTTGATCGCTGGCATTGCTCAGTGGGTAAAGGATCCAGCCTTGCCCTGAGCTGTAGCAAGGGCACAGATGAGGCTCAGTTCTGGCATTGCTGTGGCTGTGGTGTGGGCCAGCAGCTATAGATAGCTCTGATTCAACCCCTAGCCTGGGAACTTCCATATGCCATACCTCCAGCCCTAAAAAAAAAAAGTCCAAAAAGAGCAGTAGAACACAGCAAAATTAGTACTGCTTTACTTTTCTTGATTTAGATAATATAAGTGAATGAGGAGGAGAGAATGAAGTTATAGGAAAAAACAATGGGGTGTTGTTGAGGGAGGTGAGCATATCATACAAGTTCACTAAATTATTCAACCATGCTTAATGCATTGCAAGGTATGTACAACATAACATTTACATTATCTTAGCTCAGCTCATATAACGAAATACCATAGACTGGATGGTTTAAACCACAGGCATTTATCACAGTTCTAAAGGCTAGATAGTCCAAGATTAAGAGTTCTCAGACTATCTAGATAACAAGATCGAGAGTTCCCACAGAGTTGATGTCTGATAAGGACACTCTTCCTAGTTTGCAAATGGCTGCCTCTGAATGTATCCTCAACATGGCAGAGAGAGTTCATGACTCCTCCTCTTCTTATAGGGGCACTAATCCTATCATAAGGGCCCCACATTGATGACCTGATCCAACTTTAATCATTTCCCAAAGACCCCACCTCCAAATACTATCACATTGGAAATTATGGTTTCAACATATGGATGGAGGGGGACACAAACATTCACTCCATAGCATATATTCCATACATTATGAAACTGAAGAAATAAACCATGAAATCTCATCAGTGGCAAAGTCCCTTGCCTCACTGACTATCCCATAAAAGATCTTCAATTTTCAACATACATGTAGAATGCAACAAAAAGAACCCCATTTCCTTGTTCTGAATGCAGGAGCTAAGATCTGAAAAATATTTGTCAGCTAACATGATGAACTGCTAAAAATGAATGACTTACAAGTGAATCAGACCTCAGAAATCACATCTATCAGAGATAACCCTGGTCTAGGTGTTTAGGCTAAAACTGCCTTTAATCTTCAGAGCTCAAACATCTCTGACACGAATATTAGTTTCAGTAGATTCCTATAGAAGAAAGTGTGGAGAAGAACGTTTTGTGGGCTTCTCTAACTGCAACCTAGAATAACATGTCTCTTGGGAAACAAGTTCTAAATCCCAAACAACTAATTTTAAAGAAAATCTTTATAATACAGACTTGATATAAATTAATGGTCCTCAATTTTAGAACCTTTGTGCTCTTGAAAGCCCACCACTGAAACAAGCTTACGACATGTGTGAGAATCTGTTGCAGAGACAGAAAAGTGTAACTTAGCTCCAAATGAGTCACAGAGTTGACATCCCACTCAGTGTCTTCCAGTGAAATTTTTTAAACCAATTTTAAGGGGCAAGCAACAATGTGTAAGTCACGTGTGATACATCAGAAGATAATTTTTTAATGAAGAACAGATGGTAAAAACAAAATTACTGGGGACCCTGTTATATGAGTAAGTACAAAGATAACAACATACTTTGAACAATATATTTGTGCCTTAGCGTTGTCACATCTGCGAATTAAGAAGAGGGTATATTCTCACTTTAGATTCCACAAATAAGTTCAGAGACGTTGTGTAAGTTTCCCACACAGTCATACAGCTAGGGTGACGTCAGGATGCACATTTTAGTCTTGTTCATCTGAGTCCAGTATTCTTAGGTACCTACTGCAGCAATAACCAAGGTGAGGGGAAGAGCTTAAGAGCTAAGACCATTACAGACAACCCCAGGTAGTTTTGGAAGTGAAAGTGAAATCTGATCTTGCTGAAATCAGGCAAGAAAAACAGTATAGAGAAAGTTAACAGAGTCTTTGATAAATGAGAAAGAGGTGTGATAAGCCAGCAACCCAAAAAGAAGTGCTAAGGAGAATGACGGGGCTGTAGCAAAGTTCAAATCCAGGTAGCAAATGATGAGGGAGGTCTTCAGAATATCATATGTAATTGCTTGTCTGTTTTTAGTGGATTCTTAACTCCCAACTCAACCAAACTTCAGATTTTACTTTCATTACTATTTTTCTATAACACAAAAAGAAACAAACATTCTAAAGATAATAAAATTGAAAGATAATTGCCAGCAGTTGTACTATCCACAACTGTAGGCTTAGTTAACCACCTCACGATAAATAACTAGAAAAGTGAACAAAATATATGAAACCACTCTTTTCAGAATTAGGAAATAGTAAAGAAATGTAATCCCTGGAAGGATATTAGAAACAGGTAAGCCACACAATCACCTCAGCTTTCTGCCTGGAAGCACTTTCTAGATAGTTAACACACAGGCCTGGGAAATAGAAACAAGTTTTCCAGTAGAAACAGAATCTAAAAATAATGAGATGATAAATTATCATACAAGAGCTACAAAGAAAAAATACAGTCACTTTGATGAAAGGACAAATGAAGTTGAGAAAGAAAAGGGCTAAAAAGGGGAACAGTCACAGCAATCTCTTGGACAAAATTGAGAAGTACATTACAAGTATGAGGGGACTTCCAGAAAAAGGAAAGGAGCAGAAAAATACTTAAAGTCCTAACTGATAAAACTGTTTCAGATCTAATAAAAATACAAACATACACGGAGTTCCCTTCATGGCTCAGTGGTTAACAAACCTGGCTAGGAACCATGAGGATGGAGGTTCAATACTTGGCCCCCCGCTCAGTGGGTTAAGGATCCAGCATTGCCATGAGCTGTGGTATAGGTGGAAAACCCAGCTCGGATCTGGCATTGCTGTGGCTGTGGTGTAGGCCAGCAGCTGTAACTCTGACTCAAGCCCTAACCTGGGAACCTCCATATGTCATGGGTGCAGCTCTAAAAGAAAAAGGAAAAAAAAACAAACATACAGGAAGCTCAATGAAATTCATGCAGATAAACACAAAGAAAACTACATGAAATCACATCATGAATAAATTATTTTAAAAACTAGTGATAAGGAGAAAATACATGAAATTTAAATAGGTATTTTTAATATCTAATTAAAAATCAATAAACAGAACTCTGCTAAAATAAACAGATCCATACTATTGATAATCATTCATAATTTGGTTAAAATAATACAACTGGAAGTAGTTTGGTCAATAAAATTTTCATGTTGTCTTGATGTGGATTACTAGAACATGAATGCATAAAAGTAAAGCTATTTGCTTTAACTTTCAAGACTATGAGTTTCAACCAACAAAAACTTCAGAGATAACTTTTTTCTGTATATGCCTGAAATTATAGATTTAAATGTCTTCTGCATAGGGAATAGGATTTTTTTAAGAGATGAATTCATTTTAAAGATAAACATAGTCTCATGTAAATTAATTTTAGAATAAAACTCGAGAACATAAACAGAAAAATCTTTAAAAAGTAAATATTTTCCAGACTTTAAAAAAATCCTGAAGGAGTTCCAACTATGGTGCAGTGGGTTAATGATCCAGTGTTGTCTCTGTGGCAGCACCAGTTTGTTCCCTGGCCTGGCACAGTGAGTTAAGAATCCGGCTGTAGCTTAGGTCATGGCTCCAGCTTGGATTTGGACCCTGGCCCAGGAACTTCCATATGCCCCAGGTGCAGCCAAAAAGGAAAAAAAAAATCCTGAGTCTGTCATAAGACTCCAAAAACAAAACATTTTCCTCAAACAACATCTAAGGAGATCTCACAGCAATCTAATATTGCCCTCAAAATGAGGGGGAATTATATTTTTACTGTGTTGAAATGTTTTCAAAATAAGATATATATGTTCTGCTTAACTTATTTGTTGTTCTAGGTACCAATAATTATTATGTGATATGACCAATGTAACTTTAACAGAGGTACATAGCTTAGGCAGAAAAAAATTTAAAATTGATATGAGGGGAAAACTTTTTGCGTTACACAACAAGAGACATTTAAAAATGGAATTAGGGAGTTCCCGTCGTGGCGCAGTGGTTAACGAATCCGACTAGGAACCATGAGGTTGCGGGTTCGGTCCCTGCCCTTGCTCATGGGTTAACGATCCGGCATTGCCGTGAGCTGTGGTGTAGGTTGCAGACGCGGCTCGGATCCCGCGTTGCTGTGGCTCTGGCGTAGGCCGGTGGCTACAGCTCCAACTGGACCCCTAGCCTGGGAATCTCCATATGCCGTGGGAGCAGCCCAAGAAATGGCAAAAAAAAAAAAATAATAATAATAATAAAAAAAATGGAATTAGTATCCTTAATCATTATTCCTAATAGTTTCAAATGTATACAAAATAAAGGTGAGCCTCAAACTATCAAGTTTTTCTACAGATAGTATAGCAAATATAACAAAGTTTCTAAGAAGGAAAAATTACAAAGGCATGAATCTCCAAGGAGAGGTAACATCAGAACTTTATATCATCAACAGCTATTATCAACATGTGTCCAAGGAATCAACCTTCACAACTCTATGCCCATAAAACTCACTGAATGAATTATCAATTTAAAATATCACTGAGGATGATTATGGGGAGATGTGAGGGGCCATGCATAGTCTTTGAATCTCTCAAACTTCATAGAAATTATAAGGAAAAGTAGTTAAATAACATCTCCTAAAGACAATGAAAACATACCCAAATATATGTTCCCCAAACAGATAAACCATAACCCACTTGTATAATTAAAGGGGTGGGGGCTTTGGGACTGACAACCAAACCAGTATCATGTTGATTAAGAAAGAGTGCTTCCTCAAAGGAAGGGATATGAACACACAGTTAAGAAAATATTTTTGAAGACAGTTGGCTACTTATGCAATGGGGTACTGATGAATGATAAACCACCTGCTCTTTGAGGGGAGAGAAGTTCCCATTTTGTAGCATTTGCCAATTTCTATGGTGTAAATATTCCCACTGTAGCCAATTTTAAGCTACCAATGTGACCTAACTGATAGATGTATGGGCAAGAATTAGCTCTCATTAACTCCAGCCTATCAACACTACACATTAACAAAATTATGACATTTAGTTTACTTTGTGAGATGGGAAACAAAATGGTACTTCATTTCTTCTGAATTAGGAAATAAACCCCAACAAATAAAAAAGACCCTACCCATAAACCAAATATCCAAATGTTTCTCACTGCTTGGCCCTATGAATCGTTCTCTAATGTACCTAAAACATACCCCTGCAATGGTCAAGTAAAAACAAAACACTCTTCTTATAGCATCAAATAAGCCTATAGACACCCATACATAATCTTAGACAATTTGGATCCTTGGCTGTGCAGTTTTCCAAATCTCTGTTCCATCCCAACACTAACATTTCTAATTCAACCTTCAGATGCTTGTGAGAAATGCGGGGGGGGGGGGTGAATCAGAAATGAAAGAGGGGGGAAGATTTTTGGAAGTGATTAGGATTCTTCCCATAGCCACTAATTAAGTAAAATGACAAGCAATCTTGCAAGTTTACCAAACCCTGAAAAGATAGTAAATATGTTTAAAATAGGAATAGTAATGTTTCCATCAAGTAAATACATTTTTTATTTTGAACTATATTCTTATTTATATATGTAATAGTTTAAAATCCTTTGAAAACTTTTTTGTATTCTGCTTCTTAGTCTTCATCGCCCCAACTCAAGTAAATAATGCTTTTCTAAAGAAAAAAAATTATGAGTATGTTCATTTCCATCTCTCTAATTTTTTGTTGAGAAAGGGGAAGCAGCTGGTCTTGTGTCTGGGAAATTAACAGGAAGTATTCATGGACAAAATTCCTAAAGCAATTAGTGCTGGCTTTTCCAGTTGAATGGTAGAAATCAGTAGCTGTCTTTACAGAATATGTCTCCATGCACCAAGGGAAACAAGAAGTTTGTCTAGTTCTTTGCTGATCTCCGTCCTTGACAGCTGATAGCACTGAAACTGAAAAGACTTGGTCCAAAGGGAAAACAGTGTTAAATATTCCATTTACCAACAACCAGTTGTCCTTTGACATCAACAAATTAAGGTGTCATTATTGACAATTTTGGTAAGCACAAGTTGAGAGATTAGCAATTCTTTATTTATTTAACAAATGTTCACTAAATTTCTCATGCCAAGCCCTGGACTGGCTTCTGGGGCTATAAGCAAAATAAGGCAAAACGTCCACCATCCCAAGCATCTGTGTTAGTGATGGAGATAAAGAACTAAACCAGAATGTAAAAGGCATATGAGTAAAATGAATGTGTTCAAAAGGGAAATATGGAAAATCTGGAGCAGTACAGGAGTGTGCAAAAGGGATGGGAGGCAGCTACCACAACCTGGGGTGGTTAGGAGGGCTTCCTGGAAAAAGTAACATCCAAGACAAACACTGAGGATGAATAGGAGGAAATACTCAGGCAATGGGGGTCATGGATAGGGAAGCAAAGATTCTTCAAAACAGCATATGCAAAGGCCCAGGGATAAGAGAAAATAGGTGCTTTTGAGGAAGTAAAAAGAATAACCCCTTACAATGTCTAAAATGTATAGACAGAGGTAAAGTTTTCTCTGACAAAAACCTATTAAAGAAAAATAATATAATGGTGTTAAATATAAAATTTGGAGGGTTTCACACACCTATTCTTCCAGACCTTCACAACATCTATACTGTCTAGAGCTGAGTTCTTCCTCAGAACAGGAGTTAACTTGTACTTCTGGTATCAGTGGCTGAACATTCTCTCTCTGGTCCCAGCAACCTTAGCTGAGAACTGTAGGTTCTTCAAAACTTCGGCTAAGCCAGCTGCTAACAGGCTAACGAGCCACATCAAAGAGCAGGTTCTGGGATGAAAGCGGTCCAGCACAGCTGCTCTTCACCCAACTGGAAAAAGCTCTGAAATCTAAGCATACAGCTGCCGAAGAAAAGCAGCATCATTAGGATCAAAATCAAGATTCTAGGAGTTCCCGTCATGGCTCAGAGGTTAACATATTCAACTAGAAACCATGAGGTTGAGGGTTGGATCCCTGGCCTCACTCAGTGGGTTAAGGATCCAGCGTTGCTGTGAGCTGTGGTGTAGGTCGTAGATGCAGCTCAGATCTGGCATTGCTGTGGCTGTGGCATAGGCCGGAGGCTACAGCTCTGATTAGACCCCTAGCCTGGGAACCTCCATATGCCGCAGGCATGGCCCTAGAAAAGACAAAAAGACCAAAAAAACAAAAAAAACAAAACAAAACAAAACAAAAGATTCTAAACAGAAAAATTCATCGAATGCTTTGCAATTTACTTGAACATTGACCAGTTTAAACTCCACCTTCCTGATAATACCACACCTGACCATCCAACAACAAGCAAGAGTCTCTCCATTCCGAAGTGTGATTTATTCTTACCCCTCTCTAGGCCCCCAAAAACATATTGAATGGGAAAAGCAGTGGATGTGGAGTAAAAAAGACTTGGTTTTATTGTTTATATACCTGAAACTAACACAACATTGTTAATCAACTATACGTCAATAAAAAATTAATTTTTAAAAGAATAAAGATAATAATATGAAAAAAATTTAATCTGAAAAGTAAAAAATAGAAATATTTGGTTTTATTTAGTTATTTAGTTATTTTTCTTTTTGCCTTTTTTCTAGGGCCGCTTCCCGCGGCATATGGAGGTTCCCAGGCTAGGGGTCTGATTGGAGCTGTAGCCACCGGCCTACACCAGAGCCACAGCAACGCAGGATCCGAGCCACGTCTGTGACCCACATCACAGCTCACGGCAACACCAGATCCTTAACCCACTGAGCAAGGCCACGGATTGAACCTGTAACCCCATGGTTCTTAGTCGGATTCATTTACCACTGCACCATGACGGGAACTCCGAAAAAGATTTGGTTTTAAATGAAAACTATACTCACTGACTGTCCAGCCCTGGATAATTCACTGAACTTCACACAGTGTATATTTCCTCATCTATGAAACAGGCATAAAAACACTTCACATTTCAAAAGACTACTGTGATGGAAAAAATTAGAAGTATCTCAAAATCCTAGGGAGAGTTTCACTTCTGGTTTGGATACAGAACATCACCAGGTAATATCACTCTTTTCTGAACAACATAAATAAGCCATGTAAGCTACAAACTCATGGCTTGTTAAAATACATCAGAGGACTAAGAAACCAAAGAAACTAAAATGAATCAACCTCCAAAAAGTGAGCTGAAATCCAATGTTTATCAACTAAATGAGTGAATAAATAAAATTTGGTCTATCCATAAAATGGAATAGTATTTGACATCTAAAAGAACAAGGTACTGACATGTTACAGCATATATGAACCTTGAAAAAATGCTAAACAAAAGAAGCCATTTATAAAGAATCACATAGTAAATGATTCTGTTCATATTAAATGGTCAAAATACATATATCTATAGAGATAGAAAGTAAATTAGGAATTCCCATTATGGCGCAGTGGAAACGAATCTGACTAGGAACCATGAGGTTGTGGGTTCGATCCCTGGCCTGGCTCAGTGGATTAAGGATCCAGTGTTGCCGTGAGCTGTGGTGTAGGTCACAAACCCGGCTCAGATCTGGCGTTGCTGTGGCTGTGGCATAGGCCGGTGGCTACAGCTCCGATTAGACCCCTAGCCTGGGAACTTCCATATGTCACGGGTGTGGCCCTAAGAAGAAAAAAAGACAAAAAAATTTTAAAAATTAAAAAAAAAGAAAGTTAGTGATTACTAGGGCTGGAAGTAGGTGGAGAGGGAGAATGGGGACATGGGCCTGATGGCTAAAGAGTATGGCATTTCCTTTGAAGTGATGAAAATGTTCTAAAATTGGTTATGTTGATAGTTTCATAACTCTGAATATACTAAAAGCCACTGAATAATACACTTCAAATGGGTAAATTACACGGTATGTGAATTGTATATCAATAAAGCTTTTTTTAAAAATCAGTTATATTTCTATACAGTAGCAAGGAACATTGGAAAAAACAACTTTAAAAAAAACAATACCATCTAGTAGAAGATGGAGTTGATGGAGTTGATGGTCAAGAGCTAGAACATTCTTACATTGCTGATGGGGGTTTAATGTTGGTAAAATCACCTTTGAAAACGATTTGGCACTATCTCCTAAACTTAATAAACACCTAGTCTATGAGGCAATTCCCCTCCTATGTATATATCCACAGGACACAAGTGCTTATGTCCACAAAACTCATGTACAAGATTGCTCATAGCCACTTTACTCACAATAACAAGTGAAAATAACCCTTATATCCACCCAGAGGAGAAAGCGTAAGTAATCTGCGACTTATTGATGCCTTGAACACTACTTAAATATTTAAAAGAATGAACTAGTTCAGGATGTAACACAATGTAACATCTAGACATAGTGTTGAGGGAACAAAACTAGATACAAATGGGCACAGCCACCCATTCCATTTATAGGAAATTCAAGACAAGGCTAAATTTAATCTGTGGTGAGAGAAGTCAGAAGAGGGGACACATGGACATAATGCTGAGTGAACAAAATTAGATACAAATGGGCACAGCCATATGATTCCACTTATAGGAAGGCTAAATTTAATCTGTAGTGAGAGAAGTCAGAAGAGGGGGAGCATGTGAATGAAAGTAAAAGTAAGACTGTCAAGGAACATAAGGAGCATCTGGAGTGCTGCAAATATTTTATAACTTAATCTAAGTGTTATATAAATGTATAAAAATTAATAAAACCGTACACTTAAGACCTATGCACTTACGTTTAAGTTTAAAATATTTTAAAGGAAAGTTACATGGGCATACCCTTCTAGTTGCTATATGGGATGCTCTCACTTGATGAAGTGCTTAACAAAGCCAATTAAATCATGTAAAAAGTTATATGATTTAACACTTAATTTTTCACTTTAATGAAAGGAGGTTTTTACAGTAGTAAGGGCAAAAACTAAGTGGTAGTGGATTGAGGAGTGGACACAGAAGTAAAGAAGTGGAGCCTGTATGTGTAGACTATTCTTTCAAGATGTTGAACAATTAAGAGAAGAAAGAAAAATAAACAAATAAATAAATAAATGAAGAAAGAAGACAGACTCAAAGAGTAGGACCAAGAGAATAATTTCTGGAAGAAGACACAGGTACATGCTCAGAAGTTAGGGGAAAGAATAAAATGGAGAGAAATGATGAAAGAACTAGAATTAGCACCATGGACAGAAGCTGAAGCTTTTTTGAGTCTCAACTCAATCACTCTTCATAACACTTTACACTTTTACTTAACCTGTTCAAGATCAGTCCCTTGTCTGTAAACGGAAGGAAACAATTTTTTTTTTTTGTCTTTTTGCCTTTTCTAGGGCCACTTCCCACGGCATATGGAGGTTCCCAGGCTAGGGGTCGAATCGGAGCTGTAGCCGCAGGCCTAAACCACAGCCACAGCAACACAGGATCGGAGCCGCGTCTGAAACCTACACCACAGTTCACGGCAACACCAGATCCTTAACCCAATGAGCAAGGCCAGGGACCGAACCCGCAACCTCACGGATCCTAGTCGGATTTGTTAACCACTGCATCACAACAGGAACTCCTAGAAGGAAATAATTTTAACTTTAAATATTGTTTCTGTGAGTGTTTACTTAATTTGATCTCAATAAATATCTATTATGCAAATTCAAGGAGATGAAAAAGAATGGAATTAAGAACACAAGTAGAGAAATTGAACTTATGAAATGTTAGAACAGAAAGAAATAATAGATTTAAAAGGGAAATGCTAAGTTTTAAATAGAAAGAATGTGACTAGAAAAACCAAGTTAACAGCAGATTCTTTACTTTTTCACAGGGAAATTGTGTTTTACTAAAATAGAGCCAAATTCAATGCTTACATAAGGATACTCAAATCCTTTCTAAGACTGAAGGAAATATTTGAGATTCTGACTTTCCAGTATAATAACATTAGAATAGAAAATCCAGTTTTCCCTAGTGCATATTTCCACTATAATCCTTTCCCCACATGCAAAGTTAAGGGGATATCATTTGCATTTTAATAAAAAGAAATATATAAATAATAATGTCAGTCTGGAATAAAACTATTCTAAACAACAGCTATTTTTAAATGTTGAAATTGGCAGTATTTACTGGTCTAGTGCTTTTAGGCAGAGAAAAACTACGTTGCTTTACCTTTATTTGTGGAAACAAAGAAGAGCCAAAAAAGAAAAAAAAAATTAAAAACCAAAGAAAGAGATAAGCATAAATTATACCAAAGAGTTTACCTGCTCTGAATACTTGGATATTCCCAAAAATTTCTATTAAAAAAATTTTTTTAATGTTAAATGAATGTTTACCCTTACTTATTTAAGGGAAATGTACAGCATTTTATTGGGTGCAAAAGGAAAACAAATCTAGAGGTGTCTCCTTTCCACAAGGCTTTTCGTTTCCAGTTATTTCCAGATCCTAAAGGAGTGGAGGAGTGTGACAAGCTGAGAAATGCAGGTGCAAGTAATTGACTAGGCAAGTGTTCTATTGTCACAGAAGCAAAGCACATCAAATTAATGAGGCCCACAGAGACCCAGAAGGCTGGGTCCAATCAGAAGCCTGCCTTGGCATGCTTCTGCATGTGCTTTGGGCGACCTGGCAGCCCTTTTGTTTGTGTCCCAGACAACCTAAAATTTCCAGGAAAGAGAAATCATCTTCATATTCTTACTGTGTGCAAAACAGGTTTTCACTGAGTTCATGTTTAAAGCTTCAAAGTCATTATTTGAGCTCCATGCCAATTGTGGGAGAAAATGATTCAATTAAACTTTTTTAGTTTTTTTCTTGATGATCTGTTAATATAAAGTGTATTGTTTAAAATGTAAATCAAAAAACAAAACTAAACAAAAAAAACACAAGGCTCAGAAAAACCGATTTCCTCATGTTGCCACTGGCCACTTTTCTCTTTAGGGAAGTTCCCTGAGCTTCTGTTTCCTCTTATATGAAAATGAAACAATTGGATTGATGATTTCTACTAAGCACAAAAATGAATCTCTAAAATATATTATATATACTTTGCAAAGTAAACTGTTTCCTTCTTTTAAATAGTGAGCAATGTTTGGGTTTTTTTGTTGTTGTTACTTTGTTTTAGTTTTGTTTTTTGGGGGTTTTTTACATTTCTAACTCCAGCCTGAAAAATAGGGTCTGATCTATAACCCCTATAGATCTAAAAGAAATGGTTATGGCACAATGTTTTTTAAAAATTAAGATTTCAATAAGGTAAGGTCAGTTGCACATGGACAAGAATAAGACAATAATGCATAAAAATAGAAATAATTATTGCAGTGATTGGGGAAAAGGTCTTTCTTTTAATTGATGTTACTTGTAATAGCATGGAGAAAATATTCTTAGGTCTTTGACTTTTGGGAATAAACTGGTAGTTCTGGGACTCAGATCCCAATCTTCACTGGACTTCTGCCTCTGTTGGCCCCAGCACACTCCATGGTGTAGCATATGTTGGAAATACTGTTGCTACAGGTACAGATCCAGCCTCATGTTGAGCCCTCAGCTTCTAGTGGCCAAGGCAACACTGCCAGGAAAACCACTTCCCAAGGAAAAGAGAAAATATACGAAGAGAGGATTTTTGTCTGGATGTTTTTCTCAAAATAAAAAGATAAAGTACCCAAATGAGTAAGGAATTAAAAATAGAGTTGATTCTCTAAGGACTTAAGGTTTAAGTAGAGTAACCCAGTAGAGTATTAGCTAGTCAAATATAACTAGCTATGATCTCATATGAACAGTGTAATCTAAGCACTTAATAAACTAGTCCCAAGTAATGTCTGGTCTGAGTTTCCTTTAGGCCAATTACTAACTTTTATCCTTAGTCAAGTCACGTACCCCCAATACTTACACTTCTGTCATTTATAAAACAGGAATGTTAATAATTTACAAGCCTATCTCTCTGTGCTTTAGTAGGGTAATTAATTGGAAAATTATTTAATAAGTAATACATGATTTTAAAAATAAGGCAGGTTGTTTTCAATTATTGAAAATATAACCCCTTGTTGTTTAAGTATTTGTTCTTTTCCTTGCTTTAGCTCTGCTAACTGGTTGTACAATTTAATTGCAAGAGGCAGGACTTCTGGATTGATGCTGTGAACAACTCAGTGAAACCTTTCTCCTGGAAAGATATCTATTAAGCCAGTCAAAGTTAACAAAAGAAATTATCCAAAGTCTTTGGATATTGGCCAAGGGACTTATAATAATTAAGAAGCATTCATCCAACAAACTCTATGGAAACTCAGTAAGAACAGTAGGAGGTTATGGCATTTGAAAAAGGGACTGTACCCATTCACCAACAACTCTGCCTCTCAAAACTGTTTCAGCTACTGGAAACTACAGAAGTGTATGATATGAATAGAAGAAGTCAAAGAGAGGTTAGCTAAACCCACAACCACCCCCTGATAATTAGGAAGAAAGACAGTGCCTAAAGCTGTGCCCTCCTAGAGGAGACATCACAGGCTGCCCATCTCAGGGGAAATAGATCTCGCTGAACTAGTCCAAACAAAGCATTAAACAAATAAAGAAGCAAACAACAACAAGAAGGCTACAGGTGAAAAGCATCATTATGCAGAGTTGTCAGCACATATATAAAAGATATATGAGATATTCAAAGGAAACAGAAACCCATACACAAGGAAGGGAAAGCAGGAAATAGAAACTGTATTTGAAGGGACCCAGGTGTTGGACTTGGCAAAGACATAAATATTATAAATATGTTCAAAGATCTAAAGGAAACCATTCTTAAAGAAGTAAAAGAACATATAATGATAAGTTCACTAAATAGAGAATATCAACAAAGGGACAGAAATTATAAAGCCAAAAAAATGGAAATTCTGGAGTTGAAAAGTGTAATAACCAAAAATGAAAAATGCTCAGTAGATTTGAGCTGGCAGAAGGATCAGAAAACTTGAAGATAGATTGATAGAGATTATGCAATCGGTAAAGCAGAGGGCAAAAAGAAGGAAGAAAAATGAATAAAGTCTCAGAAAAAGGTGGGAAACCATTAAACACACCAACATATACATAGGAGTACCAGAGGAAAGGAGAAAGAAATCACCACAGGTCAACAAAAACTGAGAATCTGTTGCTAGCAGACACGTCTTACAAGAAATATTAAGGGCAATTATTTAAACTAAAAACAAGGATATCTGACAGTAATTTGAATCCGCACTGGAAAAAAAATAGCGCCAGTAAAATCCATTTTGTTGGTAATTATAAAAGATACTTTTTTTTTTTTTTTTTTTTTTGTCTTTTTGCTATTTCTTTGGGCTGCTCCCACGGCATATGGAGGTTCCCAGGCTAGGGGTCGAATCAGAGCTGGAGTCAATGGCCTACACCAGAGCCACAGCAACGCGGGATCCGAGCCGCGTCTGCAACCTACACCACAGCTCATGGCAACGTCAGATCGTTAACCCACTGAGCAAGGGCAGGGACCTAACCCGCAGCCTCATGGTTCCTAGTCGGATTCGTTAACCACTGCGCCACAACGGGAACTCCTATAAAAGATACTTTAATTGTATGTTTTTTTCACTGAACTGATTTAAAAATCAATTGCATAAGACAGTATGTATATAACTGTACTGTTGGGCCAATAACATATAGAAATGTAATGTATTTGACAATAGTAGCACAGAAGAGCTTTGTAAAAACAAAGTCATACTGGAATAAGCAAATGACACCAGATGGTAACTTAAGTCATGAGAAGAAATTGAGAGACCCAGAAATAGTATATAAGAAGGTTAATATAACAAAGTCTATAAACAGACACTTGTCTTCCTTTCTTCTCTCAGCCTCTTTGATTTAGTTGTGGTTCTCCTTAACCACTGAGAAGAAAAGAGATGTTCCCAAACATTCCTGAAATTGTTATAACCAAATAGGTCAACCACAGTATATGCTACACCAAGAAACCTTAGTATTTGTAGGATGTCATAAAATATAGTCACAGACATATGTAGAATATAGATATATTTCCCCATTTTATTTATCCAATTCCTAATTAGCAAGAGTACTAAAACATAACCATCAGGTAAATTACCAACATAGCCTTAGGATGGCATTTATTAGATTAGTGTTAAAGCAAAATCCAAATAATATTTGCTGCCAACATGACTCATTTTTCAAAGAACGTTTTCTTCTCATTTATTTCTACACATGCATGCTATTTAAGGATATAAAGATGCTCTCCCATGGAGCAAATGAGCTTTCTCAATGAAAAATAGAGAACGTCATTAGTCTCACCATGCTGATTTTCATCTAAAAGCTGGTTTTTGACACAATACACTACTTACTCCCTATCATCAAAATCTGTCACATAGTGTCTCAAATAATTTTTTTTATCTTTCTCTAACATTAGAACATAATAAAATAGCAGTTTAGAATATTCACGGTTTGGTAAACAACTAAAATACAAACTATCTAGACTTCCTTAAGTGAGTAGAAATAACATTACTCAACCTAAAACTTTTCACCTCAGATCATCTATAATCTGATAAAGATTATAAAAACCACATACGTTTGTTAATCCAGCATTTCACACTTGAAGGAATCTTTATATCCACTTCACTAATTAAGATTTATTGGTATAGCCCAGATGAGAGCTATAAAGGTTATATTCTATTTTAACAAAAGAGTCCATGAAAACAAGTAAGTCTGAGAATGTTTAAAGCTTCTTTTTAATCAAAAATCAGTATAATACACACACACACACACACACACACACATATATATATATACACATTCTCTTTTCCATCTAGGCCAAACAATAATTAGAACAAGTCTCAACTTTTATAAACATCACTGAACTCCACCAAGCATCTGAATATTATCTGCATGCATTCATTTCTAATCGTTCAACCCAGCAAGCTGCCATTCTTCAAATCCCAAAGTCCTGAGGGGCATGAATATTCATGAGGGTCAGTGAACTATAGATTCTGTACAGTTTTAAGAGGATAGAAGGTCAATGGTAACTCCATGAATTTAGAAAAGGATATCAAACTGTTTTCCATTTCCCCTGAAGAGAGGAAGAGCTGAGTAACAAGTGCTAGACACAAAGAAAATGCCCACTTATTTATTTATTTTTTTTGTCTTTTTGCCTTTTCTAGGGCTGCTCCCATGGCAAATGGAGGTTCCCAGGCTAGGGGTCTAATCAGAGATGTAGTCACCGGCCTACGCCAGAGCCATAGCAAAGCAGGATCCAAGCCACATCTGCGACCCACACCACAGCTCACGGCAATGCTGGATCCTTAACCCACTGAGCAAGGCCAGGGATCAAACCCATAAGCTCATGGTTCCTAGTCAGATTCATTAAACACTGCGCCATGATAGGAACTCCGAAAATGCCTACATTTTGAGTGACAAGATATAGATTAAAAAAAAAGAAAAAACTACCAAAAGCCACATTTGGAAAGTTCCACATTTATCATAAGGAGACCCTATCTCCTGAGAGAATTTCCAGCATGCAGAGACATACAGTAATCAAATTGACCAAAATTAAAGACAAAGAGAAAATATTAAAAGGAACAAGGGGGAAAGTAACAAATAACATATGATGGAATCCCCGTAAGATTATCAGCTGATTTTTCAGCAGAAACTCTCTGGGCCAGAAAGGATTAGCACAATATATTTAAAGTGAGGAAAGGAAAAATCTACAGCCAAGAACACTCTACCAAGCAAGGCCCTAGAGTTCAGATTCAATGGAGAAATAAAAAGCTTTATGGACAAGATAAAGCTAAAAGAATTCAGGACCACCAAACCAGCTTTACAACAAATGCTAAAGGAATTTCTCTAGGTGGAAAAGGCCACTACTAGAAACAAGAAAATTACAAATGGAAAAGCTCACTGATAAAGGCAAACATACAGTAAAGGTAGGAGATCAACTACACACACATTTGATATCAAAACCAAAAATCATGAGACGAGGAGAGTACGAATGCAAGATATTGGAAATGCATTAGAAAGTAAGAGACCAGCAACTTAAAACAATCTTGTGTGTATATAGAGACTGCAGTATCAAAACCTCATGGTAACCACAAACCAAAAATCTACAATAGATGCACATATAGAAAAGAAAAAGCAATTCAAACACAGCACTAAAGATAGTCATCAGGAGTTCCCATCGTGGCTCAGCATAAACGAATCTGACTAGTATCCATGAGGATGAAGGTTCAATTCCTGCCCTTGTTCAGTGGGTTAAGAATCCCGTGTTGCCATGAACTATGGTGTAGGTCACAGATGCAGCTCAGATCTAGCGTTACTATGGCTATGGTACAGGCCAGCAGCTACAGCTCCAATTCGACCCCTAGCCTGGAAACCTCCATATTCCATGGGTATGGCTCTGAAAAAAAAAGAAAAAAAAAAGATAGTCATCAAACCACATTAAAATGGGAACAAAAGAGGAAGAGAAGAAAAAAGACCTACAAAACAAATCCAAAACAATTAACAAAATGCAATAAGAATGTATTAGTGATAACTGCCTAAAATGTAAATGGATTAACTGCTGCAACCGAAGACACAGACTTGCTGAATGGATACAAAAACAAGATATATATATACTGTCTACAAGATACCCACTTCAGATCTAGGAACACATATAGACTGAAAAAAGAATGTGCTCTACCACCTTGTGGTAATGAAACACAACTAAGGCTCAAATACACAGAACTGGCCCATAATATAATTTCTTCTCATTATCCCTACAGAGTAATGACCTTGTTCCTCCCTTATCCCATACATTCCCTCAGACCAAAATTGTATAGCTTCAGGAGGTTTCCCATACATAAACTGATGGAGGAGAGTTTGGTATTGTGGAAAGATCATTGGCCTTGAGACTGAAACCAGGTTCTAGTAACAAGTCACCAAAAGCTATATGATCTGAGCAGTGTTTATCCAAACTGGGCCTTGTTTTCCTTGTCTTTGAAATGGAAAGACATGTAACAAATAGAAATGAACTCTAAAAGATCTACTTTTTTTAAATATTCGGTTATCCCAGACTCACAAAAATAAGAGGTCAACAACTTAACTGTATGTGCTACCTCCAAAATAACTTATCACATTTTTAGCTGATTTGAGTATCACTTCCTCAGAGCAGTCTTTGTGACCACTCTATGAATAGAGCACCCTTCCTCCATCCTTTACTCCATTGTTTTTCACCCCAGCACTTTCACCTGATAGCCTGTGTATGTCCACATTCTGTCTTCCCCTTAGGGAAGATAGAGACTTGGAATACTTTTTGTATCTTCATTACCTGGGACAGTGCCTGATATTGGTTAAAAGAGAGAATTCTATCACTCCCAAATTATTTCTTCTATTTTAGCTATCTTCTTTTAATACACCTGTTTCAAGTAACAATCTAATCTCTAATTCTTAAAACTCAAAACATTACTATCTCTTGATTATTATATATTTCAGTGTTAAAAGTCAAATCAAAATTAATCTGCTAAAAAAAACCAATTTCTGTATAAATTTTCACACAAAAAATTTTTTTCATTGAAATAGTGCTGGAAAAATGTTGTTATTAACTCTTGGTTTTTGTTTTCTCCCCTTATCAGTTCAGTTGGACAGATATTTATTTACAGTCAACCATGAGCTAGGTACTAGAAGGTCAAAGGTAAATAAGACATAATATTACCTTAAACATAAAGTTGAGTAGGAATTACAAAGAAACAGACTATTTATAAAGAACAGACAAAAGAGGAATTCAGAATAAATGGAATGTTCTGAAATGTGTAGGCCCTGAAATATAACCAGTCTATTTTTCAAAAACATAATATAAGAGCAATTTCTGAAGTTGCCATTGTCATTCAGGGGTCTAAGGGCACAACAGTGTCTCTGTGAGGATGTGGTTTAATCCCTGGCCTGACTCGGTGGGTTAAAGATCTGGCATTCCTGTAAGCTGCAACATAGGTCACAGATGTAGCTTGAAACCAGTGCTGTCATGGTTGTGGGATAGGCCTGCAACTGCAGCTCCAATTTGTCCCTTAGCCCAGGAACTTCCAAATGACACAGGTGCAGCCATTAAAAAGAAAAAAAAAAAAAAAAAAAACAGAAAGAGCAATTTCTTCCTACATGCAGATGCATGAAAACCTCAAGCAGAAAAAGTGCTTAATTATTTAGCAAGGTTTTCTTTTGCTTCTGTACATGATTTTTTTTCCCTGAGGGGGGGGCACCACTCCTGGAAGTACTACAATACCAAATCAATGTGTGGAGTAGACAGAGCAAGCTCCTATTCCAACTCCCCACTCCAAAAATCCATTTAACATATCATCCTCAGATAGAGGATATATCAGATATTAAACTGATAACAGATGCTACACTTGATCTTAGCCAAAAGGCTGAGAAGTGATATGTATGATTTTTATTATGCATTTTAATGTCCAATTTGTTCACTTTAGTTTAAATCAGCCCCATTAATGATATTGGAGGAGGTTAATATTGCAGTAATCGCCATGCTGGGTTTTACATGGGAGAGCAGAGAAAGTAACATTAAACAAGTGAGGGGCAATCTACCATATATATTATTCAATTAAAAATTTTAATTAGTCTATGATTAATAGTTATAATAATATGATGTATAACTATATATATACTATATACAATTGATTATAATTCTAGACTACAATATAAACTGTATTTCATTTATAGTATTTCATTTATATTTTTTCACTAATAAAGAATTACAACAAAAGAGAGAAGGCTGAATTCCTGCTAAAATTAAGGATTTGACTATTTGTGAATTTCAGTTATGTCACTACAGTTACACGAATAGAGAAAAAAGGCAAAGTCTGGGAAATCTAGTCCTGGGAGCCTAGTATAGTCACCCTTAGAAGCGCTCTTTGACATCTCTCAGCACAAGTTACTTTATCTGGGGGAAAAAGACAAAAGAGGCTGAAGAAGATAATTTCTATGGTTTCTTCAAGTTCTCAGTGTTCTAAGCAAGTGTTATAAATAATTAAAAACTTGCTATTATCTCTCCAAATAACTGAAGTACAGACCACTATTTGTGGTCTAGTGAGCAATCCAGTACTTTTCCCTATGTAAACATCATCAACAGTATTATTCAAGGCAAGCCACTTTTGTGAAAATACAAAACTCACAACATAACAGAAAAAAGTTTAAAACATTAAAAATTACCTCTCAGAACAAGTTAAATAAGGCTACTGACTATCAAAAGACTGGCATATACTAGTGGCATCCAAACCTGAGTAGTAATCAGAATCACTAGGAATTTTTCTATTTTTAATGGAATCAGAATATCTCACCATGGGGCCCAGGTTTTTTTTTTTTTTTAATTTCCTCCTGTGATTCTGATGTGCAGTCAAGTCTGTGAACCACTGTTATAAACAACAAATGTTATGAGTTCTGAACACTGAGGGACCTCTGTGATCTAAATCAGTTTGGGAAAGAGAATAATAATGTGTGTTATTGAAATTGATTTATAATTTTTTCTTGATCAGCCAGTAATTGTACAAACAGACAGTAGTAATTCCTTAGGGGTACAATAATCAGCCAAACTTTTAATATAACAAGTGAATTGTATTCAAATAGACTCATATATTCTCCCTCAAATCTCATAACAATAATAGTTATTACACCTTATATCTGTATAGTATTTTATGGATTATATTGCGCTCCACACAAATTCTCATTTGACCCTTACTTAATCATGTTATCCCCATTTTAAAAATCAGGACATGAAATCTCAGAGATAATCATTCCAGTATCACACAAGTAGAAGCTTCAATTTAAACAAAAGGTTTTCTGACTCCAAATGTTCATGATCTAATCTTATAAACAGTAAAAAAAATTTTCAACTTAAGATACCACCTAAAACCATACCATACTAAACCATTATGTTTTTAAGTTTATCTTTAATTTTGGCAGGTAAGAAATTTTTCTCAAAGACGTAAATATTTTTAATTTATATGACTTCTAAGTCAGACTCACTCATCTTAAAAGTTCAGGATTAATCTTCAGAGTGATCTTAATTCTACTTTTTAAGGCCCATCCAAAAACCTGGGGAAAAATCTCTACTAGGCATGAGAATGGGTGGAAGCCATCTTTCCCACTACAAGCAAACAAACCTGAATTCAACAGAAGAAAGTTTTAAAAATAAAAACAGAAAACCAAATACTGTAGCCATCATCCAAGAGAAAATTACACAGGGGCATCCTTTAATAAGAGCAGAGCTCCTAAAACAGAAGAGCAAATACTTTGGAATCAGATAAACCTGGGTTGGTTGGTTGGCTGGTTTGTTTTTGTCTTTTTGCCTTTTCTTGGTCCACTCCCATGGCATATGGAGGTTCCCAGGCTAGGGGTCCAATTGGAGCTGTAGTCCCCGGCCTACGCCAGAGCCATAGCAACTTGGGATCCAAGCCGTGTTTGCGACCTACACCATAGCTCATGGCAACGCCGGATCCCTAACCCACTGAGCGAGGCCAGGGGTCGAACCCGCAACCTCATGGTTCCTAGTCAGATTCGTTAACCACTGCGCCACGCCGGGAACTCCTAATCTCCCTATTTTAAGGTCATAATATTAGCAACATTATTTTATCTTCAACCTCAGTTCCCCTTTGCCATGTAATAGAACATAATTACTCACAAGTTATAGGAAATACAAACAGCTAACAGGCAGAGGCAAATCAGAGAGAGGTCTGAGATCCTCTCTGGCTCCCTAGGTTCTCCCTTCCTACTTTGGACATGTGCTCTTTGGCCCAGAATAACAAATGAGATCCCTAAGGAAACCTGAGGAACATTTAAGTATGAAGTATCTCCATTTTATACTCCCAGATAGTTGTATGGCATTTTCTGGGGAACCATGTCTGTTAAATTCATAAATTGTTGGAACTCCTGTGTGGTTGGGCACGTTAAGGATCTAGCATTGTCACTGCAGTGTCTCAGGCCACTTCTGTAGCACAGGTTCAATCCCTGGCCTGGGAATTTCAACATGCTGTGGGCACAGCCAAAAAAAAAGAATCCACAGATTGTTGGTTGGGTTTTTAATTGTTTGTTTTAGGCTTTACTTAAGGACCAAGTCACTTCTCCATTTGTTCAAAAATTAAACATAGATAATCTGTTCTCAATCCTGTGTTTTACTGAAAAATATAAGAAATCCTCTAGAGACTGAAAGCCACATCCACAGCACATGGAAGTTCCCAGGCTAGGGGTTGAGTCAGAGGTGCAGCTGCTGGCCTACACCATGGCCACAGCAACACCTGACTTAAGCCACATTTGTGACTTTTGTCACAGCTTGGGACAATGCTGGATCTTTAACGCACTGAGCAAGGCCAGGGATCAAACCCGCATCCTCACAGAGACAACGTTGGGTTCTTAATCCACTGAGCCACAATGGGAACTCCCAAAGCAGGATTCTTTCAGGATTGTCATTGGAATCAAAGTGCCTAGGTTTTCATTCATTTACTCATACCAGTAAATGATGAGGCAATCTCTCTTAAGTGTTAAGTTCCTGGCCTATAAAATAAAAATACTAATACTCATGTTGCATGTTGACTGTAAAGATAGAAATCATCATAAGTTTCCTAAGTAGTAGTCATTATTTTATCCTATAGAATAGATACCTCTACACCTTGATACTGCCCCTATGAACTTCAGTTTTACTGCTTCTATTTAATTTAACCAAGTATGGTAAGTTCAAAACCTCCATGAATAATGTCTTCATGTTTTGAGGGGAATAAAATCCTCCCACTCCTCTAGAGTTTATTTTCTGCTGAGGAACAGGATGCCAGTACCAGGAACTATGCAGTATGAAACAAAAGTGGTGATTTGCCCACGATGTTCTTCAAAACTGGCCTGGTGCTCCTTTGCCAAAGTACTACTCCCTGCTCTCTCAAGGACTCCAAGAGCTAGTCACTATCTTGCAGCTCAATTCTCTTAAGCAGTAGATGAACTTAACCAAACTGCCTTACAATACCAAGTATAACCACCACCCCAAATTTGTTTTCCTTCTGAGCACGTTCCAAAACCTTGAGATCTTGAGATCTCTTTATAATTTTCCTATATAATTTTCCTAAGAATGAGCATATGATTCTTGCATCTAGATAACCAAGGTTACTTACCCAAATAATCTTAGCCTCTTAGACTCAACTATGAGCAGAGGGAAGGAAAGTCAGTAAGACAGTGAAACAGTAAATAACATAGTAAATTCTCAAATATTAGCAAAGGTGAGGAGACATTAGTGTTTTCTGTTTCCCACTTTCTGGCACAGAAATGATTTCTTTGATATACCAATTATCGTAACAAACCCTTTGTTCACGCAATTTTCTAGAGTTGGAATTTGGCCAAATTTCCAACATAACCACTAGCCTAAAGTTTTCATGGCCATATAGGGCCACTGCCAAATTACTATTCTGGATCCCTCATCAATCAGATTCCCAGAAAGAGAACATGACTGTCCACTGGCAAGTAAATGCATTGAATGGCTTTGGGTCAGGTATTCACCTCTGTCCATTATTGAGTTGAACAGTGAAACTTCAAAAAGAGCTAGAAATACATCAGAATTGTGTAATCCAAAAACAATGAATAAAGAGGATTAAATAAAATGCATCTGAATAGAAAGTTTAAGTTCCATGGTGACTAACAGTTGACTGATATTGCTTAAAATAAAAGGATGATCAAAGGCCCTTTGATTGTAGTAGCATAGTATAGCTGTGGCTATGAATTACTTGAAATTAAACTATAAGGCTATGTTTCCAAGTACCAGCCTACGTCAGAAGTATTTCCTAAAGGAGTTAGTCTTCCATGTGAAACTTTTAGCAAAATTTGCTCTGCAAAAAATGGTTTTCCATAAGAATTGAAGATTACCTCTCTCATTCCATCAGGTACAGAGACAGAGGATAACAGATAGATGAGGGCAGAGTGTAGAAAGCCACCAGCAAGAACAAGGACAACCCCTGCAATTAATCCAGGAAGGTGAGGTCCTTAATAATCAGCAAAGCCCTGGCTTTGACCCAAAAGGGTCTACAGGGAGAACATTAAAATCCCTACAATTTGCCTAATAGGAACCTCAATTCACTAGAAGCCAACAGCCAGAGCTTGTGTAATAGATCAAGACATTGTGGACTGGATCCAGAAATTAGGATAAAGGAAGACCCCATAGAACTGAGCCCAAAGAAAAACATGTGCTATATTAAGGATGACTGGTTGTTTCTGGCCAGTGAAGAGATGCCAACTTCCCATAGGGAAAAAAAAAAAGGTTTCAATGGTCTAAAAACCTCACAGTGTAAGCAAAAGACATATGGATAGCTATACCTGCTTCATAAACATTAGTTATAATGCCCCACAAAATGTGTGATTCAAGTAATTCTCTTATAATTCCTTTTGTTAGAAGGTACCTCCTTAAGTGCCTTGTTAGGTACTGTAGAACCTAAGACAACGATTAAAATCTAAGTGGACCTAGGATTTCCCATTGTGGTACAGCAGAAATAAATCTGACTAGTATCCGTAAGGATGCATGTTCAATCCCTGGCCTTGCGCAGTGGGTCAGGGATCCAGCATTGCTGCAAGCTGTGTTGTAGGTCTCAGACATGGCTCAGATCCCACTTTGCTGTGGCTGTGGCACAGGCTGGCAGCTGCGGCTCCAATTTGACCCCTAGCCTGGGAACTTCCATATGCCACAGGTGTGGCCCTAAAAGCAAAAAAAAAAAAATCCTAAGTGGACTTGAGCAGCACTATCCTTTCTGTACTGGTGCACATGTAAAAACTGAGTATTCCTAATTGATTCTACTTCTACTCCCACCTCCTGTGTGTGAAAAGATAGATTAAAATTTGCTAAGCACTTATATAAGTGCTCTTACCACATACACACACGTGGTAATAATAAAGGGGGCAGAAGGAATTTGGGAGGTGATGGATATGTTTATGGCATGATGGTGGTGAGGCTTCATGGGTATATACTTATCCCAGAACACAAGTTGTATATGTTAAATATTCATAGCTTCTTGCACGTCAATCATATCTCAATAAAATGGTTCTTGAAAAAAGAAGTCATCCAGCAAATGTTTTGTCTCTTTCTGGTAACTAAAGAACAGTTACTTATAATTTCTTCTAGTGCTTTTTTTAGCTGGGATATTTTAGGTACCAAGAATCATTGCATTTTGCTTTATACAATGTATTTCATTTTGCTTTATACAATGTATTTCATTTTGCTTTATACAATGTATTTGCTTTATACAATGTATTTATTTATGACCTTGGATAGAGACATTTTTAGCTACATTGTGTACTATACTCCTAAGAAACAATAAAAAAAAAAAAACTAGCCAGGGCTAATGTGATAAAGTCACCATCTCATGAATATATTAGCTATTGCTGCTGAGAAACTGTTAGTTGTAGATATAGCCAACCAACCTGTGCGTGCATATGAAGTAGTACGTTTATATGCATTGTTTAAATGTTTTCAAATAAATAACTCTCCAACTCCTTTATCCCAGCACATTTTTCCTCTAGTCTGTTCTGTTTACAGAATGTCTTTCTACAAATCCATGGATAAGGAATGAGGGACATGGGGGGTGGATAAGAAGGCCAGGAGGATATTGTTAATAGAAGCTGAATACATAAATACATTAATCACACAGACCACACTGTCATTCAGCAGCTGACATTATAGTGTGAGATCAGCTCAGCCCCTGGCTCCTATCAACTGAATATTTATCAAGGACTTACTTTATACCTAGCACTCTGGTAAGAGGCTGCAGAGGAGAGAGAGGGGGAGAAAGAAAGGGAGAGAGGAAGAGACGGCTACTGCCTGAGGAAGGCTGCCCTAGTTGGGAAGATGAGATGTACATATGGGAAACAACCAAATTCACAACTCAAGTACTGCCATGTTCTTTCTTTCTATGATCAGTAATTATTTAGGGGGATTCAATGTCTATCATTACTGCTACCACAGGCATTTAAAAGAACTGGGAATCAAGTTAGTTGTTTTTCTCCTATTTAATGGATATAGAAAAGGTCATAACAGAAGAGAAGAAGGATATAAAATTATTAGTAGAAAGAAATTATGGAAATTATCTATGAATGTCATTTTTCTATGTCATAACATTTCCATATTATCGTGAAAAAGCAAATAGCTTTATTGGGTACTATAACATTAAAATGTCATGTAAAATATATAGATATTGTTCTATGTACAAAAAGTCTATTTTCAAGGTCCTAGTTTTCTTTAAGAATCAGATGGAGTTATATATTTAGGTTACCATAGGTGAAGTCATTGTGGAGAGGGAAGAATTAGGAGGGTAGAAATAACACATATACACTACTGTATAGAATCTACTGTATAGCATAGGAAAATCTACTCAATAGTCAGTAATAACCTATATTTGGAAATGAGAATGGATATATTTATGTGTAAGACTGATTCACTTTGCTGACTACCTGAAACTACAACATTTTAAATCAACTATAATAAAACTAAATTTTAAAAAAAGAGAGAAAGAGGAAGGAAGAAAGGGAGGGAGAGAGGAGAAAGAGGGAAGAAGGGAGAGAGGAAGGATGGATGGACGGAAGGAAGGACTATAATAAACCCATAATGTCTTTAGTGTTAGACAGACCTTAATTTGAATACAATTTGAATCATAATACTTAGTTATGACTCATGTGATCAAGGGGAGATAATTTAAATATTCTGTGCCTCAATTTCCTTTTCTGTCAAATAAAGTTACCTACAGCCCCTTTTGAAGGAAATAATGAAAATTAAAGTAAATGACATGGGAGTTCCCATCGTGGCGCAATGGAAACAAATCCAACTAGTATCTATGGGGACGCAGGTTCAACCCCTGGCCTCGCTCAGTGGGTTAAAGATCCAGCATTGCTGTGAGCTGTGCTGTAGGTTGCAGACACGGCTCGGATCTGGTGTTGCTGTGACTGTGGCATAGGCCAGCAGCTACAGCTCTAATTGGACTGTTAGCCTGGGAACCTCCACATGCCGCGAGTGCAGCCTTTAAATGACAAAACACAAAAAGTAAAATGAATTAAAATAATAAAGTAAATAATATGAAATAATTTCACCTAGTACCAAGCTACATATAACAAGTAATAAATGCCAGTTTCTCTTCCCTCTAAGCATAGAAGCAAATATATGTTCTAAAGCTTAAAAAGAGAAATATCCAAAAATGAATTTGCACATTGTGCAAAATTAAGAAAAAGAATACAACTGCACTTAAAATTAAAATATCATCATGAAGCAGGCTTTTAACTTCAGTGAACATTTGTAGGGAGCGCCCTCACTGTAGATTCTTAGTACTTAGCAGAGACCTCTGTTGAGTACTTATTCTCTTTTTATAATTAATTGTGTGTGCATCTGTCTCTTCCATTCTACAATGAGCCCTGTGAGGTCAACATCCAAATCTTATATATAACCTCACATTGTTAATGACTGTATTCATGTGTAAATAAACAAATGCATGACAACCAGGAGATAGGAACTGTGAAAACATCTCTGTATGAATAAAATGCACTGCCGTATAGCAAGTCAGTGCCTATGAACTTACTACCTAACCACAAAATGAAGTAACATCTAAGTAAAACATAAAGACATCTTAATAAGGAAATTCCTTGTGTTAAAATATTAAGTGAGATAAACTGGGAGTTTGGGGTTAGTAGATGCAAAGTTTTATATTTAGAATGGATAAGCAAGGAGGTCCTAATGTACAACATAGGGAACCTATATCCTATCTCTTGAGACAGACCATGATGGAAGACAAATGTAAGAAAGCAAATATATATATGCATGACTGGGTCACTGTGCTGCACAGCAGAAATTAACTATATTGTAAATTAACTATACTTTGATAAAAAGTAGGTAATTTTGATAAAGTTACCCAATGTATCCAATTAACTCCTCTTCAATGCTTTTTTGATTAAAAAAAAATTATAGCTAACACACTTTGTTCGACAACTATAACAAAAAAAATGAAAAAATATTAAGTGGGAAAAAATAAGTGTTATATATCTGGAAAAATAACTGTTGCGTTTTTTAAATATACACTGAAAAAAAGAAGAAAATACAACAAATATTAATGGTCAAGATCAATAACTGGTTCTTTTTAGTCCACATCCACAGCATGCAGAAATCCCCAGCCCAGGGATCCAACCTGTGACACAGCAGTGATCCAAGCCACAGCTGTGACAATGCCAGATCCTTAACCCTCTGAGCCAGCAGGAAACTCCACGATCAAGAATTGGATTTTTAAAGGACATTTTAAAAGTTCATCCTATTTGATCTCTCTCAATTTGACCCTGACATTTCCTTCTCACTGTTCTCATTTTTCCTGGACAATCTTCTTTATTTGTTTATTCAATCAATATGTATTATTTAAGTGCCTCCTGTGTGCCAAGCATCTGGCTAGGCACTGGATACACAGAAGGGAATGAGATGGGCATGGTCGCTGCCCTCATTGATCATGCCAGCAAGACAGGCATTTAAGGAGTGTTGGGAATCAACAGGCTCAGGTCAGAGTGTGCAGAGAGCAACTCACTTGCTTGGGAAGGAAGGAAAGACTCTCAGAAAAGTAACTTTCAAGTTGAAACACAAAGTATAAGAGGAGATGAGGAAATCAGTGGAGGCAAAGGAGACATTTCATTGCTTTCACTGCAATATACATACTAATATCTCTCAGATCTATATTTATAGCCCAAAGGAATCTTATTACCTCCAAGCCAACATGTGGCCTTCAACCACCTTATACCCAACAAGTCCAAACTGAAATTCTTTGTCCCTATTTTCTCCTCTACATTCAAAAAAGGGATGTGAGGAATGCCACAAATACCTACTTCCAATCCTTCCACTCACCGAAACCAGAAGCTTACATTATTCTACATTTCTTTCCCTCCTTCTCCATACCTATGGGTCACTAAATACTGTTCTAACATTTCATCTCTCCGAACTCTTCACATCACTCATCCCACAGTCATCATTCTGATCTAGGTCCTCACCATCTCCTGGAAGTGCTATCAAAATAATTGACTTATCCCCTTAATTTGTTTCCCTGCTTCCAATTTCACCTCAACTCCCAATCCATATCTCACATTTCCTGCAGAGTGTTATTTCAAAGGTGCAAATCTGGTCATATTCCTCCATGACTCCTTCAAGGTTCCCCATTGCTCACAGATAAGTTTAGAATCTGTGTGGCTCTGAAATCCTTTGTCATCTGGCCTCTGACTACTTCTCCATCTTAACAGCTACCTTCTTTCTCCTTTAGGCTCCCAATACGGCAAATGATCAAGCTGCCTTCTAAGGAGTCGAATAAAGCCTCTGAAATGCTCTTTCTGCCTGGAGTGTACTATCTGCCTTCCTCCAATTTCTACCCAGCAAAATCTTTTTTATTCAAAAATTAACTCAATTATCTCCCCTTCTTTAAATCATTTTCTGACTCTCCAATTTTGACGTTAGTGCTATTTTCTCTATTCTCATTGTGTCGTCTTCTTTCCTCCATCGTAAGAAAACTGTTCCTTCTATCTACAACGCTCCCTCATGACAACACTTATCCAATGTGTCCAATTAACTCCTCTTCAATGTTTTTATTTAAGTATAGTTGATCTAAAAGATTGTACCAGTTTCAGGTATATAACACAGTAATTTGATTTTTTTATAGATTATACTCCATATCCTTCAATCTTTAAATGCCTCCAAACGTCACTTCCTAAGGAAGGCTTCTGAGATCACTGGCTCTTCTAAGTTTCATGATTTGATATGTTCTTTACTTAAAAGTATAGGCAAAGTGGGAGTTTCCATTGTGGCTCAGGGGAAACGAATCTTACTAGTATCCATGAGGATGCAGGTTTGATCCCTGGCCTCAGTCAGTGGGTTAAGGATCCATCATTGCCGTGAGCTGCGGTATAGGTCGCAAACTTGGCTCGGATCTGGCACTGCTGGGGCTATGGTGTAGGCCAGCAGCTACAGCTCCTAGTGAGCCCTTAGCCTGGGAACCTCCATATGCCACGGATGAAGCCCTAAAAAAAAGGACAAAAAAAAACTATAGGCAAAGTATTAAGAATCAGTTTGGGAGCTCCCATTGTGGCTCAATGGTTAACAAATCTCACTAGTATCCATGAGGACATGGGTTCAATCCCTGGCCTCACTCAGTGGGTTAAGGATCTGGCATTGCTGTGAACTGCGGTGTCACAGACTCAGCTCAGATCCCATGTTGCTGTGGCTGTGGCGTAGGCCAACAGCTGCAGCTCCAGCTTGACCCCTAGCCTGGGAACTTCCATACGCAGCCCTAAAAAAAAAAAAAAAAAAAAAAAAAGAGTAAATTTGTGTCATATTATTTAATTTTTCAGGTCAGATTTTTTTTAATATGCTATCTTAGAACTGTGTCTTTATTTCTTCCCAGAATTTTTCTTAGTTTGTAATTATATATTTATTACAGTGATTTGTTTATCAATGTCTCTTTTCCCAATAGCCTATTAAGCAAACGCAGGCCTCAGGTATATTTGTGTAAGTAATTTTTGTAGTATTTTGTAGTGATTTGCCTGACAGCACACCATTGCTTGATAAACATATAATCCCCACAACAATCCTGTTATTGTTGTTATCCCTACCTTTGTAGGTAGCGAAATTGAGGTTTTGAGAGTCAAGCAGATATTGAGTCAGGATTTAACTCTAAGACCACCAACTTTGGAGTCCAAGCTTTAAAAATCAACATCATATAAATAATTCTTGAATAAATTATTAAATAAGGTACATTTTCATCAATACATTTAATTCATAAGACTACAGGTGAATTCTCTTAACACCTTTGTATATTTTTCTATTCTCCAAATTTTCTACAATGATAATGTATCAATTTATGACCCAAAAAGTGTTTACTTAAAGAACATTTTAGATCAACTAAATTTTACATAAATATTTTAAAATGTGCTATGCTCTGCACCAAAGATGTTCAAAGAACAGAGGTAAATTAAGGTTAAAATATTTTATAAGAGATAGAATAATATCACACCCACCAGGATGGTTATTATTTTTTAAAATATAGAAAATAACAAAGATCACACCTTTCTATATTGGTGGAATAGAAAGTGGTTCAGCTGCTATGGAAAACAGTATGGCAGTTCCTCAAAAATTAAACATAGAATTACCATATGATTTATCATATATATATATTCATACACACACACACACACACACACACACACACACACACACACATATCAGGTATATAGCCAAAAGAACTGATAACAAGGTCTAGGTACATACCCAAAAGAAATAATAGTGGGGATTTAAACAGATATTTGTACAATGTCTTTGTAGCAGCATTATTCACAGTAGCCAAAGGCAAAACAACCCAAGTATTCATTTAAAAATGAACAGATAAAATGTGATCTAAGAGTTCCCGCCATGGCGCAGGGGTTAAGCTCAGGTCGCTGCAGAGCTGTAGGTTCAATACCCAGCCAGGCACAGTGGGTTAAAGGGTCCAGCATTGCCACAGCTACGGCATAGTTCACAGCTGCAACTCAGATTCAGTCCCTGGCCTTGGGAACTTCCATATGCCATGGATGCAGCCAAAAACAAAAAACAAAAAACAAAAACAAAAAAAACTATGTAGTCTATACATACAATGGAATATTATTCAATCTCACAAGGAAATAAAATTTTTATACATGCTATAACATGGATGAACTTTGAATACATTAGCAAAGTGAAATATGTCATACGAAAACAACAAATATTGAATGATTCTACTGATATCAGGTACCTACAATAGTCAAGTTCATAGAGACAGAAAGTAGAATGGGGTAAAGAGAGGAAGATGGGGAGTTACTGATTTCTGTATTGAATTCCAATTGTATTGGGTACAGAATTTCAGTCTGGAAAGATGAAAAAGTTCTGGAGATTGATAGTGGTGCTGGGTGCACAGCAATGTGAATCTACTTAATGTCACTGAACTATACACTTTTAAATGGTTACTATGGTAAACTTTGCGCATATTTTGCCACAGTTTTTAAATAGACACAAAATAAAAAGCTAATATGACAATACTTCTAAAGGAGGAAAGAAGACAGATGTATTGTCAGAGACCTGGGAGAAATTTCTGCCAGAAAAAAAAAATAACTGTAAAGGAAAGAATATGTGGCAGAGAGTGTCTGTGCCTGCTCATGTCCACTTGGTACCATCCAGAATGTTGAAGATTCTTATTAGAAACACTTCTGTTCTCTCCTTGCCTGTGTCTTGTTCTAGCCATAAGAGCATCTCCAACTGTTCCTGGGCAAGCTATAAGTGTTAATGTCCCAGGAAGTAACCTTCAGCCACGTCTGGATGGAGATAACTTCAGCTTCCTGGCCCCTCTGTGGGGACAACTCTGAGGCATTCTCCATGCAGCCCAGAGATCCCAGGTAACACAACCAGGCTGCAGTGTCCATCAATGGTAACTTGCTTGATAACACACTAAGGCTTCCTTCTCTTCTTTCTCTTCCTCATTCCCCTATTCCCTGGAATCAACTGCCAAATAAACTACGTGCATTCAAGCCATTGTCTTAGAAGCTTCTTCCTGAGAAATCCAAACTAAGACAAAAATTCAAGGTCCTAAGGAAAGTTCCCCCTCCAACAGCACAGATAGGAAAAACACCATGAGAAAAACATGTTCCTTTTTAACACCCAAGAAGCCCAGAGTTGGAGAAAATTAAATAATATGACACAAACTGTAAAACTTTGTCTATACATTTAAATAAACACATATCAAATCATAAAACTTAGAAAAGTGCCTTGCCATATCTCCATTTAACAAATAGATGACTAGCTTATTCTAATGCTGAAATTATAATTCTACTGATGTTTCTTTAAAGAAAATCTCTTCCTTTGTAGAGTCTTTTGTAAATGGCTGTACAATGACATGAAACCACTGCAGCATACTTTAAAGCACACTTTACTGCATATGCTAAATGTTAAATCTACAGCCTGTTTAGAACTGAAAGCTTCCCAAGTACTATAAAATACTAACAATATCTTTGCTATTAGCCATGTGTACCTCTTCTGTCAGAGAATAAAACCACACTGAGAAAATCTTCAATGATATTTAAAAGGAAAACACCACTATAACAAAGCCTTTAACAGGGCTTCTGTCTTCAGATTAGCAATCAATACTCATTGCCTATTAAGTCACTTCAGTGTCACTATTGGAGAGGGTTATATAGGTCATTATCTCCTCTGATCTTCAATTGACGTCCCAATATTCAACCACTTCTTTTTTTTTTTTTTTTTGTCTTTTTGCCTTTTTCTAGGGCCGCTCCCATGGGATATGGAGGTTCCCAGGCTAGGGGTTGAATCGGAGCTGTAGTTGCCAACCTACGCCAGAGCCACAGCAACACAGGATCCAAGCCGTGTCTGCGACCTACACCACAGCTCATGACAACACTGGATCTTTAACCCACTGAGCAAGGCCAGGGATCGAACCCGCAACCTCATGGTTCCTACTCGGATTTGTTAACCACTGAGCCACGAAGGGAACTCCAACCACTTCTGATTTATCACTAACCTCCTAAAGTCAATGCTGATCCATGGGAAAAGGTGAATAGTGAATGTGTTGCTTTAAATAAGGACTAACTTTTTTTCACTTTTCCCTACCCTCCCATTCCTCAGTCTCCCTTGTGCAAATTCATCACTCTGACAGTCTCCCTATGGAGTACACATAGGGAAGCACCACCTCCACTGGACAAGGGATTTAACCAACTATTGAAGAGCGGAACCAGAACAGGTGACTCACTCACCACAGCTTGAACCACTAGACTGAGCTTCCGCCCTGAGAGGGAGATGAATCAGTTAACAGTGATTCATCCCAAGGAAAACATGTTTTCCCTATGATGGAGAAGTTCATTTTAAACATAATAATACAGAAAAATGTAAAAGTTAATGAACAGTCTGTTTAAATCCAATAGCCAGGTAGACTTTTTAATTACAACATACAAATATCATGTGACCTAAAACAAAATAAAGTGTGAACATTGTCATGGAACTGTCTGAAAGAAACTACTAAAATTTCAGTTTAAAACATCAAAAAATAAGGGAAATGTGCACTTTAACATATTTAAGTTAGATAAACTAAACTCTAAAAACATTTTAATTTTAAAAGTTTAAACCATTAATCAAAGATGACTCTTTTAAAGAAGCATTTTAACCTTTGGGCAAAATCACAAAAGATTTTTTTTTTTTTGGCTTTGCCCACAGAATGATGAAATTCCCAGGCCAGGGACCAAACCCATGACTCAACAGCAATCAAAGCCACAGCAGTGACAAGGCTAGATCCTTAACTCCCTAGGCTACCAAGGAACTCCAAGACTTTTTTAATATAAATAAATTTGACGCAAATGAGTGGCTGATTTGGGACATTAATTCAATGAAAATAATTATAGATTCCATTTATTAGATTCCTACTATCTCTAATTTCCATAACTCACAAAATAAATATTACTTACATTTTATTGAGAAGGGATCAGAGATTCAAAGAAGTTCAATGCCTTCCCAAGGTGAAGTAAGCTTTTGTTTTGAAATTCAAACTTGAGCTATTCTGGTTCAAAACAATCCTGACCATGCTTCACCATACAATGCTTTCTCCTACCCGAACTAATGGGTTGTGTATTGTAGGTACTGAAAATAATATCAGTGAATTATATATTCTTTATTAGAAAAAGAAAAGAATGCTCCCTCTCTCTCTGACACATACCATAGTCCACACAACCAGTTACTGGAATTATGAATTTTTATAGCAAAATTGTTACTACTCCCACCCAGCTCATTCAAATACCTTTGCTGCATTACTGTGCAGTAGACTCAAATAGGGTCATCTGTAAATCTGTACATGATTAAGAAGAAACCAAGGCTAAAAGAAGTGAATCTGAGATCACTGTGTACACCTCTAAGTTGAATTTAGCAGTTTAGCTTTGTCCACTCAAGGATCCAGACATTTATACCTCTAGACTCCAGGTTCTTATTTTTAATTTGTATCATAAAGTATTTTAGAAGTGGTTTTCACAAAGACCAAAGTATAGGGGTTGTACCTCACTTTGTTGATGTAAGAAGAATCATACGCTAACTATTATAAAGACTTTCATACAAATAAGCCTAGAATACACAAAACATTAACTAGACTCCTAAGGCCAATGTGATAGTGTAACCAAGCAGGGCCCTGTGGGGCTCCTGTGTCCCCCATTTCTTGTTTTTAGAAAATGGCTCTCATTCAGCCTCCATGGCCTTCACTGTGTTCCAAGGGACAGGTATAGACAGTTGCTGGTCAGGGAAGGAAGGAGATGAAAAGACAAAAAACAGTCAAGCAAAATAGTACAACCTTGGGGCAGGATCCTGGTTCCCTCTTAAGGGATACACATAATGATGTATCTTACACACCTAAGAGACAAGTTATATTCCCTATGCTTCTTTTAGGAATAAATACTTTAAAATTGAACAGCTTGGAGTCCTTCCTATGCTTCTTCCTCATTGGATTGTACCCTAAATACAATCGCTTATGAGCTAAAGATGAGGCACCCTGAGCACAAATACCTATGGGTTAAGAATTATTAGCACATGATGTTTTTCAGGAACTTTCCTAGTTTGTTCCTATTTCTGATCAATATGCCCTTTTTACAAGTACTGTTATTCTAGGCAATAACCCAGAAGATCACCAGCTTCGATGACTAAGATTTCCCCCAAAGAAAGAAGAATGTATGTTTGCCCAATCCTGATTCTTACCTGAAACCCCATTTTTCTCCCTTTTACTATAAAACTCCCAGCAATTTTCCCCAATGAAGGGCACAGTATTTAAGGCATTAGCCTGCTGTGGCCTCCTTTGCCTGGCAAAGCAATAAATCTATTTTTTTCTCCTTTACCCCAAACTCTGTCTACACATTTCTATTCATCATCAGAGGGCAGAGGCTGAGTTTCAGCAACAATAATGTGGACGGTTTGGGAAAGTTTGATGGAATATGTAGAATTATATTATACAGTAAATGCAATAGACTACTATAATTATTGTTGTTGTAATAATAAATACTAACATTTAATCTTCTCAACACCCCTCTAGTGTCAGTACCACTATTATCATCCATGAACATCTGCGTATGTTCAAAATGCAGACACTGTGCCTTGGAAAGTATAAGTAACTCAGATAATTGGTAGCAGAGCTGATATTCAAAGCCAGAAATTCCTGAACTCTTAACTATGATGACTTAATGCTGCTCAGTTTCCACAGAGGTCTGTGAGATATTATCATACTTTTCTCATCCTTGAGGCCAAGTTTAGTTGTTCATCCTCAAAACTGCAAGCTACTCATGAGTATAAAAACTGTTGTACTACTAAAGTACACAAAGAAGTATCCCTTAATTATAACCAACTTCAAATCCTCTTCAATGTGTGGAACTGTTACTGGCACGTTAGCATGCCTAGAGTCATTGGGCCAAGAACTACCACTGTCCATACCTGTGCTGCCAGAGGCAGCCATCCTTGCCAACACCTGCACTAGCAGCGCTGAGGGCTGTCCATGGTACTGGCTGAAAACACCTGGAATTTGATTTTCCCTATTTCTACTCAAAGTCTGCCTACCACCTAAAGCCCAGTCTTCCTTGTTTGTAGATCCTGCTTCTAAACAAGCCTTTATTTATCTTCATTCCTATCAAACCCTTACTTTGTCCAGATCTCTGCCTGCTGACCGGCAGGCACATCAAGGCACATCATCTCTAAGTTCTGCCTGTGCTGCCACCACAGTTTCATTTTCTGCTTGGATTCTTGATAAATCAGCTTACTAGTTCCTCGTCCACAGTGCTCTTTAAAAAGGGGAAATAAATATATCACAAAGTAAAGAGTAGGAATATTAGGACTGTATTTGTCATCTGTCCCTTCTTATGCTACTTAGATATACAGGGAGAGTGGGGGAGTCCCGCTCTGGCAAACACAAAGCCCCCAAGCCAAGTGTTACTTCAAAGTTGTTATGGGGAGTTCCCATCGTGGCGCAGTGGTTAACGAATCCGACTAGGGAACCATAAGGTTGCGGGTTCGGTCCCTGCCCTTGCTCAGTGGGTTAATGATCCGGCATTGCTGTGAGCTGTGGTGTAGGTTGCAGACGCGGCTCGGATCCCGCATTGCTGTGGCTCTGGCGTAGGCCAGTGGCTACAGCTCCAATTCAACCCCTAGCCTGGGAACCTCCATGTGCCGCGGGAATGGCCCAAAGAAATAGCAAAAAAAAAAGACAAAAAAAAAAAAAAGTTGTTATGGAAAGGAGTCACAAGGTGAGGAGGGAGGAACTGGCCTGGGAGACACTGATGGGACTGACTTGGGCTGGGGTAAGAAGCAGGAGATCACAGGGCTACCATGGGGAAGCTAAGCCCAAATCATGTTACTTGTTTTCCAGTGGATATTGAAAACCAAGCTTTAGGTCCTAACAAAATACATAAAAGGGAGAAAATAATTTATAGGTGATTTGTCACAAAGGAAAATAAAAATCTGAATATTTCATCTTTGCTTATTAACATACCTATTTATAACTATATCACCTTTGCAAACATAAATTTCCAGGTCTAATTTATTAATGGGATGCTATGTCTCATTAATTTAAAGTGTCTTATATATAAATAACTTTCACAAACTAATTCAAACTAGCAGTGCATGACACTAGTCTCAGAGACGGTGTGAAATTTGCTTTAAAAATTGCTGCTGGCTGTCCAATAATTATACACTGTGACATTGCAACAAGATTCATGCTTGGCCTCCAGCTTAAATTAGAAAATGTTAAGCCAGTTTTTTTAAATGATGTACCAGCATGATATCACCCTAAAAAATGCATAAATACCTTTAAATTTATCTAACTAATTATCCCCTTGATAACCAGGTATTTATAGCTTTAAATTGTTTACTTTTTTGATGCAATCACTGAGGGAGTCATTCCATGGTTGTTCTCCTCAGTACATAACAATTTATTCCAGTCACAAAGCTTGGTAATTTCATTGCAGATGGGTTTGCCCTAATGCCCACAGCTCAGCACTAATAATTAGCATCTTAACAAAAGTTTATGCATACCGCCATTAGAACATGTACATTATATCTTAACTGCTTATGTGCCAGTGACCCCATTATCTAAAATTTCCTTGATGGCAGGCACTGCCTCTTATGCATTGATTTTCCAAAACACCTAGAGCACAGTGCCTGATGCACCACAACCTCTCAACTATTTGAATAAATGAACACCTCTACAATAACATTTATATTCTGCCTTTTCCTTAAGATTCTTAAGAGCTATCATGTTCATTCTTTTCCCCTAGTGCTCTGCTCAAGTTCTGGCAAAGAATATGTGTTCAAAAAATACTTTAAAATTAATAAATGATTGAAAAGCTCTTCCCTTTCAACAGTTTATATAGACCATGTCTGAGAAGAATTGAATTGAGGAGTCCTAAAATATGCTTTGAATACCGGAGCAACAATGGCAACAACAGCAGCATAGCTGTGTCTCCTTAGTCAAAGTGACTTAATCTCTCTATGCCTCAGTTTCATTAGCTATAAACTAGAGATCATATATTAAGTTTCATGAATAGTCATAGAATTGTTGTGAAGATGAGAAGAGTAACTAACACATAGGAAGCACTATTGCAGCATTAGCTGCTGCTGCTGTGAAAGTTCTCAACCAGCAAGGAAATTTTTTAATGAGAGAGAGTGAATGCTATCCAGTAAGAGGTGTTAGTGCTTCTTCTCTTTAAAAAGCATGACAGAATTGACCAAAAGAAAAAAAAGCAATCAGAAATCTCAGCTATAAAACCTGTAAGCCATTTGACTTTGTTCAAATCATATACCATTCTATCTCATAGTATCATTATTCATTCAATAGATATTTATTGAGCAAGTACTATGCAAGATACGAGGGGTACCATGGTAAACAATACAGACATAAAGGTTACAGGTCAATTCCCTCCACTCTAAAATGAAAAGAGCTCCCATCATGGTGTAGGGGAAACAAATCCAACTAGGAACCATGAATTTGAGGGTTCGATTCCTGGCCTTGCTCAGTGGGTTAAGGATCCAGCATTGCCGTGAGCTGTGGTGTGGTATAGGTCGCAGACGTGGCTTGGATCTGGCGTTGCTGTGGTTGTGGTGTAGGCTGGCAGCTGTAGCTCCAATTAGACCCCTAGCCTAGACATCCATATGCCATGGATGTGGCCCCAAAAGACAAAAAATAAAATAAAAATAAAAATAAAATGAAAGTGTGGTTTAGATATTTGAAATAAGAACATCATTTCCCCAGGACTTGTTCAGACTACTTCCAAAAACCAAGCCCATTTCTCTTCTCTGTTGGGACCTACTGTATTAAACCACTGTTATTGGTATGACTGGTGTATATTTCAAATGTGTTGGGACAGGCAAGGGAGAAAATTGTTATATGATCCGTGTGATTCATTTCACAGTTTGGTGTCATGAATAAGTGACACCATAAAATTATTATCCGAGGAAGACATTACTGCCGTAAAACCATAGCCTTCACACACAACTACCAACCCACAAAGGTATGTCACTGATATAAAGATAAAACTAAGAAAATAGAATATTTTAAAAAATCTATCATTTCTGCTGGCAAAACAGTTCAAAATATACATCTTTCTATGAGTAAATGAGTTTTCCACTCTTCACAGATACATATATAAAAACAAAATAAATCACAAAGAAAAATAATGGCCAACAGCATACTAGAGTTAGATGTACAACAACAGAGTAACCCTGTGAAAATGTGATGAATGCTTTGATGGAGGAAAGATGTTTGGGAACCAGGAACCTATTAGTAAATTATACATTAAGAAAAGCCAGAATTGTATTAGTACAGAAGCCAAACAAACAAACAAACAAACAAAAACTGTTCAGTTAAGTGACACTGATCAAAATAATCCCACTAGTGGGAGGGCAACCTAGAAACATTTACTCAAGGAAAAAAGTCAAAGTAATGTGGGAAAAGGAAATTTAAATTTCCAATAAGGACACAAAGTACAATGAGGCCAAAAGAAAGATCAGGTATTTTTCAAGTGATTGATGTGATTAAAGTTAGAACAATGAAAGTCCAGCCACTAACATTCAAATGAGAAGGCAGAAAGACTATGTAGTAAAACAGATGCTCTGACAAGTGCCTTAGATCTTTTTCCTTGAGAAAAGTAAAATATGCTACCTGATATGCACCTAGACTCTTTTACCCTAAAAAAATAACTTGTCTTAAGGTAGAACAAAAATTTACTTATCAACATGCCTAAAACACTACCGCTAAGTTTTGCAGAACCCCATGATTATGATAATAAAATAGATATATTGTCCTTTCAAAATGATAGCCTTTAAGGATATAAGTATAAATGCTTCCATAAAGATGAAATGGAGTAAAGAAAAACAAAAATCTCTTATCCAATTTTTTAAAAAATATTTCCTTATCTTCTTGACAGCAACACTCTCAGATATAATTGCCTTCATTCACTGTTTCCATTTCTTCAGTACCTCTTCTCGTCACACTCATATCAGGCTTTCATACCCACCACCCACTGAAATAGCATGTATGAAAGTCATCAATGACCTCTACCCTGCCAAGACATCTGAGCAGCATTTGACATAACTGACCATCCCCTACTTATTGAAACACTTTGTGAAGACTACACTTGCCACACTTCCCTCACTGGCCACTTCTTTCCATCTTCTTTAAAGGGTCTTCATCTTCAACCAGGCTATGATTGTTAGCATGCCCAAGGCCTCCCTACACAGAATTCTATAACTACAGCCTCTGGGCATAGGAACCCACCCTACCCCTTGGCTTTAAATATCTCAACTGTAGATAGAAAAAAAAAATTTATCTCTAGCCCCAATAAGTATTATCTTCATCTAGTTATTTGGAAGGAGTCTCAAATGCAAACTAATCATAATAGAATTAATGATAAAAAAAATATGAACCAGATCACATACAGCTTTTGACAAATTTCACTCACATTGAAAAAGATTTAGAAAGGACATTAGCATCTAACCAAAAGTCTTCTAAAATAAAACTACACAATTGGAAGTAGCCCCGTCAATTCTCTAACATCCCCAACAAGCAGAGTTGCCTCTTATCAAGAAAGTAAACAGCAGAACCATTAAATGGGGCCTGCAAAAAATATCTTAGTTGTTTCCAGGACCCATTTAGATACAAAAATCCTCCACAAATGCACCAGTCCCATATATAAAATGACATAGTACACTCAGCCCTCTGTATCCAGGGATACAGAACCCATGGAATTCTCACCTCTTGCTCTAGTAACCTACAGAGAAGTGGCCATAAAACAGACCTTTCACACATTGCTGATAAAGGTATAAAGTAGAAGATCTTTGGGGAAATTTATCTAGCAATATGTTCTAAGAATCTTAAACAAAGTTTCTTAACCTTTCACTCACCAAACTCAAATGTGGTTGTTCATTCTTAAGAATATAAAATACAGAAAAAAAAAAAAAGACTAATGCATGTAACAATAAATTGGAAACACTTAGATATGCACTGTTAGGTAAAATGTACCTGAGGGAAATCATGTGCCCCTCACATCACATTTACAGTAAATATGTGTGTGTGTGTGTGTGTGTGTGTGTGTGTGTGTGTGTGTAGATTATAGATAGATACATAAAATAAGGAATGCTAATGGTCAGTAAGAAAGAAGCAACATTATTCACAATACATATTCACAACATACAGCATCTCCAGATGTGGAACAGACTAGCTACTGTAAGACCTTAAATAACTTATCAAATTTATAGATCTAATTAATCCCATATTACCACTCATCCCCATTCACTTTTGCTACCTTCAGAAACTAAACTTTCAGAGTTCCTGCTGTGGCTCATCAGTAAAAAATCTGACTAGTATCTATGAGGATGCAGGTTCGATCCCTGGCCTCACTCAGTAGGTTAAGGATCCAGCATAACTGTGAGCTGTGGTGTAGGTTGCATATGCGGCTTGGATCTGGTTTTGCTGTGGCTGTGGTGTAGGCTGGCAGCTGTAGCTCTGATTCAACCCCTAGTCTGGGAGCAGTCAAAAAAAAAAAAAAAGAAAGAAAGAAAGAAAGAAAAGAAAAAAGAGAACTCTCAAGCCCTACATTTCATCTACGCAGTTATCTCCATAATGCAGTAGTTTGTGGGAGAGAGGGGGTGTGACACAGATGGCAAGAGAAAGCATGGAGTTCTGATGCACAAGCGATGAGAGGAAAAGAAACATCTTTTACTGGAGAAAGCATCCAGGAATAGAGGGTGCCACCAGGATAGAGTAAGAAAGTGAAGGGAAAGGCCTGGAAAGACAGGAAGTGGGACCTGGTGGGGCTAAGGGGTGGGAGTGGGAATCTACAGAATCATATGGAGAATTACTGATTCCCGCTCTATAGCCAGTTCTCCACCCCCATCCCCAAACCTTCTCCATCTCAACATATGAGCATCATCAACCATGTAGGTACACAGTAAAAAAACTTAGAAGTTATCTTGATTCTTCTTTCTCTCAACCCCAAAATTCAGATAAGTTCTATCACATCAAACTCTAAAAAGCAGAACCTAACCATTTCACATTATACCCTCTCTTCCATCCCAAGCCCGGCCATCATTATTTACTTCTCATCTGAACTGCCAAAAGTCTCCTAGGTGGTATTTTGGCCTCTTCTCTTGCTCCCCAGAAGTCCCTTCTCCATACAATAGCCACAGTGACCTCTCAAAGGATATATATGATCCTCTGACTTCCCCCCTTAAAATCTTCTTCAGGTCATTTAACGCAAAATAAAATCCAACCTCTTTACCATGGACTACAAGAACCTACATGATCTGGCCCCATTCTTAGTTTATCATTATGATTTAGAAACACTTTTTCTTTCTGTTCCTTGAATCTGCCAAGCTTCCCACTATGGCACTTGTGGTTCCTCCAGCTTAGAATGCTCCTTTCCCACAAGTTAATAATAATAATAATATCTCAAATTTACTGAAACTTTATACCAAGCCCTATTCTAAAAGCATTACATGGATTAACTCATTGGTATTAATCTGATTTCAAGAAGATACTAAGAATTAAACATGGAAGAAATGTATTGGGAGGAGGGGACATCTGTACGAGAAAATGAGGAGGCAGCAAGGAGAAGCCAGAATAGATACCAGACCATGATGCCAGTCTGAGCCCAGGTGAAGAAGAGAAGAAAGGAAGGGAGGAAAGCTAAATGTATTTTAAATTGCCATGCCATTCTTTAAAATGCTCATCAAAGCTTATAAGTCAAAGTCACCTGTCAAGAGGAGTCCAATGTCCCCCAGAAATGGGTCTGCCATAGTGTCCCTCCCATGCTCAGTCACTGACTAGACAAATCCCCTATGAGAAATGTCTCTGTGCAAATGCAACCATGGGCTTCAGCGTGCAGCAGCTGGGCTATCAATCAGTGACACTCCCTGCAGTCAGAGATCTCAGAGGTTCATTCTTTAATCTTCCCAAGAACCCTATGAAGAAGGATTTATTATCTCCATTTATAGGTGAGGAAATAAGGCACAGAAGGTCACCCATTTAGCAGAAAGAAGGGCTGGTGGTCAGATCCAGGTGGTTTGGCTCCAGATAACCTCATCCTAAATGCCATTTCCTCAAAAAAAAGAAGATCCTAGATAAATGAGGCTTTGCCCTCCCCCAAACCACTGCTCTCCTGTATCTTTTTAGCACTTTTAATACCTAAACTTATTTTACCTGATTTACTATCTTTTCTCCCTCAACTAGGATAATTTACTGGTAGATTTTATTGAATTCAAAGAAGTGGGTAGGGAGTAGGGGTAAGGGAAAGGGAGGAGTCTGGGAATGATTTCCAGATTTCTACATTTATCACGTGAGTGAATAACAAGTTGGTTATCTTAATAGCTAAAACCAAAACATCATTTAAAAAACTGTAAACACACTCATTAAAATCATGAACACATTTAAAAATCCCCTCTCTCACCCTTACTATTATAGATCCTTAAGTTTCCAAAGGAATAAAGTAAAAAAAAAACTAACAAGTGTGTCTTTTAAAAAGGAGGATGAAAAAGATCATAATTTGCTGGTGATTTTATTATCTACAGAGATAATACAAAAAAAAAGAAAAAGAAAACTAATAAATATACAAAGAACTGAGAGTTTTCCTAAATGCCCGTAATAACCACTTAGAAGTATGATGGATTAAAAAAAATTGCCTTCATAATACAAACAAAAAGTTATATAAAATAAGTGGCAATAAAACTGACAAAAGGCAATTAAACCTCTATGAAGATAACCACTAGACTTTACCAAGGAATTTAAAATAATATTGTATGCAGAGGTCATATTCCTTAATACTTTAAAGGTGTAACCTCTTTCTAAATTATTACATATTTACCTCAATTGTAATATAAACATTAACAGATATTGTTTCACAACTTGATAGTCTTTTCAAGAACTTAAGAATTTATCAATCCTGCTGTGTAGCACTGGGAACTCTGTCTAGCCACTTATGATGGAACATGTAATGTGAGAAAAAAGAATGTGTACATGTAAGTGTAAATGGGTCACCATGCTGTACAGTAGAAACATATATATATATATAAATGAAAAAAAAGAATTTATCTAAGTAAAAATAGCTAAGTATTTTTTAAAAAAGAACTGAGAATGGAGCTGTCTCGTCAGCTCTTAAAATGTATTATAAAGCAACAAAAATTCAACAGTCTGCAATATAGTTCTATAGTAAGAACTTAAAGTCAAATTAACGACTGTAAATGTACTGTAAATACACAACATAAAAATCTAGTCTCCTTTATAACAAACATAAGACTTTTGTATGTGAAAGCATGGCCAAACTGGTGGAGGAAATCAACAAACACTATTCATCAGAAAGATCATTATCTCAACATACCTATTAACTTGCAGAAAGGTCCAAGTCAAAGGTAAAATCATAAAACAACTAAAAGCAAAAATAATATCTGATCTCATAAAAGAGAAATACATTTACATGACAATATTAATATCATTTTGAAAAATATTTAGTAACTTCAGAAAACATGATTTAAGTGAGCAAAAATAAAATTATAAAGTAGAAGGGAAATTCTTTATCAAAATAATCATTATCTGCATGCTCACAACTGCAGGGAGAAGGAAAATTTAAAAAAACATGAAAATATTATTTTATTAACTGGACACTTATAAAGTGTGTCCTCAAATATTCCTTTTTACGAACACTATGCCTGACCATTCTGGCAATATCTTTTTTGGTCAATCATGTCTATTTATAAGATGTATATACCCACTAGAAAAATTAGTCCTCAAAGAAACTGATAAAGTCTTCAAACATTTTAACATAAATAATAATATGCAAGAAGCAAAGGATATATGACAATGGAAATTTTTGTCAGAAAACTTAAGCTAAAACAACTAATTGATTCCTTATTTTTCATTAAGAATAAGCTCCTAGGTAGAATTAACATGAATTGCAAAATAACGTAAGTTTTGTTTTTTCATCTTCATGTCCTTTTTCAATATTAAGTCCCAATCAAAACTTTTTTCTCACCTGTGGCTGACAGAATTATAAGATGTCCCCAAGATTTCCACCCCCCTGTTGTGCATACTTATACCTGAATATAATGGAATAGGTCTCCTATAATTACACTATATTGTATGGCAGAAGGGATTCTTCAGACAATTAAGGTCTCTAATTACTTGACATTGAGTTCATCAAAAGGGAAATTATTCTGGGTGGATCTGACTTAATCAGGGGAGCACTTAAAAGAGGTGGAAGAGATTGAAATTGTGAAAAACATTCTCTTGCTGACCTTGAAGGAGCAAACTCTTCATACTGTGAAGAGTTTCATGGGCAGGGAACAGGAGGTAGCCTCTAGGAGCTAAGAATGGCCCCCAGTTGTAGCCATCAAGAGAGCAGGAACCTTAGCTTTATACCTGCAAGGAACTGAGTTTTGCCAATAACCAGTGAGCTGGAAAGAGGACCCCAAGCTTCATATACAATTGCAGCTCCATGTGACACCTTGTTATCATCCTGGTGAGACCTTGAGCCAAGGACCCAGCAAAAACATGTCCAAACTCTAGATCCACAGAAACTAAAATAAGCCATCTGTGTGGTTTTAAGCCCAAGTTTGTGATAATTTGTTACACAGCAATAGAAAACCAATACTCTTACTGTCGACTATGACATTTTGATCCCCATTTCAAAGTATATATTAAGTGTCACTTTTCTGGTACCAATTAATTACCATGGATAATATGGATCTTGTATACTTGACTGATTATTTGATCATTGTCTGTCTCTCTGATCTCAAGCTCTCTAGGGGGCAGAAACTATATCTGTCTGTTCACCAGTACAGCCTCGCAGGCAGCACATAGTAATTACTCAATACGTGTTGAATGAAAGAATGTTCTCATTACTTGGTTCCATGTCTCTCATGAGCCCCTGAAAGTATGTGGTATTCAAAAAATTAAAAATTTCCCCATCTTCTCTTCAAAGAATACATAATACGTCTGTGAAAATCTGGAGAACATCACATGCAAGCAACTCGTCTGGCAGCCCACAATCATAAAAATGGTTTGGCCCTGTAGGAAAGCACTGAGTAGCCTTGGAGAGAGCTGCCAATGATGCCAGGCTGAAAAGGCAAGTTCAGCTGTGAGTCTAAAGTCAGATGTTCATAAATGTCAGCTCTGCCTCAATGCCTAGCCTGCCTCTCCAGCTCAGATGCCTCAGTTCATGAGTCTGGGGGTAGAGGATGCTTCATAGCCACTGTCTGTTGTTGGCCATTCTTTGCCCCGTAAGAATCTCTGAGAGTACTTGCCTCTCACCTCCACCACTTCCATAAGAGGCTTCACCACCCTCAAATGATACATTTCCCAGGACTGGGGTTTTGCCTCAATTCTTCTGCTTCTGTCTTGAGCTATATTCACTTCCCAACAACTTAATACCTTAACTGTGAACACTGGCTTGGTTACCTATCCATAGATTTCTGTGTCCTCCTCCAGCCTGCCATGAAACACTAGAGTCCCCAGCCTGGACTCCACATAGAAACCCTGTGTCGCTGGTTGCTTCAATCACATCTGAGCTGCCCACTCCACGTGTACCTTACCAGCCCTCAGTCAAGTCTGCACCCCTTCCTACTTTCAATGTTATTCCACAGAAAATGAGTCTCCAACCTAATCTTTTTCCCTCCATATCCATGCCTTTTTGCCCAGAGAAACCAGAAGTCTGGTAGACTCTCTCACCTAATATCCAATTCTGAAATAATAAGGCACCCCATAAAGTAGGGTATAGTCTTACCTACTGACCTCTATAAAAAATCCATTCATCATTAGACACATTTTAAATTTGTTTTTTATTTTACCTAAACTTGCAAAAATATTTATTCCCTACCAATTTTACCTCATTGCCTTAAGTCAAATATCACCTCATAAGAATTTTATACTGGTAGAATATTTAATTTAACATTTATATAGATATCTTCACTGTATGCATCTACTTTCTATCTTTAAAAAACAAAATTTCAGTCTGTATTAAGTGTACTTTAAACACTTTTTCCTGAAGACATTTGACCAGCAGTTGGAATAAAAGAAAATTTAAATAAATTTGTTAGAAAATTTATTTTTTGACATAGGTCATATTTTTTGACATGATAATTTCTTTTAGACACAGTTTATGCTCACATTACATCCATAAAGTGAAATACCAAGTTTTATGGCAATTAGTGGCTTTTAATACTGCTAATATCTAATGAATTCAACCTAAGGCATCTCTAGTTAATCAAACTATAAAACTGTTACTCCCTCCCATTACAACTACTATATATAAATTTCCTCTTAAAATATATAAAAGATGTATGTGTAGTTTTTCTCTTCCATAGTCAATTACCGGTTATCTATTTTCTTTAATAAAACTGCAATTTAAATGCATGTTTTAAATACAAAAATACTTTTCATAGACATTATTTCAAAATTTATTATATCAAAGTTAATACACTTTTCCTCTTTTCAGTAACCAAAGAAATTATCCTTGACTATCGTTAACTAGTTTCACTATGCATTCAGAATTTTTTTAAAAAAAAGAATTTAAAAAAAAATTGACTTTCAATCTCACTACAGAATAGACAACTGGGGAGTTTTGTTAAATGAAAAGATTCTTTAAATTCTATAGTGCTTTACAATTTTCAAAATTTTCACACAGATGACTTCATATAATCCCATAATAACCCTTTGTTTTCCTCCTACCCCTACAGTGCCCCTCCCCCTTCCCTCTTTCCACTGATAACCACTAATATTTTCTCTGTATCTGTGGGTCTCCTTGTTTGCTTTATTTACTTGTTATATTTTTTAGATTTCACATGTAAGTGATATCATATATATATATCTTTCTATCTGGCTTATTTCATTTAGCATAATGCCCTCCAAGTCCATCCATGTTGCCGCAAATGGCAAATTTTCACTCTTTTTTGTGGCTGAGTAGTATTCCACTACACACACACACACACACACACACCATCTTCTTTACTTATTCATCTGTTGACATACACTTAGATTGCTACCAGATCTTAGCAATTGTAAATAATGCTGCTATAAACATTAGGGTGTGTGTATCTTTTAGAATAGATAATGTTTTTGTTTTTCAGATATATACCCAGGAGTGGAATTGCTCGGTCAAATGGTAGTTCTATTTTTTAGTGTTTTGTAGGTTTTTTGGGTTTTTTGTTTGTTTATTTTGTCTTTTTGTCTTTTCTAGGGTCATGTCCGAGGCATATGGCAGTTCGGTTCCCAGGCTAAGCGTCGAATCAGAGCGGTAGCCACCGGCCTACGCCAGAGCCACAGCAATGCGGGATCTGAGCCCAAGTCTGTGACCTACACCATAGCCCACAGCAACACCATATCCTTAACCCACCAAGCGAGGCCAGGGATGAAACCTGCAACTCATGGTTCCTAGTCGGATTCGTTAACCACTAAGCCATGATGGGAACTCCTATTTTCAGTTTAAGAAACCCTCATACTGTTTTCCACAGTGGCTACACCAATTTACATCCCCACCAATAGTATATGAAGGTTCCCTTTCCCCACATCCTTGCTAACATTTGTTATTTGTGTCATTTAATGATGGCCATTCTGACAGATGTGAGGTGATACCTCCTTGTGGTTTTGATTTGCATATCCCTGAGAATTAGCAATCTTGAGCATGTTTTCTCATGCCTGGCTGGCCATCTGCATTTTCTCTTTGGAAAAAGTTCTTCCTCCTGTTTTTTAATCAAGTTGTTTATTTGTTGTTGAGTTGTATTATATATGTTGGATATCAATCCCTTATCAGTCATACCATTTGCAAATACTTTCTCCCATTCAGCAGGCTTTTGTCGATGGTTTCCTTTGTTGTGCAAAAGCTTTTAAGTTTAATTAGGTCCCATTTCTTTATTTTTGCTTTTTTTCCCCTTTGCTTTAGGAGATGGATCCAAAAAAATATTGCTACGGTTCATGTCAAAGAATGTTCTGCCTATGTTTTCCCCTAGGAGTTTTCTAGTACCTGGTCTTAACTGGTCTTTAATGCATTTTGAGTTTATCTTTTTTACATGGTGTTAGGAAATGTTCTAATTTCATTCTTTCACATATAGCTGAATTGGGGAGCTTTTAAAAGACTCCAAATCCAAGCCCACCACCAAAGACCCTGATTCAAGTGGTGAGAATAGGACCTACATGTTAGCATTTCTGAAAACTTCTCAGGTGATTCTAATGCATAGCCAGGCTAACTGCCTTATAGTAACCCCAGTCATCAAGATGATTAGGTATGCGATAATTCAGGAAGAACACAGCAGCAGCAAAAGATGCTTCTTAAGGCAGGTTAAGGACCATGCTTGAGCCAATGTGCCAGCTTCTGCCACAGGTATCTCTCACCAATTTTGCAGAGGATGAGGGACACTTTCTATCACTGGAGTCACACTGCTGTCTCCAGGTATACAGATGTGAGGCACAGACTCCAGCTAGGGGAGGTTCAGAAATGATGTTTTAGGTTCTTAACTGACTTGTTCCACCTCTGTCATTTGTCCTGCATTTACCTCAGAAGGAATCATTTGTTCTAAGAGAAGCATTTTCATAACTTGTTCACATATGGACATCCTTCACATATAGACATCCTATTTAGGACTCATACACAAACACTCTCATATTAACCTCCTTAGTGGAATTTTTTATTTATTTTTCTGACCAGAGAATACATGCCAGAAATTGCTAACTGCACACATATTTATAGAAATGCTCCCAGGATATCTCTCAGGCTCCCTTTAGCACACTTTTCCCACCAACTGCTCCTCTTCAAATACTCAGGCTTTTCATGTTCTCAGTACATCCCTTCCCTCTAAACATGTTCTTAAGAGGTGACTAATTGTCACCTTAACACTAATGAGTGTTGAGTTTGCTATACTGCCTCCTCAGACTTCAGATGTAACTGCAGAGCTCAGGGTTTTGTCTCCCTTGTAAAAGAAACCCTTGCAAGCAGGCAAGATTTCCTTTGGATGGATAGTCTTTCCTGGCACAAATGAATCAACACACAATAGGAAGCTATTAACTGCCACACACTGTGCTAATAATACTAGGAAACTAGACTTTGTGGAAGTTCTTCTAGCATCACTGCTCCATTCCACTGCTCCCAGAACCATCTTTCCTAAGTTGTCCAATTAAAAACACTATGCACCATGTAGAAAATGAAACTATGTGAAGGGACCAAGAGATATCGAACTTCATTTTCAAATATTTCCTCCTACAGATGTGATGCTAAGGAAAACCATTTTAATTAGAAAGGCACATGGGAAAACTCATAATAAGCACCAAGCAACTAGGTTTGCAGAGAGATTTTTTTCCAGGCATAAAGCTTCTATGTCAATAAACCAAGCCAAAGATAATTTCTAGTATGTATTGCTATGATTTCCCACAAAAAAAAAGTATAAGAGAAATATTACTCACCTTCATTAGAACAGTAACTTGAGCCAAATATATTTACCTGTTTTCCTTCAAGTGTCAGTTTACTTTTAATCAAATAAAGCTTTTTCCTTTATGCTACTTCACCCTTTTTTTCTTCGTTGCCTAATAAATAATTTGTCCCTCCATTCTCCTGTCATGATAGATGATAGCTGTACATCATGTGCACATTCAAACATTATCCAGAAGCAAATGCATTTCTAAGTGCTTTTGTGAGTCACCAAGGATACTATGGTTGATGTGTATCTCGATCATTAACCTTTGACTTAACAAAACTGTTATCACAAAAGAGAACATTTCTAAAGCCTTACATATGCTTTGATTAATATGTACTTCAAAGGAAACTTCAAGTCAAATTTATCTGCCAAGAAAGAAGAAACTCTCATCCAAAACTGTGTATGTGTTAAATATATATATGTATATATATAATATTCACAGACAAACTTTTACACTTTTTCTAATTTCCTTCCATCAATTAATATTTATAAGCGTAATAATTTGGAAGTCAATCTGAGACAGGGATACAATCTCTAGATAAGACAACACAGATGGTGGCATGCATTCTTGCAGACTATTTTTATATTGACTCTCTTACAGGCAATCTGTTTTATCAGCTATCCAATGAATCCACAGAATGAAAAACTCAAAAAGGAAAATTCCAAGATTCCGAAAACACTTGGCTGTGAACAGATTTAGTGGGCATAGCTTCTCCCCTGTCAAGTCTCTGGAATATAAAGAAATAAGAATATAGACCAGTTTTTCCTGGCCCCATCCTGTTTCAGAATCTCTTTACTGTATTGCTCTATGCTGGTGTAATCACTACCAAACTGACTCCGATGAAGATAGATATACGAGCTTTGGGCTATAAGGATAATGGAAGTTTGCTATAGAGTATGGTGGAAATGTATTAGGTATAAGAGCTGTATGATCAAGGAATGAATTAACAAACAGAATGACACCACACAAGCAATATCATAGGGTCAGGGTTCAGAAACAATCTGTCTGCAGATTGTTATCTGAAAATGATCACAAGTAGACCAGACCCAGAGCCTATTTGTTTTACACATATAGTAAATGAAATGCAATCACTAGGGTAACATTAAGAGAACAACCAGCTTCATGTCTAGCCATTAATGATGGGTAATAAAAGTGGCAGTGTTTGTTTGGGGAGCAAGGGGGGAGGAAGCTGTTTCCTACTGAAAAGAACACAACACAATTTAGTCAAAAGCCATTCATCTATGCAGGGATGGTGCCAACCTTGCCTAATTCAAAATAAATGAGTCTGGGGCTGAGCTCTGCTTTTAGTGGTTAAAGACAGCTTTTTTCAACGTGTAGAACCTCTAAATTTTGAACTGAGATAATACAAAAGCAAAGAAAATAAGTTAAATACAAATATGAACATATTACTAAAAATCCTAGGTTATTATCATCAACTAGGAATAATGCAAGCACTTAGGATCACATGCTAACAATTTTAATGTCATTGTTCTCTAGACAAGAAGATTGAGCTCTGTTAAATAGCTAAATAATTAAAGAAGTTATTAAGAAGCCATTTCACCATTTAAATAAGTAACTCAATTAGTAGGCAGGCTGAGCTTGGAGCAACTGTGATATGCACAGGAAAAAAAATGAATTTTATTGGTTGGGGAAAATATTCAAACTAAATATTAACTCTTATGGTTCCTTGGACTTCAACAATATCTGTAGAAAGTGTTTGTGGGAACATAATACTATATATACTATGGTATAAAGAAAAACTCAAATTTTTTTAAAAGGTTTAGGAGGGAATCTGCCCCCCATAAATTAGGACTTCATTTCAGTTGTGACAATCTAATCAAATTTGGAGGAAATTAATTTTTTAGGTCAAGAAAATTGCCATAAACAGTCTAAAATTTCTCAAATCAGTGGTCAACTCAAAGAGGATATATCATTAAAGAGATATATACAAGTTCACATAACACAGAATTATCTTTCCTCTAAAACTACCAGCAAGAGTACAAATAGAGCCAGCCCCAAAAGTTTAATAGGTAAGGGTAAAATAACACAATTTCCCTCTGGGTGCTCAATCCCAAACATTTTTCTGACTTTGTGAAAGTGCTGCCTCACAACAGGGAAAATTTGAGGCATCACTTAACTAGAAAAAATACCATGACCTGAGCCATAATGAGCTTCTCACTGTTGCCAGAACTTCCATAAGAAAACTGCATCCGTTTGATAGAAGTGAAGATACTCCAGCTAAGCGGCATCTTATAAAGACGTAACTTTCTGTCACCATCTTGTTTCATAATCCATCATAGTTCTAATACATAAATGGTTAAAGTTTAAGTCTTTGAATTTTAGCCTGACAAATGTGGAAGCTTCAGAAAATTGAGCAATGGGCAGGGAGAACATGAAGCTCGGAGGCAAGACCCTTGGGTTTTATAGTTCTGTCCTGCCACTAACTGACCTTTATACAGAGGATAACTCAACCTCTGCATGTTTCTATTGTCTCAACTATAAAATGAAAGAGTTGAACTAGATGATCTCAAAACATGCCACCCCAGCTTTGGTGACGTAACAACACTTCAATCTACTCAAATATTTACCTATACCACTAAACAAAAGGTTTCTAGAATAAAACTTAAATCAATTCTTATTTATTGAGCTCTTAATAATAGCTAGATATTACCTATGTTAATTTCCGGGGGGGGGGGAGGGGACAATCTAAGACAGTGAAATAACAAAGAAAAGCCAAGTTTCAATTTTAAAAGGCTGGGATATGGGAATAGTGGGGAGGAAAAGACCTACAATTCTTACTTGTTTCCATTCTGTAATAAACTGAAATGAGGCATCAAATAAGAATTTATTTTAATAAAATGTGGTACAATAGTACTAAATGTAGGTTTGCAAAAAATATATGACCATAATTTTAAAGTATTCCCTGTATGTTTTATAATGTCTCTTTATCTATCCACTAAGATAGGTCATAAATTTGGGACATAAACAAATAATAAATTTCAAAATACTATCACATATGCTCTAGCCAAAATTTAATTAGAAATAAATATCAGGCAGAGTTCTCGTCATGGCTCAGCAGTTAATGAATCCAACTAGGAACCATGAGGTTTTGGGTTCGATCCCTGGACTCACTCAGTGGGTTGAGGATCCAGCATTGTTGTGAGCTGTGGTGTAGGTCACAGACGCGGCTCAGATCCCACGTTGCTGTGGCTCTGGCATAGGCCGGCGGCTACAGCTCCAATTAGACTCCTAGCCTGGGAACCTCCATATGCTGCAGGTGCGGCCCTAGAAAAGACAAAAAGACAAAAAGACAAAAAAAAAAAAAAAAGAAAGAAAGAAAGAAAAAGAAAAAAGAAAAAAGAGAAAGAAATATCAGCGGAATAATTCAAATATTTGGAAATTTAAAAATACTCTTCAAGAGTTCCCTGGTAGCTCAGCAGGTTAAGGACCTGATATTGTCACTGCTGTGGCTCAGGTTCAATCCTTGGCCCTGGAACTGCCACGTGCTGCAGGCACAGCCATAAATTAATTACTTAATTGGAGTTCCGTTGTGGCGCAGTGGTTAATGAATCCAACTAGGAACCATGAGGTTGCGGGTTCGATCCCTGGCCTTGATTAGTGGGTTAACGATCTGGCGTTGCCGTGAGCTGTGGTGTAGGTTGCGGACACGGCTCGGATCTGGAGTTGCTGTGGCTCTGGTGTAGACTGGTGGCTACAGCTCCAATTAGACCCCTAGCCTGGGAACTCCATGTGCCACAGGAGTGGCCCTAGAAAAGGTAAAAAGACCAAAACGAATTAATTAATTAATTAAAAATTAAAATAACCTTCAAAATAACCCATGGATCAAAGAATAATACATGGGAAGTTAGAACCTTTCAATCAAATGATAATAAAAATATTTTTCAAAATTATGAGGTGGAGTTCCCATCATGGCTCAGTGGTTAAGAAACCTGACTAGCAACCATGAGTTTGCAGGTTCTATCCCTGGCCTGGCTCAGTGGGTTAAGGATCTGGCGTTGGTGTGAGCTCTGGTGTAGGTCGCAGTCGAGGCTCAGATCCTGTGTTGCTGTGGCTCTGGCATAAGGTGGTGGCTACACTTCTGATTTGACCCCTAGCCTGGGAACCTCCATATGCCTCAGGTGCGGCCCTAGAAAAGACAAAAAGACAGAAATGAGGTATCACTTCAAGACTTTCTCCAAATGTATAGTAATTAAGGCAGTGTGGTAGTGGCAGAAAGATAGAAATGTAGATCAAGAGACCAGAAATATACCTATGCAAATAGCCAACTGATTTTGAATGTTTAAGTGCAAAAGCATTCTGAAAAAGAAGGGATAGTGTTTTTTTTCCCCCCAGGGGCTGCACCTGTGGCATATGGAAGTTCCCAGGCTAGGGGCTGAATCAGAGCTATAACTTCTGGCCTACACCACAGCCATAGCAACATGAGATCTGAGCTGTATCTGTGACCTACACCACAGTTCACAGCAATCCTTAACCCACTGATCGAGGCTAGGGATTGAACCCACATCCTCATGGATGCTAGTCAGATTTGTTACCGCTAACCCATGATGCAAACTCCAAGAAGGGATAGTCTTTTTAACAAATGGTCCTGAGACTACTGGACATCCATGCAAAAAATAAATAAATCTAAATAATATTGTATATCACATAAAAAGTTAATTGAAAATGAATCATAAAACAAAATGTAAAATATAAAGCCAAAAAACTTAGAAAAAGAACATAAAAGAAAAAGCCTATATAACCTTGACTTTGGCAATAAATTTTTAGATAAGTCACCAAAAGCCTGATCTTTTCAAAACATGATATATTGGACTTTACCAAAAGTAAAAACTTTTGGGAGTTTCCACTGTGGTGCAGTGGATTAAGACTCCAACTGCAGCAGCTTGGATCACTGCAGAAGTGAAGGTCTGATCTTGGCCCGATACAGTGGGTTAAGGGATCCCACATTGCTACAGCTGCGGCTAGGATTCAATCCCTAGCCTGGGACCTCCACATGCCATGGGTTACTTCACAAAACTTTTAAGAGAATGAAAGACAAGCCATAAACTGGAAAAAATGTTTGGAGATCACACATATAATAAAGAATTTACAATCAAAATACATAAATAAAACCAAAATTCAACAACTGGAAAACAAAAATCCCCAATTTAAAAAGTCAGATACAGATCTTTACCAAAAAGATATATGGGTGGCAAATAATCACATGGAAAAATGCTTAACACTATTTTCTTAGGAAAATAAACATTAAAGCCACAATGAGATACTGTTACACTACTAGAACGGCTAAAAAAAATTTTTTAATGACAATTAAAAATGCTGGCAAGGATACAGAGCACCAGTAATCCTCATTCACTGCTGATGAGAATGAAAAATAGTAAAGCCATTTAGGAAGACAGTTTGTACTTTCTCATACACAGACTTTACTTAGAGCTTATCAATCACACTGGTAGATATTTACCCAAATGAACTGAAAACGTTTCCACACACAATGGCAGATGAATATTCATGGAAGTTTTATTCATAATCATTAAAAACTCTATAAACAATCAAGATATCCTTCAATAGTGGAAGGAAAAACAAATGTAGTACCACCATACGGCACTGTGCATGTATACAATGGAATACTATGCAGTGATCTTAAAAATTCAACTATTAATACCACAACGTGGGTTAATCATTTTAAAAGTTAAAATTAAAAATAAAATTTTCCTAAACTTTAATGAGATTTTATTCTCTAATTTTGAAAATCCAGTCACTCCAACTTTCAAGTACAAAATCAAATGTGGTATTCCATATCCAGTGGTTCAAGAAAATATATTAAGATATTTGAATTACTTAAAACAAAATATCAACATACAGAATAAAGAATTATACTATAAAGCATACTCTTTCAAATCAAACTACAGAAAAAAATAAATTTTTGATGCTCCTATAATTAGAATCATAAAGGTGTATCATGTTTTTGCTATTTTATTTTAAGCCCTTAAACTTGTCGATATTTGCAAATTTTAACTTATTAATTCTTCTGAGTCCTAGCCAAAGATTTAGGACAGTTCTACTATTAATAGAATTCGTTGACCCATCTCTATTTATGAACTCCCAAACCCCAGCTTGTTTCCAACTGACAAAGCTCCAAAAGGATGAAGGCAGTGGAAAAGTTTGCACACACAGCACAATGGAATAACATCTAAGCAGAAAACACATTGCACAGAAAGAGACACAACAGGAATGCACGTATGCAGCAACTCACTTGCCTAGCAACTCACCTGTGGAATATGGTAACCCACGAAGGTCCACTCTCCAGATTATGTTTAAGCTTTATTAAATCCCTTCCCTGTTATTCCATTTTTGTTTCAAGATAACCTTTATAGATGATTATAACAGAAAATATGTAAATATCTAAAAATATATATATTATGAATATAATGATGCTCTCAGAAGACACTGCCCTGAAGAGCTCAAATCGAGCACCTTTAATTTATGTATTTAGATGTATAGCTTTCTTTTACCTTTGCTATCAAGCTAGCCAGTATCTTCTTTATACTACTTATTAGCTCTATCAACTTCTGAAATGTGTGCATTTTGTAGAAACAGACTCTAAGTGAAAGCCTAGAATTTCTGTAGAGTAAATATATATTACATAGACTTTGATGTCAACTATTTACTTACTAATAAGTTATTGCTTTATTCTCTCTGAGAATTGTGACTGTTTCAGAGTTGGGACAACTTATATCAAATTAGTAGATACTATGTTACTATCTGTATATATTTGTTCTTTTCAATCAATTTCTATTTTTTAAATCCTCAAGTTTTGGGTCTTTTAAAAACTGATGTACAGAGTATGACTGAAAATTATTGGAAGATTTCACAGAAGTATTTCCAGAAGAGTAGGAGAACGTTATGGACACAGAAATGACAGTTTACTTTAATTACACTTTTGCCAACTTGAGAGAAAGTACTCATTAAAATTACCAGATAACAGCAGAGAAAATACAGATATTTCCATTACTTCCTATTCTTACATAATCAACAATAAAAAAATAGATTACTCCATTCTTTAAATCAAAAGTATTTGACAGCTCTGAATATTCTTAAGAACTGCTATAAAGTAATATAAGGTACTACTATTGCATTTTTATGAGCCTTTATTTTTAAGTTCAGAAATGAACAAAAACCAAAACAGACATCGACCCACTCGTTGAATCAGGTGCAAATGTACCCTGCTATGTATGACAGTGAGATATACTAAAAATAATAAATAAAATATATGTCCATCACAAAATTTTTCCAATGTACTCATTATAATTTTAGAGAACCTCAATTTCCTGTGGATCATCAATTCTTTTCTAACATTTCAGCTCTAGGCTTCTCCACTAAGTCAAGCAGCTAACGGTCCAAACAACATAAAATACACAAGAAGGGGCATTACTAAAGTAATATATTTTTTCAGTAGAAATTATTGCCCTAAATAACTTTTTCATAAACTCTCATTTGAGATGTGCTCCAGAACAAAACAATGAATTAGAATGAAGGACACAAAACTAAGGATGTTCTAGCTAGAAAGGCATCCTAAGTGGATATATTTTACCATTGTTTTGAACTATTACGAGTATTTTAAAACAGCACTCATAGGTCAGTCTTATACCCAAGTTCAGAGAGCTTCTCACTATCACCCCAATGTAGGCAGTAATTTGCATAAAAGCAGTGAACAACCATATTAACGAAACTATGTTTTTATTTTTTTTTTTATTTTCCCACTGTACAGCAAGGGGGTCAGGTTATCCTTACATGTATACATTGCAGTTACAGTTTTTTTCCCCCACCCTTTCTTCTGTTGCGACATGAGTATCTAGACATAGTTCTCAATGCTATTCAGCAGGATCTCCTTGTAAATCTATTCTAGGTTGTGTCTGATAAGCCCAAGCTCCCGATCCCTCCCACTCCCTCCCCCTCCCATCAGGAAACCACAAGTCTCTTCTCCAAGTCCATGATTTTCTTTTCTGAGGAGATGTTCATTTGTGCTGGATATTAGATTCCAGTTATAAGTGATATCATATGGTATTTATGTCTTTGTCTTTCTGGCTCATTTCACTCAGGATGAGATTCTCTAGTTCCTCCATGTTGCTGCAAATGGCATGATGTCATCCTTTTTTATGGCTGAGGAGTATTTCATTGTGTATATATACCACATCTTCCGAATCCATTCATCTGTTGATGGACATTTGGGTTGTTTCCATGTCTTGGCTATTGTGAATAGTGCTGCAATGAACATGCGGGTGCATGTGTCTCTTTTAAGTAGAGCTTTGTCCGGATAGATGCCCAAGAGTGGGATTGCAGGGTCATATGGAAGTTCTATGTATAGATTTCTAAGGTATCTCCAAACTGTTCTCCATAGTGGCTGTACCAGTTTACATTCCCACCAGCAGTGCAGGAGGGTTCCCTTTTCTCCACAGCCCCTCCAGCACTTGTTATTTGTGGATTTATAAATGATGGCCATTCTGACTGGTGTGAGGTGGTATCTCCTGGTAGTTTTGATTTGCATTTCTCTTATAATCAGCGATGTTGAGCATTTTTTCATGTGTTTGTTGGCCATCTGTATATCTTCTTTGGAGAAATGTCTATTCAGGTCTTTTGCCCATTTTTCCATTGATTGATTGGTTTTTTTGCTGTTGGGTTGTAAAAGTTGCTTATATATTCTAGAGATTAAGCCCTTGTCAGTTGCATCATTTGAAACTATTTTCTCCCATTCTGTAAGTTGTCTTTTTGTTTTCTTTTTGGTTTCCTTTGCTGTGCAAAAGCTTTTCAGTTTGATGAGGTCCCATGGGTTTATTTTTGCTCTAATTTCAATTGCTTTGGGAGACTGACCTGAGAAAATATTCATGATGTTGATGTCAGAGAGTGTTTTGCCTATGTTTTCTTCTAGGAGTTTGATGGTGTCCTGTCGTATATTTAAGTCTTTCAGCCATTTGGAGTTCATTTTTGTGCATGGTGTGAGGGTGTGTTCTAGTTTCATTGCTTTGCATGCAGCTGTCCAGGTTTCCCAGCAATGCTTGCTGAATAGACTTTCCTTTTCCCATTTTATGTTCTTGCCTCCCTTGTCAAAGATTAATGGACCATAGGTGTCAGGGTTTATTTCCGGATTCTCTATTCTGTTCCATTGGTCTGTCTATCTGTTTTGGTACCAGTACCACACTGTTTTGATGACTGTGGCTTTGTAGTATTTCTTGAAGTCTGGGAGAGTTATGCCTCCTGCTTGGTTTTTGTTTCTCAGGATTGCTTTGGCGATTCTGGGTCTTTTGTGGTTCCATATAAATGTTTGGATTGTTTGTTCTAGTCCTGTGAACAATGTCCTGGGTAATGTGATAGGGATTGCATTGAATCTATAGATTGCTTTGGGTAGTATGGCCATTTTCACAAGATTGATTTTTCCACTCCATGAACATGGAATATCTTTCCATTTCTTTACATCTTCTTTGATTTCTTCGATTAAAGTTTTATAGTTCTCGGCATATAGGTCCTTTACCTCTTTGGTCAGGTGTATTCCGAGGTATTTGATTTTGTGAGGTACAATTTTAAAAGGTATCGTATTTTTGTATTCCTTTTCTAATATTTCATTGCTGGTATACAGAAATGCAACTGACTTCTGAATGTTAATCTTATATCCTGCCACTTTGCTGAATTTGTTGATCAGTTCAAGGAGTTTTGGGGTTGAGTCCTTAGGGTTTTCTATGTATAGTATCATGTCATCTGCATACAGTGACAGGTTGATCTCTTCTCTTCCTATATGGATGCCTTTGATTTCTTTTGTTTGTCTAATTGCTGTGGCTAGGACTTCCAAAACTATGTTGAAGAGCAGTGGTGAGAGTGGGCATCCCTGTCTTGTTCCAGACTTGAGTGAGAAGGCTTTCAGTTTTTCCCCATTGAGGATTATATTTGCTGTGGGTTTCTCATAAATGGCTTTGATTATATTCAGGAATGTTCCCTCTATAACCACCTTGGCGAGGGTCTTGATCATGAATGGATGTTGGACTTTGTCAAATGCTTTTTCTGAGTCTATGGAGATGATCATATGATTTTTGACTTTTGTTTTGTTAATGTGGTGTATGATGCTGATTGATTTGCGTATGTTGAACCATCCTTGTGAACCTGGGATGAACCCAACCTGGTCATGGTGTATAATTTTTTTTGATATGTTGTTGGATTCGGTTGGCTAAGATTTTGTTGAGAATTTTTGCATCTATCTTCATCAATGATATTGGGCGATAGTTTTCTTTTTTGGTGGTATCTCTGCCTGGTTTTGGAATGAGGGTGATGGTGGCCTCATAGAATGTCTTTGGGAGTATTCCTTCTTCTTCAACCTTTTGAAAGAGTTTAAGGAGGATGGGCACCAATTCCTCTTTATATGTTTGGTAAAATTCACCTGTGAAGCCATCTGGTCCTGGACTTTTATTTGTAGGGAGTGACTTTATGACCTCTTCAATTTCATTTCTAGTGATGGGTCTGTTCAGTTGGTCTGTTTCTACTTGATTCAGTTTTGGCAGGCTGTAAGATTCTAGAAAATTGTCCATTTCTTCCAGATTGTCAAACTTGTTGCCATACAGTTGTTCATAGTATTCTCTTATGGTTTTTTGTATTTCTGCTGTATCTGTTGTGATTTCTCCTTTTTCATTTATAATTTTGGTGATTTGGGTTCTTTCTCTCCTCTTTTTAGTGAGTCTGGCCAGGGGTTTGTCAATTTTGTTCACCTTTTCAAAGAACCAGCTCTTGGTTTTATTAATTTTCTCTATTGTTTTTTGAGTCTCTATTTTATTGATTTCTTCTTTGATCTTTATCATTTCCTTCCTTCTGCTGACATTAGGTCTTTTTTGTTCTTCTTTTTCTAATTCGTTTAGGTGGCGGGTTAAGTTGTCAATTTGGGATCTTTCTTCTTTTTTGAGAAAGGCCTGGATTGCTATAAATTTCCCTCTGAGCACTGCTTTCGCAGCATCCCATAGATTTTGAGAGGTTGCGTCTTCATTATCATTTGTTTCAAGGTAGTTTTTAATTTCCTTCTTGATTTCCTCATTGACCCATTGGTTTTTTAGTAGCAGGTTGTTTAGTCTCCATGGAGTAGGTTTTTTTCTCTTTCCTTTGCCCATGGTTGGTTTCTAATTTCATGGCATTGTGGTCAGAGAAGGTACTTGAGATAATTTCTGTGCTCCTAAATTTATTGAGGTTAGCTTTGTGTCCCAATATGTGGTCGATTCTTGAGAATGTTCCATGAGCATTTGAGAAGAATGTGTATTCTGCTTTTTTTGGATGTAGTGTCCTGAAGATATCAATGAAGTCTAACTTTTCTCTTGTTTCCTTTAGGATCTCTGTTGCTTTATTGGTTTTCTGTCTAGAGGATCTGTCCATTGATGTGAGGGGGGTATTAAGGTCTCCTAGTATGATTGTATTCTCATCAATATCTCCCTTTATGTCTGTTAATATTTGTTGTATGTATCTGGGTGCTCCTGTATTTGGGGCATATATGTTGATGATAGTAACATCCTCTCCTTGGATGGATCCCTTAATCATTAAGTAGTGTCCTTCTTTGTCTTTCTTTATGTCTTTTGTTTTAAAGTCTATTTTGTCTGATACGAGCGTTGTGACTCCTGCTTTTCTGTCATGTCTATTGGCGTGAAATATTTTTCCCCACCCTTTCACTTTCAATCTATATGTATCTTTTGTCCTAAGGTGAGTTTCTTGTAGGCAGCATATTGAAGGTTTTTGCCTTTTTATCCACTCAGCCAGTCTGTGTCTTTTGATTGGGGCATTCAGTCCATTGACATTTAAGGTGATAATTGATAGATGATTATTTATTGCCATTTGAACGTCGTGTTCCAGTTGATTCTATGGTTCTCCAGTCTTCCTTTCTTTTTTTTTTTTTTTTTTTGGTTGGATGGTCTCCTGTTATTATCTGCTTGAGTGTATTTTTTTTTTCATTGTTTACAGATGCAGTATTTGGTTTTGGCTTGTGGTTGCCCTGTTTTTTAAGTATGCTAACCCCTTCCCATAATTGTGTGTTTTACCCTGATGGTCCTGTAAGTTCAAACACTTCATTACAATATTAAAATTAAGAAGAGAGACATACATACAAACAAAAAGGGTTATTTACCTCCTGACATCCCTTGCCCACATTTTATGGTTTTGATGACTCTTTTTTATTTTTTTCTTTTTAATTTTATTTTGTTTGAAGCATGTTCATGATTAAATCTGTATGCTGGCTTATTTGAGTGACTGCTCTCTGATTGCGGTTTCCTCAGTCCTAGTTCTTCCTCTTCTTCTTCTTCTTTTTTTTTTTCTTTTCTTTTTTCTTCCGTTTCCTTCCTTTCTTTTTGGTTTAGAGAAGCCCTTTCAATATTTCCTTTAACCTGGGTTTTGTGTTGCTGTATTCTTTAAGTTTTTGTTTGTTGGGAAAAATTTTTATTTCCCCTTCTATTTTAAACGATATTCTTGCTGGATAGAGTATTCTAGGTTGCATATTTTTTCCTTTGAGCCCTTTAAATATCTCTTGCCATTCCCTCCTGGCCTGTAGTGTTTCTGTAGAGAAATCAGCTGATATTCTTATGGGGGTTCCCTTGTAGGTAACATTCTGTTTTTCTCTTGCTGCCTTGAGGATCCTCTCTTTATCACTAACTTTTGCCATTTTTATTATGATGTGTCTTGGTGTGGGTCTGTTTGGGTTCAGTTTGTTTGGGGCCCTCTGTGCTTCTTGTACCTTGAACCCAGTATCCTTGAGATTTGGGAAGTTTCCATCGATAATTTCTTCAAATATATTTTCCATCCCCTTATCTTTTTCTACTCCTTCTGGAATTCCTATTATGCGTAGATTGGCCCGCTTTATATTATCCCATAGGTCTCTTATATTGCTTTCCAGTTTTTTGATTCGGTTTTCTGTCTGTTGACCGGATTGAGTGATTTCCATTATTCTATCTTCCATATCACTGATTCGTTCTTCTGCATTGTTCATTCTGGTTTTTACTGCCCCTAGTTCAGTTTGCATCTCTGCAAATGAATGTTCTAGTTTTTCCTGGCTCCTCCTTATATTTTCTACTTCCTTTCTGAGGGTGTCTGCATTACTGTTCATATCTTCTCTTAATTCCTTCAGTATTTTCACTATTTCTCTTTTGAACTCCAGGTCTGTCTGACTGCAGAGATCTGTTTCATTGTTGACTGTTTTAGGTGAGTTCTCCTGTTGGTTTGACTGGGGGTGGTTTCTCAGCTTCTTCATCTTGCTTGTTGTTTTCTTTCTCCTGAGGGAGTTGTACTCTCCGTGATCGGGCAGTGTTTGCCTTGTCACTGCCGTGGAATATTTCCTGAGGGCTGGCGTTGTTGGTCAATCTTTTTTGAGGCAGTGTGGCTTTTCTGGAGTGTTGATGGGGCTAACAGTGTTTCTTTGAAGCAAAGGAGGACTTCCTGAGGGCAGACAGGACTGGGAGGTCCACACCACGATGGTAGCAGATTTCACTTGGTCATGCAGAGCTTGCTCTGGTGTTTTTAGGCTGTGGGGTTCTTGCAGGGGGTTGGCGGTGTTGGGCAGCTGCTCTTCAGGGGTGCATCACCCCCTGGGGGCTGGAGCAGCTATCTGGGTCACTGAGAACCTAAGAGGCTCTTCCCTAGGGCAGCCCAACTCAGAAGGACAGCCTGAGAATGTAGGCGGATCTTTTCACAGTCTGGCCGAGGTTGTTGCAGCTTTTCTGGGCTGCAGGGGCTCTTCCAGGGGGCTGGTGGTGCTGAGCAGTTATTTCACGGGAGTGGGGCACCCCCTGGGGGGCTTGGGCGGGTAGCAGGGCCGTTGGAAACTGAAGAGGCTCCTCCCCGGGGCAACCCGACTCAGAAAAACCGTCCGAGAATTAGGCCGATCTATTCACAGCCTGGCTAAGCTTGTTCTAGCTTTTCTGGGCTGCAGGCCTTTTCTCGGGGGCTGGTGCTGTTTGGTGCTGCTCTGCGGAAGTGTAGCCCCTCCAGAGGGCAAGCAGGCCTCTGCAGGGACAGCCCCTGCGGTGGTAGGCTTCAGGCAATTGTTGAGGCCAGCCCTCCTGGATGGCAGGCAGCCCCAGGTCCGTGAGAGCGTAGGGCGTGGGGGGGTGGGGGGAGGGGATGCACTGGGAAGCACAGTTTTCAGCCAGCTAGCAGGCCTGTAAGCTTGCTGTGGCGTGGGGGGTATTCTCTGGGGACCCACCCCTTCTTCTCTCCCCTCCCCAGCACGGGCGCAGACCAGGCTCTTCTCCCAGGTTCCCTCTGATGCGGCTTTCCACTTCCCCGCCCCTGGAGTATTGCTCCCTTCCTCTGCGACAGCTTTGTTTTCTAGTCTCCCAGGCAGTCTCTGCCCCGTCAAATGGTTTCTAGACCTCCCAAGCAGTTTCCGCTCTGCCCCACCCCCCTAGCCCGGGGACTAATCTCTGGAGCCGAGTTCTCGGTGCCCAGCCCCCACCCAGGCGGCGCCCCCCCGGCCCTTTCTCGGGGACTAAACTTCTGCAGCGAGGTCTCAGTGCCCAGCCCCCCTCTCAGGCGTCCCCCGACCCTTTCTCAGGGATTAACCTTCGGAGGCGAGGTCTCAGTGTTCAGCCCCCACCCAGGCGTCCCCCGGCCCCCTCTCGGGGACTAACCTTCAGAGGCGAGGTCTCAGTGCCCAGCCCCCACCCAGTCGTCCCCCGGCCCTTTCCCGGGGACTAACCTCTGGAGCCGAGGATTCGGTGCCCAGCCCCCACCCAGGCGTCTCAATTTTTGGTGACTGTGCCTGTAGTTCAGATGGTCCGTTGGGTTCTTGATCGGCTTTTCCGTACTCCAACTTACTGCTACACTCTTCTCTGCATCTGGAGATTCCTCCGGTTGGTTTGATCTTTCCCCCGGTAGGTGACTTTCCAGGGTGCGGGATCCCTTTCTCCTCCGCAGTTCCCTTTCGGGAGCGCCCGTCCCACTCGGATTCACCTTCTCTCACTCTCCTCTTTTCTCCCGTTCTGCCCAATAATGTCACGAATATCTTGCCGTTATTGGAGTTTAGGTTCCTCTGCCAGCGATTGGTTGCTCTTCTGTGCGAGTCATTTATTCTGTAGATGTGCTTTTTTTGCTGTGTTTGTGGGAGAGCGCGAGCGTGTCCTCCTACTCCTCCGCCATCTTGTCCTCCTCCCCCGAAACTATGATCTTATATACAAATATCTGATCCAAAAGGAAATATAACAAAACTAATAAGAATACCCAATTTATTCTACCAACATTTGACCTTAACTATAGGCCAAGTTCCATGCTTTGAAATCACAAAGGAGAAGAAATCTTTAAGGACTTCCTGAGAATTAAAGTCTAATGAATGGCATGAGGCATGAACACAAGCAAATAAATAAGTGAAAAGTATGTCACATATGCTCTGATAGAATATGTACAGAGTATGGTAAGCATTCAAGGCAATGAGAGTTTAATTCCACTTGGCTAGAGATTAAGTTTCATGAAAGTAACCTTTGAAATATGAAGAGTTCTAAGAAGATTGTAGGGCTTAGTGACTTGAAGTGAAATCCTTTAAGCAGTAGGAGGCAAGGTCCTGGCAAGGTCAAGAAAGATGGAATGTTGATCTGAGTTTTAAAGGATAAATAGGAGTTTAGCAAATAAACAAGAGAATAAAGATAGAGGGAAGAACATATGCAAAGACCAAAACTGTCTGATATATTTGAGGAATGGCAGCAAGTTACAATAAGTAGAACAGAGCTTTGATGGTCTAGTGTAGTAGAAGAGGTTAAAGTGGTAGGAGGCAGATAATAAAGAACTCTGGGTGTCATGTATAAAAATTAGACTCTATCCTGTAGGCATGGTGAACATCCAACAATCTGCATATATCATCAATATATGTTTGCTGAATCCATGTATTAATCATCTTTTGCTGGTAACTAATTGTTCCAAACTTTAGACACTTAAAACACCAAGCATTAATTATCTCAGAGTTTCAGCGGGTCAGGAATCCAGCCGTGGGTTAGCTAAATGGATACAGCTCAGAATTTCTGATGAGACTACCATCAAGCTGTCTGCCAGAATGCAATCATCTCGAGGTTCAACTGTGGCTGTAGATGATGCTTTCAGTCTCACTCAAGGGACTATGGCAAGAGGCTACATTTCTTTGCAATGTGGGCTTCTCCATAGAGATGTTCACAACCCAGCTTCCTCCAGAGTAAGTGATCTGAGGAGTGGAGAGCAGGCTGGCAACAAAATACCCAAGAAAGAAGCTTCACTCTTTTTTAACTTAGTCTCAGAAGTGACTGACAGAACTACTATATGACTAGCAATCCACTCCTGAGCATATATCTGGACAAAACTGTAACTCAGAAAGACACATGCACCCCTACATTAATTGCAGCACTATTCACAATAGACAAAACATGGAAACAACGTAAATGTCCATTGACAGAGGAATAGATTAAGAAGATGTGGTACAGGAGTTCCTGTCGTGGCACAGCGAAAACTAATCCAACTAGGAATCATGAGGTTGCGGGTTGGATCCCTGGCCTGGCTCAGTGGGTTCAGGATCTGGCGTTGCTGTGAGCTATGGTGTAGGGCACAGATGTGGCTCAGACCTAGCATTGCTGTGGCTGTGGTGTAGGCCAGCAGCTACAGCTCTGATTTGACTCCTAGCCTGGGAACCTCCATATGCCATGGGTGTGGCCCTAAAAAGACAAAAAGACAAAAAAAAAAAAAAAGATGTGGTACATATACACAATGGAATACTACTCAGCCATAAAAAAAGAACAACAAACAACGATGTGCAGCAACATGGATGCAACTAGAGATTTTCACACTGAGTGAAGTAAATCAGAAAGAAAAAGACAAATACCATATAAGATTACTTATATATGGAATCTAAAATATGGCACAAATGAACCTATCTACAAAACAGAAACAGAGTCATAGACATGAAAAACAGATTTGTGGTTGCTGGGCTTGGGAGGGGGGAGGGAGATAGACTGGGATTTTTGGATTAGCAGATGCAAACTATTATATTTAGAATGGATAAGCAATGAGGTCCTGCTATATATATAGCACAAAAAACTACATCCATTCTCTTGGGATAGAACATGATGGAAGATAATATAAAAAAAGTTGTATGTATACACACACACACACACACACATATACATACATATGTTTTCCTGAGTCATTTGCTGTATAGCAGAAATTGGCACAACACTATAAATCAACTATACTTTAATCTTAAAAATCTACAGTAAAATGAAATAAAATAAAGTCAATTCTTTCCGCCATATGCTATTGGTCACAAGCACCAAGTGAAATACAATGTGAATTTACAAGACTGTGAATATCAGGAGATGAAGATCACTGAGGATTATTTTGGAGTCTGGTTACCACAAATGAAGTCCTTAAAGAAATGGTTCCATGGCAACAGATTCTGGACAATAGGGGCAATATGGATAGCATGGGTGGGAATAAATTAGATCAAAAGTGACTATTAATTTTTACTTCTGGGTACAATGGGGGTATTTACTTCTCCTTCCACATGAAAAAAAATTAAAAATATAAAATATATGAAACAAAGGTTTTCAAAATATCAGGAAAAGGACAGTGATTCCTGAGAGATAAGAAACAAATGAGGGGAGTTTTAGGGTTGGCCAGATTACTGTATGGAGAGAGTTGTAAGGGACTGTCACCAAAGCAGGAGCCAAGACAGAGCCCAGCAGTCATTCAGACTCAAGAAGACTGAGCAGATCTTCTGGAAGGACAAGAGGACTAGGATCTGCAGGCCAGGGTACTGAGAGATGGAGAGAACTGCACAGAAATGCAGCCCCAGAGATCTTCAGAGGTTCCTTTCTGAAGATTCCTCTCCCAGTGCCCCTTAGAGTACTGAAAATGCATGTGAGGAAAATATCTGAGGCTGAGGAAAGAACCACTTGAAAGAATAAGAAGTAATAGTACCAAGAATTCACATAGAACAAGGAATAAGTCCTGTTTATACAATCTAAAAAAAGAAAATCTATTTACTGGACACTGGGTAGAATACTTCAAAAGATTTTGCCTCCAAGAGTGGGAAAAATTTAGACAAAGACTAAATACTACTCTGATTCCACACTAGCCACTCTTAAAAATAAGATTGTGTTATTGCCTCTAAGTAACTTAATGACACACCAAAACAACGTGAAAAAAACATTTCTAGGAATACAAAAACATTCAGCATCCAACAGGGTAAAATTCAAAAACTATAATGCATGCAGAAAAGAAAAATGTGATAAAAAGTGAGAAAAAAAATAACAAATTAACACCAAATGACACAGAAATTACACAAATAAAATTACTAGATATGAACATTAAAACTGTTACATTCAAAAAGTTAAAAAAACACATTAGACACATAAAGATACTTAGAGAACTCAAATCAAGCTTCTAGAACTGAAAACTAGAGTATATGAAATGAAAAAATAAACATTTTGGATGGGATGAACTGCAGAATAGGCATTGTAAAAGAAAACATTTGTAAATTTGAACACGTAGTAGGCAACTTCAAGTGACCTCATACACTTATAGCTGGAGTCCCTCAAAGAGAAGAGAAGTATAAAGGAAAAATTGTTTGAAGAAATAATGGCTGAATAAAAAGGAATGAAATTTTGGCATTTGCCATTTGCTTAGCTTGCACAAGTTCCCTGAGATCACCCAAATATGTTTTTCTATGGGGAGCACAAGCTCTCCCATAATTCATTCCTCTGGCTCAGAATAGAGGAATAGACAAAAATACCTAGCTCCTGATTTCTCCCTTATAGAGGCTAGACAGAATATCTAACAACCTGACTTTTCCAGATATTGCCTAAAATTCTGGCTTCCAATTAGCCTACATCACGGAGCTGAAGGGGCAGGTAATTAGTAGTTCTCCTGGAGACTAAAGAGGCATGTGGGCATTTCCCATGCCTTTGGGACACTGACAGGTCTTGGCACTGGGAGAAAATAAGATCAAAGATATAAGCATGAACAATCACTAAAGTGTGAGAGCAAACAGGAGTTAAGTCCAGGCTGATGGACAAGGCTCATTTTCTACATAAGGTCTGTCTGTCAAGACTGAGAGAGTTGGCTGTTTTATCTAATGCACAGAAACTAACACAGGATAAGAGAAAGATAAAAAAGTAAAGGGGGAGTTCCCGTCGTGGCGCAGTGGTTAACGAATCTGACTAGGAACCATGAGGTTGCGGGTTCGATCCCTGCCCTTGCTCAGTGGGTTAACGATCCGGCGTTGCCGTGAGCTGTGGTGTAGGTTGCAGACGCGGCTCGGATCCCGCGTTGCTGTGGCTCTGGTGTAGGCCGGGGGCTACAGCTCCGATTCAGCCCCTAGCCTGGGAACCTCCATATGCCACGGGAGCGGCCCAAGAAATAGCAACAACAACAACAACAAAGAGAGACCAAAAAAAAAAAAAAAAAAAAAAAAAAAAAGTAAAGGGATATGTTCCAAACAAAAAAGTAAGATAAATCTTCAGAAACCAACCTTAATGAAATAGGAATTAGTAATTTATCCAATACAGAGTTCAGAATAAAAGGTCAAAAAGATGTTCACTAAGGTCAGGAGGGTAATACATAAACATAATGAGAATTTTAACAAAGATTTGTTTTTTAAAGAACTAAACAGAAATCATAGAACTTAAGAACATAATAACTGGAAAAATAGAGGATTTTAACAACAGACTAGATCAAATGGAAGAAAAGATCAGTGAACTTGAAGACAGGGCAGTGGAAGTCCTCCAATCAGAACAACATCAACAAAAAAGACTGAAAAAGACTGAAGATGACTTAACAGGCTTGTGAGACACCATCAAATAGACCAATATATGCATTATAGGGTTGCCAGAGAAGGAAGAGTGAAATGAGCAGAAAGCTTACTCAGAGAAATAATGGCTGAAAACCTACCTAACATGGGGAAAGAAACAGGCATCCAGATCCAGGAAATACAAAAAATACCAAAAAAGATGGATCCCCAAAGATCCATGCTGAGATTCATTATAATGAAAATGTCAAAAGTTAAAGACAAAGAATCTTAAAAATGCAATAAAAAAAATCAACTCGTTATATACAAAGGAAACCTCATAAAATATTCATGGATTTTTCAGCAAGCCACAAGGGGGTGGAATGATATATTCAAAGTGCTGAAAGAAAAAAAACTGCCAACCAGAAGTATTCTACCCAACAAAGCTGTTCTTCAAGATTAAATATCAGGGAGAGATAGTTTCCTGAACAAACTAAAGCTGAAGGAGTTCATTACCACTAGAAGGGCCTTACAGGAAATTTAAGGGGAGTTCTTCAAGCTGAAATGAAAGGATACTTGTTATTAATACGAAAACATATGAACATATAAAACTCACCAGCAAAGGTAAATATGTAGTTAAACTCAGAGAATTCTAGTTCTGTAATGGTTGTAGGAAATCACAAACAACTCTATTATAAAAATTAAAAGACAAAAATGTTAAAGTAAAACTATAACTCATAATATGTTAATGGATACACAATATAAAATATATAAATTATAACATCCAGAGTATAAAATACAGGATGAGTGCAAAAATATAGAGCTTTTGCATATGTTTGAAGTTATTATCAGCCTAAAATAGGGGGTTATAACAACAAGATGTTTTATTTAAGCTTTATCAGTCTAAAATAGGTGGTTATAACTACAACATGTTGTTCATCGTCAACAAATAGCATTGGGAAAAGTAGATATCCACATGCAAAAGAATGAAAATAGACCCCTATCTTAAGCCATACACAAAAATTAACTCAAAATGGATTTAAGACTTGAAAGACCTGAAGCCATTAAACCCCTAGAAGAAAAAAGTGGGTCTTTTTTTTTTTTGAGAGTTAAGTTTTATTGGGGGTAAAATGTGGACTATACCCCAGGAAGCAGCATTTCAGATAGTCCTGAAAAACTGCTCCAAAGAGGTAGGTGGAAATGTCAGTATATATGCGATTTTAGTGAAGTGGGGAGATACATGCAAACAAGCACATATTTTACAAAAGGTTGCTACTAGTCTCGTGAAGGTTACTGATAGTCCCAAGAAGTAGATGTCACCATGAAGGATTTTAGTGCTTTTCTAAATATGAACAGATGTAAGAATTGGGCTCATAAAATCTTCTACTGAAAATATCTATCTGAAGACCTGTTCTGCCAGTTTTCCCAGGCAGATGACAAGTGCCAATCCCCATTCACAGGGTTCCCTAATGGTCATATATTCAACATAGTTTTGAGAAGAACTTCATGATCATTTTATCCCATGGTACTAGGAATGTTTACTCCCAGGTGTGGCCAAGATTTTGTTGATAGGCCACTCAATGTGCTATTACTAAACGAGGCCTGATTATAGTAGCCAAAAGTCTCCAGACTTCCTGTCTTACTACCATGTTATGGTCCAGGAAAATATTCCCTCCTCTCCCATCTTCCCATATCTAGAGTTATACTATTACAATCACTGTCTGGTATAGAGAACATATATCTGCTCTACTGCTTCAAGTTACCTAGTCATCATTATTTTTGTTGGAGGCTCAGTCACACCCTTAGTGATATAATAAATAATAATCTTATAAAACAGACAAAATACAAACAATATAGCTAATAACATTAAAGAGCTACAAATAAATATTTAAGCCAAGAACTTCCTACACCAAACTAGTTCTTGAAGATGTCGCCAAGACTAGGGAGTAGGTCACTTAAGGCAGAAATCTAATCTTTCATATGGCTCATTAAATGTATTATATTAGAGAATTCATCAGGTATGAAAACACAGCATTTAGTTTGAATTATGGCACAGATGCCTCCCTGAGATGCTGTAAGGATGTCAAGAGCCATGTGGTTTTCCAGTACCACTTTTCTCATCATAGAGACCTCAGAATTCAGTAGGCTAATAACCTGGTTACCATCACTTAAAGCCTGTTGAGTGAATTTCATTAAGGCTTCCATATGGCCGATACACAATCCAATCCTATGGAAGGAGCAAAAATAGCTGCTAAATGGTCATACCAGCAGAACCATTAGTCTCAGCAATGATTTTTTGGGTCATTGGTCTTTGATGTTGGTCTCGGCAATGATTTTTTGGATTTGGCACCAAAAGTAGAGGCAACAAAACTAAAAATAAACATAAGTGAGACTATATCAAACAAAGTCTCCTGCACAGCAAAGAAAACCATCAAAAGATGAAAATGAATGGAATGGCAGAAAATATTTACAAACCTCATATCCAATAAGGGGTTAATATCCAAAATATAAAACAAACTCATACAGCACAATAGCAAAAAATGAATAATAACCCAATTAAAAACTGGACAAAGCAGAAATACAGATCAATAAAACAGGATAGAAAGCCCAGAAATGAACCCAAGCACCTATGGTCAACTAATCTATGACAAAGGAGGCAAGAACACACAGTGGAAGAAAGGTAGTCTCTTCAATAAGCGGGACTGGGAAAACTGGACAGCTACATGTAAGAGAATCAAATTAGAATGCTCTAACACCATACACAAAAATAAACTCAAAATGGATTAAAGACCTAAATGTAAAGCCAGATACTATAAAACTCCTAGAGGAAAACATAGGCAAAGAGAATGCTCTTTGACATAAATCACGGGACCATCTTGTTTGATCCACCTCCAAGAATAATTACAATAAAAACAAAGATTAAACCAATGGGACCTAATTAAACTCAAAAGCTTTTGCACAGCAAAGGAAATCACTAAAAAAAGAAAAAAGAAAAAACCCACAGAATGGGAGAAAATCTTTGTAAACAATTAAACATATAAGGTCCTAATCTACAAAATACACAAACATCTCACACAACTCAACAAGGAAAAAACAAACATCCCAATGGAAAAATGGGCAGAAGACCTAAATAGACATCTCTCCAAAGAAGACATACAGTTGGCCAGTAGATACATGAAACAATGTTCAATATCACTAATTATTAGCGAAATGCAAATCAAAACTATAGCAAGTTACCACCTCACAATGGTCAGAATGGCCATCATTAACAAGCCTACAAATAAAAATGCTGCAGAGTATGGAGAAAAGGGAACCCTCCTTCACTGTTGGTGGGAATGTAAATTAGTACAATACTCTTTGACATAAATCACAGCAACCTCTTATTTGATCTGCCTCCTAGAATAATAACAATCCTTTCATATATATATACATGACATATATAAATCATGTTGTACACTTTAAAAATATTATGCTTTTACTTGTCATTAAACCTCAATAAAGTTGAAAAGGACATTTGATGAAATTCAGCATCCTGTTATAATAAAAACTCTCAACAAATTGGGTACAGAAGGAACATACTTCAACATAATAAAATCCACATTATGACAAACCTACAGCCAACATAATACTCAGTGCTAAAAAGCTAAAAGTTTTCTTCTAAGATCAGGAACAAAACAAAGATGCCCATTCTTACCACTTTTATTCAATATAATACTAAAAATCCTTGACTAATAGCAACTAGTTAAATAAAAGGCATATAAATGAGTAAGGAAAAAGTAAAATTGCCTCTGTTTGCAGATGACATGACACTACAAATATAAAACTCCAAAAACCCCTCCCAAAAAACTCATTTATTAGAACAAATAAACTCAGTAAAGTTGCATGATACACAACACAGAGAAGCAGTTTCATTTCTACACACTAACGACAAAATATCTGAAAAAGAAATATAGAAAACACTCCAATTTACAGGTTCATCAAAAAGAATAAATACCTAGGGATAAATTTAATCAAGGAGGTAAAAAAATCCTTACAATGAAAACTATAAAGTATTGGTGAAAGAAACTGAAAACATAAATAGATATTCCATTTTCATGAACTGGAAAAATATTGCTAAAATGTCCATATGACCCAATACTATCTACAGATGCAATTCAATCCCTATCAAAAAAGGGGGGGAGGGGAGGGAGGAACAATAGAAGGGGGTAAGAAAAAAATGGAAAAAAATTCCTTTTGAAAAATTGTGTCAAATGTTTACAAGAGCACCAACCTTAAAGTCAAAGCTGGATAAATCTGACCGATAAAATTTCAAGTGGGGTGTTGTATTATAACTCAAAGTATAAAATAAATATACATGAGTCTATATTGATATAAAGAGACAAATCTTCCTCACAAAGGAATTCCAAATTATACATGTAGATATTACTCCCTCCAGGAGGTGGAGCTTAACCAAATCCCAGGTGGGTCAGATTTAATGACTCATTTTGCAAAGATAGAATATGGAAAGGGAAAGGAGTAACTTTAGAGTGGAAAAATCTGGCAAGTAGTACATTTACCAAGTAAGAAGGGTTAGTATCACCTGCAATGTAAGGTAACTACCATGTAACACCTGACATGATATGATGTGATGAGAAGGACATTTTATAATAACCCTTTCCAAAAACTTATAACTCTAGTCCACTAATGAGAAAAATGTCAAACAAACTACAGTTGAGGGACATACTGCAAAATACATATCCTTGACAGGATATGAAAAACAGGAAAGACTGGGAAACCATCACTGATGAGAAGAAGCTCCAAAGACATGACAAATAAATGCAGTGTGATACCATGGATTGGATCCTGGAACAGAAAGGGGACTTAAAAAAAAAAAAAAAAAACTGGAAAAATCCAAATAAATTATGGAGTCTGTTTAGTAGTAATATGCCAATATTGGTTTCAATTTTTTTTTTTTTTTTTAAGGGTTGCACACACAGCATATGGAGATTCCCAAGCTAGGGGTAGAATCAGAGCTACAGCTGCCATCCTACACCACACAGCCACAGCAATGCAGGATCCAAGCCACATCTGCAACCTACACCACAACTCACAGCAATGCTGAATCCCCAACCCACTGAGCAAGGTCAGGGATCAAACCCGCCTCCTCATGGATACTAGTTGGATTTGTTAACCACTGAGCCATGACGGGAACTCCATGGTTTCAAATTTTTGACAAATTCACCACAGTAATATAAAATCTTAACAATACGGGAAATTCAGCGATGGGATATATGGGAACTCTCTTAACTGCCTTCACAACTTTTCTATGAATCTAAAGTTATTCCAAATTAAAACTTTATTTCTAAAATGGCAAAAAAGACTTTTTAGACATACAAAAGTTGAAAGAATTAATTGCCAGTAGACCTGCACTACAAAAAAATATATACATATCAAAGGAAGTCCTTCAAGCAGTGGGAAAATACCACGTGAAAGCATGAGTATATACAAAAGGAAGAACATTAGAAATGTTACCTACATTGGTAAATATAAAAATTTTTTTCCTAATTAAATTTGTTTAAAAGATAATTTCTTAAAGTAATATTGATACTATAGTGTGGAATTTGTAACCTATGTAGAAGTTAAATGTACCAAAACAAAAGCATAAAAGCCAGGAGAGACAAACAGCTGAGAGATTCCTATATGTGAATGTGAATGGTGTATCACTTGAAGATTAACTGTATCACGTTAAAGATAAATCCTAAAATTATTAAAATAATAAAGTATTATAGCTAATAAGTTAATGAAGGATGTGAAATGAAGTTTTTTAATAATTAGTCCAAAGAAAAAATTGAGGAAGAGGGAAACAAAGAACAAAGGGGGAAAATAGAGACAAACTGCAAGATGGTTGATCTACATCCAAATATTTGAATAATCACAATAAATGCAAATGGTCTAAACACCAGAATTAGAGACATTATCAAATTAGACTAAAAAGCAAGAACATAAATATGCTGCCTATTAAAAAAAGATATTCAGGAGTTCCCGTCATGGCGCAGTGGAAACAAATCCAACTAGGAACCATGAGGTTGCGGGTTCGATCCCTGGCCTTGCGCAGTGGGTTAAGGATCTGGCGTTGCCATGAGCTGTGGTGTAGGTCGCAGACGCAGCTCAAATATGGCATTGCTATGGCTGTGGCATAGGCCGGAGGCTACAGCTCTGATTAGACCCCTAGCCTGGGAACCTCCATATGCCACAGGTGTTGCCCTAAAAAGACAAAAGGCAAAAAAAAAAAAAAAAAAAAAAAAAAAATTCACTTTGAATATAAGGACACAAGTTAAAAAGAAGATTAGAAAAACATATGTCATACTAACACTATTAACTTGAGATATGACCCACGGAACACTTCACCCTACAACACAAGAATATACATCCTTTTCAACTCTACACAGAATATTTACCAAGATGGTCCATATCCTGCTTCTTAAAACAAGAAATTCCTGGTGGCCTGGCAGTTAAGGATCTGGCATTATCACTGCTATGACGTGGGCCTGAGGAATTTCTACATGCTTTAGGCTCAGCCAAAAAAAAGTAATAAGTAAAATTTAGAAGGATTCAACTCATACAAATTAGGTTCTTTGACCACAATGGAATTAAACAGAAATCAGGAGTAGAAAAATATCTGGAAAATCCCCAAATGGGTAGAAATTAAATAAGTATAGGAAAGGAAGGAATAGAAAAGAATAGGGGGAAAAAAATGAAAAGCTAAATTGAAAAGTATTTTACAGTAAATGAATATAAAAGTGTTATAAAAATTTGTGGAATTCAACTGAAGTAGTACTTAGAAGGAATTCATAGCACTAAATGACTCTATTAGAAAATAAAGGCATAAATTTGGTTACCTCGGCTTAAGAAGCTAGAAAAGAAGAGAAAATTAAAACCAAAAAAAAAAAAAGGAGATGAGAATGATGAAAGTGGAAGTTAATAAAATAAAACACAAAAAATATAGGGCAAAAGTTAATGAAACTTATAAGTTAGTTTTTATAGAAAAGAGCAATAAAATTGATTTACCTCTATCCAGGCTGATCAGAAATGAGAAGAGAAAAAAAAATACCAATATTAGGAAGGAAGAAAGTAACATCACATAGATTCCATAGCTACTAAAAGGATAGTAAGAAAATGTTATATGGAACTTTATGCCTATAAATTCAACAACTTAGATAAAATATACAAAGTCCTTTAACATGCAAACTACTAAATCTCATTTAAAAAGAAATAACCTACTATTTATTAGCCTGAGTCCATTCTATTAGAGCAACTGAATTTTTAATTAAAAACCCTCCCAAAAAACTCCAGGCTCAGATTATTTCAATGGTGAATTCTAACTAGTATTTAGGAAAGAAATGCTACAAATTTTATACAAACTCCTGCAGAAAGTTGAAGGCCAAGGAATTCTTCCCAACTTATTCTATAATGCCGGCATTAGCCTCAGAGAAAACAACAAGGTGTATAGCACAGAGAACTATATTCAATATCCTATAATAAAACATAATGGAAAAGAATATGAAGAAGAATATATATATATAAGAATATATATATAAGAATACATATGTGTATATATATAAGAATATATATGAGAATATATATATATAAACTAAATACTACACTGAATTCAGTGTATATATACTGAATACTATAAATATATATATAAATATAAGAACATATATATATAAATGGAATCATTTTGCTGTACACCAGAAAATAACACAACATTATAAATCAACCAAACCTCGATTTTTTTTAAAAAAGAGCCAAAGACATTACAGGAAATAAAACAACTTATCAATCAATATCCTTCATGAACATATCTACAAAAATTCCCAAAATTTTGAGCAAATTGAATCTAATGATAAAAAGGATAATACCACATGACTTAGTGGGGTTTATCTGCAGAATTCAAAGTTGGTTTAACCTTCCCACCACCCCCCACCACACACACACAAAATCAATATAATTCACCACATTAGCAGGCTTAAAAAGAAAAATTATCTCAGATTATTGCATACATGAAGAAATAGTATTTGACAAAATCGACATCCACCCCTGATAAAAACACTCAAAAAACTAGGTGAAAGATTTTAAGTTTTCTATCTAAAATTGGGAGAATGAATGTAAGGATGCTGGTCTCTCTTAAACACTGTACAGGAAATTTTAGCCAAAATAATAAGGCAATATAATGAAGTAAAACACGTCTAGGTTGAAAAGGAAATATTAAAGCTCTTTATTCACATATGAAAGACCATCTATAGAGACAATTCAGAGACAACTACCAAAAACAAACAGACAAAAAAAAAAAGAAAGAAAGAAAGAAAACCCTGGGTCTCCAAAAAGTTAGTATTTTTAAGTTATTAATTTTTCCCAAATTGCTCTATAAATTCAATGCAATTCCACCCAAAATTCCACCAGGCTTTTTGTGTAAATTGAGAAGCTTCTAAATTCATATAGAGGAGTTCCCATCACGGCTCAGCAACTTAAGGGAGGATGCCAGATTTGATCCCTGACCTCCACTCAGTGGGTTAAGAATCCAGCATTGCCAAAAGCTGTGGTGTTGGTCACATATGGGGGTTGGATCCAGTGCTGCTGTTGCTGTGGTATAGGCCACAACTGCAGTTCTGATTCAACCTCTGGCCTAGGAACTTCCATATGCCACAGGTGTGGCCATAAATAAATGAATAAATAGATAAATTCATATATATACACCAATTATACCACAATAAAGCTGGATAAAATGCATCATATGTAAATGCAAAAAAAAAAAACAGAATAGTCAAAACAACTTTGCAAATGAAGAATAAATTGGAGGTCTTATACTCCCTGACTTACAGACTTATTATAAAGCTATGGTAACTAAGATAATGTAGTATTGATATATAGTCAAATAGTGAAACAGAGACTACAGAAAGAGATTCATACATATTTGGTCAATTTTGAGAAGGTACAAAAGCAATTTAGTGGAGAAAATACTATTATTCAATAAATGGTACTGGAACAACTGATTGTCCACATGAGAAAATTAAATAAATAAACTTCAACTCATACTTCACATGATATAACTCAAAATGATTCACAGACTAATGTAAACCTCAAACTATAAAACTTCTAAAAGAAATTATAGGAGAAAAATATTTGTGACCTTGAGTTATGCAAAGATTTATTGAATACTTCACCAGAATCATGGCCCATAAAAGAAAAAAAATTAATCAAAATTAATTTTTAATTTATGATTAATTTTAAGATTAATCAGCTTAATCAAAATTAAAATCTTATGCTCTGAAAGACATCATTAAGAGAATGAAGAGACAAGCCACAAACTAGGAGAAAACATTTGTAAATCACATATCTGATAAAAGAGTATATCCAGAACATAGAAACAACTCTCAAAACTCAATAAAAAGGAAACAAATATCTCAATCTTAAAAAGAAAAAAAAGGCAAAGTATTTTAAGAGACTGACACTTCATCAAGAAAAAAGATACATTACCAAACCAGGTCTATTTGCCTGAGGAACAGCAAAGCCAAATGCTGAAATGCTGAAGTTTGCACAAAGTGTTTAATCACAAGGCAGCCAAATCTTAAATCTGCCTCCTCAAAGAATGGGGATCTTTATGGGTTTTATGGGGTACAGGTGAGGCATGAAAAACATGGGGAAATGTAACTGGAAAGGTAATTCTCCTTCCGCGTAGATGCAGCTAAGCCACAGACCTTTTCCTGTGCCACATGCTCAGAAAACAGTGGCCTTAGCAGCTGAGGGTGGAGCTTTTGGCCCTCTGACATCTAAAGGGCACCTAGAGGACTCTCACGCATGCCCAGATGAAACTCTGGTGGTCTTAGTGTTAGGGACATGGCTCAGATGGTCAGTGTCAAAAAATAAGACACAGGAACGCGGGGAGATCTCAACAAGGCTCTTTACTTCTGCAGAAGGGCGCGGGTGCTCAAAAAGAGCATGCAAAGAAGAAAAGACCCTCCCTATTTATCCCTAACGCAGGTGATGTACCTGTCCCCTTCCCATTGGTCAGGTCAGGGTGCACATTCTTCTTGGTCGGCTAATTTGAAACAAATTGTTGCTGGGAGAAGAGGGAAAGAGGAGGGGGGTCACAGGAAGGTGTTTCAGCCAAACCAGAGCAAAATGGAGTAACCTAAATTTCCTTTGATAGAAAAAACATTGTTACTTTCCACAATTCCCCCCTTTCATTTTTTATCAAATATTCTTTCCTTCAAACTCTTTGAGCATGGTTTGGCTCTCATGCTCTATTGTGTCCATCAGGAGTATATTGGCTTAGTGGGGAGGGGGTGGGAAAACATTGTTTCAGTCTAGTGACACTTGGAGAACATGCAAGTTTTTATAAAAACAATTAAACTGAGCTTGAGCAGTGAAGGCAAGTTATAGGTGTAACAAATCTAACTGACAATTACCTTTGGTTGCCAATATATGGATGGCAAATACACACACAAAAAGATGTGCAATGTCTACAGTCATTAAGAAAATACATATTAAAAACCACAATGTAAAACATCAATGTAAAACATTTCACATCTGGAGTTTCCGTTGTGGCTCAGTGGTTAATGAACCCGACTAGCATCCATGAGGACCCGAGTTCAATCCCTGGCCTCGCTCAGTGGGTTAAGGATCTGGCATTGCCGAGAGCTGTGGTGTAGGTTGCAGATGCAGCTCAGATCCTTCACTGCTGTGGCTCTGGTGTAGTCCATCATCCACAGCTCCAATTAGACCCCTAGCCTGGGAACCTCCATATGCTGCTGGTGCGGCCCTAAAAGACAAAAAGACAAAAAAAAAAAAATAAAACACTTCACATCTACTTAAAATTGATCACATCAAGTGTTAGTACAGGTTTGCAACAACTGCAACACTCACACTCCAGTGGGAAGGTAAAATAGTACAGACACTTCGAAAAATAGTTTTTAACAGTTCAATGTTAATATATCATATGACCTAATCATTCCAACAATTGTCCACAAAATTTCTTAGCAGCTGTTTCTATAATACTGCAAAACTGGGAACAATCCAAATGTCCATCAAATGAACAAATAAGCAAACCACAGAATATCTCTATAATGAAGTACAATTTAGCAGTAAAAAGTGATGAGTTATAATGCACAAAAAAAAGATGATTCAGTTTCAAATTACTATACTAAGTGAAAAACTGCAGGCAAAAAGACTATGTACTCTATAATATGATCTATAGAAAATTCAAAAAAATCCAACTCTCAGTGGTTGCCTAGGGGAGTGGGGTACAGAAGGGACAATGGGTTGTATCATATTTTATATTTTAAATGTGTATACTTTATTAAATGTCAATTATACTTCAATAAAGCTATTAAAAGTGACTATCCATCTTTGTGAGTATTAAACATATGAAATTTATTCTAAGTTTAAGAATATTATGTACATATTGACCACTTCAATCTTCTATATGATTAAATTTGGTTTCCATTGAAGCTCCATCACTTTCCAACCTTTACTCAGCCAAAATTCAACCTGCTCACTGATTTAATTAGACTACCTTTGCCTTGCCTTGAATTGATGACTCTATAATCATGCCTAGAAAATAAAAAACAAAGATGATTTTTCATGTTTCAATAACCAAGAATCAATCCATTCTGATGCTATATGCAACTGTTTCTGGAAATAAGGAAACAATAAGAATTTCTAAAATTTTTCAAGCCAGCACAATTTCAAGTTTCCCCAATTATCAAAAATGCACCCCCAAAATCCACCTTCTTTGAATTTTAATTCACTGAAAGAAAATAATTATGGTGAAAGTACAATTTAACCAAGCGCCTGAATTAGCTATATTATTAAGAATTATATATGTACAGCAGAAATTATCACAACATTATAAATCAACTATACTTGAATAAAACTTTTAAAAATGGGGAAAAAATAATATAAAGGGGCTCATATTTTCACTGTTTTAAACACTTGGCACTTGGCTTGGATGATCACCAAGATCCCTCTAGGTTCCTGCAGAGTTCCTTACAATAGTACAAGTCTGTGTCTCTGGAGCCCAAGTGAATTCAATCACAACCACCCAAATACTGGTAAATAAACAATATGTTGATAAAGCCAAGAGAGTGGAAGCTTGGGTGGTCTTCATTCTCTTCTGCTAATTGACCTAACCAGTACTAACCAAAAGGCTGTAAACTTCTCACTCACCACCTCATTTGCTGATGCAACCTAATTAACCACAATTGAGGACTGAAGCCCTAAAACTCTTAGAGTCTCCTTGGTTACAGGAAGCAGTGGGGGAGGAGGGGGGGAATAATGCCATTTTCACATAATTTCCCTTCTCTTATTCTGCTTCACTATCTTAAGACCTGTCAGTAAAACATCCTCAGAAAGCTCCTATAATCTCTAGAAGAAACTAAGTGATTTTTATCTTCAAACTAAGTGACCCAGCCTTCTCACTCTTCCAGCACCCTTTTTTTATATAAAGTATGTATACTTCAGAAATTCATACAAATGCTATAAATAAAAATAAATAGCATTAGATTAAAATATCTTTATGGGAGTTCCTGTTGTGGCTCAGTGGTTAACGAATCTGACTAGCATCCATGAGGACGCAGGTTCCATCCCTGGCCTTGCTCAGTGGGTTAAAGGATCCAGTGTTGCTGTGGCTGTGGCCTAGGCCAGCAGCCACAGCTCCGATTCAACCCATAGCCTGGGAACCTCCATAAGCCGAGGGTGCAGCCCTAAAAAAGCCAAAATAAATAAATTAATTAATTAAATTAATATTATCTTTAAAATTCCTCTTTCCTTTTCTCTCTCACACGCACATTCATTTCTTTCTTGGGCAGGGGGGAGGATAATGAACTTTATTTTCTCCCTATAAGTAGAATTCCTTTCTCTCAATGCATAGGAGCAATTCCAAGGTATTTTCAGGCAGTAACTACTGGCAATTTTGTTAGAAAACTAGAAGATTGAAAATCTTATTAAAGGTTCAGTTTTTTCATGAATTTAACACAGTAACAACATGTGAGGGAAATATGAAGATATATACAGAAAAAGATAAAAATTCTTGAGTTGTGGATGCCTGAGACAGGCAAGTGTATGTCAGGAGCTAATAGAAATTCAGGCAGTGGTGTGCAATAGCAGACACAGTTGGTGATTATACCAGCTTGTTATACCAGTTCAGCCAATTATTAAATTTTCAGAAATTTTGCAAGCTGGCAGTTAAACCATTGGCACCTTGAGATCAACCACGGAGGAAGCATTTAACCCAGCAAATGCTACAAATCAGGCTTTTCCTTTATTTATTTATTTTGGGTTGTTAATGGTAGTTAAACATTTACCAGCACACCACAGGATGGAAGATGAGAGCAGAGACAAAGACACACACCCTGCTGGGTAACAAGTACAGAGGAATATTACCTTCAGCCCAAGTTAACTTAGTACAGTTCTGCAAATTTGTAGCATTCACTACTACCAAAATAAAGTAGTAACCTGGCATATTAAATGTAAAAACAACAACTGGAACTATAATAAAATGACAAAATACACTGTATAAAAAGTAATCTAGCTGTTAGGTTATAAATATGACTCAAGCTTTCATGTCAGATTTCTGAAATTCTCTTCCAAAAGTCATATTCCCTAGACCCATCCAAACTATCAGTAGCCAGTTCTGACTTCCAAATTTAGACAAAGTCTAAGTTCTGCAGGTGCTGCCTATTGAGTGTTTTGGCTGCAGATTCATCATCTGTAAATATTTCAAGAGATTCAGAAAGCACAATATGCTTCAAAACAACCACCTGGACAAAACAGAACCTTTGCAGAAGCTAAAAGCAATTAAGGGGTGGATTTAGAAGAAACACAGCCTTCTCCCTCTTCTTCACTGGAAATCTATATTGGGTAGTGAGGTCATTGTGGGTTGGAAATATATTTGTGTTTGCTTAATCTACTGATTAAATCACTTAAGATCAAAGCAAGTGGAATCTGAAGTGAAAATGGAGTTCATAAGAATAGGCAGTCCAATTAATATTGTGACTCCAATGCACAGCAGAAATTGGCACAACATTGTAAATCAACTATAATTTTAAAAAATCAAAAAAAAAATATTGTGGTTCCACAAAATTTTTTTAATCAACTACAGGATTCACAAAAATTTTTTTTTAATCAACTACAGGATTCACAATGTTTAAACTACCAAATATGGAATACTACCCAATTTACTAAAATAATCAGTATTAGCCAAATAATCAGACATTTCCAAAATTAAATGTGGGACATAAGAACTCCTTTTAAAAAACAATAAAGTCCCATGTATATTATAAGGAGTAAGGTTTTTTCATCAAAAATGCACTCATTTGAGGTTAACGAAGTTGATTCAACAGATACCAAATAATAGCTTAAAACAACAGAAATCTCACAATACTGAAAGTGAAATATGCCTGAAATTTCTAGATAATGGGGAATACAATCATAATTCAAAGATAAATTTGCTTTAAATGGCGATGCAACTTGATGTAGAGCAATTAATTTTGTTCCTAGAGATGCTTTATTTCTTTTCTGTTTGCAATAGAAGTAGAGATTGTTTTAAACTGTGTATTTCAATGTGCTATTATTGGATGAATCTTTCATTCAAAGAGAGATCAATGGTTGATTATATTTTAACCATAACATATTAAATAAATAATAATGAAAAACTTGAAAAAGTTTAAATCTTCACTAGGGAATTGCCTACATAAAGAGGTGATCGATTAAAAAAAAAAGTTGTATGCATTCACTTAAAGAAAGCTCACTTAACAGACTTGTGGTTGCAGGGGCAGGGGGGGGGTGGACTGGAAGTTTGGGGTTAGTAGATGCAAACTATTACATTTAGAATGGATAAGCAATGAGGTCCTGCTGTACAGCACAGGGAACTATATCCAATCTCATGTATATCTATGTCACTTTGCCATACAGCAAAAACTGGCACAAGATTGTAAATCAACTATGCCAGGAAAGAAAGAGGAAGAAAAAAAAAAAAAAACTCGTTACGCAAATCCACTGTCAAGGAAATAATCTTAGGAGCATGAACTTTAAAATATGGTGGATATTATTCATTGTTTGGAAAGTTGGCATTGCTCTAGATAAAGAAAAGCACAAATTAAATAAGATTAATAGGCAGCATTTATTATGCAACTATTGAGTATGCTTATGAAAAGTTCAATGGTATGAAGAATGGTTATGATATAAAAATAATGGTTATGATATAAAAATAATGAAAGCTAAAGATGCAAAATAGAGATAACATGACTTACAAATATGACTGAAAAATAAATGCATGGCACACACATATACTAAGAAAAAGATTAAAATAAAATGTGGCAAAAACATTAACACCAGTTACTTATGTTCCTTGTGTTGCTGAAACTAGGCCTCTGTGCACAAAACACCAAATTGAATCTTGGAGACCATTTTGGGTGACGGAGAAAAGAGTAGCTTTATTGCTTGGCCAGGCAAAGAGGGACACAGAGGGGGTAAAGAAGCTGATTTGGTGAGGAGTTGTATAGTAACGGTTCAAGGGTGGGTATGCTGATAAGGATCAGGTTGTAAGCAAGGTCTGGAGGGTGGGGGTGGTCAAGCCTCTGCAATTCTGGGGTTATCAAACTGTAACCTTCTCTCTGGAATGAAGAATGCTTCATCAAGTAGTTAACATCTTCCATTTGGTGGGGGGTTTAGCTCTGCAGAAGAGCTCAAAGACATTGTTCCATGTATCCCTTAAGGCAGAACCAGGACCCTGCCCCAAGGCTACACTATTGTTTCTTGACTGCTCCTCCCTTGTCTCTACATCCCTTCCCTTCCCTGACTATTAGAACATGCCCTTTGGAACTCAGGGAAGGTCATGGAGGCTGAAGCCTATTCCCTACAAACAGCAAACAGGACACATAAAGGCTTCCATGCCCAGGATCTCCACAGGGTTCTGCTTGGTTTCACTTATGTATTATGGATCTATGAATATATATTTTATATATACGGTTGTTAGGGGACCATTGACTGAAACTGCCCACCTTGGCCAAGCACAATAATAGCCATTTCCATGAGTTGTCTCACAGCAGGAACAAGGTGCTGGCTGAAGACTAACTAGGAGGATTTGGGAGGCACCAATAGGAGGGTGAAGACAACCAACCTCCCAGGATCCTTGCCACTGGAATCCACCTTGGCTGAGAAATGCCTATACCACCCAAGAAGGGCCCTAAGCCAGACCAAGTATGGGGCAAGCAAGACAACTGGCCAGAGACAATCCAAAAACTAATCCCATACCCGTAAAACCCAAGTCTGTGAGCCACGTGGTAGAGCAGTCTTCCTGGTTTCCCTCACCCTGCTGCTCTCCGCCCAGAGGCCCATCCCCAATAAAGTCTCTTGCTTTGTCATCACGTGTTTCTCCTTGGACAATTCATTGCTGAGTGTTAGGGCCCTGGAAGGGGTCCCCCTTCCTACAACATATTTATATATTCTATATAGGCTATTCTTAATCAGAAAGTAATATGTATTAAACTAAAAATTAAACTTGGTTAAAATTTTTAAAGCTTAAAGCTCTTTAAAGTATGGCTCTACTGGAGTTCCTGTCGTGGCGCAGAGGTTAACGAATCCGACTAGGAACCATGAGGTTGCGGGTTCGATCCCTTGCCTTGCTCAGTGGGTTAAGGATCCGGCATTGCCATGAGCTGTGGTGTAGGTTGCAGCCGCGGCTCAGATCCCACGTAGCTGTGGCTCTGGCGTAGGCTGGTGGCTACAGCTCTGATTAGACCCCTAGCCTGGAAAACTCCATATGCCACAGGAGCAGCCCAAGAAATGGCAAAAAGACAAAAAAAAAAGTATGGATCTACTGAAAATGCATAAGCTGCAGAAACTAACATTTGTTCAATAGTTAGCTCAGCCTTGGGATTTTAAAGGAAAATACTTAGTGGGGTTACAGAGATTCAAGATGAATGGCTTCCCTTGTGTAAGTAATGTCCTTCCCTGTGGGTATGTGTACAACCCATGAATATAGTAAGATATCACTGATTACCTTATAAAGCAAAAGGGAAATTAACCTTATGGGCCCAATCTAATCATGTGGGCTCTTTAAAAGTGGAGAGTTTTCTCCAGATGATGGTAGAAGAGGAGTCCAAGTGAGAGAAGGAATTGATATCCCCTTGTGGCTCTGGAGATGGAAAGGACCACGTGAGAATGAATGTGCATAACTTTCACGCCACTAAGGATCTCAGACCTACAGGAACTGGATCTTGCCAAAATTCTAAAAGAGATTAGAAGCAAATTCTTCCCCCAAAACCTTCCACATAGGAGTCCAACACAGCCTACACCTAGATCTGAGCCTTGTGAAACCCTGATAGGAGAAACCCATCCCACCCCTGACCACAGAATTGTGAAATAATGAATGAGGGCTATCTTAAGCCACTATGTTTGTAGTCATTTGCTATGCAGCAATATCCCTTTATACCATTTTGTCATAAAGCATGGCTTTCCAGGCAGGGTCATTTGAAGGAGCATTTCCTTTAAATAAGTTTAAGCCCATGAGAATAAAATTTCTGGGAAGGTATTTGCATTCTGAGACTTGAATTCATTAACATTTCACATGATTTGTGTGTGTGTGTGTGTGTGTGTCTTTTTGATGGCCATACCCACAGCATATGGAGGTTCCCAGGCTAAGGGTCTAATCGGAGCTGTAGCTGCTGGCCTACACCAGAGCCACAGCAATGCCAGATCTGAGCCATGTCTGTGACCTACACCACAGCTCACAGCAATGCCAGATCCTTAACCCACTGAGTGAGGCCAGGGATCAAACCTGCAACCTCATGGTTCCTAGCCGGATTCATTTCCATTGCGCCACGAAGGGAACTCCAACATTTCACATGATTTTAGTTCTATTTAATAAAGTTTCCAAAAGGCAAAAGAATATTTTATAGAGAGTTTGTTTTGTCTTGCATTTCACACTGAGATCAAAAAATTTCCCTGAGAGGAGTCTTCTCATGGCACAGCACATGAGAAGACTACAAACATAGTGTTGTTTGCACTGTGGCACAGGCTGGATCCCTAGCCACGGAACTTCCGAGTTTCATGGGTATGGCCAAAAAACAAAAACTGAAACAAAAATTTCCCTGAGAGAATATTTCCAATCCATTGTGCCAGTCATGGGGAAAACAATTTCATGATTTGAAATTTGTTTTACAACCAGTTTGAGGGAGAAACAAACCAAGATCATTAAGTAAAGTACACCTGAATAGAGGTATGTTTTTAAAAATAATTGAGCATTCTTGAATTTCAGTAGGGGAGCAAATTAATGGGAAAGAGAAAGAGTTCTGAAAACTAACTCTTACCCTGTTCCTTATACTAAATTTGGCCATTTTCTCCCAGCCACCCATGGAGCCATCCATGTAAGGATATCCCTACCCAACTCAACAACTCCAAGGCCATGTTCTAAACAGAAATTTAACTTGTTCTAAACTAACCTTGATGAGTTCTTTTAGACTTTCCTTAGCCTGCAGTTAGCTTCTAACTTTTCAAAGCTAAACTTCTCTAGAGGAAAATTGTGCTTTACACCAAAAACTGCTTAATGATTTTTGTTTCCTAACTTCTAAATTCATTCCTCAAAATGCAATTGGAATTCACTTCCAACTGTCTAAGCCCATCCCTGGAGTAATATGAAGAAGATGGACTAAATGATGTCTGAGATCCCGGCCAGATTTAGTATTTGATGGATCAGGCATTTAACATAATCAACAATAAAGTGAGGATACAAATGTGTTTTTACAAGATTTAGGCTAAGAGGTCAAAAGAATAACAAATGCCCGGTTTTTTACCACAAGCACCTACAGACTTTACATTACTTCCAGCATCTCTTTCTCCAACTAGATGGTTCAGGCACAAAATGTGGAACCAAGAAATTACCCTGAACTAAGGAACTATCCTTTTTATTTTAGTTACATTTCTTGCAAATATTCTATTATCATCAAAAGACAGGCCAGAAAACAACATTTTCACCTCTCTTCAAACTCAACCAAGGGTTGTAACAAATTTTCAAGTGGTATTTTAATTGAACTTTTCACAAAATGAAAGAGGAAGGTGTCTATTAGCTCCGTTCATTTCGTTTAGTAGTAAAGGATTAAATAGGAAAGAGAAAAGTATGAAAAGCAATAAAAGACAGCAAAGAAGCACAATCAGATTTTAATATGAAGAATTTGGATGACATGTAGTTTTATACTGCCAGACTTTAAGAGAATTACCATATAATGACTGATACTTTGGGGAAATCATGAGGATATAAAATTAATTTCTTAGCCTAGAACTTTAATTTGACACATGAAGAATTAAGACATAACTAAAATAAAATCTTTTATTAGCCATAATTCTCAGCAAAATTGCTTTGTACTACCTACCCACCAACACTCATCTCTACTCTTAAGATTTTGATTCACAATATGATGTCATCACCCACTTTTATTTTAAACTGGAAAAATTAATACAATTAAACCCAATTTCATTCGTCATTCTACCTAAAGAATCAAGTCCAGAATTTAAAATAAGATTAGGGGAACACTGCCCTCCTAGACTCAGTTAAAAATACTTTCACAAGGAAGTATTTCATACAGAATAAAAAAACAAAGATTTAAGGATATAACCACCAAATTGTCAAAATACAATTTCAGTCTTAGGAGGATAACTTTCTCTGTACAGGATATATAACTTTATGCCTCCATGTTTTATATCCAGCTGGCCCTCAGCCCCAGAACTCCCCATCCTGAGCCGTATTTTTTTTAATCACACATCATTTCTTCTTTAAAGCCCCATCCAAATGCCACCTGCTTCCTAGAAACTTCCTATGTCAACAGATCACAGGTCTCTTTTTCTAGTTCCTACTCTTATCTTTCCCCTCATTGGTCATAGAATAAACCTAGAGTTTCAAGAGAAGTAATTTCAGTACAGTCCTATTCATTAAGAGTCTATGTCAGGGTACCTTAAAATATAAACCAGAAAAGGAAATGCTGCCTTAGCATAATAAAGCCAAGTCTTTCCTGAGACATATTAGGAAGAAATACCATTAATATTTTAAAGACTATTTAAAATATTAATAATTTTGGAGTTCCCATTGTGGCTCAGCAGTAACGAACCTGACTGGTTGGTTACCATGAGGTAATGACTAGGAGGGTGCGGTTTTGATCCCTGGCCCCACTCAGTGGGTTAGGTACCCAGCATTGCTCTGAGCCATGGTATAGGTCACATGTACAGCCTGGATCCTGCATTGCTGTGGCTGAGGCACAGGCCAGCAGCTACAGCTCCAATTTGACCCCTGGCCTGGGAACTTCCATATGCAGCAGGTATGGCCATAAAGAGCAACATATAAATAAATAAATAACATTAAAATATTATTTTCTTATTTAGTATGGAAGAAAAAAAAATTCTTTGATAAAGAGGCATCCATTTCAGGCTCAGGAAGAAAGCTAGTTGCCAAATAGGGTAAAAATCCCTTATACTGAACCCTCCTGCACTGTTGGTGGGAATGTAAACTGGTACAGCCACTATGGAGAACAGTTTGGAGATACCTTAGAAATCTATACACAGAACTTCCATATGACCCCGAAATCCCACTCTTGGGCACCTATCCGGACAAAACTCTACTTAAAAGAGACACGTGCACCCGCATGTTCATTGCAGCATTACTCACAATAGCCAGGACATGGAAACAACCCAAATGTCCATCGACAGATGAATGGATTCGGAAGATGTGGTATATATACACAATGGAATACTACTCAGCCATAAAAAAGAATGACATAATGCCATTTGCAGCAACATGGATGGAACTAGAGACTCTCATACTGAGTGAAATGAGCCAGAAAGACAGACATAAATACCATATGATATCACTTATAACTGGAATCTAATATCCAGCACAAATGAACATCTCCTCAGAAAAGAAAATCATGGACTTGGAGAAGAGACTTGTGGCTGCCTGATGGGAGGGGGAGGGGGTGGGAGGGATCGGGAGCTTGGGCTTATCAGACACAACTTAGAATAGATTTACAAAGAGATCCTGCTGAATAGTATTGAGAACTTTGTCTAGACACTCATGTTGCAACAGAAGAAAGGGTGGAGGAAAAAATATAATTGTAATGTATACATGTAAGGATAACCTGACCCCCTTGATGTACAGTGGGAAAATAAAAAAAAAAAAAATTCCTTATACTTGCTCTCCCTATCCCCATGCTGTACCCATTCAAGGGCTTGTCCTCAGCCCTCCACTCTGCAAGGTCAACAGAGCTGAACAGAAGAGAAAGTTGTGGCATTCGTTGGACAATGAGGGCAGTGAAATCTGCAAAATGCAAGGAGAAAATAAATGAATTGAGATTGAAACACTTGAGATGATGGAAGGGAAGAGCATGGAACATCCCAAGATATTTCTAGGAGAACAGAAAGGCACTGAGGACACCTACAGGGAACAAGTTAAAGAGAAAGTAAAAAAGAGGAGGAAGAGTCAGGGAACAGTGAATAGCTTCTATGTAGGACAGCCCTCAAGCTTTAGGTAGGTAGCTTCATTCTAAAGGATGCAAGGGAATATCCATGAGGAAGCCAGAGCTGAATTTCTCCCCAGGGCAGTGTGGTCCATTCAGTAGAGAGCAACTTAAACTTTCATCCAGGTTGATGGATGTAATTTTCATCTAGGTTTATTAAGGAGGGAAGGGGAGGCGTTACCCAAGACAGATAAGATTAATTACCCTTGCTGTGGTCATTTAATCAGCCTCCTCTCTGAGAGCCATTGAACAGCAAGGTATATCAACCACAAAATAGGACTCTAAAAGATAACCAGCAAAACTGACACCCCTACCCCTGTAACTCCCACACCCCAAAAGGAGAGGACTCCTGGTGGTCTACACTTCTGTCTGACATTTGTGACTTTGCATTGTACCTATTAGTTTCCTTGTCTGTATCCCCAGACTTACAGAAGTTGTTTCCTCTTGGAATCATACCCAACCATTTGCCAGTAGTAGTTATTGATGGTGGACACTGTTCGTCGTCTAACCAACATCCACTCCTATCCTAGCAGAACTCTGACTTTTTATTCAGGTAACTCCACAGGGCATCTTGACTAATTTCTAAACTAAACAATGCACTGGATTCCCCTGATGACTACTACTGGTCTGGGGTGGGGATGTAACCAAAGTGGATATAATTAGACTGAAGGCAAAGACTTACATTGGATGCTTGAGGGGAGAAAAATGTCCCTTTCTCTTTATTTTGCTAGACATGAACCAGAAGTACGTAGCTCACTGACACTGGCAGCCATCTTGCAATCAAAAGGGATATCAGGCTTAGAATGTAGAAAACACTGAGGAAGGCAGAAAATACATGATAAAGACACCCTGGGCATAATTGTCATCACTGAGCTCATGAGCTCATGACCTCATCAGGCCTGTGGTCTGACAGGCCTCTGCATTCCCAGTTTGTAAAATGGCATTCTGCTATGTTTTGGGTTTGAGTCACAGTTTCCAACACTTAACTGTAAAGTTACAAATGATTTTTTATTTTATTTTATTTTATTTTATTTTATTTTATTTTATTTTATTTTATTGGCTTTTAGGACTGCAATTGCAGCATATAGAAGTTTCCAGGCTAGGGGTTGAATCAGAGCTGCAGCTGCTGGCCTACACCATAGTCACAGCAACAGAGGATTCAAGGTGTATCTGTGATCTACACCACAGCTTACAGCAATGCCGGAATCCCTGAGTGAAGCCAGGGATCAAACCCACATCCTCACAGATACTAGTCAGGTCTGTTATCCCTGAGGCAACAACAGGAACTCCCAAATGATTTTTTTTTTAATTAAAGAGCAGTGAATGGGAGTTCCTGTCGTGGTGCAGTGGTTAACGAATCTGACTAGGAACCATGAGGTTGTGGGTTCAATCCCTGGCCTTGCTCAGCGGGTTAAGGATCTGGCATTGCCATGAGCTGTGGTGTAGGTTGCAGATGTGGCTCAGATCCCACATTGCTATGGCTCTGGCATAGGCTGGCAGCTACAGCTCCAATTAGACCCCTAGCCTGGGAACCTCCACATGTCATGAGAGCAGCCCAAGAAATGGCAAAAAGACAATAAATAAATAAGTAAATAGCAGTGAATGGCTGTTACTTATACATAATCATAGTTTTAAAGAGATAAGAACAAAAAGGTAAACGTCACAACAAAGTCTGTGGGAACCTGGGAGTTGGGCAAATCATTTGGATTGAATGGAGGAAATATTAACCACTAACCCCTTAGGTATAGAGAAGATAGTAGGCAAACACAGGAACTGGGTTTCAAGAGACAAGATTTAGGATTCTGCAATGAGTAGATGGAAAAACAGGAATGGATTGGGATACTGGACAGAGAACCAAGACAAGGATTTAAGCACAGAGACTGAAAGCAAATTTGGTAGAGACCCTAAACTACAAGTCAGTGTCTCGATCAGAAGTTTTGCAAGACATACTTTCTTGATATAAAATATGATACCAAGACAGTTTTCATTCATTCAAGTGACATTTGAGAACCTGCTCTGTGCCAGCTACTGTGCTAGATGCCACAAACATAATAGTGAGCAAGAACAAAGTCCCTACCCTCGTAGATCTTACAATCTAGTGAGAAGGTAGGCATTATGCAAAGTTTAAAAAGGTAAAATTGCACCAGTAATGTTATGTTAAGGAGTTACCCACTGCTGGAAGAACACTTAAGCAGGGGATTGATCTGAATAGATGGGACGGTGATTAAGAAAGATCTCTCTGAAATAGACACTCTTCAACAGGATTAAGATCCATCAGCAGGACTAAAAAAGCCAAAAAATAAAAAATCCATCAGCAGGAATTAACCAGGGAAAGACATGTGCAAATGCCCTGGGACAGGAGGAAACAAGGATGCTTGAGAGAGACTACAAAGAGCCCACTGTTATTAAAGGGAAAGAGTGAAAGGGAACATGGTAGGTGATGACACTAAATAGGCAGATTGTTAGGCAGGCAACATTGGGCCATGTAGGTCATAGTCTATCCTACATGCAATAAAATCCATTGGAGCTTTCTTATCAAAGGGGGTTATGAATTAATATTTGTATCTTGAAGTGAATACTCCAGACTACAGAAGGATACATGTATTGAGTATGACCTGATAGGAAGCAATTACAGTTACCTAGGCAGCATATGATGTCTAGAGCAATAGCAGTGACAATGGTGAGAGATGGGTGGGTATGAAATATACTTAGGTGGTGAAAAGGGTATTACATAGGTGTTATAGAGCAAGAATAAAGATCAATGCATAGGTAAGTTATAAGGATAATGGTTCCCCAGACTGAAATATTTACTCATGATGAAACTCAACAGTTAGCAAGTCATATATCCACTCACTTCCGTTCCCTGTTTTATTCAACTCTCTTTCCTTCTGCTATTCTTCTTATCTCCTGGTCTCATTTTGAAACCCCAATAAAATTGATATCTTTTACATAAAGCTTTTCAATTGGGTTTTTTTCCCCCACAAAAATCAGGAATACTCAATGGAGACCAAGAAAAGAAAAAAAAATCTTTAAAAGAAATATATCACCTGTGGCAGCAGTGCCAGTGAATCCTAACTATTATTTCATACAGCCAAATGGCATAAAGAAAAATTATCTAATTTACCCAAACTTCTTACTGAAAATTCATTTAAAGGATAAAAAATGCAGTGATATAAATTATAGCAATTACCCTTTAAGCAATCTCCTTTCCTTGGAATAATTAGGATGGTCTTCATTTACACCCACAAAGCAAGAGGCCTGGCCCCTGTCTATGCACAGTCGCTTTTACAGAAATTAACAGATAATTAGAAACTATCTTAAAAGATGCACTAGATTTCTATTTTTCCTAAACTAGCCAAAATGGCATGCATTTATAAACAAGTGAGTGTTCTGACTCAAAGGACAATTTTAAAGCACAGAATCTGCAAATAAATGGGCTCCCTCTATGAGCAGATAAGACCTCTGGCTACAGATAATGGTAAGTATACTCTGATAAAAATAAGGTCAAATTTCAGAGATCTAGATTGGTTTTTTTTATCAGTTTTGCCAACCCAAAACAATTCATATTCATTTAGGGATATGAAAGCCTGGTAAAACTACATCTGTGGCTTAGTTCAGCAAAAGACTAATAAAAAGTCAACTTTCTCCCTTCCTTAATTGCTCTCCACCAAATCACAACAATCAGACCTGTGATGGTTGTTCCTGGCCATTCACATACCAAATTAGTTGAAAAGAAATAATAAAATACTATTGTGCTGTTGTCAATAGCCCTTTATATGAATTATGTCTTATATCCATAAAAATAATGAAAGGTAGAAAATGTTATCTCCATTTCATAAATGAGAGACAAACTTGAAAAGGTAGTACTTGTCCAAGGCTAGATTGCCAGGAAATGATATAGCTGGGAATTGAATCTGAATCTTCTGACCCCAAAATCCATACTCTTTACCACATGATGCCACACTGTCAACTTGACTAGAGTGCATTTCCAGTGCAGATTTGATCTTTTTTTATATATTTTTCCCATTTTTTTTATTCTCAAATGAATTTATCACATCTGTGGTGGTATAATGATCATAACAGTCTTATTTCACAGAATTTCCATCCCACAGCCCAGGCACATCCCCCTATCCCCCAAACCATCTCCTCTGGAAACCATAAGTTTTTCAATGTCTGTGAGTCAGCATCTGTTCTGCAAAGAAGTTCAGTCTGTCCTTTTGTCAGGTTCCACATGTCAGTGAAAGCATTTGATCTTGGTGTCTCATTGTATGGCTGACTTCACTTAGCATGATAGTTTCTAGGTCCATTCATGTTGCAAAAAATGCTGGTATTTCGTTCCTTTTAATGGCTGAGTAATATTCCATTGTGTATATGTACCACATCTTCTGGATCCACTCCTCTGTCCATGGACATTTAGGTTGTTTCCATGTTTTGGCTATTGTAAATAGTACTGCAATGAACATTGGAGTACATCTATCTTTTTGAGTCATGGTTTTCTCTGGATAGATGCCCAGGAGTGGGATTGCTAGATCAAATGGTAGTTCTATGTTTAGTTTTCTGAGGAATCTCCATCCATACTGCTTTCCACAGTGCTTGCACCAATTTAAAATCCCACCAACAGTGTACTAGGGCTCCTTTTTCTCCACACCCTCTCTAGCACTTATTGTTTGTAGACTTTTGGATGATGGCCATTCTGGCTGGTGTAAGGTGGTACCTCATGGTGGTTTTGGTTTGCATCTCTCTAATAATGAGTGATGTTGAACATCTTTTCATGTGTTTCTCGGCCATCTGTATGTCTTCTTTGGAGAATTGTCTGCTTAGATCTTCTGCCCATTTTTGGATGGGGTTGTTTGTTTTTTTGGTATGGAGCTGCAGAAGGTGTTTATAAATTTTGGAGATTAATCCCTTGTCAGTCGATTCACTTGCAAAGATTTTCTCCCATTCTGTGGGTTGTCTTTTCATGTTGTTTAGGGTTTCCTTTGCTGTGCAGAAACTTTGAAGTTTAATTAGGTCCCATTTGTTTATTTTTCTTTTCATTGTCATTCCTCTAAGAGGTGGATCTGAGAAGATGTTGCTGTCGTTTATGTCAGAGAGTGTTTGGCCTATGTTTTCCTCTAGGAGTTTGATAGTGTCTGGTCTTATACCTAGGTCTTTAATCCATTTGGAGTTTCTTTTTGTGTATGGTGTCAGGGAGTGTTCTAATTCCATTCTTTTCCATGTGGCTGTCCAGTTTTCCCAGCACCACTTATTGAACAAGCTGTCCTTTCTCCATTGTATAGTCTTGCCTCCTTTGCCATAGATTAGTTGGCTGTAGGTGCGTGGGTTTAATTCTGGGCTTTCTGTCCTGTTCCACTGATCTATATTTCTGTCTTTGTGCCAGTACCATGTCGTTTTGATGACTGTTGCTTTGTAGTATAGTCTTAAGTCAGGGAGCCTGATTCCTCCAGCTCCATTTTTCTTTTTCAGGATGTCTTTGGCTATTCTGGGTCTTTTGTGCTTCCAAACAAACTTTAAAATATTTTGTTCAAGTTCTGTGAAAAATGTCCTTGGTAATTTGATAGGGATTGCATTGAATCTGTAGATTGCCTTAGGCAGTATAGTCATTTTGATAATATTAACTCTTCCAATCCACGAGCATGGTATATCTTTCCATCTATTTGTGTCATCTTTGATTTCTTTCATCAGATGGCTTGTAGTTTTCAGAGTATAGGTCTTTTGTTTCTTTAGGTAGGTTTACTCCTAGGTATTTTATTCTTTTGAATGCAATGGTAAATGGGATTGCTTCCCTAATTTCCTTTTCTGCTTTTTCATTGTTATTATATAGAAATGCTGTTGATTTCTGTGTATTAAACTGTGATTAAAAAACTTCCAACAAACAAAAGTCCAGGACCAGATGGCTTCACAGGCAAATTCTATCAAACATTTAGAGAAGAGCTAACACCTCTTCTTCTGAAACTATTTCAAAAAATTGCAGAGAAAGGGATACTCCCAAACTCATTCTATGAGGCCACCATCACCCTGGTACCAAAACCAGACAAAGACTCCACAAAAAAAGAAAACTATAGGCCAATATCACTGATGAACATCGATGCAAAAATCCTCAACAAAATACTAGCAAACCGCATCCAACAATACATTAAAAGGATTGTACATCATGATCAAGTGGGATTTATCCCAGGGATGCAGCTTTGATCTTTAAGAGTTGGAAGGGCTCTTAGAGTTTCAGTAGTATAAGTTCCTTCCAACAAGGGAGAGAGGCAGCTAAATCTTGAAGCAGTTAACAAAGTATGGTGGAAAGTTTTTCCCTCGGAGGCACTAGTGAAAAATTCTATTTCTGGAATCAGACTGAGTTTGAGTCTCATCTCTGTCAATGTGTGAGCTCAAGGAAATTTCTCTCTAAGCCTCAGTCTCCCCATTTACCTATAAAGTAGATTAAAGTATCCATCTTAGGGCTATTCTTAGAATTCAAGGAAATAAAATATTTAACACAGTGCTGGCACATACCAAATGTTCAACAAATGTTAGCTATAATTATAAGTAAAACTATCTTCACTCTAACTGGTACCTATTCATTCAGCTTGGTGAATGAATGGCTTTCTGGAAAAGAATAGGGTAACTTTTTTTTTGCTTTTTAGGGCCGAACCTGTGGCATATGGAGGTAGGGGCCAAATCAGAGCTATAGCTGCCAGCCTACGCCACAGCCAGAACAATGTGGGATCTGAGCCACATCTGCAACCTATACCACAGCTCACGACAACACCGGATTCTTAACCCACTGAGCAAGACCAGGGATGGAACCTGAGTCCTCATGGTTACTAGTTGGGTTCATTACCACTGAGTCATGATAAGAGCTCCAACATAAGGTAAAACTTTTATATGACAATAAAGCTCTTCAGTATCATCCCATTATTTATTACCATTCTTATACAGCATGACTTTCTACTCCCACACACTGTCATTTGGTATAGAATGATACAGAAGGATCCCTACATCATTGGTTTCTATTAGCTTATGGTCAGCTCAAATTTTTTAATATAAATAGATGTTAGGCCAACTTGGTTCATAGTATAATTTACAACTGATTCAGGAATTTAAATGCAAATTTTTTAAATAGGCTTGTTAAAAATCATCTTGCATACAGAATAGATTCACAAGGACCATGAGATGATCCATGTGACTGACTGCATCAAAGTTTTTGTGAAGTTAAAGGTTCTCAAAGCAGGCACTAAATTTATATCACTGTCCCCTCCAGAGTGTTGTTTTGTCTAATGCCACAATAGCAGCAAATCACCACAGACGGCAGCTTGAAGAAATGTAAGAATGTGGATCTCTTCAGCTATTATTGGATTCTGTATAATCCACCCCCATGGAGTCTATATATGATCATTTCAATTCACGTGGAAAAGAAGTTCCAAATCAGTCATGTTTGCTGACATCCGAAAATAAGCCATTTATGGAAAGAGTTCCTCTAAGCACAGATATTTGTGGAAAGGTTCCTCCTTAGGTGGTAATTTGTGACTCACATTATTTACTGTGCTTGTCTTTTGGTTAACCAAGAAATATGTATTAAGTGTCACTTTGTCTTCTTACAACTGATTAAAATTATTAGCTAAAGGTAGATACCAAAAGTCTGAACTGCATCAGGAATTCCCAAATTGGCTGCACATTAGAATCACCTGGGGAACTTTTTAAAAATATAAATGTCCAGGTCTCACCCTAGATCGGTCAGGTCAGAACCTCCACAGTGTTTTTTTTTTTTTTTTTCCCAAAGCTCCCCATGGTGTTCTAATGTGAATTGAGATTAGATGATCTCTAAGAACCCTTTCAAACCATCCTTCCTTTTAAAACTATGTTGTGGATTTTCCTCCCCTGAGATGTTGTTCACAACCTTCCTGACTCATGCTAAAAGTAAAAACTGAGAAAAGGTATTCCATTCTCAATACCTCTCTGCATACACATTTATTATGTTTTGATTAAACATCTGCTATTTTCAGCAGTGTTTCCTCTAAACAAAATGCATTTAGCTAGAGCAAATTTAAGGATTAGGTGAAAGAAGCTTCTATTTTTGTTTCTTTCTGAAATCAAAAAATACAACTCAGACCTCATTCCTTTTTTCCTGCATTGCTGCTTCTCATCCTCCTTTCTGAATTCTGAATCCCTCCCACTTCTGTCCTGTGGGATCTACAGGTCCTCATTACTCTCCCAACACCTGCAATATTAAAAAAAAAAAAAAATGAGCTAGAAATAAAATAAAAACTGCTTCCTCCCTCAACTCCTACCCCATAGACAAAAATATTGAAGCCCAAATTATGAAATATTAAAATAGGGAATCCTAAATTCAAGCACTATGTTCCAATAATTTTCACCTTCCCTCTCAGAAATCACAGATTTTCCTAACACAGTCATCTACTAAACTTTTCAGAAATCAAAAATACACTAAGGGAAAGACATGCCTGTTGAAGTGGACCAGGACGAAGAGCACTGACGCTAGCAACATACTTTGAAATGCATCACAAACCGGTTTGATTGATGGGTAGCTGGTGTAGCAGTCACAGCAATGTAGAACCTGGAAGGTGAGTTTGTGTGTGCTCACTCACAATTTTTTCAATGTCTCGATATGTTTGACTTTTTAAATTGAAGTATAGTGGATTTACAATATTATATTATTTTCTAGTGTACAATATAGTGATTTAATATGTTTTATAGATTATATCCATTTAAAGTTATTACAAAGTAATGGCCACTTTTTAGATAAAATGTTGGGGATGGGGGGAAGAGTCCTCGAGAAAAATCTAGATCTATTTCACAGACATAATGATAAGTGAAAGAAGCCCAACAGCAAAAGAGTACATATTTTACAACTCCAATTACATAAAGGTCAGGAACAGTGAAATAATCTATGGGAACATAAGTCCAAAGAGTGGAAACCTTGGGGTGAGAAAATATTGATTGGGAAAGGTCATTAGAAAACCTTTTGCAGTGCTAGAAATCTTTTGTGTCTTGATTTATTTCTTGTTCTGCTTCTAGATACCTGGAGAGAGAGAGAGAAATAGGGAGAGAGAGAGAAAGAGATGATTGATAGATAGATAGACAGATAAATATAGATAAAATTTATTAAGCTGTGCAGTTTATTGCATTATACCTTGATTTTTTTAAAAAAAGTTTTAAAGAATTTACCAATGAAAAGTAGTCTTACTAGTTTGCTGTATTACTTTTAATAACTCAGTGTTATTCATGCAATATTAACTTGCACTCTGGAGCAAAGAACCACTTAACCATACATAGAACTGTAACTCTTGCAGATTCTGCCCCAAATCCTCCTTTTCCACGTCAAAGACCTAGGCTGGGGAGACCACAGGTCTGCTGATCTGCCTCTCTTGAGACCTAAAATAAAGATCCCTCTAAAGCTAAATGCAACCCAATTTAGAAAGCCTAAATGCAGGAGGAAAGGAAGAAGACAAAAGGAGAAACAACCTACCACAATCACAATTTTGGTCCGTAGCCACTCACTCTTTTGTGTTATTTGTTGTTCAGCCTTTGTGCAGAGAGAACAAAAAGCTCTGTTGGTCTTTTTCTCCACTTTTCAGCTTAATGCTTCCCAGCCCCTCCCCAGGGAAGTTGGATAGTCCAGGATGAAAAAACAACAAAGAATCAAAGCTGCAGAGGTGGGTGACACAAGAGGAGCGCCCTTTCCCATCAGCATTTTTCATCTAAAGATTACAGCAATTCTACGTAAAATCCTGAACAACAGACAAATCAGATCATTTTTTACTGACCTATTTATCATTCTGAGATTTTGTGATGATAAAAGGAAACATAACAAAGGAGGCAGAGAAAGAACATGTGATGTTTGTAACAACCAACTTAGAAAAGGATCTCTTGAAAATCTAAGACCAGTTAGTATGACACAAACCATGGGAAACATGTAAACAATGTGGAAATCCCCAGTAATCACTATAAAGGAGGTTAGTCACATATTTCTCTGATATCTTCAGAACTCTACGTAGCCTCAAACTACTTTCACCTAAATCTTAAGCAGTTTAAGAACCAGGATGTTTTTTTCATTTAAAGCAAAACTCCAAATCAATATGCAAGCAAAAAAAATTTTATACTACCTTTCCTTTGGGGAAGAGAGAAGTTAATGAAAGTTCTTAATTCTTTGCCTGAATGCTAAAAATATTCTGAAAATATTCTGACTTGAGGGGGGGAAATCCTCTGGAGGAATATTTGGTGTCTGCACCAAAGGAACAAGATGAATATTGTCAATCTCTACCCAATTCTACATTATTCAGCTTCTTACTTTTCAACATGCAAAGCATGATCTCCAATTGTCTGCTGTGAAAAGTTCCCCCAAAACTCCAAGATGATCTGTATGGTTGTCAGCCACTTAGTTGGAAAGAAAAGGCCGCTTAAGACAACAAACCAAAATGAAAGTAACAGTCAAACCTTCAGCCGCTTATTGCAATGGCCATAGCAAGAGGCCAAACCAAAGGTGACAACTCCTCCCATTCCGTTTCCCCCCAGGGAACATCATCTGTCACCAGTGGAAGTCAGGTGAATCAGCACAGAAGAGATCATTTCACTGCCAAAGGAGCCCAAACAAAAGGATCCTACAGCTTTATGGATCCAGGGGAGAAGGGGAAGGGAGTGGGAAATGCCAGTTGTGGAAAAGTACTGAGTCAGAGTGGAGGAAAATGTCTCTCAGGTCTTCCCTTGCCTTCACCATAAAGAAACCTCAGCCAAAAGACCAAGACAGAGGCTTCCAAATGGAGGCAACTGGGTTAGGAATGCAGATGTGTGCATGAGCACTGCTGGCCAAGCAGAGGCTCTGATATACTCCTTTTACAGACTGCAATGCCCTGGCTATGCAGCAAGCCTGTTGTAGGGAGGGCAGCTTTCCCCACCCCCACCCTGTGAGACTTGCCATGTAACTGCAGTTACAAAAACTGTCAATGGTCAGGCTGAAAGACCACACATAGGTTTTAGCAAGGAGCTAGACTCCTCATTGGTGACTTTTGAAAACATTCTATTTTCTTCATCTCTCACATTTACCTTTTCTTGTGAAAGAAATTTACTGTCACCAAATTTGGAAAAGAAAAAAATTTATATGTATAGCTAGATAGATATGATATATATTGTAAATGTTTCCACAAGTACATAAAACTTGCATCAGAAATATATGATTTCACCACAAACCAAACCTAAAGAAAGTAGAAGGGAAGTAATAATAAGAGCATAAATGAGTGAAATTAATTTGAAAAAAATTCAAAACAAATGAGTAAGATGGACAATCATCAAAGTCAAAATTTAGCTCTTTGAAAATAATATTGGACAATCTCTAAGACTGATCAAGGAAGAAAATAAAAAAAAATACTGATAGTGAGAATAATAAAGGAGCAGCATCACAGATCCTACAGACATGAAAAAATAATACAGACAGGAAAACTAAAACAAGGTGAGAGTATTAAAACCTTCAAGCCAATAAATTTGACAATTTGAATGAAAGAAAAACTTCTCCTGGAGTTCCCTGATGGCTCAGCAGTTTAAGGATCTAGCATCATCACTAACGTGACTCTGGTTACTGGCCCAAGAACTTCTGCATGCTGCAGGTGCATCTAAAAAAAAAAAAAAAAAAAAAAAAAAAATTCCTCCAAAAATACAATTTATCAAAGCTATCAGAAGAAGAATGGGAAAATCTGAATAGTGTGACATTCATTAGCAAAACTGAATTCATGATTTAAATTTACACATGCATACTACACATACACACACACACACACACACACACTAGTGAATTCTTCCAAACATTAAAGGAACAAATCACAAATTTAGCAAAAGTTCTTTCAAAGAACAGAAATATAGGAAACACTTTCTAATTATTTTTGTAATGACAATAAAATGTTGATCCAAAATATGAAAAAAAGAAAAGCTGCAGATCCAAATATGAAGGTAAAAAATGAACATTTAGAAAACATATAGATCATCATCACGATGGAGGAAAAGACTTCTTAAAGATACAGAATAAAGCATAAGACAAAAAACTGATATATTAGAGTACATTAAAATTGAGAATTTCTATTCATGAAAAAAGCACCATAAAGAGTGAAAATCAACCTACAAACCTAGATATTCATAATACATATAACTGCCTCTATACTCATATTAAGAATACATAAAGAGGGAGAGGGAGTGGGATGGATTGGGAATTTGGGGTAAATAGATGCAAACTATTGCCTCTGGAATGGAAAAGCAATGAGATCCTGCTGTACAGCACTGGGAACTATGTCTAGTCACTTATGATGGAGTATGATAATGTGAGAAAAAAGAATGTATACATGTATGTGTAACTGGGTTACCTTACTATACAGTAGAAAATTGACAGAACACTGTAAACCAGCTATAATAGAAAAAATAAAAATCATTATAAACAAACAACAACAAAAAAGTGAATACATAAAGAGGAGTTCCAATTCGACCCCCAGCCTGGGAACCTCCATATCTATAAGTTAATAAAGAAACAAACAAACAAGCCAATAGGAAAAATAGTCACTTCACAAAAAAGGGCATCTACATGGCTTGTAAGCATATGACAAGGTTCCCAACATCATTAGTTATGGAGAAAATGCAAATTAAGAGTTCCCCTGATGGCTCAGTGGTTATCAAACCTGACTAGGATCCATGAGGACAGGGGCTTGATCCCTGGCCTCTCGCTCAGTGGGTTAAGGATCTGGTGTTGCCATGAGCTGTGATGTAGGTCGAAGATATGGCTTGGATCCCACCTTGCTGTGGCTATGGCTGTGGCTTAGGCTGGCAGCTACAGCTCCGATTTGACCCCTAGCCTGGGAAAGTCCATATGCCACAGGTACAGCCCTAAAAAGACAAAAAAAAAAAAAAAAGAAAGAAAGAAAAGAAAAAGAAGAAGAACAAAAGAAAATGCAAATTAAAATCATGAGAAAACACTCACCAGAAACCAAAAATAAATAAAGGGGTAACACTCACAAGAAATTAAAAGGAGAAAATGCTTTGAGATTGTTGAAGATACAGAGTAACCAGAACTCTGTGGGTGGGAATACAACTTGGTAAATCAATGGAAAACTCTTTGGCAGTATCCAGCAAAGCGAAACATGGGCATTACCCATAACCCACAAATTCTACTCCTGGATGTATATTAAACTGAAATGTATATAATGTTCTACAAAAGATACAAAAGATACATGACAGAATATGTATAGAGACATCTTTCATAATAGGTAAATATCCATCAGCAATAAAATGGATAAATAATGGCATATCCTTACATTGTAAGAAAAAACAATGCAACAGGAATCTACAAATACACCCAACAAGATGGATGAATCACACAAACAAAATGTTCAGTGAAAGAAGCCAGACACCAAAGCATATATATAGGGACTATCTATATAAAGTATAAAAACATGTGAAACTATACCATCTTGTTAAAAATCAAGATGGTAGTTACTCTTGGAAAAGTGCTGCAGAAGGGCGGGAAGAGGATTCAGGGGTCATAATGTTCTATCTGGATACTGGTTATACAGAGGTGTTCCTCATAAAAGAAAAGAACACTTGAGTATGTACACTTAAGATATATGCACTTTTCTGTGTATTATACCCAAGAAAAGAGGGAAAAAAATCACCTATATATTTCAAAGATATGATGGGGTCTATAAGTATTAAAAATGCATCACATGAACTTGCAAAAATGGTTGCCTTAAGATAAAAAAAAACAAAAACAAACTGGGAAAACCAAGACAACTTAGGTTAGTTTTTTTTTTTTTTTTTTTTTTGCTTTCTAGGGCCATACTCATGGCATACGAAGTTTCCCAGGCTAGGGGTTGAATCGGAGCTACAGCTGCCAACCTACACCACAGTCACAGAAGTGCCAGATCCAAGCCATGTCTGCGACCTATACCATAGCTCACAGCAATGCTGGATCCTTAGCCCCCTGAGCAAGGCCAGGGATTGAACACACATCCTCATGGATCTTAGTTGGGTTCATTAACCACTGAGCCATGATGGAAACTCCGGGATTAATATTTTTTAAACCACAAATTTTTCTGTATTATTTAAAATTTTACCACTTGTACATATTACCTACTTCACAAAAACTGGAAACACATCATAAACAACATTAAATTAAGTGTTGCTAAAGTAAATGCCACCAAGGCCAATAAGCACATGAGAAGATACTCTACATCGTTAGTCTTCAGAGAAGTGCAAATTAAAACCACAAGACAGAGCTATACAACCACTAAAATAACCAAAACTACAAAGACTAAAAATAGTAAGTCTTGACAAGGATGCAGCACAATTGGAACCCCAGGCCTGCTTTGGAAGTGTAAAATATTTCAAACACTTTGGGAAAACAATTTGGCAGTTTTCTTATAAATCTAAACCTACATCTACAATGGACCCAAAATTTCACTCTCAGGCATTTACCCTAAAGAAATGTAAACGTATGTCCATACAAAGACTTATTCATAGCAGTTCTATTCATAATAACCAAAAACTATAAGAACTTGAATGCCCTTCAGTAAGTGAAGGGATACACAAACTATGCTATATCCATACAAGGGAATACCACTCAACAATAAAAAGGAATAGACTATTGGATACTTGCTACAACATGGATGAATCTCAAAAACATTAAGCTGAATGGAAAAAACCAACTTAAAGTAGTGAAAGTTTTTAAATGATAACACTCAAAGCAGAATTATATGAAAATTTTTAGATATTTGTATCACTGCCTATAAAACACAGTTGATGTGATTACTAAAAACAATGTAGTAATATATACTGTGTTAAAATATCATATTTTGGATCTAATAGTTACTTTAAAGAACTATCATAAAGAAAAAATAAAAGATGCAGACAAATATACATAGAAAACCATCGAAAATTTTTAAATTACATACAATTAACATGTCCAACAATAACAGAGTAATCAAATAATGATATACAAAGTAATCAAATGATGATTACTTCGGAAAAGTTTTTTAATGGGATGGGAAGAGATTAACTTTAAGTGCTATGTGAAAATATCGGGATTTAGCTCAGCAGGCACTGTGATTCTCAAGATATACTTCTCCTCAAGGGAACTCCTCACCCAAACCAACTGGTTAATCACACCCAGCCCAAATCAACACATTTTGGTTAAAGCTCAAGGCACAAGAGATCACTGAACTTCACTAGGCTTTCCCCTGAAGACAATTTTGGATCAAGTCAAGTATTGATAATCATTTCTTACAAATAATAGAGTGGTGAGTAGCATGGTCTCTTGCCTTGCTACCCTTTTTCCCATCTGTCACAGCGTCCTCTGGAATACCCAAAAGTGTATACTCAGTATTCTCCAGTAAAGGTGAATAAACAATGCAATCCACCACCCTCCAATTTAATTATTTTTAACACCAAATGCACTCATCTCAAACCCACAGTTCTCTACTCAGAAGACATGAGTCGTCACTGGAAAACTATCACTATTTAACAAGAGTAAGAAGCATTCAAATGCATGAAAAGCAAATTATACCTGTGTGTCACTTCTTCTCTACAGAAAATGCAGGAACAATTAAGGGGAAAATTATGCCAATTGTCACTGGTATAACATTCTGAGAGCTTAACATTTGGGAAACATAAAATATTTTTCATATATCTTCTGAAATTACCCACTACCCAACTGCTTATCGTGGCAAGGCATATTTGTGTTAGGTAGGTAATGCCATATTATTATTCCAGATTAAGAAATTAATTTAAGCACTGATGAACTGAAGGAGGAAATCTACTTGTTCTGATTATTCAAGTATCTTAACCACAAGGTGAAATTAGTGGAGAAAGGGATGCATTTACCCAACATTATGTTACCCAACATTACTTTTGGTGAAATGGAAAGTGAGATCCAAATTAAAGATCTAACTGATGTAGAATGAGAAGTTCCCAAACAACAACAACAAAAAAAACAGAATGTAGACTTAAAAATAAAACTGCTGCTCCAACAAATTTTTGGCACAAAGTTCTTATATTTCGTCCTCAATCTTGTAAAATGGTGCATAGAACATAACATTCTGAGGCACACATAGCACACAGCAATGAGAGAAGAACATGCTCCTGGTCTAATGTGTCCACACTTGTCACAGCAATTAGCACACTGCTCACTAGACAACCTGTTCATCATTGGATTCCAGGGCTCAGTATGGAGTAGGCATTCAATGCATTTGTTGAATGATGATTACATGAATGAAATGATATCAGTGAGTGACAGAAACACAGGTCTAACCTGAAAAGCCTTTGGTGTGAGGCTGTATGTAATCTTATCCCAATGAAGATCTGTTTCCAGATGTAAGTTCTGTTTGGCCAGAACTAACTGGCCAAATTCTTCTGTTTACCATCCTCCAATTTGGTGGGAAGGACTGATTATACACACGGTAGGCCAGTTAATTGTGCCAAGTTCTATAGTCAAAAACCGCAACCTCAACTGACAAGGTCAACACGGGTATATATTTAGAATCATTAAAATTCCCTAAGTTATTAAAATAGGAAACACATTTGTGTGAAAATTCACAACTGAGTGAGTATTTTGAAAGTGTTTCTCCTTTGGTGCATGAGTCAGGTCCATGACAAGATTATGTTAAAAACAAAACAACATATCCAAAATGGAGTCACTTAGGCTAAGCCGCATGTCAGCAAAGCAAGACTTAATTATTATTTCTGCTCTCCCAGAAATGGAATCTTAAACCAGTTAATCATGAATTACGCAATCAGCACTACTTAGGTACCCTACCTGATGGGCCCCTGCCATTCCCTAAAGGAAAGTTACTTTGCAATAACCAAACTGCTTTTTTCTGGGAACTTTTAAATATTCAATTTCCTAAAAATGTGAGAGTGCAACACAGTGCAACGAGAATTAATATGTAATTCTTATGCCAAAAGTTAACTCAGTTAAATAAAACAGAGAAAAACAAATACTGTATGATCTCATTTATATGTGGAATCTTAAAAAAAAAATTCATAGGAAAAGAGATCAGATTCATGATTGCCAAAAGCAGGGTTGAAGTGTAGGGGAATTGAATAAAGGTGGCAAAAGGTACAAACTTCCTGCCATAAGATACACAAGTACTGGAGATACACGAAAAATATAGTTAACAATGTTCCCTGTATTATTTGAAAGAGAGTAGATCCTAAAAGTTCTCATCATGGGAAAAAAAATTTATAACCATAAGATGAGATGGATGTTGACTAAACTTACTGCAATAATCATTTCACAATATCTACATATGCCAAGTTATTATGCTATACACTTTAAACTTACACAGTGTTAAGTTATATTCATTTATGAATACATGTCATACAACTAGGAGGTAGGTACATACATTACTTCCAATTTGGCTCTGACTGATCCAGATCAATTTTTGCTCAAACTCTTAAAATTAAAAAAAAAAAAAAAGGTTAACTCATTTTCCAATGTCTCATTTCATAGGATGTTCAAGGAGCAGCCAGCAATTTTCTTTAGGAATAACAATTCTGTGACTAACTTGTCATTTTTTAAGAGCACATTACACAATAAAAGTGGAAATATTTAATACTTAAGACTATCAGATCCATTTTAAAAGAAAAATAACAACTACAACCAGATAAAATAGGGAAATAGATTTCAAGTCATTTCATCTCAAGGGCTCTCAATTACTGGGACAATTATTATTATCTATGGAACACTGTTCAAATATGCCCCCTACTAGCTTGACAATTGCTTTTCAGACCAAGTGCCAATTTGAAATATATAACAAGACAGCTCCTTCCCCAGATGGTAATTTTCCACATTTTACTCCTGTAAAGCTGCTTTTAGAAGTCCTGAGTTCAATAAGAAGATGAAATAGAACCAATAGAACCAACTCTTTCTAAACTTTATATTGAAGTATAAATGAACATATAGGTAAAAGCACAGATCATCAGTGCAAAGGTCAATGAATTTTCACAAACTACTTTGCACCCAGATCAAGAAATCATTATCAGCACCTCAGGAATGCCATCCTATGCACACTTCTAGTCACAACAAGGGTAGCCACTATCCCAACTTCTGACATCTTAATTGTGTTCTGTGTTCTGTATTTTATGCAAATCATCCACGTTGTAGTTTGTTGCTGTGAATTATTTGTTCTTGTTGCTGTTTAGCATTCCAGTTTATGGAGAGAATACACATTTATCAAGTCTACTGTTGATGGGCATTTGAGTAGTTTCCAGTTTGGGACTATAACAAGTAGTGCTGCTGTGAATATTCTGGTACATATCTTTTGGTGAACATATGGACACACTTCTGTCGAGTATATAGATAAGTGTGAAAATGCAGAGTCATAAGAATGCATATCTTCAACTTTAGTAGGTAACACCAGTTCTCAAAAAAGGTTGTACCCATATATATTCCCACAGCATCACATGAGAGTTCCCTATTATATCATTTACCTCATATATTTATGGTTTTAAGCATAGTTGATTTACAATGTAGTGCCAATTTCTGCTGTACAGAAAAGTGACCCAGCCATATACACACACACACACACACACACACACACACACACACACACACATATTCCCTTTCTTCTATTATCTTCCATCATGGTACCTCATATATTTAAATGATCAATGTACATGTGCATCTCCTTAAGTGATGGATACAAGGATGAAGGGTATGATGGAAAGACACTATCAACTCAGACACAAGCAAAGGATAAAAATTAAGTCTATTTATGTGAAGGAAAGTAATCATCTGCTCCTAGAAGGCCATTCAGTTTAGGGGCACAGTGCAGTCCTAGGTGAGGGGAGGCAAAGGCAGGCAGGTTTCCGTAGCCAAAAGTCTCCAACAAAGCCCCCAGTGGCCAATGATATAAGCCAAGGTTCTACCAAGAAATCCATCTACCTACCCCATTCTCAGGTGATCTTTATAGGTTCCTGAGTCACAACTGTTCTGGAATCTGGCTAAATATTTGTCTGCTCATCTTGAGCAGAAAACTGGAAACAATATGGATCCCTTAGTGTTTATTATTGCTGCTAGAATGTGAAAAACCAAGTCAACCCCTCAATAAACCATATTCCTAGCAAAAAGTCCACCTGAGATACTTTCTCCAATAACCCATGAACTCCTTGAGCAAAGCATATTATTTTATCTTTTATCCCAAATGTTAATGCACTTATAGAATATGATAGTTTCTCAACAAATTCTTTTTGAACTGAACTGGGTAAAACAATTACGATTACCTCCACTTTAGAGTTGAACATGGTTCCAGGCACATAGTAAGCCCCCCTCGTGGTAGCTTTAACTAAATCTTACCCCAAAGTGATGCTCTATTATACTATTCCACTCGAAAACGCCATCCTGGAAATCAATTTCTTTTGTGCGACTCCAGGGAATAAAATTAGGGACAGAGATTTCACTTCAACATAAAAACATTTCTAATATTTGGAGCTGTCTAAGTACCATTTGTTTTAGTGGTTACTATGAATAAAATTGCCACTAATGAAGTACCAACTAGGCTTCCTTCACAGAAGAGATTCATTGCACACAGCACAGTTGTGTACACATGGAAAAGCCAAAACACTTCTGGTTTATGTGTTAAGTGAGAGCAACTCACAAAAATGAATGTAAAAATGTGAGTGTGATAGAGGTACATGGTCTATGATATGCTAGAGGAGTAGGGAGGCTTAATGTAAACTACTGCTTTCCCTAAGAAAGTGATATTTGAAGTTGACATCTAGCATTCCTGTTATGAGGTGGCAGGTTCGATCCCTAGGTTAAGATGGAGTGTTGTCACAAGCTGCGGTGTAGGTCACAGATGCAGCTCCAATCCATTGTTACCATGGCTGTTGTGCAGGCTGCAGCTGCAGCACTGATTCAACCCCTGGCTGGGGAATTTTCATATGCCACAGGTGCAATCAGGGGAAAAAAAAAAAAAAAAAAGAACATTGACATTTAATGTCCTGTCAATTAAAAGATAAAGGGGGGGACTACTCTAAGCAAAGGCACCAACCAAGAGGCAGAGCAACGTGTTTGAGGAACTACAAGGATACAAGCATGGCTAGCACAGAGGCTAAGAAGAAGATGAAGAGACTAAACAGAGCCACCTCACAAAGGATCTTATAGACTTTATTAGGGATTTGGGGCTTTACCCTGACAGGAATCAATGTAACATCCTGACTTTCCCTAGCAATTTTTGGTAAGCAGCAAGGGACAGCAAGGACACAGAAGGTTGGTAAAGTGAGCTGAGGAATTTTAAGATTCTGGTAAGGACTCTTTTTTAATGGCTAACCGCAGGATCAGGGCCAGTAGGGAAACAAATTAAGTTTGAAGAAACAGATAATGAGGAACAGACAACAACATCGGACTGTCAATGTTTCTGACAATGTGCAAAAATAATTCAATCAACAAGAGTAACTGAAAGTGGTTGCAAAGGTAAGGAAACTATTACCATAAAAGAAAATCTCAGGCTTTACCCAAGTTCAGAGTAATTTTTGTTGAGAAGCTCAAAGGAGATATGAAGGTGACTAGAGTTAAGGACATCAAGAAAATATTACAAAGCCATAGTTTTAGAAAAGTTGACGCCACAGAAATCAGGGCCACTGAAGAAGAATTAGGAAAGAAAGAAGAGAATAACTTTCAGACAGATGGTGAAGTCACTGAGTAATGTGATGAGAATATCTTGAAAAAAGAGGTTTGAGTATAAAATATGGAAAAGGAAACTTGAGAATTACCAAAAAGTATTTAAGGTATCTACCAGACTTTCTCAAGTCAAGTGTTAGCAATCAATTCAAAACAGCAAATCAACAACCCCCCCTTAGGAGAATAATTGTCAAATATTAACATAAAAAAAGACTAACTCTCATTTGAGGAGTTTGTTTTCTTTATTCACCTTCTCCTATAAGGGCATGGAAATTTAAAGTCAACAAGTAATTTGGTTTTGGCTGTGGGTAGCATGTAAATATCCAATTTTTAATTATGGAAATTAAAATACACAACCTTCAAGTGATCTAAAGAAATTCCACTAAGTATTTCTTTATGAAGAACTATCTCCTTGGGCATTATAGGCTGCAACTTCTAGATCAGATAAATACTGATATTTTTGTAAAATGTATTGCCACATTAATAAGAATTAAGAAAGAGATGAAGGTGAAAAAAACATCTAAAATGAGACCATTTTGTATCATCAGACAGGAGTTCCGCTGTGGCTCAGTGGTTAATGAATCCAACTAGGAACTATGAGGTTGTGGGTTCAATCCCTGGCCTTGCCAAGTGGGTTAAAGATCCAGCGTTGCCATGAGCTGTGGTGTAGGTCACAGACACAGCTCGGATCCCGTGTTGCTGTGGCTCTGGAGTAGGCCAGTGGCTACAGCTCTGATTTGACCCCTAGCCTGGGAACCTCCATATGCCACGGGTGCAGCCCGGAAAAAAAACAAACAAAAATAAATAAATAAAATATGAAATGGTAAGAAAGAGGATTTCCAGAAAATAATAATCTGGATATATGCTTTCTTGACAGAAAGGGTAGGTCTACGTAAATCCAAAATATAAACCCTTAATGGAAAATAAACATTGTACTCAGGCTGTCAAGTAAATGATCATCTGCCACATGACTTAAAAATTATAAACTGACACATTCTGAACCACATCTTGGAAACTGCTCGAAATGCAGGAAGTGTCTGCTTCCAGCCTGCACATTTGTTCCCTGACTTCAACTCCAAGCATTCTGTATTTCCTCTGAGGCCACAGCTTATAAATCAGATGAGATTGGTCATCTTGCAACAAAATGGATTTTTAAAATGTGATTTTGAAGAAATTGGAAAGTGTAATACAACAGGTTTTTCAGTCTTCAGGGCTGAGAAATGATTGTTTTATTGATGGCTCTATTGAGAATGTGATATTACTCCAGAGAGATGGAGTCCCGTAACATTTCCAGAAGCCACATCATTAGCTGTTTTATTTCAAGGACTAAATGGTCAGATACCAATTAGGTGATTTACTCCAAAAGGTAAAATAATAATGGCTTAAGGGCTCCAATCATTGCTTTTATTTCTGTGTTAATCATGATATTTTGACAAATCCACAAAGGAAAGCCCTAATAATGAATTCCAATGAAATTTAAAATACTCCAATATAGGCATGTGGTTAATGACAATATAGATATATGTGGTTCACACTTTAAATATCACCATTACTAAAGAGAAAAATCCAAACGAATGCATTACAAAAATGTTCCTTATTTTCATTTCATAGAAACATAATATATTTCTAGCTTTCAAATCTGCATACACAAAATAAGGTCAATATCTTGCTAAATTAATTCATAGCTGACTTTCCAGATATCCAAACTCTAGATGGCCTTTCACCTTTTCCCCCCATAGCAGCTCAGAGAATACCCATTCGCCCCATCTCCCCAACCCCTGGCCTGCATTTAATGACTGGAATTCATGCAAACTGGCTGCTCTTACAGGCTCATAAGGGGATGGCAAAATCTGGAACCAGGTGGATGGCGGCCAGTTAATTGGATCTTTCTTCGCCAAACACCAGGGGACAGCTGGTTTGCATTGTTGCTCTAATGAGCTACGCTGAAACTGAAGCTGAGCACATTAGTTGGAGCTCTTCTGGTGCTATGTACAATCTTGGAAATCACGCTTATCACTGCCAGAGGCTTTTATGGTGAAAAGAATAAACTTTCTATATTTAAATGCAATCTGATCAAAGAAGCAGGCAGCAGTGTTTCTTGGTTGCCCCCTTTCAGTCCTCATGTGTCTAAACGGTCATTTCTTCTGCCACATGCTCCCATGCATGGGCACATATATTTGATATGAGTGCGTGTGTCTGAGCACCAGAGTCACATACACTTCTCTAGGTAATCCCCTAGGAAAGGGGCAGCAAGGGTTCAAAGGAGGCAGAATAAGTTTAAAGCTTGTAAGCTGGGTAGCCAGAGCCAAAGGCCAAAAGCCATTTTTAAAATAAAAATCAAGCACAATTAAGGAGTAGCTTTGTAAACCATACTCTTTAGGGGGAAGGCTAGTGTAAACATCTTCCTTAAATAATTTAGAATAAAAGAAGAGGAAATCAGTTGGAATATTCCCATTATAAATGTAAGATCTAAGATATGTTAGTAAATCGACAAAAATACAGAATCATAAGATTCTCTCCCCACCCTTACTGGTTACACAGGTAAAGACCTACACCATGAGGCTGTCAAATGCTCAACATTTGGCTGAGACTGTACAAACCAGTATAAGTGGGCCCCCGTTTTTCTTTTAATTTTTAGGAAAGACAGGAGATGCCTTTTTTTCCAATATGAAATATTCAGATGGTCCCAAAATGGTGTCAAAATACAAAAGATTTAATAAAATACTTAAGTTTTGAAAGCTTTTTGTTGTTGTTGTTGTTGTTGTTTTTCAGGACAGGGAGAAGGCATACAAAGAATGATAAAGCTAAGCAACTATAAAAATATTACTGAAACTGAAAAGTTTTCTGGAGATAAATTTTATTAGTTCTCAGGCTCTCATTTCTACAAATTTGCTTTGATTTTTCTCTTTTACTCTAAAATTTAAGATCTTTGCATTTTTGCTTGGAGCATATAAGTCTTCCTCTTAGCTACCTAGAGGAATGAGGTGTCCTCAACATCACATGCATCATGCTGCAATGTTCCCTTGGAAGAGACTCATCTAAATGATAATGAGCATGAAAAATTGATTATCTCCTATGTTGAACTGGTCTTTGTGCTTTTCATCTGGTGAATCTAATAGTTCTAGACTAGGTCTCAAAGCATAAACATGCCAGCAATTCAATTAATAGAATAATTAGAGGCAAATCTACAGAATGTTACCTATTTTCAGCAAAAAGTTTTTCAAATAATAGTGATTCATATTATAATTTCAGCAGAAAAGGTGAGTATGTTTTCAACTTCCTGTTTAAACTTGCATATCGACTGTTTTCCTCAAATCCTCTAATCCAAGGTAAAAAATAGATTACAGAGTTTTCAGGCATATCAAAACATGAATTATGAAGACCTAGTCCTTTAATAAAGAACCTGAAAAAATATCTGCTGAGAAAAGTAGTTATGTGTTGAGGTTTTCTGGATCTTCTTCACCTTCCTTCCAATTTTCTATCCTTAATTTTTTATAGTCACCCTTAATAAAAAAAAAAAAATGCATCCCCAGAGTTCCCTGGCAGCCTAGTAGTTAAGGATCCGGCATTGACACTGCTATGGCACAGGTTCAATCCCCTGGCCCAGAAACTTCTGCAAGCCACAAGAGCAGCCAAAAAAATAAATAAATAAATAAAGGGTATCCCCTCCAAGATTTCAACTTTCTTCTCTCTATGACATTTCCCAAGCTATGGCTAAACTTAATCTATCTCTATAGATCCAAGTGCCCACAGGAAATATCCTCCTGTATTGTGTACTACCAAAACATGTTCTAATTCAGCATGAAGAAATCATCTCCTTCTCCTGGTTTCCCCATTTATAATAATAATGCCCATTCATTTTATAATACCCTGTGGTTCTATCATAACATGTTCTGCTATTTGTGAGTTTCTGCCTACTTCCACAGGACTGGCATAAGATCTTCAGTGTAAGTGATGCTTTATCCATACTCCCTATATAAATTCCTTCTCTATATCCTTAAATATTGTCATTTAATAATGCTGGATGAATGAATATGTAGATTAATTATCCTCTAGCACTTTATTCATATTAGTACTATGGGACTATTACATTTAAGTTTGAAAATGACTATGAAAATTCATTTCAATATCACTATCAAAAAGTGAAAAGCAATTGGCCAAATTTAAATATGGACAGACCATTTGATAATATTAATGTTAACTTTTATAAATTTTGGTATTGCTAAGCCTTAGAATATTATGTGGCTGTGTGTTAGAATATCCTTGTTCTTAGGAACTATGTGTTAAAGTATTTAGGAGTGAAAATATTAAGAAACCTAGAAGTCACATGATAGTTATTATTGTTGATGCCAGAAGTAATTATTTTTAAAATAAAACTGTTAAATAATGTGCCAAATTTAGATTTTGTAGGATCTAGTCCTATGCTAAACCAGGATGATCTTGGAGCCTAATTAAGGCTTCTTACTCCTAAAGGAGTTGTCATGCCTAATCTCAATTGTTCCAATATAATAAACGCTTGACATCCCAAAACCAAAAATAGTCAGGACTGCACAAGATGGTTGAGTGGTTAAATGCAATAACAGAACAAAAGCCTGTTTACACAGTCTATACTATGCATCAAACATTTTTATTGAATATGTGCTTGATTTGTCAAACATGTTAGGAAATAAAACGTGTAAACTGATAAATTCAACATCAAAAAAATCGTGATATTAACCTGAAAATTCCATGGAAAGTAGAAACTAAATCTACAGGCAAGAACAGCTTTGTACCTTCAAATGAGATTCAGATATTCACCCCTCAAATCTACATATTTCACCTAAGAACTTGGACAGAAATACACATCCTGGGCTTTCAAATGTTTTAAGAGAGAAAGAGAAAAACAGAGAAAGACTGTCACTGATTTTCATGCCCGCCCCACCCACAAGATACCCAAAGATTCAAAGATTTAATGCTCACTCACACAGAGGTGTTTCAAATTGTGTCCCAAAAATTCCTAGATTTCTTTGGCAGCCTTTAGGGGCAATGTTGGGAATTAAAAGATAATTTGACCATTGCTTCCACCTGAGCCACGCTACTTTTACCTGCTTTGCATATTGAGGCTCTAGGTAAGATTTAATTCGAAAAAATGAAATGACAAAACTAAGATCATAAATATGGAGTGACTTATGAGACCACACAGTTGGCATCAGAGCAAGACTGGAACATAGCCAGCAGATGGTCAGACCTCAGTGGTCTCTCCACAGCAGCAGATTCCCAAACCTACCTCTTCAGCTAAATAACTAAAAAACTCATTCAAGTAAAGACTCCTGTGCCTCTGTTCAGGGGATCCCAATTCAGTGGGTCTGAGGGGAGCCTGGAAACCTGTATTTTACCAGGTGTCTCGGGTGATTCTAATTCAGCCAGTCTGAAGGCCAGCATTTAGGAACCACTGCTGCCTCTATTAATACATGCATTAAATTTTACAACAAATACAATTTACATTTAATCAAGGCTGAGCACAGGGCTCAGCCTCCTGTCACCCAGGATCCTGCTCTCAGCTGGTTCAGGAGTTTAGAAGGCTTAAAAGTTAATTTAGCACCAATGAGAGAAGTGATTTATAGTGTGTGTGTGTGCACGCGCACACGCATTCGCACATTCCCTGGGATAGCTCTCAGAGGCTGGGGAAATAGCAAGTCTGTCGGTGCCCCTAAGGCCTCTTCCAGATGGCTCCTAAACGAGCTAGAGGAATTGGCAGCAGCTTTTCAAAATCCTACATACCCACCCACATGGTCTAAGTAAAATGAGTACCTCTAATGAGTCTTAAAAATAAGAAGAGAACTTACTGGGTACAGGAGACAAACGAAGAATTGCACCAACCATCCCCCTGGCTTTCCCCTACCCCCCACGCCCCACTCTCTCAACATGAGCGCTGTAGCAGAAATTCTCAGGGAGAGATGTAGCTGATCACACTTGCAAGGTGGACGTTATATGCTGGCAATGCAAAACCAGCAATATGATCCCTGCCGGAAAGAAAGGCAGGAAAGTGTAGGAAATGCCAGCCACAGCAGCCTCACCTCAAGACAGGAGCCTCAGTCCTTTTATCATGTATTTTCCACTGGGAAACATTACTATGGGTCACAAGTAGCTGAGGCTACTCCCATTCCCAGGAAACTACTCTTGCCAGCCTCCTGGCCCTTAGGCAGGGGCAGGTGACTAATTCTGGACAATAAACTCTATGTAGGAGTTCCCGTCGTGGCGCAGTGGTTAGCGAATCTGACTAGGAACCATGAGGTTGCGGGTTCGGTCCCTGCCCCTGCTCAGTGGGTTAACGATCCGGCGTTGCTGTGAGCTGTGGTGTAGGTTGCAGATGCGGCTCGGATCCTGCGTTGCTGTGGCTCTGGCGTAGGCCAGTGGCTACAGCTCCGATTCAACCCCTAGCCTGGGAACCTCCATATGCCACGGGAGCAGCCCAAAGAAATAGCAAAAAGACAGAAAAAAAAAAAAAAAAACTCTATGTAGAAGTAGGATGAGTCTCTTCCAGCTGAAGGCAGGGAAAAGCTCATGCTCAACCCTCTGACTCTTTACCTGTCACTGTGCACTGGAATCCATGTGCTGGTATGCAGAAAAGTTAGAAAGCAGCAGGTAAGATTCCCAAATTGCTGCTTGGGACAGAACAGAGCTGCCTTACAGTGCATCAGGACCTGCAATATATTATGCATGATCAAGAAACAATTCTTCACTGCATTAAGTTACTGAGATTGCAAGGTTAATTTGTTTCTGGAGCACTGCTTAGCCCATCCTGATGCCTTTCCTCCTCTCCCTAACCCGACCCCTCCCTGCTCCCAGCTCTGTCTCCCCAAGAGTCAGGGCTTCATTCTCATTGGTTCTTTAAAAAGTGGGGTCTGAAGTATTATTTATACCTGCTTTGTGATGTTACCCATCAAGACAGTTAAAAGAAAATAAGACAGTACCTGTGTTAACTTAATCTGCAGGTCAAAGAAAGGAGAATACAGAAGAGGCAGAGGTCCTTGTAAAGTCCCATTATGATTCTGGTTTCAGTTTCTGAAGCAAGAGTGGTTGTCTTATTTAAAAATGCATAGTTCAATCACCAAAGTAGAGGCTCAAAGCTGCTTCAAATCAGCCAAGTCCTTAGATATGTTCAAAATCCTTATTTCATAAGAGATGCAAATACAGGACTTGGACACTGTGAGTTAATCTTCCCCTTCACATTGGTAATTCATGGAATTCCCATGCTTCCCTGCACAAAGGTAAGCTCCTAACCCATGCCTACCTTAGAAGGAGCCTTTAGAGGACTCAAAGACGGGATTAAACTATGACTAGCAGAACCTACATGGAAGGTGGATGATGCCCTTGCAGTTGCTATGTGATTGTCTAAGTGAAGGAACCACGGTTCATATAAGCAAGAAAAACACTCCAAGAGGTTCCCATGTGGCACAGATTAAGGATCCATCGCTGACACTGCAGCAGCTTAGATCACGCTATGACATGAGTTGATCCCTGGCACAGGAACTTCCACATGCAGGGCAGCCAAAAAAAAAAAAAAAAAAAAAAAAAACACTTCAAGATGTACTAAAACGGGGCTTCAGGCACCTCTGCATAACTGTGACCTGACAAAACCAGCAACAGCAGTGGTCCCACATATCAGTGGGCAAAGAGGCAAGGAGGAAGGACTTTGGACAAGGAAGGCTTGCAAGCATCTGCAAGTCACCCAGGTTTTTTAGCCACTCCCTCTCACAAACAGCATTAATGCCAACCACAACTATGAAATGTTGTAGACCATTGATGGGGAAACATATGAAGGGTTTGTCTGTCTTGCCCTGCAGTGTGATTCGCATTAGTAAATCAATTTCCAAATACTAACCAAAACGGAACTGCATACGTGGGAAAGGAGCAGTCACTTAGAACCCAGTGTGGGGCTCAGGCATCACCAGTGTGGCTCCAGGTCTCAAATCAAACCAAAAGAGAGCATGATTTAGTGGAAAAGTCAATTCTCCTAGCGCAGGAAGTCCAACCTTCCAAAAATACGGCTTTGTCCCTAAGGCCAGGGCTAGCCACAGCCCTATTCCCAGGAACATTCCTCTAACTTCACCTTTTCAGGGTAACTCATAGTTTAATACAGTGACTGAAACTTTGGATACCTCTAAGCAAAGAAAGAAATATAGGGGGGAACTCTGGGGGCCTCTTCTAAAATTCAGGACCCAGCATCCTACGACAGCAGCTCAATGACACCTTGTACTGCTTTTCATGATTGTAAGAAGCATTTTTTTGCACAAAACTCTACCTATAGTTAAATACCAATGAATCTGCTCCGGTTTCTGCTAAGTCATGATGAAATTCAAGTCTAAACCTCGTGCTAAGAGATCATAGATTACTGGAGTCTTCTGATTTCAAAGCCCCTTTGCCAGGCCAACTCTGAAAACATTGTTTTAGCTGAATAATTATTTAAATGTGTGCTCATAGGAAATATTATCAAATTATAGTGAATGAACAAATGCAATTAAATAAAGCTATGGCTCCTCATGAGCACATAATGATCGGAGATGTTTGGCCCCAGGAAATGTGGATAGAGTGAACATTAATCTCTGTCCACTGACTCAGGTGTGCAAAATAATCAATTTTTTAAATAAATAAACTTAATTTCTGGCTCAGTCCCCATCCTGCAGCTTGGTAAGGGATGCCCTTTCTCCAGGGTCATGTTGAGGTCATCTGTCTTCATAAATTACTGCTGAGATACCCAGCGTGCTATATGACATGGTCTCTTCAGATCCAGAAAGTTCTTGTGGCTTCTATGCTCTGCCAGAGGTAGAGTGATACATGAACTCCAAGTCCAAAGTCAGGCCCTGTGGTATATACCAGGCAGCCATTCTCTTTGGGATCTCGCTGCCTCACCATAAAGATGGGCCTGGGTCCTACTGTTTCTGGAACCCCAGGGCTCAGCTGAGAGAATCACATCTTCAGTCTGGTAGATGTCCATATTTCCCTACTGCTTCTTCCAAATCTGACTGCTCCTATAAACCTTCCCTACCCCCTTCCATTACCTCTGCAAACCATCTCATCCTCTTGTGGACTTAGGTTTTTAGCAGCAAACATGATGATGCATCATCACAGGTTATTTCTGTGTTCAGTGATCCGACTCAAAGAACAAAATACCTCAACCCTTGATCTAAAAACATAAAAGCAAGCCCAAGGACACAGAGCATTCGCTAATCTGTTGTGATATATTCCAATAAATACTAAACTATTTTTAGAATCTGACCACAGAACACAAAGCAAGATGGGTAAATTTTCAGAGATAAATTAGAAAAAAAAAATATGAACTTTGAATAGCTACAATGCAAAGCCTGTTTGATTGCCTTCTCTTCACCAATTAGTGTCACTCAATTAACTCAGACGAATTTTCACTTAGTCCACTGGATTCAAGACTCATTAAAACAAATGAATGACTTCCATTGAGTTTTTTTTTTTCCTTTTACTCTTACACACCCCATCAGATTGGCTCACAGCCCCACTGAGAGACTGTTGGCAGCTCCAAATAACTATCTTGAAGTTACTCTCATATTTCTGTTAATTCAGCCTAGGTTTTTTTTTTTTTTTTTTTTTGGCTAAAAGATAGTATCTCCAAGTGTTCATAAATATGCATGTAGAAGAACTTTAAAACCTAAATTTTTTTTTTTTTTTTTTGGCCTTCCAGGAATTTTTAAGTCACAGATCTCTGGGCTAAGAAGAAATACAAGTAGTCAATCAACATGTTGAATTTACTAGATCTCAAAGAATTGCAAGACCAAACAACAATGAGGCACCTACCACTCACCCACTATGAAACCAGCAATTTTTTAAGCACTGGAGATGTTGGTAAGACTGAAGGGAATAAGGAGGGGCACTTACTTGTGCTGTTGGTAGAGGACAAGCTAGCTCTATTAGACAAGGAAGCACTAGGTGCTATAGGATGACCCCCTCATGTCAGTAGCTTCACCCAATGAGTAGTGAGTAATTCTTACATGCCTAGGGTCTGAAATGGGTAATGCTGATGATTCAATGCTAGGGCTCTCATCATCTCCCTCATAAAGAGGATGACAGAGACTGATGGACAGAGCCTGTACCATCTTCAAGGTGGCTTCCAGGGTCACCTGGGTAGCAACACTCAGCTGAGAGATGGGAAAAGAGGGAGGCCATAGAAAAGGCTCACCAGGAATTGACACACATTACTTCTGCTCAGAGTCCATGAATGAGAATCAGGCACATATGTGCACTGAGATGCAAAGAAAGCTGGGAACAGTTGCTCCCAGCAGTAAATCTATACTGTGGATGGATGGAGGGTATGAGATTATCTCTGCAAAGGTAGCTAAATACATAAACAATATAATATATATATTATATATGTATGCACAACATATATACATCTTTTTTTTTTTTTGGTCTTTTTAGGGCCACACCCGCAGCATATGGAAGTTCTCAGGTTAGGGGCCAAATCACAGCTGCAGCTGGAGGGCTAAACCACAGCTACAGCAACACAGAATCTGAGCTGTGTCTGTGATCTACACCACAGCTCACAGCAACACCAGATCTTTAACCCGCTAAGCCAGGGATTGAACCTGCGTCCTCCATGGATGCTAGTTAGGTTTATTACTGTTAAGCCAGCACGGGAACTCCTATACATCATTTTTAGACTTATACTCTTGACCAAGCAATTCCACTTTTCAAAAATTATCTAAAATAAATAATTAGATATGAGGGCAAAGATATGTGCATGGTTTACAGACATTTTGTTTATGATGGTAAAAAAAAATTAGAAAAAACCTAAAAAATATTTTTAGGTGAATTGGTTAAATTCTGGCACATTCATATAGTAAAATATTGTTCACAAATCAAGAATGTTATAAATGTTTATTAATTGATTGATATGGAATTTACAGACCCGGATATACAGTATGAGCCAATTTTTGTAACAAAAACATCTGGCAAATATATACATTGGTGAATGAGCATCATGTATAGTCCAGATTCTCCAACTTTTATTACAGCTTCTAAAATTCGATTTTTTCCAGTAATTTAGAAACATTCAAGATATGAGAGACTGACTGTGGATAAAATATTTTGAAGGGTCTGGTTAACAAACTAGAATGCTGATTTATTCTTTTGCACTGAAGATACATAGTGAAAAATATGTGATGAAATTTTGTTCCTAGGAATGTCTGTTTCTTTTCCCTAAGAGTATCTTAACCCTGTTCTTGAGAAACTAGGAAATCAAGGGTTTTTTTTCCTTTAAATTAGAAGTTGCCTCATGAGCTCAGTCCTCAACAGAAAGGGAATTTGATGTGCTTGAGACTTTTTTCCTTGACCAGAGAATCTTCAACCAGTATTTAATGCACTCCCACTCTATGATACAGGTTAGGTATACAGTGTTAGGTCCTGAGGATGCACAGGTGAGCAGCACAGAATCTGCCATTCCAGAACTCAGAGAGAAGCAAGGGAAAAACCAGTGTAAACAACGGCTGTGATCCATGAGCAGAGCTTGGTGAGTGACACCCATAAAGTGCTATGAGAAGCATCCAGCCCTTTCTCAGGAATAAGGGACTCCAAGATGAGACAGTATTTGAGTTAAAAAGGGATAAGAACAGCTTCCATAAACAAGCAAAGTGAGGAATAACCTTCCAGGCAAAAGGACAAACATATGCAAAGAACATACTGAGAAATCATAGACTGTGAAAACACTGGAGCAATGCAAACAAGGTTCCCAAACTGAAGTGATAAATACAAAATACCAAGCATGATGCTTGGGACAGAGTAGGCACTCAAATATCAATTTCCTTTCTCTTCTCCTTCCCCAACTCAGAGTACCTAAAGCTGAATCAGGAGAAGATTTAAGTTTTATAAAGTTTCTATAGGTGGAGTGCTCTTTCCAAGAAAGCAGCTTTCAGGAACAAAGAACTTACTCCACAGCTGCTACGAATACTGCAAGGAGAACTCCCTCAGCTCCGAGCCCCTACAGGGATTGCCTCAAATGAAGAAAGCTGTTCACAAAGGCACAAGCTCCTTCCTGTGGCATCCTGTGAGGTGTAAACATCACTTCCTCTGCATGCATCCTCACTGACATAGAAGCCCAGAAAACGAAAGTACCATCATGGTCCCCATTAGAGTAGAGATACATGGGACAGGATAATAACTGAGATCCTGACCCAGATCCAGTTCCCAGTCAGTGCAGTAGGTCCAATGACACAGCCATGGTCACTTTCTCAGTCCCCAAATATGTAACCGGAATGGACACACTTCTAGTTGCCAGAACCCCCACATTGGTTCCTTGGCTTATGGGGTGAGAACTAGAGCCACTTGGAAGGGCAAGTGGTAACCTCTAAAACTGCAAACCCTCACCACCACCAAGACAGAAAATCAAAGATAACGCTGCCTCCCAGGGAGAGTGGGAGAGATTTAGTACAATATTTTCAAAATCAAATTCTATTCCTTTAATTAACCAATCTGGTTCCTGCAAAAACTAGTATTCCAGAATAGACATGGATTACCACAAATTCAACCAAGTAGTATAACCCAACTTGCAGCTACTGTGCCACATGTGAAATCTTTACAAAGCAGCTTTGGGTACATGGCATGGGGTTTTGATCTAGTATATGCATTCTTTTCTATCTCTACCAGAAAAGATCAGAAACAGTGTGCATTCACCTGAAGTGAACAACAATCCTTTATAGTCTTGCCCCAGAACTATGCTAACTCTCCCATCCTCTGTCATAGTATAATCCAGCAAGGCCTGGACTGACTGGACATCTCAGAAAACATCATATTGGCACTATGACATATTAATGACACTATGCTAACCAGGGCAGATAAGCAAGATTTGGCTGGTACCTTGGTGGCCGTGATAAGACACATGAACTCCAGAATATGAAAGATACATCCTCTAAATATTTAAGACCCCAACATATCAGCAAAACCTTTAGATGTCTAATGGGCTGTGGTAAGTCAAAACTTGCCCTCCAAAGTAAAGGGTAAATACTATAATCTGCATCACCACCATAAAGGAAGCACAAGGCCTGGTAGTCTTATTTGGATATGAAGGCAGCATATGTCATACCTGAGAATATTGCTTCAACACAGCTTTCTAGCTTTTAGTGGGGGTTCAAAGCAGGAAAAGTTGTCAGCTTTTCATTAGGATTGGAGCAGGAAAGGGCTATGCAACAGGTCCAGACTACTGTTCGAGCAACCCAGCCTTTTGGACCATATATCCCAGACGACCCTATGTTAGTAGAAGTTTCATTAGTGAGAAAAGATGTCATGTGTGATTTATGACAAATACCAGTAGGAAAATCATAACGTAGACCCACAGGGTTCTTGGGCATGACACCTGCACAGAAAATTCCACATCTCTTGGGAAAGGGTTGCTGGCATGTTTCTGAGGCCTGGTAGAAAGGGAGTATATGACTATTAGATACCAAGTTAGAACTGTCCCTCATGAACTAGATATGTCAGGACCACCATGTCCCATGTCATAAGTTGGACAGGTCCAGCTATCAGATAGAAATGTACATGGGGTACTTAACACAAGCAGGGGCAGAGAGCACAAGCAGGCTGCACAAACAAGGAGCCCAGACCCACCACTGTTGCACCAGAGCCTCCCTCTCAGCACACAGCTATGGTCACATGAGTGATCCCTCTTGACCAGCTGATGGAGGAGGGAAAAAGCCTGAGCTTGGTTCATAGATGGGTCAGCTCATTTTATGGGTGAAAGCCAAAAATGGATGGTGGCTGTACTACATTCCTACTCAGAACTGGTCCTAATATACATTGGTGAGGGAAGATCCTCCCAACAAGCAGAGTTTGGGGCAGAGGCATGTAGATGGACATACAGGAATAGAAACAAGGTATGAAGATCTTTATATCACATGACAATGGCCATCAAAGATAACCCATCACAGAAGAGGCACTAAACAACCAAGTAGACAGAATGACTCAGCCAGCTAACATCTGCCATCCTCTGTCAATAGCCACCCCATGACAGATGCAATGGACACATGAAAAGAGTTATCACGGTGGCAGGGATGGAGACCAGAAGGTCAAATAATGACCCTTCACTCACCAAGGGTGGATCCAATACTGTGATGCTGAATGTCTAATCCACCAACAGCAAAGACTAATGCCAAGTCCCCAGAACAGCTCCATTCTTCTAAGGGCCAACCACTCACTAGTAGCAAGTTGATTATTCTAGACCCCTTCTTCCATAGAAAGGATAATTATTCCTTTTCATAGGAAAAGACACATATTCTGGGAAAATATATCTAGGAAAGGTTTGCCTTTCCTACAAGAGGACCTCAGTCAGCATTACTACCCAAAGGCTTACAGGAGTTCCTGTTGTGGCTCAAAAGCAAATCTGACTAGTTTCCATGAGGGTGCAGGTTTGATCCCTGGAGACTAGGATTCATGAAGATGAGGGTTCAATCCATAGCCTCGCTCAGTGGGTTAAGGGATCCGGTGTCACTGCGGTGTAGGTTGCAGATGTGGCTCAGATCTGGCATTGCTGTGGCTGTGGCATAGGTTGGCAGCTGCAGCTCTGATGCAACCCCTAGCCTGGGAACTTCGATATACAACAAGTGCAACCCTAGGAAAACACACACACACACGCACACACAAAAGGCTTACAGAGTATTTGATCCATGGGCAAAGTATCACCACATAAACTGAATCAAGCCAAGGAACGCATATTACAGCAAAGGAGCTGGAGGGGAATTGACCACAGGGGAAGTTTCTTGTAGAAAGTCCTGCAATATCCAGAAGATGAGAGCCTGAAAGGATGGAAGCACAGCTGAAGTGTCAACTCAGAAAAACTACCTGCCAAGGATAGGGGGCCATCCTCCAGGACACAGCACACATTTTAAAATCAATGATGTTTACTTAAGCACTATGTCCCCAGCAGGTAGAATATATGGGTCTGAGAACCAAGGAGTAGAATCAGTAATGACCCCACAAACCATTACTCCCAGAGTCCCATTTGGGGAGTTTGTGCTTCATGGCCTCACAACTTGGGGCTCTGCAGTTTCACAGATCTTGGTAACTCCAGGGGACCTAGCGAGAGTTTCACTGAACATCAAGCTGCAGCTTCCACCTGGGTGCCATAACTTCCTCACACCAAGGGCTTAGACTCCCTAGGAATGAGGGTCTGGGTCATATGAACAAATAAGCCACTAAGACCAGCAGAGGTATGAACGAAAGGTGGTGGGAATCTAGAATGAGGAGTAGAGGGGGGGTGATGATGAGTATCAATTGTGGCCCCAAGATCTGCTGCAATACAGGGGCTATGGTTGTCAAATTACCTTCTTTTTAAGTTTGCATTAGCAGGAGAAAGGCCTACTGGAACCCAGAGGAACTGCTTCCAGAACTTACAAAAAGAAGTAGATCAAAATGACGCAAGGCAAAGGCTGGGATGACTTCTGGAATTTGCTACCCAGACCCCCATCGGGAATGAAAGACTTACTGCCCATTTCTGAGAGGGCTAAAGGCAGAAGCTCTCAATTCTCAGGCTCTGTGTAGACCCACCTCTGCTGAAAAGAATTCCCTCACCCAAGATCATTCCACCTTCCTAGGACGGCCAGAATCTGACAACCGATTGACATGGGAATATAATGGCCTGATCCCTGGCTCAACTCAGGACAATTCTGAAGATTCATCCCAGGTTCAGAACTCCCCTCAGAGCTGGCTGAGACATCTGCTGAGACTGTATCACAGCTCAACCTCTCCCTCTGCCCAATCCTGCTTCCTGAATGTTCAACTTCACCTCAAAGTCTGTTTCTCAGGGAACTCAATCTATAATACGAAACAAAATATACAGATAAAAAACATTTGTATCTGCCAAATAAGTTCTCTCCTTTGAATGGTACTTGATAGACCAATATGTTCACTGTCCAACATGCCTACATCATTTTCTACTAATAGACAAGCAAAAATATAACTGAGTTATAAGAGTTTTCTTAAATATAAATATTGATGAGACACTGTTTACTATAAGGGATCAGAATTCTATCTTCCAAGGTGGCCCCAGATGTTCAGAGTTCGATAAGACTTTTTCTTCAAAGATGACTCACTATCAACCTCTGATAAAATGCCTGATTCATTCTTGTTTTGAAAGTAAGTAACTGCCAAAAAGATTAATTACATTTCCAGTGGGCTAGCCCTTTCCATTACCAGGTTGCTCTCTGGGTTTCAGCAGCAATTCTTGGGGTCAGATCATTGCTTATGATTTCTTGAAGTTCCTTGCTTTACAATCTCCTGTCTTGGCTGTCCTAGAAAAACAGAAGGCATAGGAGAACTCTCTTCCACCTCCTCAGCTCATTTCTTCCTGCAGCTCACATAAGTGCTCCCGACCCTTTCACCGACCCTTTCATTTCTAGGGAAGAGCAAGAGAGTGATCATCCTTAACCCCTTCCTTCCCTGTTCCCTTGACTTGGCACTGAGATGGAAAAGACTTCTGTTTTTTCCAACTCTGGAATTATACTAACTTATATATGTCAATTAATTTCAGGTAGAAAAACAGTAATTCAACTAGATATGAAACTTCAAATCTGCACAAAATAACAGAAAGTTCCAAGTATGACCTGGTCCTCTATGTATCAAAATGGTGTCAGGAAAACTAGGTAACTGAGTAATTCTAGGGGAGGAGAGAAAAGGATGGCTCTGTGTGCTATACCATTTATGTCACCCAGGACCTACAAATGTTCTGATGTTAAAAACCCTTTTATGAAGAAATGGCCCCATTCATAATTAAAATAAGAGTAATAGATGGCTTCTCTGCTTCCCAAGATCTTACCCCTCCATATCAAAGAAATTCCTACATGTAAAATAATGTATGATTATGATCTAAAATAACCATAATTCAGGAATTTAGGGTTCTTGGCCCAGATATGCTGCTGAAGGTGACCCACTTTCATCTCCTGACATCTCATTTTCATCATCTCTTTACAAAAATGGGGAAGGGAGGAGGGCTAAATTTTCCAAAAATATTTTCTAATAAGCATGTACCCTGTAGTAGACATAATTTAAATTGTTTTACTATTTGAAAAGTAAACTTTAAAGGTAATTTCTAATTTTCTATCCAATGCTAAAATTCTTTTTTTTTTTTTTTTCAGTCACACCCATGACATATCAAAGTTCTTGGGCTAAGGATCAAATCCTGAGCCTAGACTGGGATCTACACCACAGCTGCAGCAACACCAAATCCTTAACCCACTGCACCAGGCTGGGAATCAAACCCACGTCACCACAGAGACAACACAGGATTATTAACCCACTGCACCACAGTGGGAACTCCCAGTGCTAAAATTCTATGAACCTACACAGTCATAGTATACTAAATTGCATTAGTTAGTTCATCAACCTCAGCACATATCTCACCCAAAATGTGGTTTCAGTAATGATTTATATGCCAACAACTTCCAAATTTACATCTCCCAGACAAACTTCTCCTTTGAGCTCCAGACTTGTATAAAACTATCTGCTCCATAAATCCATCTGGATATCCCAAATGCTTCCCTCAAATGCAAAACAAACCTCATGACTTTCTCCCCAAATCTGATTCTCTTCCAGTGATCTTTATCACAGTGAGAAGCACTCTTGCCTAATAATTACAATAAACCAGCTAGCTGGTGTAAGGCTTGGCACCTTCAGCCTCCTTCACCTCCTATTTCCAATCTATCATGAAGTCCTATCAATTTATCCCTAAATAACTCAGACCAGAGTTCCCGTCATGGCTTAGCAGTAACCAACCAGACTAGTATCCATGAGAACATGAGTTTGCTCCCAGGCCTCGCTCAGTGGGTTAAGGATCCAGCATTGCCGAGAGCTGTGGTGTAGGTCAAAGACACAGCTCTGATCCTCCATTGCTGTGACTGTGACGTAGGCCAGCAGCTGCAGCTCCAATTCGAGCCCTAGCCTGGGAACTTGCATATGCCATGGGTGAGGCCCTAAAAAGACAAAGAACAAATAAATAAATAACTCAGACCATCCACAGGTCTCCATCTCCACTCCCACCATATAATCAAGCCATGATGACCTCTCACCTGCACTAGTTAAAAACCTCCTCACTGGCCCCCCAACATCCTCCTCTTGTCTCATATCCACCCTCCACACTACAATTAGTGATGTTTCAAATACAAACATGATCACACCCTCCCCCTGATTAAAACCTTCAGATGATTTCCTTGTTTTCTTAGAATAATTACAAATGCCTTAACTTTTACTGCAGGGCCCTGGATGATGTGGCCCCTGCTTATCCTACAGCTTCAGAGTGGAAGCCTTCCACTCCCCCCAGGAGCTCCAGCCACTGGCCTAAGTTTCTAAAATGCTCCCACCCACCTCAGTATCTTTGCACATATTGTTCCAGAGCTTCAGAACTCTGTTATGAATTGAATGTTTGTGTGTCCCCCCCAAAAAAAGTTATGTGTTGAAATCCTAACCCCAAATGTAATGGTATTAGGAGGTGGGCCTTTGGGTGGTGATTAGATCATGAAGGTAGAGCTCTCGTGAAAGGATAAATGCCCTTATAAGAAAAGACATGAGGGAGTTTCTATCATAGTGCAGCAGAAACAAACCTGACAAGGATCCATAAGGATGCAGGTTCGATCCTTAGCCTTGCTCAGTGAGTCAGGGATTGGGCACTGCCAGTAAGCTATGGTATAGGACGCAGATGTGGCTTGGATCTGGCACTGCTGTGGCTGTGGTGTAGGCCAACAGCTGTAGCTCTGATTCGACCCCTAGTCTGGGAACTTCCATATGCCACAGGTGGGGCCCTAAAAAAAAGGGGGGGGGGGGAGAAGAAGAGTCATGAGTGCTCTCCCTCTCCTTCTCCCTCTTCTTCTCCCTTTCCCTCCCTCTCACTCTCTATCTCTCTCTGTCATGTGAGGACACAGCAAGAGGACAGTCATCTGAAAACCTGGAAGGGGCTCTCACTAAACCCAAATCTGTCAGCACCTTGATCTCAGACTTAACTGGCTCCAGAACTGTGAGAGATAAATGTTATTTAAGCCACTCAGTCTGTGGTATTTGCCAGAGCAGCCCAAGTTAACTAAGACACACTCCATTGTCTTTGCCTAGTTAATTCCTACTTTTCCTTTGAATCTTGGCTCAAAAGCCACCTAAGGGAACCTTTCTCTGACTCACAGGCTAAACCAAGTCTTTATTTTAAAATCTTCATGGTACTTTATCCATTTTCTTTATAGCACTTATTATAGTTTATAATGATGAAGGTAGGTGGTTTTTTAATTCAATATCTGCCTCTCTTACCAGAAAGGTTTATAGGGCTAAGGCTTCTGTTTGTTATTTATTTTCCCCTGACACTTCACTCAGTGCTAACCGCATAACAGATACCCAGTCAATATTTATTTAATAGATGGGTGAATGAATGGATGAGTAAAAGCAGGAAAAAGTGATAAGGTGTTTTTTGGATTACTGCTTTTGCTCAAATACCTACATATGTTCCTCTTAACTTTATTACACTTTGACTGTGAAGATACAATTTGGGACTGATGCTCAAATTTCAAGAATTTTAAGAGGAGAAAAGGTATCTACTTATCAAATTAAACTGTTAAGAATGATGACTTGTTATTTTCATGAGAATTATAAGGTGTCAAGTAAAACTGACAGTTTTGATAGTCTTTCCGGGAAAATTATTAGCAGGTTAAGAAAACTAGAAGCTAGGAAATGCTTGGAATATTCTCCAGAAATGAGATGTCATCCTTGAGTATTATGCAGTGGAAAAGTTTTGAATGACCACCACTTAATGAGGTCCCCAAGCCATCCTCTAACTTGGAGACCACTGGAAAGGGGATGAAGAATGCTTCTCACGGTAAGTAGGCAGACAAGTACATCAGTCTAATGAAAACCAGAGTAAACACACAAAGGGTGCTGGGGGCAGTAGAAGTGAGTATTTTCTGATTCAATCTTTGATCAGCTCACCTCTCTGTCCATATGATCATGAATGTGAACTCTGTAAAGCAACCCCAACTATGAAGATATGTAGGACACTCATTAAGTCCCTGGGACCTTGGGCCCAAGACACTCCTCTTGCTTAGTTTATCTCTCACTGTTGCCTTTGAGCCAGCTCTGACTTAGGGAACAAACTAACTCCGAGATTCTAAGTCAGGTCTTTCATCAATACAAAATTCAATTTCTAAAACCCAAGTGTTACCTCTTCCAGTGAAAATGCTCCAGATCTTATCCAAACTGCATGATATGTCTAACTGAATCCCTTAACTGATACCTCCTTCCCTCTACTCTCTAATAATTCCCTATATTTCTGAACTCGAGGAGGAAAAAATAGAAAGAGGGAAGGGCAAGAATCCATCACTGAGGCTCATATTCCCACTTCACATGACCCACATCACAGATACTGCCTTCTCATGGTCTTTCAGGGTTACCTGAATAGATCTCTCTTCCTAAGACAAAGCATCAATTGGTCCTGGACTGGAGAGAAATTTACAAAAAGACGCATCGAAAAAGAAGCTCCAGAAGCACATAGACAGGAACCTGAAACAAGACCAGCCAGCTGTGCCAGCTAAGACTTCTCTCCCCTCAACCCTTGGGGCCTCTGGATAAATAGTTGCCATAAGCTCCCAATGCAGAGAAATGAGGCTCACAGAGAGCATTCTTTTGGTATAATTAAGGAAAAGATAAGCTTAGAGTCTGTTTTGTGAAGCCATTCATAACAGCCTTAACATTCTCAGTTACATATGCACAAACACACACAAACACATACTCATTATTCAGTTATTATAGCACATTTTTATATCTCTATTGTATCACTGGTACAATAATTACCACATAATAATAAATTATGTGGTATAATAAATCACATAATTATTTTTCTATAAGTTCATTTACTCCACTATCTGGAAGATCTTCTAGGGCCTGGAGCCATATTATCCCACATTACAGCTCCATCACATAGCACACCAAGTGCTTAGCCAGTATTTGTTAAATAAGTGAATAAAAGAATGAAGGAATCTTTCAGATCAACCAATTAAAACTTTATCTTCAAAAAATAAAAAGCTTTACCTTTTTAATATAACTAAGATTGCTCAGCCAATTTATTCCTTTTGTGTTTAATGTTTTTCTGTTTATAGATGTAATCATTCTTAATGCAATATTAAATTTGCACAAAAAAGTATAAAGACTAGCACAATAAACATTAGGGAGCCACCCTTATTAAGAAACAAAGCATGACCAAGACAGTTGGAAAGTCACTTGAACCCTCTTCCCTCACACCCACCACCACCACCACCCAGAGATAAGCGCTTATCAGGAACCTAGTATATAAAAAATAATTTGTGAAGTGTCATTTCTTTAACTTAGCATGAACAGAGGTTTGCCTTACTCAAAACTTTAATAGGATACGACTGCATTCATTATTTAAAATTGCACAAATGAAACAGACCTCATAATTTTTTTTTTTTTTTGGTCTTTTTGTCTTTTTAGGGCCACACCCACGGCATATGGAGGTTCGCAGGCTAGGGGTCTAATCAGAGCTGTAGCTGCCGGCCTATGCCAGAGCCACAGCAATGCCAGATCTGAGCTGTGTCTGCAACCTACACCTCAGCTCATAGCAATGCTGGATCCTTAACCCACTGAGCGAGGCCAGGGATCGAACCCACAACCTCATGGTTCCTAGTCAGATTCGTTTCCGCTGCACCACGATGGGAACTCCATTTTTTTTTTTTTTTTTTTTGGTCTTTTCATGATGATTTGAAATGGAAAACAAGGGAACTATTTCCAGCCAAGCTATGTGCAAACAAGGAATTTTACCTATCCAAGTCAGGAAGCCTTTGACTCAAATGTTACCATCCCCCAGTGAGCAAATAGATCCATTTTAACCCTTCCCATCCTCCCTTCTGTGCAAGATAGATTACAGCAGTCAGGAAAAAGAAGGCATGGTAGGGAGAGTGAATAAGGTACTGGGGCTAAACAATGTTCTGACCTCCTAGGTCACTAATAATATTATGACAAGTTATCTCATTTCCTTTCTTAGTAAACATTTACAAATTCTCCCAGAGTGTTTCTGGATAAGATGATAAAATGCAAGTTAGATGATAATACAATTATAAGGATTTAGATAGTAGAACTAGAAACTAGGTCTTTAGGTAGGTAGGTAGGTAGATAGACAGACAGACAGACAGACAGTTATAAAGATTTACGATCAGTGCAAACTGATCCATTCTGTTCCTTTATTTGATCAAACATTCTTCAGTTTCCTGTGGACACTGCTGATTGCCCATTTCACAGCAACTCCCCTTTTCCTTGGTAACAAAAATATGACTTTGCTTAGACAGTAATAGTTCATTTTCCGGGCAACCAATTTTGGTCTATACCAAGCACAGCAATCTCAATCCACCTGGCCCAGTAACTGGCCAATAAGACATAAAAAGAATGTTAGGGGAGTTCCCGTCGTGGTGCAGTGGTTAACGAATCCGACTAAGAACCATGAGGTTGCGGGTTCGGTCCCTGCCCTTGCTCAGTGGGTTGAAGATCCGGCGTTGCCGTGAGCTGTGGTGTGGGTTGCAGACGCGGCTCGGATCCCGCGTTGCTGTGGCTCTGGCGTAGGCCAGTGGCTACAGCTCCGATTTGACCCCTAGCCTGGGAACCTCCATATGTTGTGGGAGCGGCCCAAGAAATAGCAAAAAGACAAAAAAATAAATAAATAAATAAAAAGAATGTTGGGCACTTCTGGGAAAGATGTATAAGAAGTTTCTTTTTGCCCCTTCATTCCTGCTATAGATATTTTCATGCAAAGATGTGATGCTTGGAGCTGTGGTAGCCATTTTTGAAACCATGAGATCTCAAACATAAAGATGAAACTAATCCTCTGAAGATAACAGAGTAGAAAGAAAAAAAGACCTAGATCCTTTATCCCCCCTTTTTAAATTACTTAATGAATTTTATTACATTTATAGGTGTATAACAATCATCATAACCAAATTTTACAGCATTTCCATCCCAAACCCTCAGTGCACCCCTCACCCCCCAACTTGTCTTATTTGGAAACCATAAATTTTTCAAAGTCTGTGAACCTAGATCCTTAATGACATTGTTTATCCATCAAGCAAACCTGAGATCACATTCTTCCAAGCTTCCTTGAAGTAAACAGTAAATTTCCTTATGGTCTGAGTCACTATTAGCTGAGGCCATCTTAACTGATATATTTATAAACACCCAAGAAATGAAAAAAAGGCCTAAGAATTTGCAGCTAGCAAAAGAAAATTTGGTGAAGCTTCTAAAACTTGTGGAGAAAAAAGTCTTGGTGTACATATTTATGTATCATGTAAATGATATATTACTGGAATATCACAGAAAATAGCAGCAACATTCTATAATCTCTTGGCTCAACCTTATTTAGTAGGTTTTCTTTAGGTCAGGGTATGATATGTTAGGAGGCACAGTGGAAAAGTCAAATATAAGTAGGAATTAAAACAGTTAAGACGAGTTCCCCTGTGGCACAGCAGATTAAGGATCTGGCATTGTCACTGCTGTAGTTCAGGTCACTTCTGTGATGCCAGTTTGATCCCTGGCCCAAGACCTTCCACAGGCCATGGGTATGGCCCCCCAAAATGGTAAGGACTATGTACAAAGACATATCTTAAGAAAACAGAGGAATTCTTTTGAGGCTATGTGATAAAAGACAAAAGGAATCATGATGGTTATTTCAAACATCTGGAGGTTTTTGAGGCAGCAAAGACAAGAGAACAAAATTTTCTGCCCAGCTTTGTCACAAAATTCCTCCTTCTACATTCCCTATGTGTATAATTACACCATTCACTCAAGTGCCAGTGTCAAAAACTGTCCATTTTCACTTCTCCCTTCTCTCACCTAACTCCCATATCTAGTAAGTTACAAAGGTTTCTGGTTCTCACCTTTTTTAGAGTCTCTCAAACCCCTCTAATTCTCTCCAATTCCAATGTCACATCTTAGGCCATCATAATCTCACCTGAATCACTGCATTAGCCTCCTCCTAGGTCTTCCTCCAGTCTCACTGTTCCCTATACAGTTTCCAAAATATGCTCTCTAAAAATACAAATTTGACCAAGTTGCTTCCCCACTCAAAACCCTTTAGTGTCCCCCACTTGCCTTCAGAGTAAAGATATAATTTGGTCCATAGTTCTTCTTCCCACCCTCATCTCATTACTTTCCCCAAAATACCTATACTTATGCCAAACTACCTGCAGTCTCTTTAAAACATGCCAAATTGTTTCAAGCTTCTGTGTCTTATCACTCCATATCCTGTGTCCATATTCTGTGTCTTATCACTCCATATCTTATCACTCCATATCCACGAGAAAAACCCCAACATTCCCTTCAAAATTCTATTCCATCATTGGAGTTCCTAAAGACTTTTTTCTCCCAGACACAAAAGTCTGAAGGACACCAGCATAACATATAAACATATATATATACGAAGTTTTGCAATACCCTATGTTGGGCAGAACAGGGAAGGCATAGACTACAGTAAAAATGACCACCTAGGAAGCTGGGTTCAGATAAACTATGCAAACAAGACTTTGCCCTCATGGAACCCATCAGAAGGTAGAATTCAGTATTTTAAAAAAATATATTAAAAAATAAAAACAGGGCATTCCCATTGTGGCACAGCAGAAACAAATCCGACTAGAAACCATGAGGTTTCGGGTTCAATCCCTGGCCTCACTTAGTGGGTTGAGGATCTGGCATTGCCGTGAGATGTGGTGTAGGTCGCAGATGCAGCTCAGATCCCGAGTTGTTGTGGCTGTGGGGAAGGCTGGCAGCTGTAGCTCTGATTCGATCCCTAGCCTGGGAATCTCCATATGCTGCAGGTGCAGCTCTAAAAAGCAAAAAAAAAAAAAAAACAAAAAAAAAAAAAAAACAAAAAACAAAAAAACAGGATAGAAATGGGAGAAATCAGCAGATACACAATATCTGAAATGAACATGAGGAACAGAGTCTATATTAATTAGCAGAGCCAAGTTTAGTGGTGACTATTGAAATTAAGCATTGTTATTTGTTTCCCCCTCTGTTCCATATGCTCATCTAAAGAGACCATGTCTTATTTATCTGTAACCTACACTTCCCCAAGCCCTACCAGTGTGGGCATAAAAGGCAGATAAAATTAACAGTCAAAACCATTATTTCTGTCTCTGTTCCTACGCATTCTTTGGGGATCCTCCATACCCCTTCAAATCCCCCCTCAGGAGGCCCCTAGAGGTACTCAGTTCTGACAGTCACCATGTGCTCTCTTCCATCTCCCTTTTCTCTTTATCGTGCCCCAGCTCAAAGAGTGGCACCTTCTATGATGGTTAAGTCCCTCCTGTGAACTGCTGATGGCACCAGCATTGTCCAGCAAAGCTACCACGATGCATTACCTCTAGAATCCACCAGAGGAGCCAATGCCCATGTCCTTGCCCTGAGGTCAATTCACTTACAGCTTCCTGCTGGCCCAACTCTCTACTCAAGCCTCAGCATTTGCTTTAGGCTCAGTCTAATGAGTTCTAAAAGTAAAGAGAACTGAGCTTTTCATTGCCATCTGCTTTACAAGAATGAGTGTGAGCTCATCACTGAAATTTTGGTAAAATGATTCTGAGTCTAATTTGTGGCTCCCTACCCATGGAGGGTTAAACCAGAGGCCCAATGAGTCTTAAACATCCTCTTCTCCTCAGAATAGCTTTCTCATCTGACATTTTAAGGGCCTTGACAGTCTGCCTTAAAATGAACCTCTCATGCAAATAGATACATCAGTCATGGGGAATTGCAAATGAAAACAGCAATGAGGAACTACTTCACATTCATGACAATGGCTATGATCAAAAAATAACAATAACAAGTGTTGGAGAGGATGTGGAGAAATTTGAACCCTCCTATATATAGCCTGTGGGACTGTAACAGTGCTGCACTTTACCAAAGAAAACATTTTGGCAGTTTTGCAGAGAGTTAAACATAGAATTACCATATGACCCAGAAATTCACTCCTAGGTATAGAGAACTGAAAACATACATTCTCATCAAAACATGATGATCACAGCAGCATTATACATAATAGCCAAAAAGTGAAAACACCCCAAATGTCTATCAACTGATGAATGGATAAACAAAATATGGTATATTTATTCAATGGAATATTATTCAGCCATAAAAAGAAATTAAGTACTGCTATATGCTACAACAGGGATGAACTTTGAAATCTCATGCTAAGAGAAAGAAACCAGTCACAAAAGACCATATATCATATGATTCCATTTATGTGAAATATTCAGAATAGACAAATTCATAGAGACAGGAAGTAATGGCTTTTAGGGGTGGAAGAAGGGCAGAATGGGGAATGACTGCTAATGAATACAGGGTTTCTTTGGGGAAGGCGATGGATTAGACAGTAATGATGATTCAAAACTTTGTGAACATACTAAAAACCACTAAATTAAACACTTTAAAAGGTGAATTTTTGGAGTCCCCTCTTGTGACGCAGTGGGTTAAAGTATCTGGCTTGGGTTGCTGCTATGGTGCAGATTCGATCCTGACCCAGGAACTTCTAAATGCCATTGAAGAGGCAAAAAAAAAAAAAAAGTGAATTTTATGTAACATGAGTTGTAGCTCACTTTTTTTTTTTTTTTTTTTTTTTTTGTCTTTGCCATTTCTTGGGCTGCTCCCACGTCATATGGAGGTTCCCAGGCTAGGGGTCTAATCAGAGCTGTAGCCGCCAGGCTACGCCACAGCCACAGCAACACGGGATCCAAACCGCATCTGCAACCTACACCACAGCTCACGGCAACGCCGGATCCTTAACACACTGAGCAAGGCCAGGGATCAAACCCGCAACCTCACGGTTCCTAGTCGGATTCGTTAACTACTGAGCCACGAAGGGAACTCAGTAGCTCACTTTTTAAACAATTAAGAGGATGGGGTGGATGTTACATCATTATAAAGTATAAATTACAAAGCAGATTTTGGTTCAATTTTTTTTTTTTAATTTCTACCTTTTTTTTCTTTTTAGGGCTCCACCTGTGGCATATGGAAGTTCCCAGACTAAGGGTCAAATCAGAGCTGCATCTGCAACCTACACCACAGCTTGTGGCAACACCAGATCATTAACCCATTGAGCAAGGCCAGGGACTAAACCCACATCCTCATGGATACTAGTCAGGTTCTTAACCTGCTGAGCCACAATGGGAACTCTGAAATTTCTACTTTTAGAACTAGCCATGCCTACCTATGGAAATAAATTCCTCAATCTGGTAGTGAGCTGCCTATCCCAGGCATTATTCAGGATAAGTTTGTCAGCATGCTGCAGGAAGAATGCTCTCAACTGCATTTGAGATTGGACTATCTCATAAATTTCATATCATGTTAGGTAGCCCCTAGTGCCCTATGCAAAGCAGGCACTCAATTATAAATAAATAAATGTCAACAAATGCCTGGTGCATAAGTTAACAAACAAATCCTCACAAAGCATTTATTAAGCATATCTTTGCACATGATGCTGTGCTACTCAGCAAACACCAACCTGTTCACTAAAAGTGTGGATGGAAGCCAATCTGTCCCTGATAGAGATGGAAGTGAACTTCACATATTCTGCTTTGGGTTTTGTCAGCTGTTAAAGTTATTTAGAAGAAAACCAATAATAGCTGATAAACTCCAATTGTTCAGCTGAGTGAATATAAACACTGTGGGCCCATGCACCCTGCTGATGGAGGGCACCCAGCCCCAGGGAAGGAGAGGGCCTGGGTTAGTGTTAGTTTTCAAATCCTGGGTGCACAGGAGACATTATCAGAAGAACAGCATTCCCCAGGCATCAGAATAATGCCAGCAAATAATGCCAACAAATTGTGCAGAGGGCACTTCATACCAACATTTATAGTACTCAGCCTATAGTACTCAGGCAGAAAGTAGGCACTTATCTCAGAATGTGACCTGATTTGGAGATCGGTCTTTAAAGAGACTGCAATCAAGTTAAAATGAGGTCAAGAGTGTGGGCCCTGGGAGTTCCTGTCTCGGCGCAGCAGAAACGAATCCGACTAGGAGTCATGAGGTTTTGAGTTCCATCCCTGGCCTCCCTCAGTGGGTTAAGGATCTGGTGTTGCCGTGAGCTGTGGTGTAGGTCGCAGACATGGCTCAAATCTGGCATTGCTGTGGCTGTGGCGTAGGCTGGCAGCAACAGCATCAATTAGACTCCTAGCCTGGGAACCTCCATATGCCAAGGATGTGGCTCTAAAAAGACAAAAGACAAAAAAAAAAAAACAAAAGAGCCTGGGCCCCTAACCCAGTATGACTGGTGTCCTTATAAAACAGGGAAATCTGGACACAGACACACACACAGACGTAACAGCAGAGATCCGGATGATGCAGCAGACGTCAACCAACACCAAAGATGGCCAGTAAACCATCAGAAACTAGGAGACAGGTTAAGAACAGAGTCTTCCCACTACGAGGAAACCAACCCTACTGACACTTTGATCCTGGACTTCTGGTCTCCAGAACTGGGAAATGGTTGATTTCTGTAGTGGAGGCCCCTGGGCTATGGTGCTTTGTTATGGCAGCCCTAGCACCTAATGCACCCAACCACTCGCCACCAGCAGCAGCACTCTCCACTTGATACCCTTGCCATTCTCTGCTCCTGACTTCCCCGCACCAAGGGCTAAGTGTAAAACCCACACTGAAAGCCCAGCCAGCTCAAGCTCACAAGGGTCCAAGACCACTTTCCCTTTGTGAATGTGGTCCATGTCCTCTAATCACCTGCAGCAAACAAAAAGGGCTAAAACGTCACAACCCCTCCCACTCCCATTCTTTTTTACTGTATCATTAATCCTAGGCAGAGTAGGGAAAAACTGCGCTTAAAAATAGCAATTTCATGAAGTTAAGCATGATTTTGGATAAGTGAGCCCCAAGGGCTCCATAAACAAATATGAACAGATGTTCCAAACTGTGGAAGGAATGTGACAATAGAGGAAGAGGGACTATTGTTGCCAGACTGACATTTCCTACCCAAGGCCCTGTCTGAGCTCCTAGTCACCAGTACACCTGCTGCAGGAACAGCGTTTCAATATGATTTAATATACTCAGTAATGAGTTCAAAAGTGCATCATGCACATAACTTCATTCTAAGGTCTGTAAATTAGAGTGATCTTCTAATGAAGGATAATAAGCTGCATTTCCCAGCCTGCACTTAGGAAGCCACAAGCAGAGCAAGCTCGCTGGCTCAGAGAAAAGCGCCCTTCTGCTCTCCCCCTCCATGTTAGAGCCTCTGAGGTCAGATGTCCAGAGAATAGCACCCCAACCCCAGCCGCAACCAAGCTCCTGACCAAGCACCGGTGCGTCTACAGATCCAGGGGGAGGGAGAGGGTGCTCCAGCCAGTACCACCCCAGTACTGCCCTCCCTAAGCTCAAAGCCAGAACCTCATCATTTGCTAACGGCAGGGGCCACTGAAGAAGCTAATCAGAGAAAGCAGAACCATGTGCCCTATGGAGAAAAAATGTCTTTCACCCCATCTTATAAAGGTTATTTCAAAGAAAATAAATTTAGTTCAATAAGGTTACAACTTTAGAACAAGATAATTCCTTTGTATGCTTTAGGAGTGATCAGCCAATCTGTAAATCATCCATGAGTACCTACTATGTGTCAAACATTGTGCAAGGTGCTGAGGCAAAGCAGTAAAGAAAACAGACACAGTTGCTGCCATGGAGATACAGTGGTGGGCATGAGAGTCAGACCCTGCTAGATTCCAATCTCAAGCCTGTCATTTATTAGCTGGCAGATCCTGGGGAGGTCACATCACCTCTCTGAGCCTCAGCTTCCTCATCCATAAAACAGAAATAGTATTATTTCTAATATGTCCTATAGAACTTTCTGTAGAGCTTCTAGAACACAGTACTCACTTGGAAATAGTAGGCATAATTATTATGTACTAATGTATAAATGCTGATGGATACACTGTCTTTGTATATTTGCCTTTAAATGTCCTTCACAAGTACATATTCTGCCTTCCCAGATAGAGGTGAATATTCTTAAGGGCAGAAACCACATCATCTTTTTCTTTTGTGTCCTCCAACTGTTTGAAGCATAGTGATGGCTGCCTGAGTTCCCAAACCAATATCCTAGACCACATATTAAAAAAAAAATTTCAGAAAATTACATAGTTGAGATTCATAAGTTATAATGCTTCTCAGGAAGAATTAATGGAGTAACACTGACACAAGACTTGTAAACTAGTGATTACTGTGATTGGAATATCTTGCTCTACTCACAAAACAGAAAGTTTAAAGTTTGCTCTTCCTCTCTTTAAGGCAAACTAGTCTATACTTGAAACAACACACTCTTTGGCCCCAGAAGCAATGAAAAGATTATTAATTCTATAGAACATCTTGGCATGATGGATGTAATTTTATATATTGTGTATATGTTCCTACAGAATACTACAGTTTTGAAATCTACCTATTCCTGAATTACATAAATTATCTTTCAATATCCTCATCCTAAGTTGAGAAAATAAACTGCTTCTTCTACGAACTCAACAGCTTTCTAAGGAACAAAATGTTATTCAGGATAAAAATCATGCACCTTCTGAAGAGAGACTATTTTCTCTCTTCATCAACAAGAGATACAGTCTGCTGTATCTCATAAGGTGCATTGAACCTAACGTGGTTCAAGAACATTCTCACACATTGCTTGGATATTTCAAGAGCTTGTCCTAAGAACTGGTTTTAAAATATAATCAAATAGTTCTAAGGAATATAGTTTTTCATGTTTTATCAAAAGTTACACTTATATCTTCTTAGGGAAGAATAGGAATAAATAGGGCTGTAAAATTCAATAAATTCCTCCTTTTCTCAAAGATGAGGTATTTAATGACTAAAAGGGAGGTTAATTTGACAAGGGAAAAAAAGATCATTAAAGGTATCTAAGATAGTCATTGAATATAAAAGAGACTGTCACACACATTCAGCCCTTCAAGAGGCTCCCAGCTCTCCTTAGATACTCCTAAAAAAAAAATTAATGAGGTGGACAATGGCTTTATTGAGTATAGAACCGCCATAATCTGGCCACCATTCCTAAGTCTTGATTCATTCTCCAGCTGTACTCACTGGGCTTGAATATTATTTTATTTTACTCTGTTCTATTCTATTCTATTTTTGCCCATGCCTGTGGCATGCAGAAATTCCCGGGCCAGGGATCAAACCTGCGCCACCACTGTAAACAGAGCCACAGTAATGAGAACACCAGGTCCTCAACCTACTGAGGCACAAAGAAACTCCTGAATGCTCATATATATATTTTTTTCTTTTTTGCTTTTTTTAGGGCCACACCTGTGTCATATAAGAGTTCCAGACTAGGGGTCAAATCAGAGCTACAGCTGCTGGCCTACACCACAGCCACAGCAGTTCCTTGGAGCTGTGTCTGTGACCTACACTGCAGCTTTTGGCAATGCCAGATCCTTTCTTATTTTTTTGCTTTTTTATTTTTTGTTTTTTTTTAGGGCTGTACCCATTACACATGGTGGTTCCCAGGCTAGGGTCTCAAGGGACCTGCAATTGCCAGGCTATGCCACAGCACCACCAGATCTGAGCCACATCTGCAACCTACACCACAGCTCACGGCAATGCTGGATCCTTAACCCACTGAGAGAGGCCAGGGATCAAACCCACATGCTCATGGATACTAGTCAGGTTTGTTTCCACTGCGCCACAATGGGAACTTCTCATTCATATACTCTTATATGGCCCAACCTTTCCTGACTTCAGCCAGCTCACTCCTCCCATGAACTGCTGGTGGCCCCGCACTGGCTGTCTCAGCCTCCCTACACCTGGGCTCTGCTTTCAGGGGCAGCCCTGACCAAGCATCGGCAGTGATTCCAACAGCCAACTGCTTATTTTGAATGATTTAATCTGCTCAAGACGATTAGCTGGAACTCATGACACCTTGAGACTTCCAGTTTCCATTCTAATGATTTATGAATAAATCTTCCCACTAGAGCTGAACAGAGTATGTCCTATCCATTTAAGCCCCAACCCGAGAAAATATGGCTGGTGGTAAAACAACTTAACCTCAGTCCAGACCTACTATCAACTGCAGATTAGCAGACTGGTTTAGTCCTTTCCAAACTACAGGTTTTTCAATGGCTTAGATGTGTCATAAATTAGGAGATGGGGGAATATGGGGGTGGGAGTGAGATGAGCATCTTTATCTTATCCTAACTAAGAGAAGAAGATTATCCCTCACCTCTGAGGTTTGAATAAAAGAGAAAGAAAGCTGAGGAAAGCAATTAAGACGGCTTAATAAGGGTCTGAGAAGGTTTTGCTATAAGCAGTAAAATGGCCTGGAACATAGACAGCACGAAGAACATTTCAATCCTATTTAGAAACTCTAAAGCCAGATCTGCATGAGGAACTGAATGAACACTGGTCATTTGTGTTTGGATAATTCACCAGTTGCCACTAAGAAATTACCCTAGGGAATGCTTTCTGGGAAGGATATGGGGGAGGGGAGCAAAGGACAGGCTTCCTCCTTTCATCTTATTGTTCAAAGCCTGGACTCATTTGCATAGCCCTCTGAGGATGAAGTCTTTTCTGCCATTTGGTAGATTGCCATCAAATCTCAAGTGACATGATGCACAGTCGATTTATGCACCATGAAGCAGATACTGCAGGGGTTTGGTGTATTTGTGTTTCATTTCCAGTTAAACAATACACAGGGGGCTGTCACACTAACAAGGTTTATAATGATTGACTTGTTCAGCCATATCGAGACCTTTACTTCAATAGAGCAGAAGCCTCAATAAACAGGAAATTTATATTTGAACAGATGTCTGTCTAGAAGGGTGGTACCGTATTTCTGCCTGACTTGGTTCAGAGTGAATCAAGCACATTTCCCTCCCCTCCCCAATTCTCCCAAGCACAGCATACAGCTAAATTCTGGACAATTTGCAGGATCTCTGGGTCACCAGCATCCTATTCTTATAAAACAGAATCCCTTAAAACGTGTACTTATGTCCTTTGAAAGAAGGATCATCAGGCATAATTCAACATTTGGCTGTGCTCAGTTCTGAATATGAATTCATGATTTTGAAAAATGCAAACATAATACCAGAACAAAAAGAAAGCATTTTTTTATCTCTGTTTTGAACCAATGTAATTCCCTGAGCTTCAATTTTCTCACCTATAAATGAGGAACAGTATAACCCACCATAAGGGGTTGTTATGAGAATTAAGTGAGAAAAAGTCCATGAAAGTCTAGCACATAGTTGGTGTCCAATGTTTGTTTAAAAAAACATACAGATGATATCTAACCCTCTAAATATACTTGGTTTCATTTTTGGCAGATGAATTCATATTGTTACAGAATTAAGAACAGTCAAGACATTTGGGAAGAGAGCAGTACCGTATACAGAAAGAAGGAAATACTTTCCTAGAACTTGACATATCCAGTGAGCCATGCAGATATGACAAGTGTGGCCACTGCCAATGACTGGGTCCCTGAGGAGCCGGATAAAACTTACTGAGAAATATTAAGATACAAAAGAGTCAAAGAATAAGTTGAGGAGAGTAATTTCTCCCTTTGAATTCAAAAACACCTATGTATTTCTTGAATGAATGAATAAATGAACACATCCCAACATAATCATCTCCAATTGTTCCAAGGTTTTTAAATCAGCTATTTACTGATTCAGAATAAATTACTGAGCAAATGCCATGTTCCAGACACTTACACATGGGTGGCAAGACAGAATAGTCCTTAACTTCCAAGAGCTCATAATCTAAGACAAAAACCATAATAAGTGCTATGATGGAAAAGCCCAGAATACCACAAGAGAGTTTTTATACCTTCAGAAGCTAATATCTGAGAACTGAGGTATATGTAGGAATTAGCCAGGTAAAGAGTGGGGGAGAGTTCCAGAAAGAGGGAGGGCCACTGAGGCAGAAGGGAGCCTGGGCGCTCTGGGAGCTGGAAAAAGACCTCAATGGCCGGAATATCCTAAGCAAAGGGAAGACTGGCAAGAACCAAACCAGGCAGAGTCTTACTGGCTGTGTTTTTCACTTCATAGTTTATCCTAAATGCAATGGTAAACATTAACTTGATCGAATTTTGCTTTTAAAATATTGTTCTGACTACAGTGTACTGAATGAATCAGAACTATAAAAGTGGACTGAGGAGGCTATTAAGAAGCTATTGCAATAACCCTAACAAGAGTTGATGTTGGCCTACGCTAGGGTGTGGAAATGGATTTAATACACATTTTTGGAGTAGAATTAACAAGCTTGAAATTCAATTAGCCATGCCTCAGGCAACAGGACACATAGTGATGCTACCCACTAAATGGACTAGAGCAGAGAAACAGCAGACTGGCAGGGGCATGGGGGAGCAGAGGGAAAAGACTAAGAACTTCATTCTGATCGATTCAAGTTTGAAATTTTACAACTGCCGAAGTGGATGGGTCTAGAATGCAGTCCTCAATAAATGTCCAGAACTCAAAAGGAAGGTCAGAACTGAAACTACAAGTTGGGAAGCACCAGGCAAAGAAAAACAGTATCTAAGATCACAGGTGGGGCTGGGATTGCCCAGGGCAAGTGCAGAGAAAGAAGAGAAGCAGGCTCACATTTCAAGATTGGTTGAGGAGACTGGGAAGGAGCCAGGGATAGGAGGAAACCTGGTGTGTGGTGCCAGAGGGTCCAGAGAAAAAGACATTTCAATAAAGGAATGTTGAATGTTGCTGGGGGGAAAAAAAAGCAAAAGAAGAACATAATGAGTCCACTGGATTTAACACATGAAAGTAAACTTAGCAAGTCTCAATATAATGGAATTGTGAGAACTGAAGCCAGGCTGCAGTGGGTTGAAAAGACAAAGGTGAGGAAATACACAGACCATTAACAGACAAGACTGATAGCTGTGAAAGACAGTAACCAGGAGAAAGATTCAGGTCAAAGAAGAGCAGTGGTTGTTGTTTGTCATCATAGTCTTTGCTGTTGCTCTTGGTGGGAAACACTGCAACATGTATTAATATTGATTAAATAGATCCAGATAGAAAAGGTGAGAGGGAATGGGATTCAAACCACACATAGAGAAAGTGTCTTTGGATAAGAGAAGGGGCATGCTCCAGCAAAACCTGTGAAAAGAGCCTGCAGACAGACACAGGGTGTTTGGTTGATCATGCAAAAAGAGCACACAATAGTTTCCAGATAGGAGGAGCTCCTTCCTTCCCTTTTATATGTGAGACAGTCATCTTCTGAGACTGAGGGAGAGTGAGGAGTTCCAAGGAGAATAGAAAAAGTGTGAAATGGTCCTTGAGAAAAGTAGGATGGAGCAGACTAGAAAGAGGTACCCTCAGCATGCCATGCAGTAGAGAGAAACAAATTAACTGTGGTTATTGTAAATCCACAGTGTTGGCACCTGCCAGGTTGTGTCCAACAAAGCCAGGACATTTGGGAGTGGGCATGGAGAAGGCTGATGGCTGCGTTCATCCAGACCTGGAGTTTTGTCCGGTGAACAGGGCAGAAGGAGATAGAAACCTGAGAGTATTTGCAACAAAGGAATGGTCTTAATGGACAGTGAAGGATAAGCTAGACCAAGGGAACGTGAGCACAATTCTGACACAGAAAAGAAAACAAAAGGGCCAATGGCCTGGCCAATGCAATGGAGATGGGAGCAAGTGAGCAGGGAAGGTATAAAACACAGCTCTCAGGGAGTGAGTGTGGGATTCAGACATCCTGCAGATGTGGGAGTCTCTGGTGATGACAGCCATGAGAGTGTGGCCATGGAAAAAATTGCTTAACATGGTTTTGGAGGAAAAAGCCAATGCAGATAAAATGTTCCAAAACTGAAAGTTGGGAATGTTGAGTAACTGTAACTGTAGATATTTATGCTACCTCTGCTGAAGGTGGAAGTCAAAGTGGGTAGAAAGACTGAGAGCCATGCTTCTTAAATACTAGCGAGAGAAAATATCAAAGAGATATACTCATAAAAGAGTAAATGAATGACAACAAAGAGGAGAGGAAGAAAGTGGTGCAGCTTAATGGTTTGAGCCTCAAAACACCAAGAATTTTTGTAAAAGGAGAGCAGAGCTAGGGTCTGAAAGTATCATGGTAGAGGTAGGAGGGCATCTGCTCACTGTCCAACTCCCCAATAAATCAAATATAAGAAAATAGCCTCTACTCAAGAGCACCCTCAAGGAACATAAAACAAACACTACAAATGTTGTGTGCGCCAACCAACCCTGTACTAAAAACATTTTGTATGTGACTTTACAAAAACCATTAGGTCTTATGATTTCCATTTTACAGGTGAGAAAACTGATCTCAGACAAAGTTAGAGAAACTTGGAGTTCCCATTGTGGCTCATCGGTAACAAATATGACTAGGATCCATGAGGACGTGGGTTCAATCCCTGGCTTTACTCAGTGCATTAAAGATCTGGTGTTGCCGTGAGCTGTGGTATAGGTCACAGTCGCAACTCAGATCTGGCAATGCTGTGGCTATGGTGCAGGCTGGCAGCTGCAGCTCTGATTCGACCCCCTACCCTGGGAACTTCCATAAGCTGCAGGAACAGCCCTAAAAAGACACACGCAAACAAAGGAAAGGAAGGGGAGGGGAGGAGAGGGGAGGGATGGGGGAGAGGAAGGGGAGGGGAGAGGAGGGGAGGGGGAGGGAAGAATCTTGCCCTTGTCATGTATCTTATAAATGGCAGAGCTGGGAGTTCCTGTCTGTCATGGCTCAGCAGAAATGAATCTGATTAATATTATCCATGAGGATGCAGGTTCAATCCCTGGCCTTGTTGAGTGGATCTGGAGTTGCTGTGAGCTGTGTGTAGGTCACAGACGTGGCTTGGATGCCAAGTTGCTCTGGCTGTGGTGTAGGCCTGCAGCTACAGCTCCAATTGGACCCCTAGCCCAGGAACCTCCATATGCCACATGTATGGCCCTAAAATGACCAAACAAATAAACAACAACAACAACAACAAAAAATGGTAGAGCTGAATCTGTAACCTGAAGGGAAAAGCACAGTAACTGAAATGTCCCTGAGGACTCGTCATATTGACAGGACACAACGCTTCACTTCTATCCAGAGGGGTCTTGGAAAAGCCATTGTTCTGTGGAGTAATGACGAAGTGTAACAATTATGGTAGACTGCCACACTCAGGCAAAGGTAATTGTTCCATCCTGTGTTCTTGAGGAAAGAGCAGGTCTTGCACCCTCCTCCCCTCCCTTCTCCCTTACTTCTCTCTTCTCCTAGAACACAAACACATGAAAGCCCTCATCCATCTTCATCTCCCCTGAATCTGATGGAGCTCCTGACACATGGTAGTTGCTCAACAAGTATTTGTTGAAGTGGAACAAGGAAAACATCCAGACTAGCAGTTCCCATCATGACACAGCGGAAACGAATCTGACTAGCAACCATAAGGTTGCAGGTTTGATCCCTGGCCTCGTTCAGTGGGTTAAGGATCTGGCATTGCCATGAGCTGTGGTGCAGGTCGCAGATGCAGCTCGGATCTGGCGTGGCTGCGGGCATGGCTGCAGCCGTGGCTGTGAAGGGCAGCTACAGTTCCAGTTAGACCCCTTGCCTGGGAACCTCCATATGCTGCGAGTGTGGCCCTAAAAAACAAACAAAATAAAAGACCAAAAAAAATTTTTTTTAAAAAAGAAAACATCCAGACTAAACCAATTCACTGAGTTCCTCTCGCTCGCAGGGGAGATGAAATGCAATGGTTTTTCTTACTGTCATTTCCCTACCTCCCCAGACCCTCAAGAACTGGTCGGAAACAGTCACCTTATCCAACATAACAGGAATGTGACTGCACGTGCACAGTGAACCTTTAAGTCTTGGGCTTGGTTTTCTGGTTGTGGGTTTTGGGTTTTTTTGTGGGTTTTTTCTAGGGCCACACCTGCAGCATACGGAAATTCCCACCTAGAGGTCAAATCGGACTGCAGCTGCTGGCCTACACCACAGCCACAGCAACACCAGATCCAAGCCAAATCTGTGACCTATACCACGGCTTGCAGCAACACTGGATCCTTAACCCACCGAGTGAAGCCAGGGATCTAACCCATGTCCTCAAGGACATTGTCAAGTTCTTAGCCCACTGAGCCACAATGGGAACTCCTTGGTCTTGGTTTTAAGAAAGGTCTCAGGCCTGGAGAGAGTAGTACAATTTCACATTGGCATGGAATCTCTAATCTCAGGACTTAATTTTCATACTGCCTCGATGGCCCAGGACAGAGGAAAACTGGTTCTTCTTTATTATGAACTCCTCTCCCACTCTTCCCAAGGCTCAAACTTGAAACATCTCTGTTTTAAAAATAAAGAAATGTGGAAGGGTCAAGATAAGAGCCTACCACTTAAGCCAGGGAAACTTGGTCGGCAATGATGTTGGGTACCTAAAAATTGTAATTTATAAAGCCTGAGATTTCAGTCTAGGCCCGACTCACAATACAAGTGTTATGTTTTAAGGCTTCCACACGTGGGCCAATTGCTCCCTGCTAAAAACTCACAGAAAATTTGCTTTTTAGGAAGATGACTATGATTCCAGTATTTACCTGTTTCTCTTATTAAATCAGCTATCATTTCATTCCTATTCAACTAATAAGTGATAGAAGCAACAAAGGTGTCACCGTCTGCCAACCTAGCAAGGTCTGACTGATGCTAATTCTAGAAGAGGAGCAAGTCCAGTAGCTTTTGCATCAGACGTGGGTGCAGTCAGGCCAACAAGTCCATGCACACAAAGCTCCAGACCTAACATGGGAAAAGTGTGGACACAGGTGAGGCCAAACCACTCTAATTTAATCTATCGTCATCCTGCTGTAAACACAGGCAACCCCTTCACAAAAAGGGCAGCCCTTGGGGCCCAAAGGCCCAAACTTCACCTCTCTAGGAGACTGCAATACAGTGACTCAAAATATCTTTTCTTTAAAATGTCATTATAGTGGTTCTTTTCTCTTTTTAATATTTCAGTTTTTCAAGAGGCAGGTAGCAACATTCGCTTTCAGTCTTTCAGAAGTTGTTGACAATTCCCTGCATCTCATTACTTAAAAAAAAAAAAAAAACAAAAAAAAACTAGGTGAAACATTTTTTTTTTTTTTGTCTTTTTGTGTGTGTGTGTGTCTTTTTAGGGCTGAACCCATGGCATATGGAGGTTCCCATGCTAGGGGTCCAATCACAGCTGCAGCTGCCGGTCTACTCCAAAACCACAGCAACACAGGATCCAAGCCGTGTCTGCAACCTGCACCACAGTTCATGGCAATGCCAGATCCTTAACCCACTGACCAAGGCCAGGGATCGAACCCACATCCTCATGGATACTAGTCAGGTTCATTAATCACTGAGCCAAGACAGGAACTCCATATTTTATTTTATTTTATTTTCATTACTTCTTTATTGTGAGTCTGTTCTGTTGATAAGGCTCTGGGTATATCCTTTCAAGAGGTATGGGAGTGGGCTAGTGGTCTAGGCCAAAGATATGGATTAGGAAAGGCTGATGGGAACGGCTGGAGAAGAAGAGTAAGAGGAGACTTTCCAGAAACCACCACTTTGGATCCCTCTCCTACAATTTTGTGTATCTGCTCAGAAACTCCTCACGGAGATGTAACAACACTGTAGTCCATTTACCAACTTCTACCTAAATTGCATTAGTTCAGTACTGTCAACAGATAATATTACAATGCCTACCACATGCCAGATAATTTACTGAGTTCCTCAAATGCTTATATCATATAATACTTTCTTTTTTTTTTTTTTTTTTTTAGGGTCACACCTGCAGCATATGGAAGCTCCTAGGCTAGGGGTCAGATTGGAGCTGCAGCTGCCAGCCTACACCACAGCCATAGCAACGAGCCACTTCTGCAAACTACACCACAGCTCACGGCAAGGCCAGATCCTTAACCCACTGAGCAAGGCAGGGATCAAGCCTGAGCCCTCATGGATACTAGTAGGGTTCATTACTGCTGAGCCACAACAGGAACTCCCTATATCATATAACTGTTACTAGAGTCCTACCAGATATGTATTATTCCTCTCCCCATTTTATATATTAAGGAAGCTGAGGCTAATCCACAGCTAATAAGTGGATGTGGGATTCAAACCCATATCTCTCAGGCTCCATAGCCCCAGTGTTGGACACAGTACTTCCCAGAAGACAAAACCTGCAGAGTTTAGATGTAATTGGCAGCAGCTGCCCTGTTTACCAAAGCAAAACTTATTATTCCTAAACTGACTCTTATTTCTCTCCATCCTTATCTCGTATCTGTTACCCAAACAATAGACTAGGCAGAAGGAGAGCAAGCCTGCACTCATGGAACAGAAATGTCAGACATTAGGCTGTGAGCTTCAACAGAAACATGAGGGTCTAGCATCTCTGGGTTGCTTCATTTCAAAATATGCCAGGAGAGACTGCTCCAGACTTGTGAACCTGATCATGGAACACAGTGGGAGGTAAAGATCTGTGGTGCTGGAATTATCCAGTCCACCAGGAAAAGCCTCCTTCCTCCAGCCACCTTCCCACTAAGTGGCAGGAAAGTAAAAGATGTGGTGAGTCTGCTTTCTGTCACTAATCATGACCACAGACTCCCATGAACTCTATGGGAATAGGATGGAGGGCAGTAAAAAGAGGTGGGTGTCACAGCTTCAACAAGGTGACAGAAAGAAAGCCAAAGCCTGCAGGAGCCTGGGGAAGAAAATATACAAGAACATGAAATGTTCTTGGTTTCAGTCACATATACAAATTATGAACCAGTTGGGATTCATCAGAAATTTTTTGTGGGCCAACTTTTCAGTAAAATGCCTTGCTCAATCTGGAGAAGTATGAAGAACTGGCAGCTGACTCGTGATGGCTCGTTTTGAGGTGACATCTGGGTTCATCCCAGGAGCTCATGTCTCCAAGGCCCATCCCATGCCCAGCTGAGTTGGAGAGGTTTGTCACTGGGGACGTCACTCAGTTAAGCTATGTTTTGCTTCCAAAGCACTGTCCTAAATAGCTCCTCCTGAAGGGCTACTGGGTTACTTGACAAGAGCATGTGAACCTGTGCGAAGCTCTGTCCCCTTCCTACGTGAAGATACCCAGCCCTGGGTGCCAGGACTTCTGCTCCCAGCTTTCTCAAGTTTCAGGTACTTCTTACTCCTCAAAAGTAACACAGTGAGGATAGTAAGGTGAGTAACAGGTGGGGTCGTCACGTGCCCTCATCCACATTATACAATAGCAGAGCTAGGATCCAAGTATCTTCTCAATACAGACAAGGGTCTACTTGGCACCAGGCATCTTATCCAAGATGATGAAGACATTGCCCCAAACTCAGGAACTGACAGTATACCAGGTGTGCCTCACATATCATGGGTTTCAAGTCCGAATTTTTATTTGGCCACTTTTTAAAATACCATCACTACCTCCATCCAAATCACTTACTGTCTGTATTATTTACTGGGGCTATAGTAAAGCTACCTGAAATGATAGTTCTCTTCCTAGTTCATACACCGTATTTCTAATTGGATTTTTAGCTATTTTAAAAGGCATGTGTCGTGGACCCCTTTGTGTCCCCATATCTGGTGCCATACCCTGCACTTCGTGGGCTGGCTCAATACATGTTTTTTGACCCTATTGGTGGTGTGTTCTTGCAGGAGAATGACAGCAATTAGTGTTCAGTAGTTAAGCAGAAGGGTTAGAGAGAATTTGTCCCTTCAATGCCAACAAAAAGGTGTGTTTAGAGAAACATTAATTAGATGATTAAAACTCATTTAAGCAAAGCAGTAAAAGCCAGTAACCTATAATTCAGAGTTCAGGCTCTCATGACAGACTGTCTACATTTGAAAGCTATCCCTACCATTTATTTTTTGAGCTCCGTGATCTTAAGCATGTTATTTAACTTATTACCACAGTGTCCTTATCTGTAAAATTGTAATATTAACAGTAAGAACCTATTCTTGTGAAGATTATATGAGTTAATACATGTGTAACACTCAGAACAGTGTCTAACACATACTAAGCGCTCAACAAAAGTTAATTCTTGCTAATATCGTAATTTTGTTTCAGTGCAGTTAATATATAATCATAAGACTGGTAGAGACAAATGAGAAAAGAATCTGAAAAAAAATGGATATGTCTACATGTATAACTGAATCATTTTGCTGTATAGCAGAAATTAACCTATTGCAAATCAACTATACTTCAATAAAACGTAAAAAAAAAAGACTGACAAGGACAAATCATAGAATAACTTCTAAGGGACATTCTGGGTTCAGTATGCATTTAGCACAATGCTTCTTCATCTATAGAATAATAATTTTTCAGTAAATATTTATTAAGCATCCACTGTGTGCTAGAAGACAAAGACATGAAATACACCTTCTCTCAAAGAGCTGACCATCTAAGGGTAAATTTAGCACAAGTACAGAGACAAGGGGCAGTGCAAGGTATAAAGGAACACAAAGAAGGGACATATAATCCATCCTGAGGGAATCAAAGGAAGTCTCTTGAAAAGGCTACATCTTGGAGTTCCCATTGTGGCTCAGGGGTAACTAACCGGTCTAGTATCCATGAGGATGAGGGTTTGATCCCTGGCCCCCCAGGGGGTTAAGGATCCAGTGTTGCCATGAACTGCAGGGTAGGTTACAGACACAGCTCGGAAACCACATTGCTGTGATCACGGCCAGCAGCTGCAGCTCTGATTGGACCCCTAGCCTGGGAATTTCCATATGCCATGGGTGAAACCCTAAAAAGAAAAAAAAAGAAAAGAGGTGGTGTTTGACATGCTGGGTCTACTTGTCCTTCAAGGCAGCCCACCCTGCCCTTTCCACATGGGATTACTCACACTGGTGATGACAATGAACGCCTTGAATAATAATATTGCTGATGAACAGGCACTGGGTGCTTAATATGCACAAACGGCTGTGCCAAGCTCTTCACACTTCCAGTGGCACAAAACTCTTTTTTTAAAGTATCACTGATTTACAATGCTGTGCCAATTTCTGCTGTACAGCCAAGTGACTCAGTCATACATATATATTTTTTTTAATATTATTTTCCATCGTGGTCTATTCCAAGAGATTGGATATAGTTCCCTGTACTAAACAGTAAGACTTTAACCATTCTAAATGTAATAGTTTGCATCTACAAACAAGACTCTTGTAAACTGTGTTGCCATGCAAGGAAGGAATCAACTACTGTGTAGCTGCCTAAATCTCATCAAATTGAATTGAACTCCTGCTTAGCCAACAGCTAAGACCTGTGTCTCACTTAGGCAGCAACACTAGATACTTAGAATAGAAAATGAAATCTTGTTGCTTGCTGTTGTTTTTTAAATCTCCTTTCCTTTAATTGCCCTATAAATCCAAAGATGCTTTGTACTAGGGATAGAACAACTGTTTAAATATAGCCAGTTTGAGGTCCCTTGCAATCTTGTATTTGGGAGGCAAAAGGCAACACTAGCTCTCACAGAGCATGCTTCCCAACCTATTATCAACTTACTGCTCTCTGATGCCCCAAAGGCCTCCATCCCACCGTAACTCTGTGCCAAACTCATCTTAAAACAAATACCTAGGAGTTCCCATCGTGGCTCAGTGGTTAACGAACCCAACTAGTATCCATGAGGACTTGGGTTCGATCCCTGGTCTCTCTCAGAGGGTTGAGGATCCAGCGTTGCTGTGAGCTGTGGTGTAGGTCATAGATGTGGCTTGGATCACCTATTGCTGTGGTTCTGGTGTAGGCCGGCGGCTACAGCCTCAACTGGACCCCTAGCCTGGGAACCTCCATATTCCACAGGTGTGGCCCTAAAAAAAACAAAAAGACTTAAAAAAAAAAAAAAGGAAGAAAAGAAAACTCCAGAGAAAGATGTTTTTCTTCCCAGATCCTTTCCCAAAAGAGATTTTAAACCTTGATCACTTTCTCATTAGAGAAGCAGTGTTCATTCAAAAGGGAAGGTCTTCTTGTCCTCTTTAAAGTAACCACCTCACAATCCAAGAAAGTCAAGAAGTGCAATCAGCAAATGGAACATTTTGGTGGTGTCCCCAGTGCTCTGAAAAGACATGATGGAGAAACAAAATGACAGGACCTCAAGCAGCAGTAGATAACTGGCGACTATTGCAGAGATCCATTGCACCCTGTGTCACTGGCAAAGAGACAAACAAAGAATGCTTTCTTGGGGTTCCCATCGTGGCTCAGCAGAAACAAATCTGACTAGCATCCATGAGGACACAGGTTCGATCCCTGGCCTTGCTCAGTGGGTTAAGGATCCAGCATTGCCCTGACCTGTGGTGTAGGTTGCAGACGCAGCTCAGATCCGGCGTTGCTGTGGCTGTGACATAGGCCAGTGACTACAGCTCCTGATTAATCCCCTAGCCTGGGAACCTCCATATGATGTGGGTACAGCCTTAAAAAGACAACAAAAAATTAAAATTAAATAAAGGATGAAAACCTTTAAAAAAAAAAAAAAGAATGCTTTCTTTCTTTAACTGAAAAGTTAAAACAAGTTATACCAGTGACACTTCACATTCAAGCCCCCAGGAGTTGCTTTTCAATGTCATAGCTATTTCTCCAACCAAGAAATCTCTAACCACCCAAGCCAAAACAGTTCTTCTCTAAGCCAGACTTTTTTAACCCTCGTCCAATACAGGCAACAACTATTTTTTGTTTGTTTTTTGCTTTTTTTAGGGCTTCACCTGTGGCCTTGGAAGTTCCCAGTCAAGGGGTCCAATTGGAGCTGCAGCTGCTGGTCTACACCACAGCCACAGCAACACCAGATCAGAGCCCATGTCAGCAACCTACACTGCAGCTCACAGCAATACCAGATCCTTAACACACTGAGTAAGGCCAGAGATCGAACCCATACCCTCATGGATACTAGTCGGGTTTGCTACCACTGAGCCACAACGGGAACTTCCAGACAACAGCTATTAACAGAATATTTTAGGACCGTGACATTCCTTGATATATATATAATTTATTTTTTGAAACACCTTCATTATGACTTTTTTACCAAATGTTCTTTTAATTTCAAAGAGCAAAAAAATGTAGTTCTTTTAACAACTCACGGCTAATCCACATCATCTGCATGACTTGTGAGGCAATCATCAAGAATACTTTGCTTTTTCCCCTAAAATCAACTATTTTCAATTTCTGTACATTTTACAAATACACTGAAAGAAAAAAGGATGAATTTAGATGTGGGCAGGAAAAAGGCCCAGAAAACAAGTAGAGGATTATACTTTGAGTAGAGGATTATAGTTTGTTCACATATGCATATATTTATATGTAGAATATTCATGTCGATAAGAATAGAATCATGTATTATATATTCAGTATACTTACATGTAAGTATAGATAATGTAAAATCCCACAGAAAGGATATTAATGCATTATTTTTAAATTCTCTTAACTTAGCAAGTATACAAAAGTAGCAAAATAATTTATTTTGGTATTATTACTAATTACCAAGAATGCTTAAGGAACCAAAAACTGAACAGTCATTTTAAACATAAGCTTATTTAAATCTGTTTCTGGCCCATAACAACTTTTTCCAAACTGCATTAAGTAGTTCAGAAATGCTACAAACCATTTCCGTCTTCTGGAGAAGCACGATGCACAGAAAGAGAGCTGTATATTCTAGCATTTAACCTAGCTGTCTAACCTAGCATTTCTTAAACTTATTTGACCAATGAATATATTATTCATTAAACACCTTTTAATCTCACATGAAATGTATCACAATAAATAATAAAAATAACAAAATATAAACAGTTTGGAAAATGTTGGTCTAGAGTTTTAGTTAGTACAAGAAGATTTAAGATTTAAGGGTTTTTTTATGCCGCACCTGTGGCATATGGAGGTTCCCAAGTTAGGGGTCTAATTGGAGCTGTAGACACTGGCCTACACCACAGTCACAGCAACGTGGGATCCGAGCCATGTCTACAAACTACACCACAGCTCACGGCAACGCCAGATTCTTAATCCCCTGAGTGAAGCCAGGGATCAAACCCACAACCTCATGGTTCCTAGTCGGGTTCGTTAACCACTGGGCCACAATGGGAACTCTTATTTAAGAATTTTTAAATGCTGTATATTTTTACTTTTACTTTGTTCTTGATTTCTGCAATTTTCCTTTGGGAGATCATCTTACTATCCAGAGACCCTATGTCAATATATATTATAATGCAAGTTTGTCCATTTTATTTCCATTTATCATGTTGTAGTACCATAAAAATTTACATTCATATGCTAAGCTTTACCATTTTCACACAACAGTAATATTTTATGTTTCTCCAAAAAGGGCTCAAAGTATACTGCAAGCATTTTGTAACAGATTTTCGTAACACTACTATGACACAGGTGGAGATTAACCGTTCCATTTTAGAGATGTAGAAAAGGCATCTTAGAGAGAGTCACAAGCAAGTTGGAAATAAAACTTGCTTATTGAGCCTTCAGAATGTAATCTTTCATCCAGATGGCAATGTTCTTCTGTGAATTAAAAGTATGGTTCTCTCTGTGTGTGGCCATCTCTCTTGGGAAAAAATAAAATAAAATAAAGAACAAGGGAAAAGTATGATCTCTACCTCGGAGATTCTGAATAACAAGCTAAGAGAGCCACATTCTCCCCACTACCCACCCCACCCCGCCCACCGCCCCAGCAGTAGGAGGAGAGAGCACCTGGCAAAGTAGTTTTCAGGGTGAGCCAAAAGGCTCAGTATCCATCAGCAACTACTTTCCCTTTTCAAGAGCTACCACCAGGATTTGCACAGTCATTTGCCCTAGGCCACAAGATAACATACAAAAGAGCCAAATCAGTTGAAATCATTTGAAATCCCTTAAAATAAGTAACTCTTCTTCATTCATTGAATGTGCTTAAAAAAGTTAATGATTATTCTCACTTTCAAAAGGTTTGGAGGCTATCACTGAAGGAAAAGCTTCCTAATAGCTTTCCCAGTTCCTTACATCCTCCTACACACACACACACACACACACACACACACAATTATCTTTCAGTCCCTGCCAAAACATTTCCATTCCTTTCCAAAAAAAAAAAATCAAAACCAGAAACTATTGGATTTTTTTTTTTTGCAACATTTTCATTTTTAACATTTGACCTTGCCTCCTGGTGCATTTTACTGAGCAGAAATACTTTTCTGGACAAAGCCACTTGTGTCTCCATTCCTAACATAATGACATCCCAGCCTATTGGCCCAGAAGCAATGTCCCAGATGCATTTCTGCATCTAATGGCTTAGTCCTCATCGCTAAGCTTAGGCTAATACTTGGCCAATTCTTTCACTTTTTAAAGGTAATTCAGGGATACCTAGGTTGAGGTTTGTTGCTGGAGTCATGCTCAGTTCCTTTATCACTGGTGCTCATCTGTCTTTTGAGGACTCCTAGGAAATGTAGTCTAGTCCCAAAATCTCAAGCCAAGGCTGAGCTCAGCTTTTGGCTACTCCACTCCCCCAGATACCATCTGCTGTCTTCATGGTATGGATGGATATCCATCCTCTGCCACCCACTGCACCTGTCCCTGGGCTCTGCCAAATCACTGAGATTATTTCCCACTGCCGGCCTCCAGCATAGTCCTCAGAGACTTGGTTGCCCTGAAGGCCATGTCAATTCTTCAGGACCTTTCTCAATCACCTGGATAGTCCATCAAAGTACTAGGTTTCAAGCACTTGAGTATAAGCATCCAGAATGTTCAACTGTTCCAAAGACACTGCAAATGTGGAGAAGCCAGCATCATAAAATTTCACTAGGAAGACAGTAGACACCCTCAGTGACAAGTACAGCAAAGCTACTCAATTCATAGATACTGAAAGAACAAATGAGTGTCCATTACTATAAAGATACCTCCACTCAGACCTCTGCACCTTCCCTATGAAACTGACCACGAGGCATCAATGAAGAGAAACCAAATGGTCAGACTGTGGTGTGCTGGCTCTCAACACAGACTTTGGGTTCTGATTGCCTTGATTCCATCCCAAAGCACTGCTTATTATCTATACATTTTGGAAGGCCACTTGGCCTTTCTCACCTCAATGTGCACATTGGTTAAATGGGGAGGTAATCATTTACCTCACTAAGTTTCTGTTAAGGACTAAATGAACCAATCTACATGAGGCACTGAGCAAGTACCTAGGCTAGACCTGACACTGAATAAATGTAAACTGTTGTTAGCACGAAGCACTTTCCCATCAGTCACACTCCAAAAGAGGAATAAGAAAGAAAATAAGGGAATTTCCATTGTGGCTCAGCAGGTTAAGAACCTGACTAGTTTCCACGGGGATGTGGGACTGATCCCTGGCCTTGCTCAGTGGGTTAAGGATCTGGTGTTACTGTGGCTGTGATGTAGGCTGGCAGCTGCAGCTCCAATTGGACCCCTAGCCCGAGAACTTTCATATGCCACAGGTGTGGCCCTGACAGAAAGAGAGAGAGGGAGGAAGGGAAGGAGGGAGGGAGGGAGGAAGGGAAGGAGGGAGGGAGGGAGGAAGGGAAGGAGGGAGGGAGGGAGGGAGGAAGGAGGGAGGGAGGGAGGGAGGAAGGAGGGAGGGAGGGAGGGAGGAAGGAGGGAAGGAAATAAACAAAACAACAACTGGTGCCTGAGAATCTCAAAATAGACAGTTGTATTTTTTTTCCTTTCACTTGTATTCCCCACTTTCATCATGTTTGCTGGTGGCAGCAGCCGGTTGACACTGGGAAGACCAGCAGGTCAACAAGGTAACAAGGCAGCATTTCTCAAGCACAGAATATGCCCCACTAACTTCATAAGCTACTCGAGTTCTCCACAATGTGCTACTAAAGGATGAAAGGTGTATTTCTGCTTGGGGACCTATTAAAAAAATCCAAGATTACCTGAGTCCTTGAATACTCCTGAAGAACCCTTGCCCCAAGCTGGTGAGGCATTCAACTCTTTCCTCATTGGCTGGCTGAACTTTGTCCATGCAAAGCATTACGCTGCTGGGACCAGCTCCTAAGGTTGGCCTTCTCAGTATTCTAGAGCAAGCTGGATTACAACCTCGATCCCCTTCAGAGAGAGAAGGTCACCTTCTTCAGGATCCTCTAACACCAATCTCACAATGTGTAAAATCATCTAGAAGGATGCTGAAATATATAACATTGTGCAGAGGAATTCTAAAGAACAGCAAAATCTATCTAGACAAGTGACTGCTTTTCAAAAATGTGGGCTCTGACCCATTAGTGAGAAGTGAAATTCAGTTGCTCTCAAGAGGTTTGTTTTTAGTAAAGTAGAACAAAGGAATGGGGTGAAATGGAATAGAATACAATAGACTAGAATAGAACAGAATAGAATAGAACAGAACAGAACAGACAATAGTAGAATGTGTCCCACATAATAAAACCTACCTTACCATGTTTTATATTACATATCTATCTATGTATGCATTAGATCATAATGTAAAAATGTAATTCTTACTAAAGATCAAGATTAAATATTTTTTAAATCACATGTCTCATGGGATCACTGAATCAGTATTGATCCGTTCTTCTGCATATATCAATAACATTTCAGTGTAGGTAAGCTGAACCTTGGAAAATTATCAGGAATAGGCAGTAGAATTATGCTGCATGTCTAAAAGCTATTCAAACAGCTTTAGGAAAAATTAAATTTCTGGACTCAGCTTACATCAAAGAGCCTGATACTTAAGTAGTAGTTTGAGAATATAGGCTTCACCTCAAGCTACATGGACTCATACCTTTGTCCCTCATTGGCTGTGTAATCCTGGGTCAATTTCTTAGTCTCTCCAAGCATAAGATTTCTCATTGCATAAAAGTAGAGTGACTAGAAAATGAGGATAAATGAGGATAAAAGTAGAGTGACTAGAAAAATTAAATGAATTGTTGTAAATAGATTATGCAGCACTTAACACAGTGCCTATCACAAAGTAAGCTCTATTAGCTATTATGAAATCTGCCATTGAAACTAGTGGTTATCATTGCTGCTTATTACTGCAAAAATACACTGTGGTCTAAATAACTTTATCTCGGCATTTCCATTGTGGCTCAGCAGTTAACGAACCCAACTAGCACCCATGAGGACAAGGGTTCAATCCCTGACCTCCCTCAGTGGGTTAAGGATCCGGCATTGCAGTGAGCTGTGGTGCAGGCTGCAGACAAGGCTCGAATCCCGAGTTGCTATGGCTCTGGCCTAGGACGGCAGCTACAGCTCCAATTGGACCTCTAGCCTGGGAACTCCCATATGCTGTGGGTGTGGCCCTAAAAAGACAAAGTAAATAAATAAAAAACTTTATCTCAGAAGATAATACTGAGCACACCAAGACAACCAAGTGGTTCTGTCCCTCTTTAAGCCACTGTGTCTACTAAAACTCCTGGTGACTTAAAACACCAAATCTACCTACACAGACAAGAAAGGCCTTCATTTCCAGCCCAAGCTACCCCCACAGTGAGTGTAGGTTTGGGAATGTGAGGTTAATATCCTGGTATGTTTGTTCTATGTAGTAACGGCCAGCATGGGTTCAAAAATAAACACAAATCCTATACCTAAGGGGTCATATGTGAAGAAAATTTCACCTCTTAATCTTTTTTCATAAAATACCAAAAGAAATTCTAAAGCCCTTTCAATTAATTATTTTGCAGCCATAATATCTGGAGCTAGTCTTTTTTTCTACTTTTTAAAAAAGAAAAGTTACTTCTCTTAGCTAACTGCATCCATGTTTTCAGGGCTTTCTCCAGGGCTCAAAAAGAATCCTCGGTAAAAGCAGGTGAGGAGCTGGCGGGGGGAGGCAGGGCAGGAGGCAGCGCTGGGACACCAGAAACCCAACTGTGCCTGTAGACTGACAAGGACAGCATTTTATTGCTCTTATTTCTTTGGTCTATTCCCACTCAGTGCTGTGTTCTGTTTCACAGCAGCCAGCAAAAGATAATGCAGAACTTTCCTGCTGCTTTACAGTGGGTTGAATCTGGAAATCTTTCATAAAGAAGAGGTTTCTCCAAGCCCCACATTGCTTGAACAGTTTATAAATGAAATTAGGGTGACCTAGACATGAGCATTTGTAAAACTCCCTCCTCCTGCTGGGCTTCACCTTAGCATGCATTCCCACTGGCCCTCAGGTCCAGTGGCCAATCCCCAATCAGCCAGCTAATCACATTCTTCAGGCTGCCCTTCAGCTGAAAATGAGCCTCAACATGTGACAAAAGAAATTTCTCAAAGCAGTGAAAACAAATGATCCTGTTTCTAATTTGGATACCTGATTATAGAAATAAGCAGACATGTGAAAGAGTAACTATGTGCCCAATGCTATATACATAAAGTATACATGTACTTTATATACATTATCTCACATGATCTTTATCTTAACGTATCTTCACATAATACGTATGTTTATTCTCATTTTACAGATGACAAAACTGAGGATAAGAGCAGCTGAGTCATTTGTCCAAGACCATATCTAGCAAATAGTGTGGCCAACTTTGGGGAATGGATCAAAGAGCCCCTCTGCTACCCACAGCGCCCCTCCCACAAGAGCAAATACCCCAACCTTCACCCTCCCCTTCATGAAGCGCCTCGAAAACCTCTGAGAAGAGATGGAAGGGTGTGAGTAGGGAGATGAGCTAAGCAGACAGGGAAGGGGAGCGGCAATTTCGTAATTTTCTCTCATTCATAAACACCCCCACAGATCAGGTCAATGGTGACATCAACAGAGGTTGGGCTCTCATCCCAGCTCTGGAGAAAAGTGTTCAAGAGCAGTTTAGCACCAAACAAAGGCAAGAGAGGGTAGAGCCAGACCTCTTGGGAGTAGGGTGACAGAGCAGATGGCCTAGGCATTCTTAATAGACAGAAAGCCTCACTGGATTTTAAAGAAATAGCACTGTAAATGACAGATCACATGTTTTAAATACTCTCAACTTGTCAGTGTCTCAATAAAAATTGCCTCCACTTGAAACAACAGGCTGAAGGTATCATAATATCTAGTTAACTTTTCTAGTGCCAAACAATTGTATCATCATGTTCTAGCCATGTTTGAGCTAGAAACAATGCAATGACATTTTAATGGGGAAAAAAAATCCTTTAAATTCATACAGAATTTCCTAATTGAAAATGAATCCTCTGTTTTCTCAAGAAACACACAGGATGCAGACTATGGTTATTGTTTTAAGAAGCAGATAATCCATATTAATACATTGTCTTAAGAATCCTTTTTTTCTGTTAAACATTGGCCATAACTCGAGGAAATGTTTGCACAACTCAGCATCATTCAAAATCAAAATGCATATACAATTCAATCTAAGATCATTTTCAAAGCACTGTTCCTATCATACATTCGGGCAGATGAAGAAATTTCATACAAAGCCTCTATTCTTAATGAAAATCCATCTCTCCTTCATTCCTCACCTCTGGCTGATCATGACAAAAAGAAGCTTTTCCTTAAAGAAAGTGGATTGAGTAAGAATGTGGAAAGAGAGACATAATGTGTATTCAACCCTTTGCCTGCTGCCAGCTCTTGGGATTTAACTGGCTTTGAAATATGTATAAGCTAGGGTGACTGTTGTATTATTCATCAAAGATTTATCAGATCTTTAAACTCAATTATACATAGTGACCACGGGATGCTTTAAAATAACGATAGTAACAAAATGTGTAATAAAATAGATATTTTAAAAATATGCTAAGAAAGAAAAAACAGAGAACAGTTGTTTAAAGTTAATATCTGGTCCTCTAAATAAAAATTGTAGCAAGGTTCCCAATCCCCCAACACTTAGTTTTTAAATTAATAACTCAGTATGCAAGGGTCCTTTCCTTGCATGGGGCCTCTAAGAAGCAGGGTTTACCTACAAAGAATCAGTACCTTCACTTAGCAGATAAGCATTGTTACAAACCTCTGAAAAAGTCACTGTTGCCCCAAAAGCTGAATTTTCCTTAAAAAGAGGAAAGGAACAGAAAACACCTTGCTTGCTTTTCCTTTGCAATACTAGTTTTGGTTTTTATTTGTTAAACAGAACTCGGCAAGTATGTGTGACTTCCCAATTGTACAGTTCACACAGATGGGATCACACAGATATATCCTTTTTCTCAAGACTATCTTATTTTGTTTTGTCAAAATGTCCTTTTTTAGGAATAGATGATGGTAAAAGATTGTAGTGGCTTTTTTATATCCTCACTTAGGAAACTAGTTTTTCTCTTTTTCTTTCTCTCTTCTTTTTTTTTTTTTTTCTTTTTTGCTTTTCAGGGCTGTACCCACGGCATATGGACATTCCCAGGCTGGGGGTTGGATTGGAGCTACGGCTGCTGGCCTACACCACAATCACAGCAATTCATGATCCAAGCCACGTCTGCAACCTACACCACAGCTCACGGCAATGCCGGATCCTTAACCCATTGAGCGAGGCCAGGGTTCAAACCCTCAACCTCCTGGTTACTAGCCAGATTCATTTCTGCTGCTCCACAACAGAAACTCTAGTTTTTCTTCTTAAAAGCTACTGGTTTATAAAATTCAAGTCTGGGATCATCTTTGTACAATGCCCTCTCTTCTGGGATTAGCAGATGAAGTGGTCTCCAAACATGACAAAATCAAGGGCAAGAAGCAACCAACTGGGGGGACAGTTGACATGGGCTGGGTTTGGCAGCTATTTCTTCCTACCTCTGGAACTTTAGCTTGAAAATGTTTGATAATAAAGTTAATAAGGTGTGTCCCTTGGCTTTGGGACTGTTACTGTCAATATTTGTGAAGTTCTTGGAAGTGGTAATGGGTTATATTCATGCCACACACCATCAAAGTTACAAAAATGTGATTAGAACTGAGGGGGTGTGTATCTGCAAAGAAAGCATTTTAAGAAATCTCTAAGGATTACATCCCTAACCTAAAGATAAATGAGCAAGCCTTTTGTCATTTTCTGGTGTATTTCTTCCCAAGCAAAGAATCACAAGCTCGCCAAGTGGCTTCTCTCCCCTATGGATGCAAGAACAGCAGTGGCTTTCTCTGGTTGGATTTTTCAAGTTAGCTTATCACAATTCTGGGTCCTTCTGCCAGAGCAAAGACAATGGCTAGGAAAAGTGAAGGTGTAGGTTCATAAACACCTTAGCATTGAGCATTGAACCACAGCTTTTCTTCATCCTCTGTTGCTAAAACCCATCACTGGACTCTACTGTGCTCCCAGTGGGAAAGACTTATGCCCAAAGGTTGTGTCTTATAAAATTTCTAGAATCGTAACAACAGCGGTTACTATGCAGTACTTACCAAGCATCAGGTAAGCATCATATTATTCCACTCCCATAGCAGTTCCTACAAATAGGCAACATTATCCTCGATTTCTAATCGAAGAAATTGAGACCTAAAGAGACTAGGTAACTTGCCCAAGATCACAGCACACAGGACTTGAACCCATCTGAAAGCCCTGCTTTTTAAACATGCTGTTGTGCTGCCTCCCACAAAAGACCTAAATAAAGCCTAAGAAAAGCAAGGTTTCCCTTCCAAATGAAAACTGAATTGACTGCAGTGGATGCTGTGATACAGCCAAGGTGCTCACTTATGGGACTGCTAGGAGTAAGGTCTGCTAAGAGTTCACAGCTTTGTCCCTCTACAGGTGTTGCCTTCAGCCAAACTGGGGCTGGTCCTTCTGCCTCCATTCAGGATTTTAAAAAGTCCTCCCAGTTTCAAAGCATGCCATGGGATCAGTTGAGTCCTCTGCCGCCCCTGGATCCCAGTTCGCCTCCCCCATTTACCCAATCTTGCTTTGTATAATTCCTTATAGTGCTATTCCTAAGACAACTCCCCAGTTCACCACTTGTACACAAATCCTTCTCTGAGTCTGCTTTCCAGGGAAACAAGAATGCAACACTTATGATAACATATAATTTATGGAACACATCTACTCTTATAACAAATGCTATTCTGAAGATCTCTCTGTAACAAGGAATTTGTTTTACTTGACAGTCTGTAATTGAAAATTCCAAATGCTCCTTCCTGACCTGCAATATTAAAGCCTAGAAACCTCCTACACTAATTTTTGATATTCTATTATTGATATTCAAGCCATGAGAAGATTTGAGGACAATATCCTTGCTTTGGGTGTAGAGGCTACTAAATGAAGAGCTGGACCCATAGGGAGAGGAAAAATTTAAGCTCCACAGTAAGAGGCAGGAATTAAGGAAATTTAGGAAATATTTTGAAGAAAGACCTTAACTGGTACCATCACCTTATCCTTTTTATTAAGAGATAATTTAAAAACAAACTTGACAATCTAGAATTGCACTATCCAATGCAACAGCTGCTAGCCAGCACATATGGCTATTTAAAATTAATCAAATCCAAAAAGTTAAAAATTTAGTTCCTCAGTCACACTTTTCATATTTCAAATTATCAATAGCCACCTGTGCTTGGTGGCTGCCATATTGTACAGCACAGAATATAAACTTTTCCATCATTGCTAAATGTTCTATTGGGTAGCAATGGTTGACAGCACAAATAGAAGGAAAGATATACATACAGTGTTCTTGGATTGAAAGGCTCAATATTGTTAAAAGACCATACTACCAAAATCAATCTACAGACTCAAAACAATCCCTATAAAAAATACCAATTTTTCACAGAACTGGAACAAATAATTTTAAAATATGTATGGAAACACAAAAGATCCCAAATAACCAAAACAGTCTTGAGACAGAAAAACAGAGCTGGAGAGATCTCACTCCCTGTCTTCAGACTATATTATAAAGCTACACGAATCAAAACAGTATGGTACTGGCACAAAAACAGACACATAGATCAATGGAACAGAAGAGAGAGCCCAGAGATAAACCCATGCACTTAGGGTAAATCTATAACAAAGACAAAAAGTATATACAATAGAGAGAGTTTCCCATCATGTCTCAGCAGTAACCAACCCGATTAGGATCCATGAGGAAGCAGGTTTCATCCATGGTCTTGATCAGTGGGTTAGGGATCTGGCATTGCTGTGAGCTGTGGTGTAGGCTGCAGACGCAGCTCAGATCTAGCATTGCTGGGGCTGTGATGTAGGCTGGCAGCTGTAGCTCCAATTCGACCCCTAGCCTGGAACTTCCACATGCCACATGTGCAGCCCTTTAAAAAAAAAAACAAGATCACAAATGACAAATGTTGGCAAGGATAAGGATGTGAAGAAAAGGGAATCCTTGTACACTGTTGGTGGGAAGGTAAATTGGTATGGCTACCATGGAAAACAGTATGGAGATTTCTCAAAAAAGTAAAAACAGACCTATCATAGGACCCAGCAATTCCATTCATGAGTCTATGACCAAAAAAAGCAAAATCACTAACTCAAAAAGATTCATGCACCCCAATGTTCATAGCAGCATTATTTACATTTGCCAAGATATGGAAGCAACCTAAGTGTCCATCAACAGATGAATGGATAAAGAAAATGTGGTATAGGAGTTCCTGCTGTGACACCACAGGATGCTGGCATCTCTGAAGCACTAGGATACAGGTTTGAACCCCAGGTTAAGGATCCAGCATGTTGCCACAGCTTGGATCTGATGCCCGGCTAGGAACTCCATATGCCACAGATATGTGTATACATACACAGACACACACATATACTCACAAAATGGAATACTACTCAGCCATTTTTTTAAAATGAAATTTTGCTTTTTGCAGCAACATGGATGGATTTGACTATGTGAAATAAGTCAAGACAGAAAAAGACAAATACTGTATAATATTACTTTTACGTGGAATCTAAAAAGTATGACAAACTAGTGACAATAACAAAAAAAAAAAGAAGTAGATTCATAGAAAATAAACAAGTGCTTACCTGGGGAGAAAAGAGAAAGGCAAAATACAAAGGTGGGGAGATTAAAAGACACAGATTATTAGGTATAAAACAAGAGGCAAGGATATATTGCACAATGAGGGGAAAATAACCAATATTTTATAATAATTATAAATGAACTATATGACCTAAAAAACTGTTACTATATTATACATTTATAACTTACTTATCAACTCTGCTTCAATAAAAAAAATAGCCAACATCACAAATAGAAGTCCTTCTTATATTACACTGTCAATAACAGAAAAATTTATCAGTTTCCAACTCCTGATAGCCCACTATAAAATGAACTCAGATAGATACACACACCCCAGTGTTCACTCATTGCAGCACTATTTACAACAGCCAAGACATGGAAGCAACATAAGTGTCCATCAACAGACTGAATGGATAAAGAGGATACACACACACACACACACACACACACACACACACACACACACACACACACAGGAATATTACTTAGCCATAAAAAAGAATGAAATAATGCCATTTGCAGCAACATGGATGGACCTAGAGATTGCCACATTAAGTGAAGTCAGAGAAAGACAAATATCATATGATATCAGTTATATGTGGATTCTAAAAAAAGGATACAAATGAATTTATTTACCAAAACAAAAACAGACTCACAGACATAGAAAACAATTTTATGGTTACCAAAAAGAAAGTGGGGGGAGGCATAAATTAGGAGTTTGGGATTAATAGATACACACTACTATATATAAAATAGATAAACAATAAAGACCTACTTTACAGCACAGGGAACTATTTTTAATATATTGTAATAACTTATAACGGAAAAGAATTGAAAAAGAATATATGTGTGTATATAACTGAATCACTTTGCTGTACACCTGAAATTAACTCAACATTGTAAATCAAATATACTTCAGCTAAAAAAAAGTTTTAATAAATGAAGTAAAATGAAAACTCCTTTCTAAATGAACCAATAAATATGGCCACCATTTATTCTGTGTTAACTAAATCATTTGTGTGTATTATCTCACTTAATCAAACAATCTAGTGAGGTTGGTATTATGACCCCCACTTAACAGACATGGAACAGAGTCATAAAAATATGGAAATTTTCCCAAGGATAGAAAGCAAGTAAGGAGGGGAGTCAGTGCTGAAATCGAGGTCGACTGACACCAACCAGAGCCAATACTCAGCTGCTAGACTAGAAATTACTCCAGTCACCTGGACCTTGAAGGGAGATTGAAAGAGGCCATAAAATCAGCTTCAGCTACTTCTTTGAAGAACTTTGGGCCACTTCTGAAGATATACCAGATCTTCCTGGTATGTAACCTACTTCTAGGAATGAAGAGGCCTGTTAGACAAGATATTAATGTTCTGTGTTATTGGGGCACCACTTGGTAGTAAACTGCTGCTTTCAAACACAAAATAACCCTGAACAGATTACTCCAGCTTTTCAAATCAGAAATGAACAATGGAAATGTCTACATGCAAAGAGAGCCAAATATTTTACATATTTGTAGAAAGTCTGTGGAAATGTAAGGAGAAATAGGAGCGATCCAGGAAATGTGAGGACCTGTAAACTTACCCCATCACCTTGAACCACCACTCGCAACCAATGGGATCCAAACACCTAAAGTTAAGGATGTCACCAACATAGATGCTGGGACAGAGCAGTTCACAGTGACAGGGGGTCATTATGGGTGGGGCAGATTTCAACAAGGGACTGTAGAATTCTAAGATGGGCCCAAGATTCCTGCCCCCTTGACGTGCATACCTTCTAAGTCTTTCATGAAAGGATATTATAGATGGCCTTAAATTCCTAACAATTTTTTTTTCCTTTTTAGTGCTGCACTTGTGGCATATGGAAGTTACCAAGCTAGGGGTCGAGTCGGAACTGCAGCTGCCAATCACAGCCACAGCCACAGCCACAGCAATGCGGGATCCCAGCCATGTCTTTGACCTACACCACAGTTCAGAGCAACGCCAGATCCTTAAAACACTGAGCAAGGCCAGGGATTGAACCCGCATCTTCATGGATACTACTAGGGTTCTTAACCTGCTGAACCATAGTGGGAACTCCCTTAAAAGTTGATTTTAAATTAGTATCCCAAGGCAACAGAAATAAAAACAAAAATAAACAAATGGAACCTAATCAAACGGAAAAGCTTTGGCACAGCAAAGGAAACCATAAAAAAAAAAAAAAAAAAAAAAAAGACAACTTACAGAATGGGAGAAATAGTTTCACATGATGCAACTGACAATGGCTTAATATCTAAAATATACAAACAACTTATACAACTCAGCAGCAAAAAAGCCAACAACCCAATGGAAAAATGGGCAAAAAACCTGAATAGGCATTTCTCCAAAGAAAATATACAAATGGCCAATAAGCACACAAAAAAATGCTCAACATCATTGATTATTAGAGAAATGCAAATCAAAACTACTATGAGGTACCACCTCACACCTGTCAGAATGGCCATCATTAATAAGTCCACAAATAACAAATGCTGGAGATGGGTGGAGAAAAGGGAACCCTCCTGCACTGTTGGTGAGAAAGTAAACCGGCACAACCACTATGGAAAACAGCATGAAGGTAACTTAGAAAACTAAGTACAGAACTACCATATGACCCAGCAATCCCACTCTTGATCATATATCCAGACAAAGCTTCCCTTGAAAAAGACAAATGCACCCGCATGTTCACTGCAGCACTATTCACAATATCCAAGACATGGAAACAACCTAAATGTCCATCAACAGATAAATGGATTAAGAAGGTGTGGTATACATACACAATGGAATACTACTAAGCCATAAAAAAAAAAACAAAATAAAGCCATTTGCAGCAACATGGATGGAACTAGAGACTCTGGGTGAAGTAAGTTAGAAAGTGAAAGACAAATACCATATGATATCACTTATATCTGGAATCTAATATACAGCACAAATGAACTTCATACTAAGTGAAGTCAGTCAGAAAGAGAAAGACAAATACCATATGATATCACTTATATCTGGAATCTAATATACGGCACAAATGAACCTCTCCACAGAACAGAAACTCATGGACTTAAGAACAGACTTGTGGTTGCCAACAGGAAGGGAGTGGGGTGGACTGGGAATTGGGCGTTAATAGATGCAAACTCCTGCCTTTGGAATGGATAAGCAATGAGATCCTGTGGTACAGCACTGGGAACTAAATCTAGTCACTTATGATGGAGCATGATAATGTGAGAAAAAGAATGTATATATGTACGTGTGACTGGGTCACCTTGCTGTACAGTAGGAAATTGACAGAACACTGTAAACCAGCTATGATGGAAAAAATAAAAACCATTAAAAAAAAAAAAAAAAACGCATAAATTCTGGGGCTTATCCTGAGAGGGCCTGACCTATTCAGGCCAGCCAGTTTTTAAAAATCAAAGAGACTCAGAGTTCCCACTGTGGCACAACAAGATCTATAGCATCTCTGCAACACCAGGGCAGGTTCAATCCCTGCCCACCACAGGGGCTTAAAGAATCCGGTGTCGTCACAGTTATGTACTTACGTTAAGACTTTGGCTTGGATCTGATCCCTGGCCCAGGAACTCCATATGCCTCAGGGCATCAAAAAAAAAAAAAAAAATCAAAGACTCAAGGCAGCAGCAGACACCTGACACTGTCCTTGAGGAAGCAAATGGCTGTATCGTGGAGAGGGCCACCCGGCACAGGGGAGAGAAGTCTCTGAGAATCCTCAGCACTAAAGCCACAGGAAACTAAATTCTGCCAGCAACCATGGAGCTCAGAAGAGGACTCACAGCATTCAGATGAAAACAGCCTGGATGACACCTTGTGAGGTCCTAAGCAGTTGATCAGCTAAGCTGTGTGTAGATTCCTATCCCATGGAAACTGTGAGATAATCAACATGGGCTGTTTTAAGACAGTAAGCGTGGGGCAATTTGTTATGCAGCAATAGTAAACTAATATAGGACCCATCTCAGGAGCACACAAAAACTGGATGCTGTGGGTTATAGCTCAGCTTTGCAAGCATCCAGGGTTGTGGGTGTTAGACACAGAAAAGGTCTCTGTGTTTCCTGCTTAGGCAGAAAACTAAAGTGGACAGGTGGACATGGAACAAAATCACAGAACCCCTCCCCCTTGATTGTGGAAGCAGTTGATTAAATTATTTTCTAGATGATGTCTTTGCCTTACTAGCCTTATTAACTGAAGGGCTTTCTCCTTTTCACTGTCAGAGACTGCACAATTGCACCCACAAAAGTCCATGAATTGGGCCCAGTGTTAACTTTGCTCACAATCAGCACCTGGGAAGCAGAGCAAGGCAGTATGTGATTTGATGCTCACCACCAAAAGTAACAAAGTAGTTCCAGTTTTATCAAGTCTAGTGTTTATTTGACAATTCCTTGGTTAAGGCCTAAAGTCCAAACTGTCCAATGCATTCTTAGCAAATCTGTTTAAAACTGGCTCCGAGAATGGATGTGTGAATATGTATGACTGGATCACTTTGTTGTACAGCAGAAATTATCACAACCTTGTAAATCAACTATATTTCAATAAAACTTTTTAAAAAATGAAAAAAAAATTAAAAAGACAATAACATTGTCCTAAAGTGGGGGGGGGGAATCTGAGCTTTACAAGTTTCCTCCTCTGGTTCATAAATTATTCCACTTATTTTACCAATTTATCCTCCCAAATCTAACCTTATCCCTAAATTACAGGTAGGGAACTAAAACCCGGGACTATAATTAGATTTATCTAGAGCCATCAAGTAAATTCCAAATGGACTGGAGTACCCCCAAATGCTCTTTCATCTAAGCAGTTACTTCACTCTTTAATATGTATGTACATGGATGTGTATACACATTTGACTTGGTATTTCCTCAGGAGTTATTTCCACAGTCTGCGTTGCTGTCTCGTAGTCTCTTGTTTCTGACCCAATCTGATAGAGTTCAATATGTACCCAGCATTACTAGAGAGAAACATAAAGAGGTCATTTAATGAGGCAGCAATCCATAAAAGGTAAAACAGGTTTTCGAATTAAAAATAAGGACACCTGAAGCTTAGGTACTGGGGAAGAATATGTAAATGTGAGAGCTGCCCTCAAACCTGGAATATATGTTTACACAGATCCACAGATGTATTTTAAAGATATTCACATATTTATAGGTTCAACATCACTGGTAAAAATCCTTATTGAAGCAAGCTTGTGCTCCAAGGTTAAGCTCAACAAATACTTAGTAACTGAGTGGTTTGTGCAGTTACAGACTTGAAAGTAACACAAGGCTACCAAACAAACAACCTAAATCCCAGCAGTTGCAAAGACTTATATTACAGGTAACACTGTTATCATCTATAAAGGAAAATGCCATTCATTTGCTAAAAATTTACTAAGGAAACGGACTTTTACAGGGTACCTCCTATATGCCTGGAATTAGGTTAGGTGCTTTGCATAAATCATTGCATTTATACTCAATAAGAACCCTTTGAGGTAAATGTTGCTACTGCCATTTTGCAAATGGGGGAACTGAGATTCAGAGGGTTAAGTAACTTGCCCCTGGGACACAGCCACAAACTGCCTCTTGAATAAAACAAACAGATAAAGAAAGACCAAAGCCAACAAAAACCCCACTGGAAGGAACCCCAGGACTTGCCTACTTTGTTACAGTAAAATTGCATTTTGTTGTTGTGCCTATTTCTGTCTACCAGACTGAAGATAAAATAGAGCTGACATCCAATTGACTTAGTATCTGCAAGAGAGGGTGCTTTTCCCCTCTACCCATCTTGAGTTCTTGGAGGTAGACTAATCCTAACGCTGACACAAAACAGATGAACAGGAGAAAAAGAAATACCTTTTAATTCAGATGCACAGAAGTCTCCTAGAAATGGTACCCAAGAAGTGGTGAAAGCAGTCAGCTTTTATGCTTTTTAGACAAAGAAACAATAAATGTTTGAGGAATTGACGGGACAAAGAAATCTATGTTTGGGCTGCTCAATTAATGAAGAATCTAAACAGTTAGGGCTTGGGGTATAAATTAAAGAGGAATAAGGTTAGTTTTTACAGGCTTCTTGAGCCAGTTACCCTCTCTCTAGTGATAAGGGTATCTACTTCCAATGAACCTTTCACGTAGGAGATTTGCTGCTTTCAGACAGATAGGGAGGAGGATCTATGTGTCCCTCCTGCACTGGCTGGTTTTTAAGTACTTTTGATTCAAAATAATCAATATGCCATTGTGCAGATTCTAGGACCACCCACTCTGAGCCAACAGCATGTAATCAAGCAAATCAAATTATATAACTATATTTAAATTATATATTTAAAGCCCAGGAGTTCCCGTCGTGGCGCAGTGGTTAACGAATCCGACTAGGAACCATGAGGTTGCGGGTTCGGTCCCTGCCCTTGCTCAGTGGGTTAACGATCCAGCGTTGCCGTGAGCTGTGGTGTAGGTTGCAGACGCGGCTCGGATCCCGCGTTGCTATGGCTCTGGCGTAGGCCGGTGGCCACAGCTCCGATTCGACCCCTAGCCTGGGAACCTCCATATGCCGCAAGAGCGGCCCAAGAAATAGCAACAACAACAACAAAAAGACAAAAGACAAAAGACAAAAAAAAAAAAAAAAATAGTATTTACTATTTAAAGCCCAGTTAGGGGTATTCCTTTCCTCTGCCCCTGTTTGGGGAGGGGGTCGGTAGTTTTTACAGAGGTGGAATTTCTTTCTTTCTTTCTTTTTTTTTTGCTTTTTTAAGGCCACACCTGCGGCATACAGAAGTTCCCAGGCGAGGGGTGGAATCGGAGCTACAGCTGCTAGCCTACACCACAGCAATGCCAGATCCAAGCCTCGTCTATGACCTACACCACAGCTCATAGCATCAGCGGATACTCAACCCACTGAGAGGGGCCAGGGATCAAACCTACATCCTCATGGATACTAGTCGGTTTCGTTTCTGAGACACAATGGGAACTCCCTAGGTGGAATTTCTTTAGGTGAAAATTCCAATCTTGGATCATAAAGAGATGTAAGAATTATGATGAAGCTATTTGATGGAAGAAGTGAAACAGTAATTAGGAGAAGCTATAATAATCATAATGACTGTTTTATTATTTAATGTACTATTTTAAGCACTTTATATGAAATATTATTTAACCCTCATAAAAATCCTATGAAGATACTGTGATCATCCCCATTTTATCAGTGAAGAAACTGAGGCACAAAGAATTAAATAGCCTGCCCAAGGTCACAAGGAAAAAGCGGAACAACCAACACTATAACTCCAGAGTCTGGGTTCTAAACTGCTAAGAATTATGAGGAATTAAGGTACTCCAGGCTTTTCCTCGCACCTCCACCCCTCCATAGCACAAGGGCTCCTAACCTTTTCCTCTATTAAGAGATGACCATGATTAAAGAATGGAAACTGGTTTTGAATAGGACTTTGTGTTATATGAAATGCAGCCTAGTCTATTTTGTTACTTGGGTAAAATTGTTTCTACACCCACCCCACTTCCAACCAAACATTCCCTCCCTTTTCCAATCCAACCAAAGAGATCTGTCCTTGGGTTAAGAATCCAACTTCAGGAGTTCCCTTTGTGGATCAGCGGGTTTAGAGCCCAACATAGTTTCCCTGAGGATGTGGGTTTGATCCCTGGCCTCATTTAGTGGGTTAAGGATCTGGCATTGCTGCAAGCTGTGGCATAGGTTGCAGATGTAGCTTAGATCCCATGTTGCTGTGGCTGGGGCGCAGGCTGCAGCTATAGCTCTGATTTGACCCCAGCCCAGGAACTTCCCTGTGCCACAGATGCAGCTATAAAAAGAAAAAGAAAAAAGAAAAAAAAGAATCCAACATCAGCAACTCCCGGGTGCAGCCGTAAAAAATTAAAAAAAAAAATTTTTAAATCTGTCTTATGTCTGAGTTACAGCAGGAAAGTATACTGATGACACAAAGAATGCCACTCACAGCCAATGCATATGCATTTTAACAGAGATTTTCAAATACTGCTTGAACCTAAAGGACAACTATAAACCATAACTGTAGGCACCATGGCAGGTTTGGAGATCTGCATTAAGAACAGTGAATCTCTGGAGGAATTCATCCAATTAGGGACAAACAGAATAATACTGAGTCATATACTATGTAATATATGGTATTATAAATACACAGATACACGGTATGATGGAGTAACACCAATGAACTTTTAGGTGTCAATAAAAGTAAATTAACCTTAAAAGTACACTAAGGGATTCAGAATCAGATGGACAGCCAATTTGTGACTATAAAAAGAGCTACACATTATAGAATTACAATCTCCTCTGGAAACTTTTCAAATTAGGATAATGCTTTATCATTATGAGGTTTAGGTATAGACATTTCTCACTGTTCATCCCTGGCCCTGACACTCTAAGATGTATACTTGGTTCACACCTTAAGAACACCCAAGCAAAGATCGATCTAGACATTCTCACAAAAAGATAAAAACGAGAGAGTCAGATACAATAATTGCTATAAAATCACTAACTCTAGGACTCAGACATAACCACACATGCTGAGGCTTTTCCCATACCTCTTTTTTTGAGCTATGGATTTGAACTGCGTATTGCTACAGATACTTCAGGAAGTAGCCCTAGGCTAGAAATCAGGAGACTTGGTATCTAATTCCATCTATGCTATTACCTAACTTTGTAAATTTGGGAAAATCACTTCACATCTCTGGCTCTCACTTCACTTTTCCAATAAATGAGAAGGGTAGCTTAGAGCATCCTTCTGCTCGCTACTTGATCAAAAAATTCAATGACTCAGAACAAACCATTGCTTTACGCAACATCATGGATTGAACACATACAATACTGCATCAAGGGAACTGGACATAAATGTACATACTGTGTATGATTCTATTTCTATTAAAACAAACAAGCAAACAAACAAAATAATCTACCTTAGAAGTCTGATAGTGCTACCTTTGTAAGAAGAGAGGGAGGGGCAGGCCTCTGGGGTGCAGGTAATTTCTTTATCTGGCTACCACCTAAATGAGTATGAATACATAGTGACAATTAACTGAATTGTACACTTAGGATCTGTACATTTTTCTGTATGTACCTTATGCTTCATTAAAAAGTTATTTTAGGAGTTCCTATTGCAGCTCAGCAGTTAAGAACACCAGTATCCAGGAGGATGCAAGTTAAATCCCTAGTGTTGCTCAGTGGTTTAAGGATCTGGTGTTGCCATGAGCTGGGGGGTAGGTCACAGACGAGGTTTGGACCATCACCTTGGTCAGGGTTTCAACACAGGAATTTAAAGGACACGTGCAGTCCATTACACAGGTCATCTCTGTTCTTACAACAAGGCTGCCAGGTGGGAATTACTGTCTATATTTACCAATTGCTGGGCCTGGCCACATTGTCAGGAAGTTGAGGCCCAGAGAGGGTAAGAGACTTGCTCAAGTGTCATAAGTAAAGCCCATTAACAATTCCCAGGAAATAAAAATAGAAGCTGGGTTATAAAATTAACTGTAATAAAATTAACTATAGGAGCTCCTGTCCTGGCTCAGTGGTAACCAATCTGACTAGAATCCATGAGCACACAGGTTTGACTCCTGGTCTCGTTCAGTGTGTTTTAAGGATCCCGCATCGCTGTGAGCTGTGGTGTACGTTGCAGACCCGGCTGGGAAGCAACAGCTCCAATTCCACCCCTAGCCTGGGAACCCCTATATGCCACGGGAGCAACCCTAAAAAGACAAAAAATAAACAAAATAAACTATAATTAAAAAAAAGTTAAATAAAATTAAAGAAAAGGCTTGGGATAACTGGGCAATGGGGAAGAAAAAAATAGTGTGTAAACGAATCTAAATAGGCAAGTTTTCATTTCTCTGGTCATGCAAGCATGTACATGCTTCCTTGTAGAAAGTCAAGAAGTAAAACACTTTTTTAAAAAAGAAGCTGGTCAATAAAGTCTAACCTTTTTTTTCTTTCCTTTAGTGTTGCATCCAGTTTCACTTGCTCACAGGGTGCAGCATGTACAGGCCTGGCGGCCGACGCGTCACACCGCAGTTTGAGCAAAACGCCTTCTCCTCAGGTCCCCGGGGCCGAGTGCAGAAGGCTGGGCTCCGCACAATACAAGATGGCGGCGACGCCTGCGCGTGCAGAGGCGCTGCGCGCGGCACCATGATCTGGAGCCAGATCTGCGCAGCTGTGCCCCTCTCCCCAGCACCCGGAGAACTTCGCACACCTGGGCTGCAGAGGCGATCCCTGTTTATAGCTGCTCTAGAGCGCAGGCTCGCACTTCTCCGTTCTTTAGTCAAAGAATAACGCTTTCCTTCTGAACCTCTGCTCTATTGGCTACAACACCGGGCAGGAGGATCTTTGCTGGGCCTGGCCACATTGTCAGGTCGGACTCAGCATGGCCTCTTCGCCTGTTCCCAACCACTAGGCTCCGGGCTGCCCCAGCTCCAGGGAGGACGATGGAGGCTGTGGGAGATTTGCCTGAGGATGACTGCCTCCCCCTCTGGGGACACTGATGGGGTAGAACTACGACAGCGTGCTGCTGAAGTCAGAGCAATGCTGCCCAGCAATCTTTGTATAGACTGAGGTTCCACAAGCTCTTCCGGGACCAGCATGGATACTAGCGGCCCCAGTGATCGCGAGTAACCCTGGAGTGCCCCCGCGCTTTGAGCTCTCACCCAATGGGAGGTCTGAAAACTCCTCCTTTTCAGCCCAAAGGAAAAAGACTGCCCCCCATCCCAACCTCAGAGGTGCCAGCGCCTAACGGACAAGTAGGTTGAGAACTCACAAGGCTGAGCTGCTCTGGTCGGAGGCATCAGGTCTCACCTCCTGTGGGACATTGCCCAGGCGGTTACAAAGTCAAGGGGGGACCCCAGCTACATCAGAGTTCACACCATTCAGACACCTCCTACTTTGGTCTTTTGAGGAATCCATTAACACTGTGGTGCTGGTTCCAAATTTCCCAAACTGAAAATTTTATTTAGGGCAAACCTTGTGGTATTTGTGCACCAACAAATCGCTCCAACAGCCCCGGCTCGGTAATTGGAAACAAACGTGAGACAGAACACCTCAGGGATGGGGGAAAATCGTCCACCCTACGAAGGACAGGCCATTAGGGTGCATCCTGATGAACTGTAAGATTTTTGGGTATCACCTGAACTGGAGATAGAAGCTGATACCCCTACCTCTCGCTTGGTTGAGCTTATCTACTGGGTGTTTAATAACTGAGATACAGAGGAGAAGGAGTCAGAGGATAGGAAGTCCCAGGGACAAGCCCATCCAGTGTCAACTGGTCAGCGTGGGGATCTGGACTAACCGCCCACAGAAACTCTTGCGCTGGTGAGTGACCCTGGCCCCCAGAGGGACAGCAAGCCAAGGAAATAGGACCTGATCAGTACACCATATGTAAACAAGAGGGACACCGGGAAGGAGAATGCACTCACTGTCCCTGAAGGAGGACAGAAATGGCAGATCCTGGCCACTACCCTCGAAGGTAGATGGTCCAAACAGATGAATGATGGGGCCAGAGGGCTCCACTTGACCTTTGAGGAGCCGCAGCTGACACTGGACATGGGCAAAGCCTGTCAAGTTCTAAGTCAACACTGGTGTCACGTACTTGGTTCTGAATACCAGATGGGGGCAAACTCAGTCCCAAGTGTTGTAAAATTATGGGATATCAGGGAAGGCCTAGGAACAGGCATTCACAGAGCTATTAAGAATGCCTTTCCTTCCTGGATATACAAATTGAAGATTGGTGTCCCCTTAAACAAAGGACACATGATGTTAATGGCTAAGGGCAAATCTCTCCAGACAGAGCAAGTCTATTTCCCTGGAGTGAACTCTGAGTTCTGGGCCCAGATGAATGGGACAAGCTACAGGAGCCAGTCCTGTGATAATCCATCTGAAACATACATGGCCCAATAGTGGATAGTACCTTCTTTGTCCAGGGCCTTGGTGGACACTGATATGGGCCTCATTGACCAGGGCTAAATAGACCAGGCCAGTCAGCCTGTAATCCCCCCATTCTCCCTGTAAGGAAGCCCAGTGAGGGCTACTGGATGGCACAGGACCTAAAGGCAGTTAGTGAAGTCCCCAAGTATATACCCCTAAACCCTGCTGGACACTCTACCATCCAACAGGACTCGAGGATTCAATTAGATTTTAAAAGATGCCTTCTTCTGTTATCCATTAGCCCCAGAATCACAGAATTTTTGCTTTTGAGTGGTGGAACCCAAATACACAACAGAAACAACAGTGGCTCCCTGGTGGCTCAGCAGGTTAAGGATCTGGCATTGTCACTGCTGTGATGTGAGTTCGTTCCCTGGCCTGAGAACTTCTGCATGCCTCAGGCACAGTTGATAATAATAGTGATAAATAAAAAATAATAATGATAATAAATAGGAGTTCCCATTGTGGTGCAGCAGAAATGAATCCGACTAGTAACCATGAGATTGTGGGTTCAATCCCTGGCCTCGCTCAGTGGGTTAAGGATCCAGCATTGCTGTGAGCTGTGGTGTAAGTCACAGATGCAGCTCGGATCCTGCGTTGCTGTGGCTGTGGCATAAGCCGGCAGCTGTAGCTCCAATTTGATCCCTAGCCTGGGAACCTCCATATGCCATGGGTGCATCCCTAAAAAGCAAAAAAAATATAATAATAATAATAAATAGACTGTTTTAAAAAAAATACTGCTGGACAGTACTGCTCCAGCAATTCAAAAATTCCCTATCTTTGGGAAAACTTTAGCGAAAGACCCAAAAGATCTACATCGTAAATAGACGACATTCTGATCACCAGCCCTAGTATGGAGACCTCTGGTAAAAGTACTAGACCCACCTAGCCAATAAGGTGTCCAAGAAAAAGGCTCAAACGTCACAAACTGGGGTGACCTACCCAGACTTCATTCTCATAGAATGTCAGAGAAGCCCATCCCAGGAAAAGGAAAAGTCCATCTGCAGCTGCACCCCTACTAAAACTAGAAGACAGCTTAAGGAGTTCCTGGGGATGGCCAGGTTTTGCTATATCTGGATCCCTAACTATGGTGTAATAGCTGGGCCTCTATACGAAAAGTTAAGTGGAGTAGATGATGATCCTTGTGAATGGAATTCAGAATGTGAAGGGGCCTTTCAAAAATTGACAAAGCAATTTCTGCAGGCCCCTGCCCTGGCCTCCCAGATTTAGCTAAACCCTTTGGCCTCTACATTCATGAAAAAGGGGACTCACTCTTGGGGTATTAGCTCAAAAACTGGGATCTCTTATTGAGGTGGTTGCTTCTGTCTCTAAACAATTAACTCAAAATGCCATGGAGTGGCCTCCTTGCCTTCGGGCAGTAGCAGCTGCTACAACCCTGCTAAAAAGTTAATACTTGATGGACTCCACACCAGGTTCAGCCTTTAGTAAGTTCTAAGGGAGCAGAATGGCTATCCCTCAAAGGTTGAATCAAATTTAGGTAATGCTTGTAGACAACCCAGTGGCTACCATAAAAATCTGTCACACACTCAGAGTTCCCTTCGTGGCTCAGTGGTTAACAAATCTGACTAGCATCCAGGAGAATGCAGGTTCCATCCCTGGCCTCGCTCAGTGGGTTAAAGATCCAGCTTTGCCATGAGCTGTAGTGTAGTTTGCAGAAGAGGCTCAGATCCTGCGTTGCTGTGACTGTGGTATAGGCTGGCGGCTATAGCTCCAATTCGACCCCTAACCTGGGAACCTCCCTATGCCATGGGTGCAGCCCTAAAAAGCAAAAAAAAAAAAAATCTGTCACACACTAAATCTTCCCACCCTTCTACCCACAGAAATGGAGCCTCTGTATAGAAACCATATACTTGATCTATTCCAGTCACCCCAACCTGGGAAGCGAGTCTCTCCTAAACACCAAAGAGGAATGGCTCATGAATGGGAGCAGTGTTATGAAAAAGGGGAAAAGGCTGGCAGGATACACAGAGCCTCCCAAACCCATGTCATAGAGGCACAAAGCCGACCCCAGGGACTTCTGCCCCAAAGGCAAAGCTGACACTCCTCACCCCAGCCTTAGAGCTCTGGACAGGGAAGGTCTTGAATGTCTACACAGATGGCCGTCCTACACACAAATGGGGCTACTTGGAAGGAAAAAGTTATGCTTACTGCAGAGGACAAACACATGAAAACTGGCTTTAGCATATTGAAACTCTTAGTAGTACAGCTTCCAAAAATGGTAGCAGTGATTCATTGTAGGGACCACCAAAAGGGGGTACAGAGGTAATAAAGAGAAACACAGCAGATGCTGCTGCCAAAAGGGTGGCCCTAGACACAGTAACTTGGCAAATACCCCTCATACCTCGAGGGCCAGCTCCATCCAACTATTCTCCCACCTACACTAAGGAGGAATTATACAAAGTCTGAAAATGGGGCTTCAGTAGAGAGACCTAGGAGGCCAGGGGTGGCTAGTTAATGAACACAGGTTAATGAACTTCTTTCTCCAAACTGTGGCTTGTCAAACCATTAGGGAGGCTCATCAAGGAACTCACTGAGGGGGAAGCCCTGTATAATTGGTAGGTTGCAATCGTGGTAACTCCTGGCATGAAAAGTATAATCAGTGCAACAGTTGAGGCATATTCCATCTGCACAGTGAACAACCCCAATGCCAGGCCCCACCCCACCCCCGCCCAAAGGTCCCCAGATAAGGCCCATCCAGACCAGAGAGACATATCCCCGAGAAGGCTGGCAGACTGATTCCACCATCATACAATGAGTACCAGGCAATTTCAGGCATCTCTTGGTGCCATAGACGTATTTTCTGGGTAGATAGACACTTTCCCTGCTAGAACTGAAATGGTAGCTGAAGTGGCCAAAGCACTAGAAGGGATAATCCCCAAGTTTGGGCTCCCAGGATCCTTACAAATCAGTAACAGTCCAGCATCTGTGTCAAAAGTGACATAGCAGATAATGAGCACTCTGGGCAAAAAAAAATGGACCTTGCTGTCAGCCATCAAGAAAGTAGAGAAATGCAATCAGAACTTGAAATAGGCCTTCACCAAGCTATGTCAGGAAACTCAAGAAAATTGAATTACTTTGCTTCTGATTACCCTGTTCTGCATGCAGTTAGCCCCAAGGGATAAGGTAAAGTTAAGTGCATTTGAACTCATGGATGGCAGACCCATTCCTCAAGCCTGAGAGAAAGGACACCTTAACCCCCTTGAAATGGAACAACTGAAGTATGTCCTCCAGGTAAGAGAAACCAGGAAGGTGCTCATGGAATATGGTAACCAGATGCTGCCTGCACCCACAGAGCTGCCTCCACCCCTTCCAGCCAGGAGCCTGGGTACACCCCAAAATCTGGAAAACCTGTAGCCTGGAAAGACCAGCTCACTCCTAAGTGAAACGGGCCCCACCCTAACCACCCACTCTGCTCTATAGTGCTAGGGGTAATTCGGTGGATACATCACACTCAAGTGAAGAGGGCCCCTGAGCCCCAATCCCCAGAGAGACAACCTGGGGAAAAGACACCACATGCACACACACACACACACACACACACCCGACGACTTGTGGGAACCTCTCTCAGACCTGAAGCTTCTCTTCCAAAAAACAACAAAATGAAACACATTTTTGCCTACAGGCCAAAGACCTAGATCCCTTCATTTTTAGGAAAAAAAAATCTACTTGTGACCATTATTCTCTTGCTAATATTTGGACCATGCATCTTAAATTGTCTGGTGTCCTTTGTCTCCAAAAGTTTAGATAGAGGGTGGTCACTCAGAGATAGGAACAGTTAGGGTGGAGGCCTGGTGACAATTAAACACATCTAAACATAGCTGGGAAGAAGTCCTGGGCCTCTACCCGTGGTCCTGAGGATGCTTAAATCCAGCAGGCAGCAGTTCAAGAAGATGGACTTTTGCCCCTCAAGAATGAGAAGCAGGACCAAAGACAGAAGGGTTTGTCACTGGCAAAGCTCATTAATAATTCCTGGGAAATAAAAATAGAATGTGGGTAATAAAGTCTAACTTTTTTTTTCTTCTCCTTTGTACTTAGTCTAGTTTCACTTGCTCACAGGGCAAGAGATGTAGAGGCCTCAAACTCTGCACATCAGACCGGAGTTCCTGGTTTGAAATGGTTTTGCTAACACCTTAGCTCAGCGGGCAGTATGCAGAAAGGCTGCACCCAGCACTTTGATCTGGAGTGCTATGAGCAGAACCTCATAAACCAGCCCCACCGACAACCTTTCCAGAAAGAACGTATATTCTAGAGCACAAGCCCACACCTCTCCATGCAAAGAATAAAGCTTTCTTTTGCTTCTGAACCAAACTTGATCCATTCTATTGGCTCAAACAACACCGAGCATAAGAGCCCTTGTTGGGTCTCGACAGGAAAGGATCAGTAACATAAGCGCGTGCAGTAAGTAATAAATGGAGCCCATGTCTGTCTGCCCAGGTCTGCAATGCTCTTTCTATTACATCTTGCTGCAGATAACTGCAACTTGAGGTTTATTAAAAAAAAACAACAACAACAAAAAAAAAAAACCTTTAGTCCTGAGGTCTTATACACAAAAATAGTGTGGGAAAACTAAAAAATTACTTTCTCAAAGTTAAAACTCTCTTCATGATTAAACACTTGTAGCAGTTCCTGGAAGTTACTCACTTCATAGGAGATAACTAGAGACAGTTGGCCACCCTGGCTCATCACACAATATGTGTTTGAAAATAAAATCTCACAACAACAACAACAATAACAACAACAACAAAAGACAAAAAAAAAGAAAAGAAAAGAAAATCTCTTCTTATCAACCATCCCTCTCAAAGATTTAAAATAACTCACACCATCTGAAAGATCCTCTTCAGCTGAAAAAGAGTACCTTAGCCACTGCCTCAGACACACAAGCAGGACCTAAAACCATGACCTTGCTTGTTCCAGGAAATCCATTTAAATAGCAATGAAAGAAACAATCAACAAAATGAAAAAGCAACATACAAAATGGAAGAAAATATTTGTGGACAATCTAAGAAGAGGTTAACATCCCAAATATATAAGGAACTCATACAAGCCATAGCAACAAAAAAAAAAACTTTAATGTTTCAGAGAACCTGAATAGGCATTTTTCCAAAGAAAACTACAGAAGACCACAGGTACGTTCAGAATCACTAATCACTAGGTAAATGCAAATCAAAAACCACAATGAGCTACCACCTCACACCTATAAGAAAGGCTATCATCAAAAAGACAAAAGTGTTGGTGAGAACGTGTGAATGTAAATTGGTACAGAAATTATGGAAAACGGTATGGAGGATCCTCAAAAAAATTAAAAATAGAACCACTATATAATCCAGCACATTCTGTTTTCAGTATATATCCAAAGGAAACAAGAATAGGATACCAAAAAAGACAACTGCCTTTCTGTGTGCCCTGCAGTATTATTAGCCAAGTTATGGAAACAACCTGTGTCTATTGATGGATAAAGAGATAAATAAGATGTGGTAATACATAAATGGAATATTATTCTTCCATAAAAAGAAAGAAATCCTGCCATTTTCATCAACATGAACTTTGGGAGGGTTGCTTAGTGAAATAAGCCAGCAGAGAAAAATCCTATACCACCTCATTTACATGTGGCATCAAAAAAAAGTCAAGCTCAGGGAAACAGAGAGTAGAGTAGTAGTTGCCCCAGTGTTGGGGGTGGAGATATGGGGAGATATTGGCCAAAGTGTACAAATTTCCAGTTATAAGGTAGTTAAATAATTACATGAGGTAATGGATCTGTTAATTAACCCTAGTGTAAACATTTCACAATATATATGTATGTCATATCATCACATGGTATACCTTAATTTTAAACAATGGTATACATCAATTATATCTCCAGAAACCTGGGATATAAATCAAGAAGACCGCTGCACCCTACAGTCAAAAAAACTAAACATACACTCATACGCACAGTCAGTTTACTGATTGCTTCAGACAAGATATAGCATTCTACTTAATCAAATGCCTCCTCTAGAGGAAAAAAAAAAAGAGTCATGTGGACTCAAACCCTTTTAGGTAATTTAGTTTGAGACAAAATGAAAAATGCTAGTGCTCTCCTCCCTCCCCTCTTCCTATCCTCTCTCCCTGAGGTCATCCTGGTCTCTACCAGAAGCCTGCTCTCTTACCTAGAGGGACAACATTCCTCTCTCCCTCCCATCCAACTCTCAGTGTGGCTGACTTCAGAGAGGTGACAGAGAGCCACACGACTAAAAGCATTCATTCTAAGGTCAGTTCTCCAAAGAAGTCATTTTGAAAGTAGAGCATATTGGCATTCCAGCCATGGCGCAATGAGTTAAGAATCTGTTACTCTTCTTACTCATCCGCCATCTTGCCTCTCTCCCCTTGTGGTTGCCAAGGGGGGAGGGGAGGGACTGGGAAGGACTGGGAGCTTGGGGTAAATAGATGCAGAAAGTTGCTTTAGGGATGGATTAGCAATGGGATCCTGCTGTGTAGCACTGGGAACTCTATCTGGTCAATTATGATGGAACACGTAATGTGAGAAAAAGAATGTATGTGTATGTGTAACTGGGTCACCATGCTGTACAGTAGAAAAAAAATATATATATAAGAAATTTAAAAATTAAAAAATAAAAGGTGAAAAAACTTTTGTTTACTCTGAACAGCAAAATAAATGAGTTTTACAAAAAACATTAAAAAAAAAAAAAAAAAGGATCTGACTGCAGGAGTTCCTGCTGTGGTGCAATGGGATCAGAGTCATCTTGGGAGCGCTGGGATGCTGGTTTGATCCCCGCCCAGGACAGTGGGTTAAGAATCTGGTGTTGCCGCAGCTGTGACTTAGGTCACAGCTGTAGTTCAGATCTGATCCCTGGCTCCCAGGAACTCCATATGCCGTGGGTGATGCCAAAAAAAAATCCAACTGCAGGCATTGGATCCGGCATTGCTGCTGTGGCATAGGTCTCAGCTGTGGCTCAGATTCAATCACTGGCCAGGAACTTCCATGTGCTGTGGGTGTGGCCATAAAATTAAAAAAAAAATTAAAGTAGAACTTATCTATCCACTTAAATTCCTACTGGATGAAATATGGCTTTCAGCCTGTGTGCCCAAGGAAATTAAAGAGCTCCAATGCTGTTGGGGAAAGAAGGATGTTATCACTTCTTAGAGAAGGTGGCTACACCCATGACATGAGGACTTTCACAGTACCTAGAAGTTGCTTTAAGGGTGATGGCCATGAGTAATACTCCTTGATCCCTGAGTGGTTTGATCATCATGCTTTCCCCCCATTTCTAGATTAACAAGATTTCAGAAAATTATAGGCATATATTTGTGCAGATAATATTCTAAATGTCATATCAAAATGCTATTCAGAAACTGATGTTCAAGTAAATTATGAAAGAATTCTAACATAGCTAGAGTATATGGCCATGATCTCTAAATGAGAGTCTGTTATTCACAGTCTCCCCAGTTCCACATACTCTGTTTAAGACTACTTTGTACCTTCTGTTTCCATTGCTTCGTGTATACAAATACAACCACAAAGTAACAGCAAACCAGGAACTAGACTTATGATCATTAGAACACCAGTAATCTCTATGCCGCTGTTAACAGAGGTCTAAAGCTTGATGATGGAATCTCTGGTACAGTGAGGAATTGCAATACCCAACCAACTGATATTAATCACCTACTGAATGTCAGGTGTTGAGATCCACCCTCAGAATTACTACCATATCCCAATTCCTTCATCCCTGGAGAGAGATGCTGGTCTTCACCTAAATGCTTTCGAGCAAGCCATCATTGGAAATCCTCGCTTGGACCTCAGCATCATACAGGACAGTCACTGAGAGTCAACCCAAGTCTGTATGTTTTGAACATGACTTCATAGAGTCATAAGATAAGCAATAAGCAGGATTTGGTATTCACAGAAAAGAGCCACTTTTAAGAAAAATGCTTCTAAATCCCCTAATGCACTTTTTCTTAAGCAAGTGGAAACTAAGTAATGGTATTAGAAAACACGAGCATATTATGCATAGAGCGTTATTTTCTAAGCAGATAATCACCCCCACCTGGAAAACCAGACTTTCCCTCTCTGAGCCCAAATCGCCAATTTACTGCCTTGTGTGAATTGTTTACAAGATGAAGATCCAGTCATTCTTTATTTAATTATTAATAGTATGGCGTTCTTTTGTGGCACAGAGGGTTAAGGATCTGGCATTGTCACTTTGGTGGCTTGGGTGACTGCTGTGGCATGAGTTCAGTCCCTGCCCTGGGAATTTCCACATGCTGTGGGCACAGCCAAAAAAAAAAAAAAAAAGTACCTAGAATGCCTAGTACAGTACCTGGCAAGTAGCTATTGAATTGGCACTCAATAAAGATTTGTTGTATGGGAGTTCCTGTTGTGGCTCAGCGGTAATGAACTAGTATCCATGAGGACGCAGGTTTGATCTCTGCCCTCACTCAGTGGGTTAGGGATCCGGGTGCTGCTGTGGCTGTGATGAAGGCCAGTAGCTACAGCTCTAATTTGATCCGGAGTCTGGAAACTTTCATATGCCACAGGTGCAGACCTAAAAAGACAAAAAAAAAGAGAGAAAAAGATGTATTGCATGAATGAATGAAATGTTGAAATCTGTGACTCATATTTATTCAGCAAAATACAAATGGTGTTTTTAATTAATTCAACAACATATGGTATTGCTTCCAAATGCGTCTCATTAAACTATAAGCAAGCACTGAGATACTGATATTACAAAGGTAATTCTGCTACCAGGATATAATTATAGTAATGCATTACTCAACTTATTTGTTAAGTACAGACTATAAATATGCTTTAATTAGCCCTTCATCAAGTTGTACAGAAATTTTTAAATGCTTAGGCTATCAAATTTCTCCTTCCTCAGTAATAGTCAGGAAGTACCTCCCTTGGACCCAGGCAATAGGTCTCTTGTCCTAGATCTCCTATCTGGCACTTGTCTGGCTGCAAACCACATCCTACCTGCCCTGCCAGTGGCAGTCTGCAGAGCCAAACAGACATACCTATGCGTGGCAAAAATATATATATATATATATATTACTGGAAAACCAGCAGTGAGATGCTGGTTAAATTTGGAGGGTGGCATTGTGGGTAATTTTTTCTAGGTGTTTTATGGTCTTTTGCCTCACATTTCATGTCTGTAAAATAGAAATAATAATAAGACATCCTCCATCAAATTGTTACAAAGACTAAAGGAGACAGTGCATGTAAAGTTGAAGCATGGTACCTGATATAGGATAAACACTTGATAAAATAATTGTAGCTATAATTAGTATTACACACACTAATTTTTAACTAGGAACACAGGCAATAAATGACATTTTAAAGATCTGTTTAAAAAAAGATCAGCTTTCTGTGTTGCCACAAAAGTGTGGGTGTCAAGATGCAAAGTAGGAGTTCCTGTTGTGGCTCAGTGGAAACGAATCTGACTAGCATCCATGAGAATGCAGTTTCAATCCCTGGCCTCCCTCAGTGAGTTAAGAATCCATCATTGCCATGAGCTGTGGTGTAGCTCACAGATGTGGCTCAGATCTGGTATTGCTGAGGCTGTGGCGTAGGCTGGCGGCTATAGCTCCCATTCGACCCCTAGCCTGGGAACCTCCACATGCTGCGGGTGCAGCCCTAAAAACAAACAAAGATGGAAAGTAAAATAGTTATAGTTTGGTAGCTTGATGTATAACTTTTCAGAATTTAGACACATGATTTGTAGACCTCTATTTATAGTCATGCCCCTGGCTTTGCAAATGTTAGGAATGCTCTCCTCGAATTCTTGTCTTGAATTTCAAATATCCAAATATCCTGAAAATGCTTAAGGAAGTATCACAAGTGAAGCCTTCTCCATTTAAACCTTTGAGATTCCTTAGAATCTCAAACTTACCAACTGAGGCCTTGGTTCAGATGAATAGGTTTTCTTGAAGCGGCCTATAAATGTTAGCAGTGTTCATCTCTGGTGGTAATAATACTCACAAATAACAATGAAGTTTATTAAGCATTTAGCAGAGGCCAGTACAGCAGCAAGTAATTTGCATACATTATTCCATTCAATTCTCAAGACTCTAAAGTAGGTACTAATACTATTTTATTTGACAGATAGGGAAACTAGGGTCTAGAGAAGTTCAATAGTTCAATAACTTGTCCAAGTTTCCACAGCAGAAGGGACAACATCTGGGTGCCAGCTGGCTCAACAGCCTGAAGAGCGCCTTCCGTCTGCCACGCACTCCACTGCCTCCAGCATCACCATCCTACCTGGGTCTCTGCATCCTCTCTTCCTTAGACTCTCTCATCGTCACCTTTGCTCACCTTTGCCCCAATCCCACCCAAGCCTCAGACCTCAGGCCTCTGATCCCAGCTTATAATTGCTTATTGTGTTGAACACAGAGGTCACGCATGCACAGGAAAGGAAAAATACCCTGGAGTTAGGGGGTACCTGAGAAGCAGGCAGACTGTACCCCATGATGGCATGAGGGACTACAGCTGAGTCATGGAGATTCCAGAGGGAGTGGTGGAGCAGTACACCTGGTGCCAGGAGTGTGCTAAGAGGAAGTATCTGCTGTACCTTGAAAAGGACAGAACTGAGAAGGTGTGCAGACATGAGCCTCAGTGCTGGAGTGGAGGGAATGGGCATCCACACTGGAGAGTTTCCAGGCAGGGAGCACAACAGGAGACAGTTTGAGTCAGACACAGCAAATAAGTAAAATTTACTCATCGTCATACGCCAATCCAAACCTATTCTTTTTTATTTAATTTTATTGAAATATAGTTAATTTACAATGTTATGTTAATTTCCGCTGTACAGAAAATTGATTCAGTTATACCTATATACATTCTTTTTCATATTCTTTCCCATTATGGTTTATCACAGGATATTAACTATAGTTCCCTATGCTATGCAATAGGACCTTATTGTTTATCAATCCTACACATTCTAGTTTCCATCTGGTAACCCCAAACTCCCAATCCTCACTCCCCCGCCCCGAACCAAACCTACTCTTGTTTGTTTGTCTGGTTAGAGCATATGTACGTTTTTGAAAATTGAACCTAACCTATGTGTTTTTTAAATATAGAGATGGGAGAGGAGTTTTAAATTTCCTCAAAACTGTTATGTGTTTGGATTGCAGTCCATGAGCCCAAGAGAGATGCAAAATGTTTCCAGAAGCATGACCCTGGATGAAATAGTTTGGGAAGGAGCAAGGGGGAAAGGAAGCCTCCTTTCTCTCCATCTCCCTTTCTCTTTTCTTTCATCTTCAAATGCACTGCCTGCATATGCTTACTTTTGGGGAATAGATTGAGGCACAGTCATGACATCTGCCCTCTATAGAGAGAGAGAGAGATGAAAATATTTCATTTTAAGTCCACATTTCAGTTCAGCTTCACCCTTCTTCCTATACAAAAGCATCTAGGGCACTCAAAAACTCTTACTTGCTCTTGTTTCTGTTACCATGACAACACGCATCTGTTCTGAACAGACCAGAAGGGTAGAGAAACAAATATGTTTCAACCTACTTGAGAAACACTTTCTTATTGATGGTATAGGGGAGGAAAACCTCTCCCTTCTCCCTTCCAGGTTAATTGGCTAGTCTAGTAATTCAGTTGACATAAGACAGATTAACAGGAAAAAAACAAATTTAATTTCATATATACAGGAGCCCATAAAAATATGAGACTCCAAGAAGTGACCAAAGCAGGTAGATTTTATACTTGTTATACAAGGAAACAAGAAATTTGTGAAGAATTGACAAAACAAAGTGGTTTGGGCTTGGAATAGCAAATTAGTGAAAAGGTAACGAGGTTTATTTATGCAGATATCTTGGCCCTGAATTTCTTATGTCCGGCAATAGATGCCTTTTATCCTCCTGGTACAGGAAGGGTAACTTCACATGGGAGAATTATTTCCTCCTTTCAGCAGGACAAAGGAGGGTCAGAATGTTCTTCTTACACTGGTTGTTTCTTAAGTAACTTTGATTCAAAATAATCAATATGCCAGAGTTCCCATCATGGCTCAGCAGAAACAAATCTAACTAGCATCCATGAGGACACAGGTTGGATCTATGGCCTCACTCAGTGGCTTAAGGATCCAGTGTTGCCATGAGCTGTGGTGTAAGTCACAGACTCAGCTCGGATCTGGCATTACTGTGGCTATGGTGTAGGCTGGCAGTTACAGCTTCAATTTGACCCCTAGCCTGGGAACCTCCATATGCCTCAGGTGTGGCCCTAAAAAAAAAAAAAGGAAAAAAAAGAAAATAATCAATATGCCAAAGAAGCATTTTGAGGTGGCATATTCTGCTTTGAATCTTCAGTCACCTTTGAAAGTTCCAAGAAGTTTCACATTTCAGAAGTTGTGTTGGCAGATTGCTTCATTATTTCATTGAATTGCTCTCTTGGTCCTAAAAATAGGTTGGTTCAGTTAATCTTATTTTAGGAGGTGGTGATGCTAAGGTGGGCTCCCACAGTTAGGCCTATATTGTGCTAGCAACCATGTATTTAATAAAAGGCATTTCTAAAGAAACAAAGAAATGGTTAAGGTTGGAGCAACTTATAAACCCAATCTGAGTTTTGAGAGTAGCCACTCAAGAATATCTCTAAATATTGGACACAAAACATCTTCTGATGGAGTAAAGTCAGGCAATGGCAATCTGAGAGATTTCCTAGTTTGCAGTTTGAATGTCTCTGATAACTTTCTGAGTGGCTACACAGTAACAGGCCTGAAGATTGTTTATATGAGTTGTTGTGTTGATTTTTCTGAAGTTTATATCAAGTTTCCACTTTACTTTGCATAGCTTTGGAAAAAGGACAGTTTTAATTCTGTATGATTTCAAGTTAAGAAGGGTAGTAGACCTTAGAAATCTATACTTAGAACTTCCATATGACCCCGAAATCCCACTCTTGGGCATCTATCCGGACAAAACTCTACTTAAAAGAGACACGTGCACCCGCATGTTCATTGCAGCACTATTCACAATAGCCAGAACATGGAAACAACCCAAATGTCCATCGACAGATGATTGGATTCGAAGATGTGGTATATATACACAATGGAATACTACTCAGCCGTAAAAAAGAATGACATAATGCCATTTGCAGCAACATGGATGGAACTAGAGAATCTCATCCTGAGTGAAATGAGCCAGAAAGACAAAGACAAATCCCATATGATATCACTTATAACTGGAATCTAATATCCAGCACAAATGAACATCTCCTCAGAAAAGAAAATCATGGACTTGGAGAAGAGACTTGTGGCTGCCTGATGGGAGGGGGAGGGAGTGGGAGGGATCGGGAGCTTGGGCTTATCAGACACAACCTAGAATAGATTTACAAGGAGATCCGGCTGAATAGCATTGAGAACTATGTCTAGATACTCATGTTGCAACAGAAGAAAGGGTGGGGGAAAAATGTAATTGTAATGTATACATGTAAGGATAACCTGACCCCCTTGCTGTACAGTGGGAAAATAAAAATATATATATAAAAAAAAAAGAAGGGTAGTAGAAAAATTGGAAACATGAATTTGGAAAGTTGTAGCCAGATATTGGAGGAACCTAGAAAAATTCAGGACTCAGTCCATATAGAAAACAAATCTCAAAGACAAGTAATAGCACTAGAATTTGGAGTTCTCATTGTGACTCAGTGGTTAATGAACCTGACTAGGAACCATGAGATTGCAGGTTCGATCCCTGGCTTTGCCCAGTGGGTTAAGGATCTGGCATTGCCGTGAGCTGTGGTGTAGGTTGCAGATGCAGCTCGGATCCTGCATTGCCGTGGCCCTGGCATAGGCCAACAGCTACAGCTATGATTAGACCCCTAGCCTGGGAACCTCCATATGCTGCAGGTGTGGCTCTAGAAAAAGAAAAAAATTAAAATAGCACTAGAATTTGATATCCACAAAGGTGTATTACTGAAATATAATGAAACATAATTTTTTTACCTATAATTACCCCCATTTATATCAAAGATAACCACAGTAAAACTAATTTGTTTGCCAATTGAGTCTAGGTTTGTTTTTTTCCCTTTTTAGGGCCGTGCCTACAGCAGCTGCCAGCCTATGCCACAGCCACAGCAACGTGGGATTCGAGCTCCCTACCACTGAGCCACAATGGGAACTTCCTAACTAAGTCTAGTTTCAATAAAATTTGACTTGATTATTTACATAAGTGCAACAAGGATAGTGATTGGCCATAGAGACTCTTTTAAATATTCTTTGCTGGAACTTTTCATAAAGAATCTCAGATTGAACTCTAAAAACCTGTTCAAGGCTAGGAAGCTAGGGAGCCAAGAACTCACCATCAGACTTTGCTTGCAATACTTCTAGATTTGGGTACATTTCTCTCCTCTTGAAGTTCCCAAAATATCCTGAGTTTCTTGCACCTGTCCAGAAGTGACCTTCCTCACTCACCTAGTAAGGTTGCCAGCAACCCTGTAAGCAAATTACCAGGATGTTTTCCCAAGGGACATTACTGACTGCATACAACCAGTCTTAGTTCCTTAAAGCTGTCTGGTCATATCTGAGTCTATATACATCTCTCTCAAATATTACATTCCAATAAAAACTTTAGTAACATAACAAATGCTTTTAATTGTGTCCTGTTACAAGGAGAACATCCTTATTGAACTTATGCAAATAATTATATTGCCATAAAAATAAGAATACTCAGGAGTTCCCATCATGGCTCGGTGGCTAATGAATCAGACTAGGAACCATGAGGTTGCCGTTCAATCCCTGGCCTTGCTCAGTGGGTTAAGGATCCAGCGTTGCCATGAGCTGTGGTGTAGTTTGCAGACACAGCTCAGATCCTGTGTTGCTGTGGCTCTGCATAGGCTTGGCAGTTACAGCTCCAATTAGACCCCTAGCCTGGGAACCGCCATATGCTGCAGGAGCAGCTTTAGAAAAGGTTAAAAAAAAAAGACAAAAAAAATAAGAATATTCAATGAATTTTCCTAATTTGTCAGGGATGAGGTAGGAAAACAGAGTAATCACTTCATCTTTGTTCACAAAAGTATACTTTACCAAATTGCTCTAAGTCATAGGTATCTTAAGAGAAAAGAGTAAGTTTTCCTTTAATCTAGAAAAACAAAACATTAAAGAACATTAAAAACTAAAAGTCATAAAAATTAAAACCAGGGAGTTCCCGTCGTGGCGCAGTGGTTAACGAATCCGACTAGGAACCATGAGGTTGCGGGTTCAGTCCCTGCCCTTGCTCAGTGGGTTAACAATCCGGTGTTGCCGTGAGCTGTGGTGTGGGTTGCAGACGTGGCTCGGATCCCGCGTTGCTGTGGCTCTGGCGTAGGCGGGTGGCTGCAGCTCCGATTCGACCCCTAGCCTGGGAACCTCCATATGCCGCGGGAGCGGCCCAAGAAATAGCAACAACAACAACAACAAAAAGACAAAAAAAAAAAAAAAAAAAAAAAATTAAAACCATCCTCCTTAGTTCTTTCAGTCCCATGTAATTAACTCTTACTGATCTTGATCTTTTGTTAGCAATTTTATACATCCAGTTTTTCCTTGAGTTCTATAAATTCTTACTCAGTTCAGTGGTATAATCTCAAAGTTATCAGAAACCTGTAATCTAGAATACTTAGAGTCCTTTCTATAAACTTCTCTAAAGACGGCTTTTTGCCAAAGCCATAAAACAACAACTGTAAGTAACAAAAGGCTTCAAATGACCTTGATTAAAGATCTAATGAAAGTTCATTATAATGCAGTTGATACACAACATTCCAAGATAATGACTAGAATTATAAGTGATAACATTATACCAGACATACCATATTTCTAAAAATTTGATACAATTTCTGGAACATTTATATTAATAATGTATATCCATATGAATGTAACCTAAAAATGTTTAGCATCACTTGTTTGACAATGTTTCCCATGTAATTTTACATATAAAATAAATTTAATTACTGTAGTCTCTCTCTCTCTTTCTCTCTCTTCCTTTCTCTCTCTCTTTTGGCCATGCCCACTGCATGCAGAAGTCCCAGGCCAGGCATCAAACCTGAGCTGCAGCTGTAACCCAAGCCACAGCAGTGGCAATGCCAAGTCCTTGAACCACTAGGCTACCAGGGAATTCCACATCTCTCTTTTTATAATGAGACAGAACATTTTAAGATATTCCAGAGGCCCTCTGGAAAATCCCAAACTTATTCAAAGTCAAAAAGACTACATTTAAAACCTGATTTGGGGAAGTTTTTCAAAAATATCAAAAATTTTTGGGAGTTCCCGTCGTGGCGCAGTGGTTAACGAATCCGACTAGGAACCATGAGGTTGCGGGTTCGGTCCCTGCCCCTTGCTCAGTGGGTTAACCATCCGGCGTTGCCGTGAGCTGTGGTGTAGGTTGCAGACACGGCTCGGATCCCGCGTTGCTGTGGCTCTGGCATAGGCCGGTGGCTACAGCTCTGATTCAACCCCTAGCCTGGGAACCTCCATATGCCGCGGGAGCGGCCCAAGAAATAGCAACGACAAAAGACAAAAAAAAAAAAAAAAAAAAAAAAAAAAAAAAATTTGGACACTTGACTCAAAAGAATCACAGATCATCATGAAACAATACTTAGTTATCCAACAAAAGTGAAAACAAAAGATTTCAAAGGTACATCCAGAGAGTTACATAGTTCTAGGCAAACCTTAGCTCTTTTAATACCAAGAAATTCATTTTAATTAAGTAATCATCAAAGACCTGATGGTAAAGAAAACATGAAACACAGAATATTATTTTAATAAAACACAAACCCTTTGCTTTCTAGACAGATTACTTAAAAGTTAAAGAAAATTTTTTCACAATATCTATCAAGAGCAGACCCATAGTTCAAAAATAACCTTCTCCTTTTAGCAGATGAAAGAAAATTAAGTTTTAGTTTTACATGAATATCATATTGGTATTAAAGCTTTTTTTTCTGCAACATGCAGCTGCTTAATGTGGGATCTCAGTTCCCAAACCAGGGACTGAAGTCAGGCCACAGTGGTGAAAGTTTCGAATCCTAACCACTGGACCACCGGGAAACTCTGTAAAGCTTATTTTTAAAACTCTTATAATAACAATTCCATTTTTAACCAAGTTGACCACTCAAGATTCCCCACCATCATATCCCTTCACCTCTCTCCACCCTCCCTCTCTCTCTCCCCCAAATTTCTATGCCAAGTTTGCTCTTTAGTGTGCTCTTTCCCATTCTGAAATATCCAACCTTACTCCTTTTCCCTTTAAAAAATGCAGGTCCATATCTCATACATTTTCTAAGCCAAAAGCACAACTTACTTACCTTTCATACAGCGTCACAAGGAAATTTTGCAAAAGTTATTTGCAAATATTACTATTTCTAATAGTTTTAATTACGTTAGAATTCTTAACCCTTACAAACTTTAATTTCTAGTGAAACTAAGTAAGAGTAACTGCCTGTTCTGTTAAATTTATAAATTTATGCATACATTTCATAACATTCTTTAAATTTATAAATTTATGCATACATTTCATAACCTCTAGAAGCATATGCTTCCTCATAGTAAAATTTTTCTTTTTTTGGTATTAAGAAGCTAAAAGTGGTTAAGTCTGTATTTAATAATTAATGTTTCTGAGTTTATTTTATTTGGAAATAATCCAGATGTTGAATGAATTTCCATCATCTACCTTAATTTAGCAAAACTCAGAATTCTCATTGTGGCTAACTGGGTTAAGATTCGACTAGTATCCATGAGGATGCGGGTTCAATCCCTGGCTTCCCTCAGTGGGTTAAGGATCCCGCATAAGTCACAGACACCGCTCAGATCTGGCATTGCTGCAGCTGTGGTGTAGGCCAGCAGCTACAGCTCTGATTCAACCCCTAGCCTGGGAACTTCATATGCCACAGGTGCAGCCCTGAAAAGGGAAAAAAAAAAAAAGAACTTAGCAAAACTCTAAGGGTTTAAGTTACTTAAGAGATTTGGGAAATTATTTAAGTAGACATATCATAAAACATAGTTATTATTCAAACATTCACTTAAAAATTTTATCCTTCTTTCATTTATTCAATTCCCTTGTTCTTAACAACCATACTTAGATTACTCATGAAAATTTCATGAGGCATTAAGGCAGCTAGTCATCATCTTATTTTCTTGTTCATAAATTTTATAACAAAGACAACATGAGTTTATTTGATATTTAGTAAACCAAATAAAATAAAAGTGTTGTGCTTAATGTTGATAACTCTAAAAGCATGCATGTTTTAATCAAACTAAAAAACTTAAACTAGTTTTTATTTACTGAATATGATTCTAGATCATATAAACTTGAAAAGCATTTAGATTAGGAGTTCCCTGGTGGCTCAGTGTGTTAAGGATCCAGCATTGTTACTTCTCTGGCTCTGGCTACTGCTATGGTTCAGGTTCAATCCCTGGCCCAAGAAATTCCACATGCTGTGGGAGCAGCCAAAAAAATTTTTTTGGATTAGATATAAAAAATTTTTGTATCTCTGACAACATAATTTATATAGCGCTTGTTTGTCTTTATGCCAATTAAACAGAGCCTTTTATAAGTCAATTTTAGCAGTACTATCTGGAGGTAGAAAAAAGTGTATATACATATATATTTACACATACACACACACTCAAACATACATTCATGGATATACATAAACACATAGGAACAGAGATCCTATAGCTTTCATTCCAAGATTTTAGCCATGAATTGGGTACATCAATATAAAACTCACTAGTTAATAAATAACAGTTGAGGAGTTCCCATCGTGGCTCAGTAGTTAACGAATCCAACTAGGAACCATGCGGTTGCGGGTTCGATCCCTGCCCTTGCTCAGTGGGTAAAGGATCCGGCGTTGCCGTGAGCTGTGGTGTAGGTTGCAGACGCGGCTCAGATCCCCCGTTGCTGTGGCTCTGGTGTAGGCTGGCAGCTACAGCTCTGATTCGACCCCTAGCCTGGGAACCTCCATATGCCGCAGGAGCGGCCCAAGAAATGGCAAAAAGACAAAAAAAAAAAAAAAAAAACAGTTGAAATAAGTTTACCAACTCAAGTGAGTTGAAAGGTCATTAATCTTTAATTCCTCTTAAAATTTGGTAGAATCTGTTACTAAAATTTGGCCTCTGTCCACTGGTATCGAATAGAAATGTGGAGACAGAGTTTTGGGTGAAGGAGAAAAAAATAGCCTTATTGCTTTGCCAGGCAAAGGGGTGTCCCATCAGACTAATGCCCTAAAGACTATTAACACACACACACACACACACACACACACACACACACACACACACACACACAGCATGGGAGGGGTTTTATAGTTTGGAGGTGGTTTTATAGTTTGGGAATGATAAATAGGGCCACAGATGAGGATCAGGGTGGATACATGCTTTCGCTGTTTTTCAAGGCTGGTGTTAAGTGATCCCAGGACTGGTTCTGGTGGTCCTTCTTTCCAGAATGAAGAATGCTTCATTAATGTCTTCCATTTGTTGGGGGTTTTAGTGCTGCAGAAGACCTCAAAGATATTGTTATCTATATTTCTTGAGGAAGGATCAGGACCCTGCCCCAAATCTGCACTATAGTCTTTGACACCTCATCCCTGGCCTCTGCCTCCCCTCCCTTCCCTGATTAAATACTGTTTGAACTCAGGGAAGGTCAAGGAGGCTGAATGAGACCTATTTCTTAAAAACAAGGGGGGGCATAGGCTTTTGTGCCCAGGAGCCCCACAGAAGTTTCAAATCTAGAAAGTAGAGGTAAAGTAGAGGTAAAGAGGCTTTATAATTTAAAAGATCTATTGCTATCTAGGGGACATGAATTCCTCAGGTGGGAGTCTGGAATATTTATCCACAGACGACATCACATAGGAAGACCTAAAGTTGGCAGGGCCTGGAGAAGTTGTGAGGGACAGCAAAGTGAATCCTATTGCCTGTCCTGGGTGCTTCTGCTAAATTCACTTCCTACTTTCAGCTTTTACATGAATAACCTGTACGCCCTCACCTAGATATTAGGCTGGAATGTTCTTTGTAAATCTTTGTCAACCTAAAAAATTTGCACAACCTAAAAGTTGAGAGTTAAGTTTTCTTGGGGGCAAAATGAGGACTATAGCCCAGGAGGCAGCATTTCAGATAGGTCTGAGATATCACTCCAAAGAGGTAGGGGGAAATGACAGTATATACGTGATTTTGGTGAAGGGGGAGGTACATGCAACAAGCACACATTTTATGGAAGTTTACCTCTCATGAAGGTTACTGCTAGACATCAAGGATTTTTTAGTGCTTTTCTAGATCCAAGGAGATGCAAGAATTGGGCTAATATAATCTTCTCCTGAAAATATGTAACTATCTGAAGACCTGTTCTGACAGTTTTCCCAGAGCACAGAGTGCCTCACTCCTCATTTCCACCCTGAGCTCCTTTCACGAGGTGTTGAGGGTCCGCAGCTGCAGTGAGTGGTTCATGACTCAATCCATGTAGAGGCAGATGACAAGTGCCAACCTCTGGTTCACATCTTGCATAGAAAGAGAAGTTAAAACAGGCCACTGAGTGTTTAAGAAATTTTCTAAAGAAAGTGGAGGAGTTTGAGGAGCTAAGGGAATTTGCTGAGGAGACAGGACCAGGTCTCAGGAAGGGGACTTTATGTTTGATGTGACTTTTTAAAGTCTAATTTCTGTTTGTTCATATTGTTAATGGAGTCCCTAAGTCTAGGATACTCCTTAGTACACATTTTTTCAATTTGGTTTTTCCGTATGTAGCCATAAGATAATTGTTTAGAATGAGAGCTCTCTAAAAATTTTTTCCAATACAGAAGTTTTTCCAATTCAAAGAATCCTTCATCTGGTCATTGATAAATAAGATCTTATATTAATTTCAATAACAATTCAAATCAATGAGTTTTTTATGGCTTAACCATGGACACAAGAGCCATCCCAAAGGAGAATGCAAAAGATGCAGCCTTCACAAGATCCAGAAAGTTCATCCCCAAAGTTAGCTATGAAAGCAAAGACCTTCACTGACACAGGTGGTAAGAAAGTGTTTGTGAAAAGGGTTTCTAGAAGTTTCCATCGTGGCTCAGTGGTTAACGAATTCGCCGAGGAACCATGAGGCTGCGGGGTATGATCCCTCACCTGGCTCAGTGGGTTGAGGATCCGGCATTGCCATGAGCTGTGGTGTAGGTCAAAGACATGGCTCGAATCCCATGTTGCTGTGGCTCTGGCATAGGCCAGCAGCTACAGCTCCAATGAGACCCCTAGCCTGGTAACTTCTGTATGCCCCGGGTGCAGCCCTAGAAAAGACAAAAAGACCAAAAAGAAAAGAAAAGGGTTTCTCCAGTTCCTCACAAGGATGTGCAATGCCCTCAGTCAGAGACCCACCCACTCCCATGTAACATTGGCAGGTACTACTGGAATGGCACTGTCCAGCACTAGCAAGATAATGAAAGTTGAGACAACAAAGGCCCCTCGTAGACTCTGAACCCTTATGCTGAATTCCTCTGAGAGCTGACACAGGTGGACAATGAAAATTCTGCTTGTGACTTCATGCCTCAGAATCCCAGTCCATTCACCTGGCCCCCAAATGCACTTTCTCTGATGGCATAGAGAGAATATTATTACTGGTCACAAAGCCAAGATCTCAGGACATAAAGTAAGATTTCCTGCATGTCCTTGAATCCCTTCACCATTTTCGTGCTCACTGGCCTCCAGTGTAGGTCCCTCCCAACTGCGAGCAACTGTGCCTCCTTTGCAGGTGGCCTGCCCTGAAATGCAGAGACAGAGTTTGGGGTGAAGGAGAAAAAAAATAGCTTTATTGCTTTGCCAGGCAGAAGGTCACAGCAGGCTAATGTGGCCCCCTTAGGAGAGGTTGGGAGATGGTTTTATAGTTTTGTGAGTGAAAAATAGGGCCACAGATAAGGATCAGGGTAGAGGCAAGCTTGTATTGTTTTCAAAATTGGTGTTCAGTGGTCTGGTGGTCTTCTCTCCAAAATAAAGAATGCTTCATTGTCGGGGGGTTTAGTTCTGCATAAGAACTCAAAGATATTGTTATCTATATTCCTTGAGGAGGGGCCAGGAACCCGCCCCAAAACTACACTATTTTTTCTTGACTGCTCCTCCCTGGTCTCTGCATCCCCTCATCTCCTCCCTTCCCTGATTAGCAACTGTTGGAACCCGCCCTTTGGAACTCAGGGAAGGTCATGAAGGCTGAAGTTTATTCCCAAAAAACAAGAAATGGGGACATAGAAAGGCTTGTGTGCCCAGGAGCCCACAGGGCCTGCTTGGTTTCAGCATGGGGAGCCTTACCCATGTGTGACCATGGGTGCAGTGGATAAAGCCCTGCTTCTCTGCAACCTGAGTGAGACATCTCAATGGAATGCTCCCCTTTGTAGGACCTGGCTTTGTACTTCACCCTCACATGGCCTCTTCCCCTCCCAAGTCATTCTTCCCAACACCCTATGTGGGGCCGGTGGGGGGGGCACTTCCTAATAACCAAATTAACTTCCACACTAACCCTCTTCTCGGGATCTGCTTCTAGGGAACCTACACAAGATAGACTCATATTAACTGGCCCAAGCACTTGCTTTAAAAGCATGGTTAGAAGTAAACACTTGGAGAAAAATGTTTCAGACTTAGGAAGGCTTGACACACAAGCTATAGTATTCTCTGAAAATTTGAGAGAGTAGCAATAGGCATTGTGTCCTTCAGGATGAAAGATGGAGGACTGTTAGAGTTGAGAAGTATAAACACAGTGATGCATTTTGGAACAAGATGCACCTTCTGGGCAGCAATCACTCCCAAGTTAGAGTCATCAGACTCTTTCCACTGTTACCTGTTTCCAAATGAAATATTTCTTAAAATTTAGAATGTACCAGAACAAGAAAGGCTTTCTTAGGTTCTTGAAATTGCAAAGAAACTGTAACCTTTTAAGTGAAGTACAATTAAGTAGGAGTGAAATATTCATCATTTGAATGTTTGATGGAATTCTATCTAAGAGAACATCTTTTTCCTTAGACCTTAATTGTGGATACAACTTGTAGACATACAACAATGGTGCCCACCATTTCAGGGTGGCACTCAATTAGATAAAAATGTACCTAGGTTTTTATTTGGCAAAAAAGCAAGGCGGCTCTAGTTAGAAATGTTTGGTTTTTGTTTTGTTTTTTGTCTTTTTAGGGCATACCCTCAGTGTATGGAGGTTCCCAGGCTAGGGGTCAAATGGGAGCCGTAGCCACTGGCCTACACCACAGCCACAGCAATGCCAGATCTGAGCTGAGTCTTCCACCTACACCACAGGTCATGGCAATGCCAGATACTTAACCCATTGAGTATGGCCAGGGATCGAACCTGCATCCTCATGGATACTAGTTGGATTCATTTCCACTGAGCCACGATGGGAACTCCTAGAAATGACTTTTGAAACCAGCATCCTGTACGATGACTTTTGCTACATGGCTTTAGATATGAAATTTCTGATACTATGTCCATAGCATTCGGAGTTTAGAGCTCATCTAGCACAATTTTTTCTTTCTAGTATTCTATGTCTCCAGTTTTTCCACAATGTCTAAATGTGTATGATATCATACATATTTACATATATGGATATGCATATCCATATGTGCTTTATGTGTATATATAAATATATATGTATGTATGTGTAAATATACAAAGAGAGAGATTACTTTTCTAATTTGAAGTTTCTAAATTGGACTGTGTTCAACTGTATGGATACTTAAAGAAATTTAAATTGAAAAAAGAAAGTTTTGCTTATACATTATCAAAGTATTTTTAGTAATAAGATTTAATTGCTAATGACAGGAATGTAAACTCATACACTCCTTTGAAAGCAATTTTTAAGAGCCTTTAAAAGTTTTGTGACTCAGTAGTTCTATGACTATAAAACTGAAATAAATAAAAGCTTTGTGTACAAATATGCACATTTTGATAAAATTTAACAGGTTGTCTACTTTTTAATTAAAGTATAACATATATACAGAGATGTGTACAATTCCATAAACTTTCCTAAACTGTACCCACCCATGTAACTACTACTCAGTAAAGAAGCAGATCATTACTAGCATCCCAAAATGTAATAGGTTTTTAAAGTGGAAACAAGTTCCAAAACAGAGAAAATTTAAGATGGGACATTCAGGGCAAATTTTAAGCAGTTTAAGCAAAGTCATCTAGAAATCTCAAAGGCAGCAAGACAGAGTAGTAAATTTGAAGATCCCTATAGACCACAGTCATAAGCTTGCAAGAGCTATATTACTGGAGTTGTGGTCAAGGCAATGGGAAATTGTGCAAACCAGCCTCTAAGTGAGAAACCCAGAAGAATCACAGACGCCAAAGCACTGAGTAGGCATTTGGCTCAGGCCAGGGTTTTCCCTGTGGTTATACAAATGAGGCCTTAATTGATGTGGTCCCTAAACCAAATGTTGAAAGTAAATGAGTAATCCCAGAAGGAAGAAGCAGATCTGGGTGGCTGTCTGAGGATGGAAAATATGGAAATAAGTCCTCCGTGCTGAAAAAAGGTAGAGTCCACTATTTTGAATCATACAGTGAACATTAATATCAAACCAAGTTATAGACAAAGACATTGATGAGAAGGCCAAGCTTACCCAATTGGCATAACCAGCTAGTACTCTCTGGTTCATGCCTAAGTATAACTAAATTAAACATGACCTTGAGATACAGATCATGCACAAGTGGAAGAGGTTCAGAAGGTGAAGAAAAGAAGCTTCTAGATAATTAAAAGATGTAGCAACAACATTCCAACAAACCAACCTAAAACACGAAGATTCTTGATGGTAGGATGGGATGGACTTTTCTCATTCTCCAGTCCATGCTTGAGGGGAAAATGAGAAGACCAGGTAATGATATCAGTTTTTTGGCATTTCCATCATAGCTCAGTGGTTAACTAACCTGACTAGCATCTATGAGAATGCAGGTTTGATCCCTGGCATTGCTCAGTGGGTTAAGGATCCGGCATTGTGAGCTGTGGTGTAGGTTGCAGATGTGGCTCAGGTCTGGCATTGCTGTGGCTGTGTCTATGGTGTAGGCCGGCAGCTGTAGCTCTGATTAGACCCCTAATCTGGGAACCTCCATATGCCGCAGGTGCAGCCCTAGACAAGACAAAAAAAAAAAAAAAAAAGAGAGAGAGAGAGAGAGATAAAAATGCCTTAGAAAAAAGATTCCAGAGACCAAGGACACACCAAAGTTATTATAGCTGAGTTTCTTAGGCTAAAGACAGAACTAGCTTGTGCCTCCTCCTTAATCTGCATAGATTCAGTCTTTCAAAAGATAGTTATTGATCCCCTACCAAGTGCCAGGTGTTGTGCTATGCAGAGGTTCTATCAGTGAGAAAAATGAATACAGGTTCTACCCTCAAGAGCATCACCTAAACTGTGACAAAGCATCAGGACACCAGTGGGCTAACCAGCGTAGCTGTATTCCAGCTGCTGCTTCAGATTGCATTTTAAGGCCTGCACCTAATTTTTTTTTAATAACTTTGTAGTCTGTTATTTTAATGAGCCTGCCATGTGTGCACAAGTTTTGGGTCCCACAAACCTGGCCCCATCTTTGTGGATGAGTTCCATAAAGACCAGATTTCTATAATGGTACCTCTCATAATTCCTTACACACATTTATTTACAACTCTGTCTTTCCCTAAAACCCTGAGCTCCTTCATGTTAGAGAGGCTTCTAATTTATTTTCGTATCTCTGATATTCAATGCTGATGTATTAAATGAATTAGTAAACAAATAGAGTTAACTTTTTGTTATCAGTATACTGAATAATTCATGTTTTTATGCTTTTGAATATCATTTGTTCCCCTTCTGCTTTCCCTAATTAAAGTCCTTTTGGCAATTCCAATCTCACCATGCTGAAACAAGTGAGGAATAATTGACTCTGTGTGTGTGTGCATGCGTGTGTGTGTGTGTGTGTGTGTGTGTGTGTCCTTTTTGGGGGGAGGGGGTTGGCCATGCCCATGGCTTGTGGAAGTTCCTGGGCCAGGGATCAAACCCATGCCACATCAGTGACCCAAGCCACTGCAGTGACAACGCCTGATCCTTAACCCACTGCACCACAAGATAACTCCTAGGAATAATTTACTTTTATCCAAAGCAGAAGAGTCTTTCTGTGGCCAGATGAAGTCATGGTAGCAGCAATCCCAAGTAGAAAATCAGTGAAGCTTGGAGTTGCTAAATCAAATGTTGGTGTGCTCACCTGGAGAGCTTGTTAAAACAGACGTTTGGGCTCCATCTCCAGAAGTTCTGAATCAGTAGGTTTCAGGTGGGAACTGGGAATTAGCATTTCTAATAAGTTCTAAGTGACGTTGATGCTGCTGGCCCCAAGGACCACACTTTGCCCTGTACCACTGATGCCCAAGCATGACTGTACTTTGGAATCACCTGGAAAGTTTTGAATATTCTGATGTCTGGGTGCCCCCCCCCCCCGACATTGATAGTGATTGCTCTCCATCACAGCTTGGGCATTATAATTTATAAAAGTGCAGTCAAGATTTCTAGCCATTGCCCTATACTATGGTGCATGAGGCATATGAATAGGGGATTAAGTCATAAGTCTTAACCTTCCCTTCACTTTACCAGAAACAAGGGTATCTGAATGCTCACCTTTGGAGAATCTTAAGAATCAGAGAGGAATTTAAATAATCTTAAAAGGTCATGGAGTTCCCATCGTGGCTCAGTGGTTAAGGAATCCGACTAGGAACCATGAGGTTTCAGGTTCGATCCCTGGCCTTGCTCAGTGGGTTAAGGATCCAGATTTGCCGTGAGCTGTGGTGTAGGTCACAGACACAGCTCAGATTCCACATTGCTGTGACTGTGGTGTAGGCTGGTGGCTACAGCTCCAATTAGACTCCTAGCCTAGGAACCTCCATATGCCACGGGTATGGCCCTAGAAAATGCAAAAGGACAAAAAAAAAAAAAAAAATCATGGACTCCAGATTCCCTCTCTCTGAAAAACCTACCCGGGCTCCCGTGGAACAATAACAGATGGAGACAAACTTTCTGCATTTAAACACAACCCCACCTTACTGAAATCCAAAGGAGACTCACTTAGACCTTGCTGCTCTACACACACCATGTCTCCAAGCCTCTGCATGCGTCAGTGACTGTCTAAAGTGACCACCTGACCCTGACCTTTATAGGGCTCCAGTCTGATCCTCCCTTACACTTTCTAGATCCCAGCCTCTTCAGCCCTTTAATTTCTCAGCCCCTCCTCCCAGTTCCCACAGCAATGTTTTGTTTTGTTTTGTTGTTGTTTTGGGTTTTTTGTTGTTTTTGTTGTTGTTTGCTTTTTAGGGCTGCAGGTGTGACACATGGAAGTTCCCAGACTAGGGGTCAAATAGGAGCTGCATCTGCCAGCCTACGCCACAGCCACAGCAACGCCACATCTGAGCCATGTCTGCAACCTATACCACAGTTCATGGCAACACTGGATCACTAACCCACTGAGCCAGGCCAGGGATCGAACCCACATCCTCATGGATGCTAGTCAGGTTTGTTTCCCCTGAGCCACAATGGGAACTCCTTTTTTTTTTCTTTTTTTCTTTTTTTCCCCACAGTAATGTTTTTAACTATATTTCTCCTAGTATTTCTCTCTCCCTGCATCACTATTACTTTTTTGCATTTCTATCTTCCTCCCAGAATAACATAAGCTCCTTGAGGGTAATTTCTCTCCCTTATGGCCCTAGAACCTAGCTCAGGTTTTTGGAATGAATCTTGAACAAGGTATTATTCAGATCATTCACTCTTCCCTTTGGCAAAAAAATTTCTTACTCTTCCTTTCCATGTCTAACTGCTGGAGACTTTTACCTTTATCATAATTTTAAGGTAAAAATCAACTTGGTAACATCTTATACTATGAATTGAATTGCAAAACAACCAAACTAAGCTCAAACTATCTGAATGGTGGCCTAAAACAGAGAGCTATATTAAGTGAACTAATTAAAAAAGAAAGCAAGAATTTTGCTATTGCATTACAAGTTCTTGTTTTTACCTAATGAATGATTAAAAAAACCATGTGGAAGAGAAAAATGACTTCATGGTAAAACTCTAAGCCCCAAAAGATCCTTGCATCCCTTCTATGCTAAACTTAGCTCAGCCACTGGCCCACCATGTGAATGAGTCATTGCTCTTCCTTGACTTAAATCATTCCTCTTATAAAACTTGTTAAAGAAAGACGTCACTGCAAATTAGATGTTGTGGCTAAGTTTAGCCATCCTTAGGACATAAATATTGTAACTTATGTGAGTTCAATCATTTTTAGTCTATGACTTATATTTGGGCATATGTTTGAATATGTGTTTTTATACATACTGTAGCTAAAGATACACCTTTTCCATAGACGTAGATTTTATATATATAAATATATTAATGTAATATATATGCAAATATCCACAGAAAGCACCTTGCACAGAAACATCCTTGAGCTATTTTAAGAAGCAGCATTATTTTACTGACAAATGTTCAGAATTTAGCTCTCCAAATTACCCCCAGCCTAACCTCTATGAATGACTATTCTCTTCAGAGAGACTGTGTATGAGTGAGTGTGTGTGTGTCTGGCAGGGAAGACAGGAAGACGTGCCCTCCCCCACCCCAGCTTCTCCTCTGACAATGTCATTTACACAGGCAGATGCTGCTTGGTGTGTCTTGGGGACACCACAGGGGGTCTTTCTACCAGAAAGACCCCCTACAGTCTCCTTAGATAAGCCTGAGGCTCCAGTCATCACCAGCACTACCTCCATTTTTTTTGTTTGTTTTTGTTTCTGTATTTTTGGCCACACCTGTGACATGCAGAGGTTCCTGGGCCAGGGATGGAAACCTGCACCACATCAGTGACAATACCAGGTCCTTAACCATTAGGCCACCAGGGAACTCCTACCTCCATTCTTTAAGGTCCTTCTTAAATGCTCATGTATTTTACTTGGATCAGGACAATGTTATCAGGCAATGGTTGCCCATTTAAAATCTGAGTGACTGGAGGATCTCCCTTATGGCTCAGCAGCTTAAGTATCCAGTATTGTCACTGCAGCAGCTCAGGTCGCTTCCACAAGCTGTGGCAAAAAAAAAAATCTGAGTGACTGGAGAGCTTAGTGTGTCTAGTCAGCCCACTACCACCAATTTATAGTCAGCTCTTTAGGATTAGGATTCTGAATGGATGGGGAAAAGAAAGGCTACATACAGAGAGATTGAGAAGCCCTGAATCTTGCTCAGGAGAAGGAAGTCTGAAACCTGGACAGTCCAGGAGCCACACAGGGGTCTAGGCACAAGAAGCCAGTAACAGAGTAACAAGGACACTAGAAGCCAAGTATGAGAAAAGTCTAACTCTGGCCAGTGACCAGTGCTGACAACTACATGGGAATTTACAGTTCCCAGAAAGGTTTCTTATCTCATTCAACTCATAAAATCCCAGTGAATTAGGTATTGTTATTTTCATCCTCACTTCATGGGGGAAGAATGTGAGATTCAGAAACTGTGGCTCGGCCAAGGTCACCCGGCTGGTATATGGCTGCTATCTGGGGTCTTCAAAATCCATCAAGTCTTCTTGGTACACCTTTTTGCCTACATGCGTAAGACCAAGCAGATGCTGTGCCATAAGATTCCATCTCCTCCAACCCACACAGATGTAGTCAGACTCCACCACTGGGTTTCCACCCACTGTGACCAGAACTGACCAGGCTCTCTAGCAACAGTCAACAGGCTGCTCATATCAAGGGAGCCAGTTTCCCCTAAAACATGGGGCAAATGACTAAAGGAGAAACTTAAGAGGGAGGCAGATAACCCCCTATTCCAGGACAGTGTCTTGGTAACATCTTCCTGTGGGTCAGAGGGGATCAGAGACCATACAACACAGGGTCTGGAAGAGGCCTTGAGGGTGCAGCCCCACCCCTCACCTTCCAACCCATGTGGTCATCTAGCCTATAGGTAAATAGTGAAAAGAAAGCCTTCTTCATTTTCCTTAAGAGACCCATTCCCATGTTCACCTTTTAAAAAGGTGCTTTGGGGGAGTTTCCTTGTGGCTCAGTAGGTTAAGGATCTGGTTGTCACTGCTGTGGCTCTAATCTGGGAACTTCCACATGCCAAAAAAAAAAAAAATGTGCTCTTTTGTATCTAATTTAAATACTTCCTATTAGATTTCTTAGGTCTGCTCAAAGAGAGATAATCATTGCCATTTAAATAACATATTTAGCGGTTTCCTAGTGGCCAGGTGATTAAGGATTTGGCCTTGGTCATTGCTGTGGCTCAGATTCGATCCCTGGGAACTTCCATATGCCACAGGCACAGCCAAAAGTAAATAAATATTTAATGTTTTAACATCTAATAAGAATCCCTTCAGGATTTCTTCTGCAGTAAAATAGCCACATCTCCTTTGACATCTCCTCATAAGGCATAAGTCCTACTTTTCATGCCTTTAATCAATTCCATTGCTCATCCGTGGTCCCTTTCCAACTTTACCACGTGCACCTTTAGATATAAAGACCAAAACACGGTACCCTGGATGCAGTACTCTTAGGAACAGACCAATAAAAGGTTGGTTTCCAAGTTCCTGAAAGAAGGTCAAACAATAAAAGCCAGGGTCATGTTCATGCTCAAATACCACTAATAAATAACAGCACCACCTTGCCCATTCATTCAGCAGGTGCTTCATTTGCTGCGGCTCCCCTGGTGCCCTGTTCTCCCTCCTTGGCTGTGCCCCTGTAGCCCACATTGGGCAGTACCGCATGTAATTCTGCATATAACCCTATCCTGACCCCCTCCAAATAAGCAGGAACACTGGAGAGGAGAGAGCAGGGCAGCTCACAGGCTTAAAATATGTGAGTAACCACTTCTCATTATCACAGATGACTGGAGAGTCACAGAATTTCAGAACAAAAAGATTCAATCTTGTACCACAACAGGAAAGAAGGAATTCGCAGTATATGTGTAGGTGCTCAGGGAAGACTCTGTTAGCTACAAACAGCTCAAGGACATGTGTAGGTGACTTATACACCTAGGTCTGTCTGTAAAGGGAGGCATTATCCTTATCCATCAGTTCTCAGGTTTGATCAGCAGAGACCAGAGCTGAGAAAGCCAGGAGTATCTGGAGCTTGTTAGAAAATTTTTCACTGCAGAGTCAGCAGTCACTTTTCCCTCTCCACCTGCATATTAAACCAAGCCATTTGCTCCTCATAAAGGGAAGCTTTTGCAACTGATCTTTCCCATTTTTCTCCCTGAAGCAAAACAAGATTGTGTAAGTAAAAGCCCCAGAAACATTCTAATCAAGAATAAGAACTAAACCCCCAACAACTAAGACTTAGGCAAACAAGAAACCGATTTCAGAATCAGCTAAGAGCCCATGGATGCTGCTAGAGGCATTGTTCACACACGTAACTCAAGCTTTAGCTGTTAATAGTAACTTCCTCACAGCTGAATGCCCCAGGCCTCTCTGCCCAGAGGAGCTGAGGCCCTGCTCGCAGCAAATATTTATTGGGTCTCAGAACAGCCCTTTCTTTGCTCTGATGATGGAAAGCAGCCACATAGAGGCCAGGGAGATAGCACCATGTGCCTCTGACCCTCACAGTGTCCAGAGTGGGCCTGGGCCATCTCATGTTCTCCCAGAATGGGTTTAGTCCTCTGGCATATTATTGTGATGCCCGCATTGCCAGCTGAGTATAAGGTAGTCATTTCAATAGAGAGCAGCCTGAAAAAAAACAGTGAAATTATTCTAGTATATTCATTTAACAGTTGGATGTTATCTGTTTCCAAAAGAATGTACTGTTATTTATTAGTGGTATTTAGACCAATTAAAACACATTGAAAATAAGAGATATTTGCACTCCCAGGTTCACTGCAGCATTATTCAAAATAGCCAAGAGGTGGAACCAATATAAAGGTTCATTGACAGATAAGTGGTTAAGAAAATGTGGTGCCTGCATACAATGAAATATTTTATTCAACCATGAAAAAGAAGGAAATCCTGGCATACGCTGCAACATGGATGAACCTTGAGGACATTATACGAAGTGAATAAGCTAGTCACAGGACAAATACTGCATGATTCCACTTAGACAAAGTAATAAAGTAAGTCAAACTCACTGAAGCAGAGAGTAGAATGCTGGTTGCCAGGACCTGGCAGGAGGGGGAGGCAGGGAGTTGCTGTTCAATGAGTCTAAGATTTCAGTCATATAAGATGAAAAAGTCCTTGGAGTTCATATTGCGGCTCAGCGGTAACAAACCTGACTAATATTCATGAGGACTTGTGTTCGACTCCTGGCCTCACTCAATGGGTTAAGGAGCTGGCATTGCCATGGCTGTGACGTAGGCCAGCAGCTGCAGCTCCAATTCTACCCCTAGCCTGGGAACTTACATATGCCTGGGGTATGGCCCTAAAAGGAACCAAAAAAAAAAAAAAAAACAAAGATGAAAAAAAATTCTAGAGAGCAACTGCATAACATCGTGCTTACAGGAAGCTATACTGTAACACACTTAAAAATTTGTTGAGGGTAGATCTCATGTAACCTTTTTTACAACAATTTAAAAAATCTCTTCTCTGCTTCACTTCAAGTGGCAAACTGGATGGACAATAACATTATGTGCATGTCAAATCACACACACACACATTCAAAGGATAGATCATTTAGGACCAAATAAAGACAGGGTTCTTGGGTAAGCTCTGGCAAGACCTGCAAACACACAGCATTCCCAGATCCAGAGCCAGAGTCAGCTTCATGGCCATGTGATCTGCACAATTTCATCAGGCCCCAAGTGCAGAACAGACCTGCACTTGGTTTAATACTTTTCTGTTGTCGTCTAGAAATTAACTCTTTTTAAATTTTTTATTACTCAAATGAATTTATCACATATGTAGCTGTATAATGATCATAGCAATCTGATTTCACAGGATTCCCATTCCACAGCCCAAGCACACCCCCCCATCCCCCAAACTGTCTCCTCTGGAGACCATAAGTTTCTCAATGTCTGTGAGTCAGCATCTGTTCTGCAAAGAAGTTCAGTCTGTCCTTTTTTCAGGTTCCACCCGTAAGTGATAGCATATGATGTTGGTGTCTCATGTTATATGGCTGACTTCACTTAACATGATAGTTTCTAGGTCCATCCATGTTGCTAAAAATGCCAGTATTTCGTTCCTTTTAATGGCTGAGTAATATTCCATTGTGTATATGTACCACATCTTCTGGATCCACTCCTCTGTCCATGGACATTTAGGTTGTTTCCATGTTTTGGCTATTGTAAATAGTACTGCAATGAACATCGGAGTACATCTATCTTTTTGAGTCATGGTTTTCTCTGGATAGATGCCCAGGAGTGGGATTGCTAGATCAAATGGTAGTTCTATGTTTAGTTTTCTGAGGAATCTCCATTCTGTTTTCCACAGTGCTTGCACCAATTTACAATCCCACCAACAGTGTACTAGGCTTCCTTTTTCTCTACACCCTCTCTAGCACTTATTGTTTGTAGACTTTTGGATGATGGCCATTCTGGCTGGTGTAAGGTGGTACCTCATGGTGGTTTTGGTTTGCATCTCTCTAATAATGAGTGATGTTGAACATCTTTTCATGTGTTTCTCGGCCATCTGTATGTCTTCTTTGGAGAATTGTCTGCTTAGATCTTCTGCCCATTTTTGGATGGGGTTGTTTGTTTTTTTGGTATGGAGCTGCAGAAGGTGTTTATAAATTTTGGAGATTAATCCCTTGTCAGTCGATTCACTTGCAAAGATTTTCTCCCATTCTGTGGGTTGTCTTTTCATGTTGTTTAGGGTTTCCTTTGCTGTGCAGAAACTTTTAAGTTTGAGTAGGTCCCATTTGTTTATTTTTATTTTCACTGTCATTACTCCAAGAGGTGGATCTGAGAAGATGTTGCTGTCATTTATGTCAGAGAGTGTTGGGCGTATGTTTTCCTGTAAGAGTTTTACAGTGTCTGGTCTTTAGAAATTCTTAACTTTTACAGGGTCTTCCAAAATCACTTTATTCTAGCCCCCACAAATTATGTAGCTAGTTCCATTTGTGTGTTCACAACTGGTCATCCTTACATAGCTCATTCCATGTCACTGTAAGTTGGTGGTGTCTGATAATTATTATAAAATCTGTGCACAGTGGGGCAAAGGTTGTAAAATAAGAAAATAGAGCAGCATGTTATACCCAGGTGACTTTCTAAACCATAGAACCGTATGGTGTTACAATCATATAAAGTAGTTATGCTGGGAGTTTGGGAAACGGTAGTTGGGGCTAAAAGAGGTTTGGAAATCCCTTACCATGGGCTTCCCTCTGCCTGACAGAACCCATCTTTGGTAGGCAAATTACCCTTGCTACCCTCCCAGGCCCATCACCCCCGAGGAACTGGGGAAACCTGGGAAGCCATGCTCACCAAACCACCTCCAGCCTGATATTTTCTGAAATCTTTTGCTAAAAAATGGATCCTTTTTGCTTATAACAGTAATGGTAATTTCTAGAAAATATAACTATCCGAGCATTCATTTTCACCAAGCCTTCAGTTTTCTGACAGATTTCTTCAGGGTCATCTAAAGGAACCAGAAAGAGTAGATACTTTCAGAGACTTGAGTTGAACATCTGTGCAAGAATCTGGTGATCAAGTCTATAGTTTTTAGATATTTGAATGAAAATAAAACTAAGCCTATCCCTTTACACAGGGATAACTGAAGAATGACTAAAAATTAGTTATTTCAAGGTACAGTCAGATAAACCTATACTACATAAATTTATTTTTTCCATCTTGTGTTAGGATGACTTCAGAGTAATGTCAGGGACATAAGCTACTCATTAAGATGAACTGGCTGTCAACTTTAAACAGCTTTAAAAAAAAAAAAAAAAAAGGAGTTCTCCCTTACTATGTCTGAAACAAACATCCTCATAAGAAAAGACAGGATCCTCTCTCCATTACTGATGAGAGTAGAAGAAAACATGCACTGATTAGATTTATGGGAAATCTAGAGGTCTTGCTTTGGCAGCTTCAATATCCTTTTTCACCAGGATGCCTAGCAATCAGCAAATTGAACTGTTTCGCATCTTGATTGCTTCTCCTTCCCTCCCCTAATTGAAGCACAATAAATAATCTCATGATCAGAAGAGGGAATCTGCAAATGGGATCATCAGCTCCTTACATAATTACGAAAGTTATGTGAGCAAGATGTGCCTCTGCAAAATCGCAGTCCCAAGAAGGCTTCCATCTAATGAACGCTACAAGTATCACTTATCTCCCCAGCTCAGACTGAGCATCTGGTTTCCACAGGCAAGTACATAACACTGAAGAAGTCAGATGCTTTTCTCTGATGGTCTCTATTTACACTCACAGTGGGATAGCCAGAAGAGATCTTAACAGGGGATCATCCATGAATATCTGCATCTACAAGCAAGGAAATTTCCTCACCACTCAAGAAAGTCTCGTGCCTACTATTTAAATGCATCTTTTTTTTTCTTTCATCTCTCATCAAAGCTTAAATTTTGGAAACGCACAAGTCAGTGAACAAGGTCAAATATACTTGGGGCCTTTGAGCAACTCCAAGGAATTTGGATTCTAAACTGGTGGCCTAAGTTTTCTCAGAAAACAAATTCATTTAGTCAACAGACTTCTAGTGAGCACCTACCATGTACACATTCTATTTGCTTTTCCCATCTGTCAAGTGAGAGCATAAGATTTATCACCTGCAAGAGTAAGAAGAGACTAAGAAAAACAACCCTGCAGCAGTCAGAAACCTCAGCACACAAACACTGGGTATTTGGACCCCCTGGTGGCCTAGCAGTTAAGGATCCAGCTTTGTCACTGCTGTAGCTTGGGTTGCTTCTGTAGTGCCAGTTAGATCCCTGGCCTGGGAACTTCTGCATGCTGCAGGTGCAGTTAAAAACAAAAAGACGAAAAAACACTGTATATTCAAAGAAGCACACTTTGACTCAGTCATTCAAGAAATATTTGTTGCTGTCCAAATCCTTCCTAATATCCAACTCAAATCCTTCATGTTATACTTTAAATTATTTTTTCCTAATGTATATGTGGGGCATAATTGTTCACCAACTTTCATGGAATGAATTTCAATTCAACACATAGTAATTGAGTGTCCATTATGTGCCAGGAACAACAGGTCCTAAGCATTAGAAGTTGAGTAATTATGTTTCTTAGATTCTCAAGCTATCAGCAAAAGATGTGTATGCAACTAAATACTAAACTAGTAGTATGAAGAAATGTAGCAGGAAAACAGAGAAAGAGGCTGTTTCATCCTTGAAAGATTAGTAGCATTTCACCAGGGGAAGAAACAAAAAGCATTCTAGAGAGAAGTCACAAATAGAAGTGATAGATGAGAAAAGAATGGTAGGTGAGAGAAATTATTAAAGACATGCTGAAGACTTTGGACTCCATCCAACAGGCCAGAGGAAATCATAAAATTTTTTTTCAAGCCAGTATAGGGAGGTAATAGGACCAGAATCTTATTTTAGATAAGATTATTCTGGAGGCAGAGGAGAACGACTAGGAAGAAATAAGCCAAAGCATTAGGAGGCTATTGTTAAAAAAAAAAAAAAAGGAGCAAAATATTATATGAATACGGAGTTCTGAAGAGGATTGGAAAATTCTTTAAGATTTAGAGGCCAATTAAAGTGGAGTAAAGAGGAGGAAAGGGAAGGGTGGAAGGGTACTCTGAAGTATTTAGACTGGGTAACACGGTGGACAATGATGCCAAAAACAGAGAGGAGGAATAAATGTGAATAATGATTCCATTTGGGAACATACTGAGCTCTAGGTACCTGGGCAGCTTGGACATCCAGGTGAATATGTCCTTTGGACATTTGAACTCTCACAAGAACTATAGGAATGGGAGCTATCAGACCATCGTAGATGAGATTATTCAAAGTAAAAGTATAACCCCAGGAGAAAGGCAAGGCCTCTACATTTAAGAAGGAAGAGGGGGCAATGTAGGAGATTGTTAAAAAAAAGAGAGAGAGAGAAAGGTATGGGAATAAAAACAGTAAACTACCAGAAACCAAGGAAAAGAAAGTTTTAGAAATGAACGAGATGCTATAAAGATATAACATAGGATGGAGATTGCAAAGATATTAGTTTTCAAAACATGAAACAATTGAATATAAAGATATTTCAATGAAGTTTTGGAAGAAAGAAAGAGAGCAATGAATTGAGATAGAGATTTGAAGTGAGAAAACATGTGGAGGTAAAGCGAAAGAAACCGAGAGAGTTTGGTTTTGTTTTTGTTTTTATTTTCAGGAAATTAGAGGAAAAGTCAACAATCAAGTTAAAGGGTAGACAGGCTGAGGATCCAGGCATAAAAAAGTACAAAATAATGCCATTTGCAGCAACGTGGATGCAACTAAATCTTCTCAAACTAAGTGAAATAAGTCAGAAAGAGAAGGACAAATATCATATGATGTCACTTACGTGTAGAATCTAAAATGCGGCACAGATAAACCTATCTACAAAACAGAAACAGACTCACAAACATAGAGAACAGACTTGTGGTTGCCAAGAGCGAGGGAGTGAGATGGAATGGGAGTTTGGGGTTAGTAGATGCAAACTATTCCAGTGGGCGTGGATAAGCAATGAGGTCCTGCGATATAGCACAGGGAATTATATCCAATCACTTGTGATACAACAGATAGAAAATAATATGAGAAAAAGTATATATATATATGTATGACTGGGTCACTTTGCTGTACAGCAGAAGCTGATAAAACATTTTAAATCAACTATAAGTTTAAAAAATAAAAAATAAAAGACAGGTTGAGGATCTTGAAGAATGAGAGAATGAGTTTGGGAAATGGAAATAGAACTTAGAATTGAGTACATTATCAGGAGTGAATGCTGATCCAATATACACAGGTAATCATACATTTATACTAGAGCTGGATTAAAACCGAGCCAAGAGCTTTCCAAGAGCCCTCAGCAACTGGGAGAAAACACATGGTTGGTTTCACCCAAGTTTAAGAAGTGTTAAGGTGAGTGGCAAAAAGAAGGAAGGAAAGCATTTAGAGGTCTAGGAAGGTCATTAAACTGATCTAAGATGAGTGAGGAAATAATGAAAGGAGAAAGCGTCAGGTAGCCTGGGCAAATGGAAGACAGTGGTGAAAAGACTGGGGTGAGTCTCTGTTGAGTTTTGCCTTAAAAAAAAAAAAGATTTTTAGGGTAGTTCTCAGTTTACAACAAAATTAAGAGGACATTACAGAGATTTCCCATATCCCTCCTACCCACACACACATATAGCCTCCCCCGTTCATAGCAGGTTAAGGATCTGGCATTGTCACTGCAGTGGCTTGGATCACTGCTGCAATTCAGGTTCAATACCTGGCCCGGGAACTTCTGCAGCCAAAAAAAAAGAATGACCCTACATGGATACACCATATTCACCCAAAGTCCATACATAGTTTAGCTTCAGATTTACTCCTGGTATTGTGCATTATGCAGGTTTGGACAAAAATATAGTGACATATCCATTATTATAGAGTATTTTCATTGCCCTAAAAATCCCCTGTGTTCATCTCTCCTCTTCCTCTTCCCCATCCAAACAACCACTGATCTTTTTACTGTCTCCATAGTTCTGCCTTTTCCAGAATAGCATATAGTTGGAATCATACAATCTGCAGCTATTTTAAAGTGGCTTTTTTCACATGTAATACAAATTTAAGTTTCCTTCATGTCTTTTCAATATGATAGCGCATTTTTTTGTTCACACCCATGGCATGTTAAGTTCCTGGGCCAGGGATCAAACCCTCACCACAGCAGCAACTCAAGCTGTTGCAGTGACAAGGCCAGATCCTTAACCCGCTATGCCACAGGAGAATTCCAGCTCATTTCTTTTTAACAGTGACTAATATTCCATTGTCTGGATGTACCACAGTTTTTGTAACCATTCACCTACTGAAGGACAACTTGGATGTTCCCAAGTTTTAGCAACTATGAATAAAACTTTTCTAAACAGCTGTATGCAGTTTTTGTGTTTGCATAAGTTTTTAATTACTTTGGGCAAATTCCAAGGAGTCTGATTGCTGGATCTTATGGTTAAAGTATGTTTATGTTTGTGAAAAAGAAAAAACAGCCAAACTGTCTTCCAGTGGCTCTCTGTTGATTTTTATCACAAGTTTCATGGGTGTAGGGAAAGGCAAAATTTCAAGAAAATTTCAGAGCAGAGCAGTTCTAAGATGCTAGTGGTTAAGAGAAGTAGCAGAGTTGATAGGAAAGGATGGTAAGGGCTCCTGGCAGGATATTTCTTACTATAGTTAAAAGCAGTTACTGTGGTTCACTTCTAGATGTTTTACAATATTTAAACATTAAAGTAAAATTTTAGCAGAGACTGAAGTCTTTGGAACACTGGGGCTCTGGAGCTTGTAACACTCCCTGTTGGTTGGAACCTCTGCAGACCAGTTTTAACACTCACTTCTGTTTTAGGAGACGATACCCAGCCAGTGTAAGTCAGCTTTTCCTGACTTGCAACACAGGCCCTACCTGATATTACAAACAACAAGTAAAAAAAAAAAAAAAAAAAACTGGCTTACGCAATGAAGGGGATTTATTGGTTAAATATAACAGGAACATTCAGTTCAGGCTTTAGGGATGGTTTGATGCAAGGGCTCCATGGTTTTGTCAAAGACATGTTTCTTCCTATCACTCCTGTCTGTCTTTCACAGTGTCAGTTCCATTGTGAGGCTGGCTTCTTATAGGGTGTATTAGATTATACACCACGCTATTCAGAAAGAAAGAAAGAACTTCTTTCCTAGAAGCTTCCAAAAAAACTCTCTAATCCCGCTACCCTGAAATGGTTCACATGCCAAACCCTGAAGTGTGGTCGGGGTACAATTAGCCTCAGTTACATCTAGAAGTGGAGTTAGCATCCCATAAAAGCCAAGTCCTGCATGAGGGACCTGTGATCAAGAGCAAAAATCAGGTAGTTAATAAGAGGAAGGAAATATGTGCAGATACACATCCTTCTGTCCATTTTCTTTTAGGTTTGTAGGTGACAGTCCTCCCTGAATGAGGATTCTGTAATATACAGCAAAGACAGAGCTAGAGGAAAAAAAAAAACTTAGACCAGATGACACCATCTACCACAATGTTCCACTATTGTTTGTTTAGTTGGTTGGTTTTTCTGGCTGCATGTGAAAGTTCCTGGGCCAGGGAGCGAACCTGAGCCAGAGCAGTTACAATGCCAAGTCCTCAACCACCAGGCCACTAAGGGAATTCCCACTATTGTTTAAAAAAAGTCTTTCATTATATCCCTTTTCCTGTCTATGAACACATATTTCAAATCGCATTTCTGTTAATGGGAGAAGTTTCTTTGGCAGTTGTAGATAACTGCTCTGTTAACTATCACTTTGAGGGCAGTCCAGTTCCCAGTCTGTGTCTCAAGAAATCCCTTTTCCTTTATTCTAGGAAAAACATTTGACTTTCCTGATGCATAAGGTGAATTCTAATTGGGAAATACAATTCTTTTTCAGGATGAAAAAAATTAAGGCCTGGTGGCTTGAGTCTTATCTCAGGCTTTTGCCTACATGCAAATTTAAAGTTCATTTTATCTTATGGCAGAAACACACCTAATTAATTTCGCATTCTTTTCTATGTAGCTTTTCCTGGATGAAATCTAGTTTGATTTACAATGAACACCTAATTAATAAGTTAATTTTACTTTCTATTTATGCTTTGTAGCTGTCCTATTAGAATAAGGGGGAAATGTCAAGGTGAATTCTGCAAGTCCTCTGGTTATCGCCAACACTCAAAAACATATTTATTATGTTCCCCGAAGTATGTTCAGCATAAATGTGTAATTTGTCATCCATGCCTTCCAGGAGGTCATCAAGCTGAGAAGACAAGCCATGCACTTACAAAATAGTTCACGAACAGGGTAGAGCCGTGTGGAATTAAAGATCAGAGGTAGTGCTGCAGACAGTAAGAGTCACAGAGAAAAAAAATCCAAGGATGGTAATGGGGGAATGAAGATAAGGTTACTCAAGAGGCTGAGGAAGATTCCTAGAAAAGGAGGGCATGAGTCAGCCCTTGCAGAATATTTAGGTTGGGCAGGTAGAGAAAGGACATTTCAGCCATGGGGGAATTGTGGGAGATGAAAGGGAGTGTTCAAGTTTCCAAGACAGATAAGAACCTGTCCTTCTAAAGAAGTTAGACTAGCTACAGAGAGGGTCCAGAGGATGGGGACCTTTGCACCCTGTGACAGTGGAAGCTACCTCAAAACATCAGAGGGATTAAGAAGTTAAAGCTACCTTGTTGAAGGGGAAATGACCAAAGACAGGCTAACTGGTTACAAACCAATGTAGGAAGCCAGTGGTGAGGTGAGGGGCTGCAGCCAGAGGAGCAAGCATCTTCCTTCTTCAAACAAGGGTGATCACGAAAGAGAAGAGCTCAAACTTGATCTTGGTTCCCAGGCTTGTAATCGTGTGAACAGGGGTGTCAAAAGGGTTGACTTTGAGGTCTTAGTGGGGCCTCCAATTGAAATCATCTTGTAAACAATTGGGGGGGGGTGAGCCACACATTCAAGCCAGATTTGGATTTAATGCAATTGCAAGTTGGTTTCTGGATCCACAATTACTGCCAGCTAGCTGCACAGGTCCTATTATTTCCTTAATCTCTGTCATGTGATTGAATTATTTAGACTCTATTTAGAGGATCACTCTCCTTCCAGAAGCTCTTTTAACAAAGAGGTCCAACCAGAACATATAAGTGAAATAATGCTAACTATGGCCTCAATGACCTAAAGAAAATATTACAACTTTCAAAGAGCCTAATGTCTATCCTGTGAGAATACAGCTTATTAATGGATTTATTGCTATGTACAGAAAGCATGACCTCTTGCTTATTAACATGAAAAAATCAGTCCCAGCACACATATGTGCCTATACATGTTACCAAATTCTAAAATCTCTAGGCAGTCTCAAACTTTAGTGCCTATTAATCTCGGGTTTTTATTAAAATGCAGATTCTGATTCCAGTGGAACCCTGAAATCTGCATTCTTAACAAGTCCCCCAGGAGATCCTACGGCAGAAAAATATTCTTTTGAAAAATACTAGCTTAGGGCATTCCCATCGTGGCGCAGTGATTAACAAACGAATCCGACTAGGAACCATGAAGTTGCGGGTTTGGTCCCTGGCCTTGCTCAGCGGGTTAAGGATGCGGTGTTGCCGCGAGCTGTGGTGTAGGTTGCAGACGTGGCTCTGGCATAGGCCATCGGCCACAGCTCCGACTGGACCGCTAGTCTGGGAACCTCCATATGCCACGGGAGTGGCCCTAGAAAAGGCAAAAAGACAAAAAAAAAAAGAAAAGAAAAATACTAGCTTACCTCCCACGTGTTAGTTAAGCCTCTCAACCAGTGTGCTTGGTCCATTTTAGGTTCTCAGTAAGTATGTACTGTATTGAACCAATGTGTCCCAGCCCTATCAGCAATAAGGCACATAGTATGGTTTCTTAGGTACCTAAATTTTATATGAGTCCCTCAAGGAAAAGCCATCTTTTACATTATCCCACATAAAAGAATATAGCACGTTGCTGTATACATTAACTTCATTTGAACTCAACCAATTTAGGGCTTATCTCTATTTTCTCAAAAAATCATTAGCCTTTAACCCAATAAATTATTTTTCTTCATTCTTCCACTTACCACACTAGCACACTACATATATACTTAGTGATGGGGGGGTGGCAGAGGAGGTGGTTTAAAGATATAAAGAAAAACTCCTTATTCAATAAAACCCAATGTAAATATGAGTTGTACTGTACTCATTTTTTAAATTTCACTACAAATGGGATTTCTAGATCATAGGCTCCTCCTTATATAATTCTAGGCCTTAAATACTGAGCTGAGTTCTAAAGATAGTTTTCAAACAATTGCCCATCTTTGCTGGTCCTTTAATACTGTGACATATTTATTGATGTATTAATTGTATGCATTAATTTTTAGGATGAAAATTTGGCAATTTAAAATAAATTGTATGTGATCCATTATAAGTGACTTTTAATACATTTTTAACCCAGAAATGGCAAGGGTTCCAAAATAATCACCACTGAAAATTTTACAGAAATTTCACATGAAGGCTTTGCTTTAAAGTATGTTAGTATGAATTAATCAAACAATCCACAATGATTTTTCACATTTCGCCCTAGAACAAAGTACATTTTCTTTTTTTTTTCCTTAGGGCCACACCCGAGGCATATGGAGGTTCCCAGGCCCGGGGTCCAATCTGATCTGTGATCTACACCACAGCTCATGGCAATGCTGGATCCTCAACCAACTGAGCAAGGCCAGGGATGGATGCTAGTCAGATTTGTTAGCTGCTGAGCCATGATGGAAACACCCACATTTTCTTTTAAAGATGTTTAATTAACTCTTTGCTTATTCGTGTTCTTTTTCCTTCTGCTCAAAGCATTTTAATCAGGTAGTTGTTTGTAGATCTCTAAACATATCTTTCAACCTCCAAAGTTAAGTCATTTTTATACAAAACTTTATAGAGACCAATTTAGTCTGCAGAGTTACTTATAAAATAACAATGTTAGATTGCTATTTTAGAAGTGTAACTACTACCCAGGTACTAGCTCCCACCACTGGATAGCAACTTTCTAAATACTGAGCAACGTATTTGCACACTACGGGATGGAAATTAATCTAAATTGAGCATCCTATAAAGGTTCCAACATCTGTGACTACTTAGGAGCTTAATATCTTAGGCATCTCCATTTGAATAGCTACTTTAAATTTTTAGTCGAATTCAGTAACCCATCAAGCAGATATTACAGTTTATGAAAAATACATGGATGATTAGATATATATTTCAGACATGAAAAATCTTATGGTTGGTAAAGAAAATATAATACTTTAAGAGATTTTAGTTATTTCCTGAATGTCTTTTTTTCTCCACACATTAGACGAAGTTGCATTGTTTACAAAAATTTATTCATACAAATTTTACACACTTTATATAACAGTTATCAAAGTCCTAGTTATAGATATCATGTGTGTAATAATACTTGGGTAAGATGTTTTTATAATCAGTTGCACACAAAATAAGAGCTTCAAGACTAATATCTACCTAAATTATCACTGTATCATAAATCTGCTCCAGGATAGTAAGGCTCTTGGCATTTCTAAAAAGTATACAAAAGATTAAACTGGGTGATCACTGTAAATGCTTGCAACTAGCCACAGGAACACTATATTAGACTCATAAAGAAAAGGTTAACTAGAGCCCTATTTCACCACTAACAGCTGACACAAATACAGAAAACTCTGCCCATTATCCAAGAAACAAATAATTAAGACTAAAATGCAAGCCGATGTGTTGCAGCATTGTAGGGCCACTAAATAGCCATCTGTGATTCGTGGCGATTTAAAAGGCGAAGAAAGGCACTAAAGCTGCAAACTGCATCCCGTGTCACACTGCCTGAAGAGACTGCAGAATTAAAGAAAGATTGATCCCGTGCACAGGACTCAGGCATAGATTGAAATGCCTCTGTGCTTTCACTATTTGCCTTGTGACTTCCTGGCAGCCTCCAGCCCGCCTGGGAATGCAAATCCAAGTCTGTTTTCTTTGATTTACGACTTCATACTGACCAAATCCGTAAAGGAAAAGGAAACATCCTTTAAACTTTACAATCTAATGTTTAATATTTTCTTGGCTTCCCCCCCCCCCCCCCGAAAGAATTTGTGACTGGAATTTGAGAGTTTGGCTGGCTGCTTTGCCTGCTGTTCTTGATCTGGTTGCTGGGTGAAGGTTCTTTTGTTTATAGAAATTACTTGACAGGTTCAAGGAATTGATAAGAAACAGACATGCTTTCTGTAGCCAAGAAAGAATACAAGGGACAGTCTCAGGGCCTGTTGGAGCTTGCTTACCTCACTCTTGACCACAAATATAAGATAGTACTCATACATATGAAGATGAGGTTTAAATGATTTATCAGTTAGTACAACTGAGCAACATATGAACACTACACATTCTAATATGACAAAGTTTGGTTTTATGAAATCAATTTTACTAAGCAATAAGCCATAATGTAGAAAAATACATTTTACCTACAAACTCAATCAACAAGAAACAGAAGGTTCATATTTAGCGCATAATTACTTGGTGGTAACTACATAGGGGTTCCTACTCTTTACAATAAGTGCTAGTATCAAACAACAATAAAGTTAAAGAAGCATTCACAAGTTTAAGAGAAGTGAATGAAAAAATGGTAAATGGTACTTTACAGTGTGAGAGGGTAGGAAAGAGGAGTCTTCAGAAAACCAGGAAAGAAAAGGGTGGCTCCTATGGGAGCAAGGTTCAAAGGAGAGGACCCTGGCCGTTTCACAAGATGAGAAGCATGGACAGCACTGGAGAAAAACACATTGTACTTTGCATCCAGTTCCAATACCCAGCATCCAAAGTCAGGCAGGCAGGGGACCTAAGGTGGGACTGGATTACCCCCAGCTCCCAGACCTGGGGCAGCCCCAAGCCAGTCCGTCTCCAGGGTCCCCCTCCTATTGCCCTGTGCTCTGCCTCTTCCAATATACCTGCATTTTCTTCACTTTGTTCTAATCACCCTAACTTTAGGATATTGGGGTCCCTGGAAGTAAAGAAAAGGGAGCTTCTTATTTGTCTCCTTGTACACCCCTCCACTCCTCCCCCAGGGAGTGATATAGAGTCTGGGGAGAAGCACAATTTGGATCCAGCTGTTGTTTTATCAGGAGAACCTCCTTCTGGGCTAAGAGTCTGAAGAGAGATAAATACACATAAAAATAGAATCAAAGAAAGCAGAAGTATTGGAATTGCCACCCAGCGAGGGGGATGGATAGTGCCTAGTTGAATTCAGCTGGGATGGAAGCAGACTGCCCCAGAGACTCACTGGGAAAGAGTGCCCTTCAGCAATTCTCCCAAATCATTACCTCAAAATCTCCCTGGAGCAGGGCATCACTGTCTATGTACAGTAGCAAATGGTCAGTATTAATATCTTCAGGCCTGTCGTGGATAAAAATACTATCCTTTTAATCCCAGTTTACAAAAATAGGAGTAATATTCAAAACAATGATTGTCTATTTTTCTATTTATTTTATATAAAAACAAACAGCTCAGGCGAATTTCAATCCTTTTGCACACTTTGTATGAACTGCTCTCTATTATATATATTCTTAATATATATTTGTTATATATATATCTATATATCTCAATATCAATAATTGGTCCACAAAGTATATCTGTGCATTCTCTAGTGCTTTGTAAAAAGAAAAACAATATTATTATCAAAATATTCATTTAATGGCTTTACTTCATACATAAATACATGTTTGGATAGAACACATGAGCGATGACTGTTCAGTCAGTTGGGTAAATGACTTTTCATTGTGTCAGGGTTGTATACACAGGGTAGCTGGTGTCTCATCGCTACAAATACGCTATTCGGCGTCCTTTGTTTTTAACCCTTTGTTTATACCTTTTCCCTAGGACGGCCGCCAAGTATTTCTTAACAGCCATTTGTTTCCGATAGCGGCTGTAGCTGTCCGTGAAGATTCCGTCCGAGTGGCGCTTGGAGAGGGGCTCCGAGTCATCTTCCGCTCCTCCGTCGAGGTTCCCCCTGCAAGGTAAGGGGTCGGGAAGAGGGTGGCGGGCGGGAGACACGGATTGAATAGCTGAGGGGAGCAGGCTGACCCCACCCCACGAGGGAGGAGGCGGGGTCCCACCGCCTCGCTCCACCAGGCAGCAGCAGGAGGGGGGGAGCGATGGGAACCTCTCATTCCCCCTCCCCATCTAGGATTTGGGGCACCAAGTCCTTACTACAGGAGCCCCGGGTGGAGGTGTGGGCCAAAAGCAAGCGATTTAAGCCTAACCTCTCTCTAATAGCTGCCCCCTGAGATTGACCATCCGTGCTTTTGCCCTCAATTGTGCTGTTCCCGTCATCCCCCGCCCCCCATAGAGAAAATAACCAAAGAGCCCTAAATGCCACGTTGGCTACTGCTGCGGAGTTTACACCGATCCCGCAATTCCTAGTCAGACATGAGCACTCCTCTCCAGCACGCTAAGTTGAAAAACGTGATAATAATATAAGTCGACAGGCTATAGGCAATATTTTTTCATGGCATGAATTATTCATTGCTGAAAATGTAATCTGTCGTCCCATGGGCTTTATTAAAACGTTGCCTTCTGCAGAGAGATGCTCCGCGCAAGCCCTATGCGCTGGGTTTGTTTGGCACAAGCAAAAACTGTTTCCTTAAATGTCTAAATTTGAGGAGTTGTTTGTTTCTATTTGAATTTACAGTGAAAGAAATATGACGAACGAAAAAGTCATGCTTTGAGGATGTTCTAGCCATCGTCCCATGAAGGTTTTGAAGGCTAGTGGAAGAGGGGACTTTTTTTTTAATTATTCAAAACGGATCAGCCTCCCCGGTTTAACTGCCACTTCCCTTCCTCTTCCCATTTCCGAGCTTTCTGGCTAAACTTAAGGCGAGAACTCCGAACCTTCGCCTGAAGTAGCGGAACTGACCTCCGAAGACCCTGCGGCGCAGACGCACCTTCGGCCCCAAGTGTACGCACGGACGTAGAAGCTGCGCCGCCCGCCCCACGCGCACTATCACCGACATTCACCCCGGTGCGCGCGCGCGCGCGATCACGCGCCGGTTAACTCTTTCGCAAACTCTTACCCCACGCTCTTGGCCATGAGCGTCTGCAGGTATTTCCTGGCGGACAGCTGGTCCAGCACCTTGCGGTAGGCCTTGTTAAGGATCCCGTGGGCGACATCTCTAATAGGAAGGCAAAGTGCGCGCCCGTCCGGGGTCACTGACTCTGTCCCAAGTGGCAGCCCCAGGCCCAAAGCTGGACATGCACGCCCCTCGGTGCTCCGGGAGACTGACTTGGGGCGGGGGCAGTTGGGGGGAGGACTTCAGAGGCAAGGTACTCCGGAATTACTCTTGGAATGTTCCCGTTAGTAACTGCCGGGACCGCAGGTGTGGAGGCCGGCCGGGGCGCGCACTCACGGCCACTTCTTGGGCTACAGACCTTTCAATCCCCACTCATCCTTATGTCCATACAGACCGGCCCGCTAACTTTCTATCACTCTCGTGGGTACCAGCCCGGAAGAAGAAAGACTTGAGGGTTTTTTAAAAAAGAACCTACTGGATGGGCCACCCCCGCCTGTCCCGCCCTCTCAGTCCAGGTGCAGCGCGGGGCGTAGCGGTACCTTTCTTCCGCTGGGTAGTAGAGCGCGTAGGCGTCGCGCAGCGTGGAGGCGGGGCCCCCCACCCCAGGCGGGTCCGAGTCATAGAAGTCCTGCAGCTGGTTTCCGTCCTCGTCGTACGCCTCGTCCTCCGGCCTGCCAGAGTAGCCGGGGGCAGAAGGAGTGGTCAGTACACGTCCGTCCCGGTCTCTGCAGGGCCGAAAACCCCAAAGAGCCCCACGATTTTCCTTCTTCCTAAAGATGCCCCTCGGAGAACTGCCTCTTCCTCTAGGGCATGGCGGGGGTAGAGGTATGAGAAGAAAGCTAGACTCAGCAGAAATTCCCACTCCTCTCGAGGGGGAAGTGTCGCCCCGCCCGGGTCCGAGCCTCCAGTGGCACTGGGAAGCCCATGCATCTCCGCCGGCCTCATACCCCTGACCACCGAGGAGGACCGCTCCACTGCTAGCCTGGCTCTTGAACTTCCCCCACAAGCAGCTGCGGGCGGGGGCTAAAACGGCCCTAGGAGATGAGACGCTGGCCACGCGAAGACCAGATGGGGGAGGCCCGGAGCCAGATAGGATGGATGGATGGGAAGTCCGGCGGCCAACGCCGGCAGCCACCCCCACCCAGCCTCCGAGCCCAGGGGAGCCCTTCCCCGCGCAGATGTAGGTCACGGAGAACCTCCGGCTTCTATTTTGGGCGGGAGAGGATCTGGCAGGAACATGAATAATAGATGCCCCTAAACTTAGCCTTTTGGGCAGCAGCTCATTCTGTGGCTAGTCCGCGCCCTCCGGTGCTTCTCGCCCAGAGAAAGTGACAGGCACACGGGACTTTGAAAATAGCTGGGGGTGAAATGGGACTTTTAAGTCCAGTACGTAAATAGTTCGCACTAATCTGTTAGCGGTGGCCAGACCGCATCTCAACCTCGAGGCCAAGGGAACGGGTCAACGGGGGACTGACAGCAAACAGGAACGCAGCGATCTCGCTGTAACCCTAGCCTACAGCCTCAATCACTGACATAGAACCCGAAAGGTGGGTTAAAATAGAAAACCACCTCGCTTTCGGCCGCTTTAGAGATTCAGAAAGCGGCCAAGACAAGTAGCGCTCGTTAGGAGGGTTCATCAGTCATACGTCCCTGAAGAGGTAAGGGCAAAGCCAGCACACGACTGCGCCCGCCCCACACCCAGCCTTTACTCGGCGACACGCCTCTCTGCCCTGGCCCGGCTGCCCGGTGTCTTTCTGGGTACTTCCACCCCTGCCCAGGTGCTTAGAATACTAATACCGAAGCCAGAACCCGCCTCTCCGGCTAAATTAATGGTCACAGACCCCTAAGGCAAGCATTCTTAGGCGCGGCTCGGAGGAGCAGCTTTGCAGGCAAAACGCGCGTCCTAGCCGCCAGGAGCCCGGTGCACCTCTGAGCGCCGCTGCTGCGCTGCGCCGCGAGCTTCCACTCTCTAGCCGACAGGCCCGGGACTCTGGGACTGCGGCGGGGAACCCGGGCAGCGCTGACCGATTAGAGACCAGGAATGAAGAAAAAAATAAGCCAGGGTTACTCCATCCTGGGGTGGGCAGGGTTGCCTTCCCCGTACAGCCTGCCAATTTGCTTTCTTTTCCTCCTTCCTTGCTCCGTTTCATCTGTATTTCCCCCTCCCTCATCCTTGTTTTTCCTTCTCTCAAATCACTTCTTTTCAACTCTACGCGGCCAACACTACCCCTCTTCAAGGCTCAAAATGCAGTTGGAAAACCTATCACTTGAGAGAAAGCTCTTCTAGCGGAAAAGAATTCGAATCGAGGTAAGAGGGAGAGGAGAGGATAAAGAAGGAGACACCGCCCCGATAGTCCGAAACATGCTGTAACAAAGCAAAGTCCACGGAAGCCTTAGTCTCAACCCCGCAACCTGGCTCCGGGAGCCCGAAGTTCTCCTTACTCAAGCTGAGAATAGGGAAAAGAAGTCAAGTTCGGGGGCCCTGCCCTGCCCCCACTCCCGCGGGCGGGGCTGGGGGAGGGGAGATTTCAACACCTCACGAAGTGCGCTCCCTCCACCCTGGCCCCTCGGCAGCGGCGGGCTGGGGGAGGGGTACCCAGCCCTAGCGGAGCCTGACGCGGTCCTCCCGCTGAACCAGGGCTGGGACCCGCCGCCGGACCCAGGCTGGCGGCGGTGCAATGGGGGCGCGTAGGGGAGATGATCGTAGCCGGGACCGAGGAACTGCAAGAGGGCGACCACGACGAAGTGTCGAGGGAAGAGACGCCCCAGTCCCAGCGTAGCCGAGGTGGCTGGCACCTACCTGATCCCAGGGAATCGGAGTCCCGCGGCGGCAGGTGAGCAGTAGACGCTGCTGTGCATTATTATCCCGTAGACCAGCAGAGCCAGCCTTGCTCCGCTACACATGATCATTCTGCGCAGGACTGGAAAGAGGGCACCTAGCAGTTAGAACGCCCCTGGCCTTCCACCCTCCAACCCCTAGAAACTCTCCAGAACTGGGGGAGGGACAGAACTCACCTCCCGGTGTTGAATATGGCTTAATGGTAGCCAGGGAGCCTTGCCACTTCCCTCTCGCTATAGTTAGAAAATACGCATGTATATGCCCAGTGCCCAATAACTCGCCAGATCTGGGCGAAGGAAAGCTAACTCGTACCCTGATGCTAGCGAAAGAATTAGCAGTCAAGGGACTTGTTTGGTTTGGTAAGATTTTTCCCCCTTACCCTTCAACTCTTACCGCTGCTAGGAGAGGGTTTGCTGCCAAGTAGGACGGCGGGCAAAGGGCTTCTCCAAGTTTCTGCGCTGGAGTCACAAACCAAGGGACATCACCGTCTGGTGTTAGTATCTAAGCAGAAGCCGCAGGAACGAGCAGGAGCAGCAGGAGGAGCTGAAGGACTTGTTTGCTGAGGCCGGTATTCTGTTCAAAAGTTTGTAGACGCTCAGAACTAGGAGAGAGCGTGACACCGAGAGAAGGGGGCGAGGAGAGAGATGTGGAAGGAAGAAAGAGGAGGAGGCGAGCTAAGTGGGGGTGGGGGAGAAAGTGGCCTTAAGTCCACCCAGAGAAAGAAGTAGTAGGGAAAGTCGTAGAAGGAGAAGAAAGAAGGAGGGCCGCGGCAAAGCCGGCGTCTGTGGGAGCCGCCCGGTCAAGCAGCTGCGAGAGTCCGCAGCGCCTTCTCTGCTCAGAGATTCCTCTGGCTGCGTCTGAAGCTGCGGCTGCTTCTGCTGCTGCCGGTGGTTACAGAGGTGACCGGCCCTCTGCTCCTATTTATATGTGCAGTTAGCAGAAATCTATCCGACCATGGTTTTAGAAGAGGCTTCCTTGTCAACATCTGTCTGCCTATGGCCTTTAAGTACAGAATATTTTGTTGCACTGTTGCGCTCCGATTTTTATTCATGGAATGACTTCCTCTTTTTTTTTTTTTTTCAGTCACGTAATGATCGGGTATCAGAAAAAGACGTCAGCATCCTAGTCCCTCAAGGAACATATTAACTATTCTGTGCTGTCCTCTTGGATGATAAGATCCGGAGTCATCGACTTCTCATAAACACCTTTCACTCATACAATACAATTTTAAAGAAGTTTAATTATTTTGATGTTTTTCAATTTTACCCATTTCTCAAGAATGAGTAAAGAATTCATAGAATTCTGAGAATGGTGAAAATCGTGTTTTTAACTGTGTCCTTCTTACTTCTTTTTGCTTTTTCAAGCCCCAACAATCAGAGCTCTGGTCTCTGGTATTAAGCGCCATCAAGGTCTCCTATTAATAAATTTAATTTAGCTCTCCTAATTTCTTGCGTATGTTCTTTTAGATAGACAATTAAATGTGGAAGTCGTTTTGTTTTTAAAGGGAAGTCTTGGAGGATTTTCAGTAAATCGCTAATGAGTCTGGCTGTCTTGACAGTCTGGCCCTGAGCAGATTGATTAGAGTTAAAGCTGCATCCTGAGAGCGGCCTGTGGAGCTGTCCAGGCTTGGAGTGCTGAACTCTTTGATCGCAGATGTTGTAAACATTGAAAATTGCCATTAGTTTAATTTTTCACCAGAGCCTCTAAATCTGAAGATTTAGTAGTGATGTCCTTAATGTGGCAATTCATTGTCCAAGCCCCCCTGCCGTTCAGATATGTTCCTTCCTTGCAGTGTCCACGAATGTCCTTAATGGTGAGCATTGCCTGACCCTCTTTTCACTCTCTGAGTAAAGAACATTTTGTGTCTTCCCTTAATCTTGGCTTTGGGAATCTCTAGATGGCCTGTTGGGGTATCTTCACACTTTCTGTGGCTCTTTCTAATTTTAAACACTGAAACTGTGAAATTGTATTTTCCACAAAAACTGAAGTTTTAAGAATTTGGGAGTAAAGAAATGCTTTCCCCCTTTATTTGCAACTTGAGTTCTGTTTGGGGAAATACCGACAGATTGGGAAAGCATGAGGATTCCCAGTACAAATTCACTTGCTGATGGTTTCTAACAGGAATCCTTTCATTGAGGATGGTTAATTTTTTTTTAATTGAAAATGACCTGGAAAGAGGAAAGCAATAAAGGAAGACCACATCCACCCCCCAAGGCTTTCCAAGCCCTGAGGTTATTTAAGAAGATTCGTAAGTTTCTACTCCAGTAAGAGAAACGCTGGTCTATTTCTTTTAAAAAGGAAACAGAGCCATCAATAACCATTAGTGTGCATTTTAATTATTTGGATCTTAAAAATTAGAGGAAATGGCAATTTAGTGGGAGTATTTCCTGTTACTATGATTTAGATCTAACATTTAAACAAGCTATCTGCATGCTTTTTCTAAGATAAAATTATAATGCTTCTCATTCTCAATGCCTTTCCCGCTCTCTTATTTGAGATTTAATACTTCCTCCAAGAAGACAAAGTTTTGCTTCGTCCTGGCCATGAATGCACCAGAAATGACCACTTCCTCTGAGTTCATTCCTGAGGATGCTCCAGATTGCCTATCTGCAATAAAGATTTAAACACCTCAACATGGAGATGTATCTCTTTGTCTCCACTGCATATGTTCACTGACTTATGTTGGAGTATTTACATGCCTGTGTTCAGCGTTCAGCTCTGCCTCTGGAGTAAGCTCACACACAAAAAAAGCTGGGGTTGAACACGACCAGATAATCAAGCAGAGAGAGCTTTCTTACAAAAGCGCCCAAAGCTATTACCGACTGTGGCTTTCCTGTCTTCCGCCTCGCTTCACGTCAAAGGTGAACCCGATTAAAATCCTTACTCTTTTCTCCCACGCGAATTCTGAAATGAGTTCCATCTGTAGAAATATTTGAAAATTTCCAAGACTCCTTGTACAAATTCATTACTCAACTTTAGTAAAGGGAGCCACCATGTGGGGAGTTTGTTGACTTCATGGCTTATTAGAGGGGGATAATCACAAACACCATTAATTTTGTGAGGAGGATGATGGAACTGCTTGCTCTATCAACCCCCCGAATCTGAACTACGTCTCTGGTTTACAAAGGCTGCGCCCCTCGACTCTTCTCAGCACGTGCACTATGAGTGAGGATCTCAGGGGCCTGCACGTCAGAATCACCTGCCTCGAGGCCAGAACCCATTCACTGAAGTTAAAGACTAAGCAGAGAATTTAATTTGAGATTACTGAACTCCAAAGAAAGCAAGCTTCCAAGACCTATGCATTGCTCAGCACAATCCAAAAACCCACCCAGCTGCCTAAGGGAATGGAACCCGAGTCCCATAGAACTATCTGGCCACTGGCCTTCTCGATTAGGTGAGTTTGGTGTCCCATGAGCAAGGATGCTATCCTGTTAATGAAAGTTCTGGTCCTGGAGTTCCCGTCGTGGCTCGTGGAAACGAATCTGACTGGGAACCATGGGGTTGCAGGTTTGATCCCTGGCTTAGCTCAGGGGGTTAAGGATCCAGCGCTGCTTTGAGGTGTGGTGTAGGTCACAGACGCGGCTCGGATCTGGCGTTGCTGTGGTTGTGTTGAATCCCAGCAGCTGTATCTCCGATTAGACTATCCCCCCCTTGGCCAGCCTGGGAACCTCCATTTGCCGCGGGTGCGGATCCAAAAAAAAAAAAAAGAAAGAAAGAAAGAAAAAAGGAAAAAAAAGTTCTGACCCTGGATGAGGAAAGAGAGGAACTAGAAGCTGAGGACCGGCCCGATTCAAAAATCTGAAGCTGCGCCCCTGCCTCGACAGACCCTTGGCTTGAGCGCAGGCCCTTTCTGCTCTGTATTCCACCGAGGGGAATATGGGGTGAACGATGTCTCAAAGACGAAACTACACTCAAGTGCCCTCAGAATGGTAATTTGCTTCTAACCTCAGAGGCATTCTAACTGGAGCGCGTTAACGCTGCTTTCAAGGAGCCTTTGTGTCTGGAGGCTTGGAGGAGGGGGAGGGGGAAGGCGCGCATCAGGCTGAAAGGCCAAACTAGAGAGGCCTGGCCTCCCTGCAGCGCAAGCTGACAGGGGATACCGGTGAGGGTCGCTCGAGATACCGAGGCGGCAGATCTGGACTTGTTCACTCAATACAAATGCAAATGAGAAAGATACCTGACAATGACACTGGAAGAGGAGGGAGGGAATGAAGAAAGGACCCAAGAGTTAGCGCTTCCTATTTACTGATAACCCAAAGAAATTTCAAGTGTCCTTTCCCACAGCCCCACCCACTCACCCCCAATGTTCAACAGAAATCCCAGGAGCAAAGTTTCTTTCCCGACCGTGGAACCCAAGAATGGCATGTAACCGGAATCATGCTCTGTTAGAAAAGCTAACCATGGCAATCATAGTGGAAGGTCTCACCTGGGTCCTCTGTGAGGCAGAGGAACAAAAAGCAGGCAGTTTCACTAAGCTGTGACCTACCCAGAAGAGACTGTTTGGAAATATTTGTTGGAAATGATCAAAGACACTGAATTTCAAACCTGCAATGTATCGACTCCTTTTATCCCACTGGTCTTTAAGATGTGAAAACATAACTCTTGGAAATGGTGTGTGCTAGCTACAAGTCAGTACTTTTCTGAATTGTTTTTCCTGGACACAGACACATCTGTCTCTTTGAAACATCAAACCTTGACCCCTCAAACAACACTTAATTTTCAAGAAGTCCTTAGCCCTTGAAAAAAGTGTTTTTCTATTCAAACAGAAAGCATATGTCTAGAATATTTACTAAAGATGGTTTTACAGCATTAGCAAGTATCTGGCGTAGATAAGACTCCATTTTCTAGGGTAAGAAGATTTCCATTACTTTCCTTCAGGCCTACCCACTCCTCCTACACAGTTTCCATGTATTTATTTTTCCTTCTTTGGCTCTGTAGCTCTCCCATTGTCCTGTACTATCACCATCTCCATACCCTACACCATGGGGTTTTTTTTTTTTTAACCACAAGAAAGGACTAGTTTGCACACAGCATCTCCATACTTTCCTAGTATAAATAACATTAAATCAGATTAGCAAAGTCTTATGTTTTTGTTCTATTAATTTCTAGTTAGTGCTTAGCATAAAAACAAGGTTACAGTAAGCTTTGTCAGTGAACAAGCTCAATGCAAAAACATCATCCTTTCATATGAGTGACAAACATAAATTGTAACAGTGTATTCAATTTCACTCTAAACTTTTTCCCTTCTGACTCTTCCAGAAAATATGATGACTAATGACTGACTTCATACCGATTACACCTGTAGGGAAACCCAAATGTTCTGCAGCAGAACATCATGGCCATCATTTACTGGTCTGCCTGCATCATGTCCTTCTGAACTCAGGATGAAGTGAGGAGCTGATGAGCTTACCCAGAATGTGTCATGGCTTCTCTGACCTTCAGAATTTAGTGCTTCACACACTCTGAAATCAATCAGCAAAGGAAGGCTTTCCAAACATATGAGCAAAAGCATCCCTCTCTGATTCAAGAACAGAATTGCATGTTCAAGGGCCAAGACATTTTGCCAGTTGTTTTAAGATGAAGCAGACACTCAAGAAGAAAAACTAGGGTGGGAGTTCCCTGGTAACCTAGTGGTTAAGGATTAAAAAAAAAATAGGATGGAACCTTTGCTGCAGGTTTGGGTGATTTCAACTATCTCACATACATGGCTCATCTAAGGCCTGGTTCTCTGAGCCTTAGTTTATTGGTGATGGGGTTCAGGTCAGGCTGCCCCAAATATGCCACTTTGACATATTGATTATTTTGAATTAAAACTGCTTAAGAAACAGGTGGTGCAAGAAAGACACTCTGACACTCTTTGGTCTCCCTGAAAGTGGGAAATAAATTTCCCGTGTAAAAGGTACTCTCCCTGACCCAGGATATAGAAGGGGCTGCAGTATATGGAAGTTCCCAGGCTCAGGGTCGAATCAGAACTATAGCTGAGGTCTACTCCACAGTCATGGCAACACAAGTTCTGAGCCACATCTGTGATCTAAGCCACAGCTTTAGGCAATGGTGAATCCTTAACACACTGAGCAAGGCCAGGGATTGAACCCACATCCTCATGGACACTATGTCGGGTTCTTAACCCACTGAGCCACAATGGGAACTCCTGAAGGGGCATTCCTGCCACCAAAGATAGAGAATTTAGGGCCAAGAAGTTTATATAATAAACCTTGCTACTTCTACACTAATTTACTACCCAAGGCCAAACTTCCTTTTTTTCAATCAATTCCTCACAAGTTTATTTTTTCTTTGTCCAGAAGATATAAAAACTGCCTGCTTTTATCTTTTCTTGAAGTCTTATATTTCTGTGGGCCTCTATACAGGTGAATTAAATTTGGTTTTTCTTATGTTAATTTCTCTTATGTCAAAGAACTTAGAAGGGAAGAGAGGAAAAAAATTCCTCCCCTACCCTGGGTACAAAAATCTATGCCTCATACGTTGCTGTGAAGAATCTTCTGGAATCTCCTGAGATTTCCAAAACATGTCCTTTTAAAAGCCAAAGAGAAGAAAGTCTTCTCTCTACTTCAGTCTAAATCTTCTGCTCGTATAAGTCTTAAATGCACAAAGAAAAACTTGGAGAGAATCCAAGAAACCCAATATCTTAAATGAGTTTTTGTGACAGCCTCTGGAAAAGTTGGAAGGAAGATCTATTTGCAAAATAAAACAAGGCTTTTATGCATAAATCAAAAAAGGGATATTTCTCTATGAGCTCATAACCTCCCACACCTCTGTCCTTTGAGTTCAGACTTAGCCTTATCCATCTGTGAATATAGGTCAGTTTGTAATAATTTTGGAGCCTATGTTTTTCATTCTTCTTATTACTAGCATTTTGTGTTAACAGTAATAGCTCTGATACTTTTTTTTTTTTTTTTTTTTTTTTAATGGCTGCACCCATGGCGTACGGAATTTCCCAGGCCAGGGGCTGAATCTGAGCCACAGCTGTGACCTCTGCTGCATCTTTAACTCATTGCATCATGCCAGGGATCAAACGCATCCTGAAGAGACCTGAGCCACTGGATTCTTAACCCACTGTGCCACATTGGGAATTTCAGCTCTGATAGTTTTTAACTAACTCTTCTCTCCACTCAAATATACACAGGCATGATTTAATTTTTTAAAAAGCTGGATACCCTGGTGGCCTAATGGTTAATGATTCGGTGTTGTCACTGCTGTAGCTTGGGTTTGATCCCTGGCCTGGGAACTTTGCATGCTGTGGGCATGCCCAAAATAAAAAAAACACATAAATTAATAAAATAAAAAGCTATCATCTGCTTCAAATCACATTTTTTTTTCTTCTTCTTTTTAAGACCACACTTGCAGCATATGGAAGTTTCCAGGCTTGGGGTTAAATTGGAGCTGCAGCTACCAGCCTGCACCTCAGCCACAGCAACAGCAACACTGCATCCAAGCTGTATCTGCCACCTACCTACACCACAGCTTGCAGCAACACTCTATCCTTAACCCACTGAGTGAGGCCAGGGATCAAATCCACATGCTCACAGACACTATGTCAGGTTCCTAACCCACTGAGCCACAACAGGAATTCTGAAATACAATTACATTTGCCACAAGTTTACTATTGAAAACATCAGTTATTATTTCTTTAAATTCTCTTAAGTCCTTCCTTCTAGTGGGGCTGCACCATTTTGTTACTCACAAGGCAATAACAGCAATAACAACAGCAAAAATAACTATCTGTAGTATCGGAGTTCCTTTGTGGTGCAGTGAGTCAAAGATCAAACATTGTCACTGCAATGGCCCAGGTCGATGCTGTGGCACAGGTTCAATCCTGGCCCAGGAACTTCCACCAAAAACAAAAACAAAAACAAAACAAATAACCTATTGAACACTTACTATGATTAATGCTTGATTAGAGTTATTTCCTTTACCCTCAAATAATCTTATTTCTAGGTAATATTATAGTTCCATTTTACAGATGAGAGACTAAGACTCCAAGTGGTTAGGTAATTTGCCCAAAGTAAGTTACACAGCTGCTACTTTGTAGAGAAGAGATTCAAATTCAAGTCTCAGTGACATCAGATCAGAGAGTTGTTTTTTGTTTTTGTTTTTGTTTTTTGCCACACCCGAGGCATACAAAAGTTCCTGGGCCAGGGATAGAATCCAAGCCACAGCTATGGCAACAACAGATCCTTAACTCACTGAGCCACAGTGTGAACTCCCAGATAGTCTTAATGACAGTAGTATATTCTACTAGTTAACATACTTATTTATTTCAGAGTTGTTATAAATACAAATTACTAAGAGTTCCCATCGTGGCGCAGTGGTTAACAAACCCTACTAGGAACTATGAGGTTTCGGGTTCGACCCCTGGCCTCGCTCAGTGGGTTAAGGATCCAGCGTTGCCGTGAGCTCTGGTGTAGGTCACAGATGCGGCTCAGATCTGGCATTGCTGTGGCTGTGGTGTAGGTTGGCAGTTATAGCTCCAATTCGACGCTTAGCCTGGAAACCTCCATATGCCACGGGTGCGACTCTATAAAAAAAAAAGACAACAAACAAATAAATATGAATTACTAATACAATATGAGCTTTAATCTATGATTTGATTCAAATGATAAGAAAATAGTTTTGTGTTTTGGTTTTTTTTTTTTTTTGGCCACACATGCAGCATGCAGAGATTCCTGGGCCAGGGATCAAACTCGAACCACAGCATTGACTAGAGCCACAGCAGTGACTATGCTAGATTCTTAACCTGCTGAGCCACAAAGGAACTCCAAAAAATAATTTTCTTTTCTTATTAATTTTTAAATTAAAAATTATATTTAATGAGAATCAAATGCTATTAATACAGCAGGAACTGTTGTGTTAAATGTATCATGTACTTATGGGCTTTGCTTTATAGAACAGACATGCTTCTAAAAATATGTGCATTAATGGTGCACATATTCTTATTTATACACACCAAATTGTTGAAAAGGTAGAAAACCTTGCCCTCTCGAGTCATTATTTTAAATGATTTCATACCTAAAAGTCTCAGTAATGCGTTTAAGTAAAAAAAAAAATTTTTGTAAGATCACCATTTAATGGCCTTATATCGTCATCATAACTCATTAAATCATCAGGTAATTCAATACCACATAAATCATATGATTGCCAATGAGTCAAGACTTTTATGAGTCAAATGAGATGATGTATATAATAATATTTTAAAACAATAGATCCTCAACCAGTATAAGGGAAGAGAAATCAACACTTACTGGGCTCCATCTTTGTCAGCAGTGACTTGCTCTTTGTTGGCAGAGTCCTATTTAACCCTCTTATTGCCCTGGGAGGTAGATTTGGTACATTTATTCTTTTTTTACTAATGGATAACCTGAGACTCTTAAAGGTGAACTAACTTGACCAAGGCACACAGCTAACAAATATGTGAGGTTACCAGGATTGGCTGTTTCTAAAATTACTATGCTTTCTCCTACCCTGTGGTCTCCCCATTGTTACTGTATAATTATGTCATTACTAAAGGAGAAGAAAGCATCAGCTTTCATAAAAGCGCATGATTATTTAAGAAAGCATAATTTTAAGGCAGTATTGAACAATTCTTCTTGCTTTTTCTTGACATTTTAAAATAAATGAAGAAACCCAAATACCCGCAGTCAATTAATCTTCGAAAAAGGAAGCAAGAATATAAAATGGAGAAAAGACGGTCTTTTTAGCAAGTGGTGCTGGAAACACTGGACAGTTGCATGTAAATCAATGAAACTGGTACACATCCTCACACCATGCACAAAAATAAACTCAAAATGGCTTAAAGACTTAAACATAAGACAAGACACCATCAAGCTCCTAGAAGAGAACATAGGCAAAACATTCTCTAACATCAACTGTACAAATGTTTTCTTAGGTCAGTCTCTCAAGGCAACAGAAATAAAAACAAAAATAAGCCAATGGGACATAATCAAACTGAAAGCTTTTGCACAGCAAAGGAAACCATAAAAAAAAAATACAGCTTACAGAATGGGAGAAAATAGTTTCACATGATGCAACTGGCAAAGGCTTCATACCTAAAATATACAAACACCTTATACAACTCAACATCAAAACAACCAACAACCCAATTGAAAAATGGGCAAAAGACCCAAATAGACATTTCTCCAAAGAAAAATACAGATGGCCAATAAGCACATGAAAAAATCCTCAACATCCCTGATTATTAGAGAAATGCAAATCAAAACTACTATGAGTTACTACCTCGTAACTTTCAGAATGGCCATCACTAATATGTCCACAAATAACAAATGCTGGAGATGGGTGGAGAAAAGGGAACCCACCTGCACTGTTGGTGTGAGTGTAAAATGGCACAACCACTACGGAAAACAGTATGGAGGTTCCTCAGAAAATGAACTATAGAACTACCATATGACCCAGCAATCCCACTCTTGGGCATACATCTGGACAAAACTTTCCTTGAAAAAGATACATGCGCCTGTATGTTCATTGCAGCACTACTCACAATACCAAGATATGGAAACCACCTAAATGCCCATCACAGACAAATGGATTAAGAAGGTGTGGTATACATACACAATGGAATACTACTCAGACAGAAAAAAGAACAAAATAATGCCATTTGCAGCAACATGGATGGAACTAGAGACTCTCATACTAAGTGAAGTAAGTCAGAAAGAGAAAGACAAAATACCATATGATATCACTTATATCTGTAATCTAATATAGGGTACAAATGAACCTTTCCACAGAAAAGAAACCCCAAGCACAAAAATAAACTCAAAATGGCTTAAAGACTTAAGCATAAGACAAGACACCATCTAACATCTAGAAGGGAACATAGGCAACATAGAACATAGGCATTGGAGAACAGACTTGTGGTTGCCAAGGGGGAGGGGGAGGGAGCTGGATTGACTGGGAGTCTGGGGTTAATGGGTACAAACTGCTGCCTTTGGAATGGATAAGCAATGGGATCATGCTGGATAGCACTGGGAACTATATCTAGTCACTTAGGATGGAACATGATGGAGGATAATGTGAAAAAGAACATATATATTTATGGCTGGGTCACTTTGCTGTACCGTAGAAATTGGCAGAACACCATAAATCAACCATAATGGAAAAATTGAAAATCATTAAAATAAATAAATAAATAAAATGAAGAGGTTAGATGTAAGTATTTTAAAGACATTTAAAAAGAGATAAGTAGTGGAGTTCCCATCATGGCTCAGTGGTTAACAAATCTGACTAAGAACTATGAGGTTGCAAGTTCGATCCCTGGCTCTGCTCAGTGGGTTAAGGATCTGGCGTTGTCCTGAGCTGTGGTGTAGGTTACAGATGCAGCTCAGATCTGGTGTTGCTGTAGCTCTGGTGTAGACTGGCTACAGCTCTGATTCGACCCTTAGCCTGGGAACCTCCATATGCCATGGGAGTGGCCCTAGAAATGGCGAAAAGACAAAAAAAAAAAAAAAAAAAAAAAGATAAGTAGTGAATAATGTTGCACTCACGGGTATTAAAAATTTGATAAAGTTGCAACAATTAAAATAGTATGGTTTTGATGAAATAATATATCAGAGTAATAAATATCAAGTATATAAATATAAATAAACACTACTATGTAATTTCCAGTGGAAATAATCAAATTCTGGGGCAATTATCTATTTGGAAAAAATAAAAATTAGATCACTCTTTCATGTCCTACACTAATATCAAACATATTCAGGCAGAGCCTCCTTGCCTGCCCACTTGCATTTCTCACAAATGTCTTATCCTAATAAATCTATTTCATGCCTATGACTTTGTCTCTCGATGAATTCCTTCTGCACAGAGGCATGAAGAACCTGAATCTCAATGAGTCCAGACACCAGAACTAAACCCCTAAGAAAAAGAAGATGTTAACTACTTGAAGAAGCCTTCTTCACTCCAGGACCACCAGAACCAGTCCCAGGATCACTAAAGATCAGCTTTGAAGAATGAAAGCTTGCATCTACCCTGATCCTTATCTGTAGTTCTATTTCCCACTCCCAAACTATAAAACCTCCTCCTTATTCTCTCCCAAAGGAGGGCAAAGTCTTTAGGCCATTGGTCTGCTGTGGCCTCCTTTGCTTGGCAAGGCAATAAAGCTATTTTTTTCTCATTTACCCCCCCCAAATATATATCAAACATCTTCCAGTGGATTAAAATTTAAAACATAAAATAAAATCACAAAAATTCTATTAAAAACATAGAAATGCTTTTAGCATTGGAGAGAAAAATTTAAGACTGGCAATTTAAAAGAAACCAAAAAGTAAGAGACTGAAAAGTTGACTAAAATATTTTTTAAATTTCTCTGTGTTAAAATAAAATTTATGGAATTCCCATCATGGCGCAGTTGAAAGGAATCCGACTAGGAACCATGAGGTTGCAGGTTTGATCCCTGGCCTCTACCAGGGGGTTAAGGATCCAGCGTTGCCCTGAGTTGTGGCATAGATTACAGCTTGGATCTGGCATTGCTGTGGCTGTGGCATAGGCCAGCAGCTGCAGCTGCGATTTGACTCCCCTCCTGGGAACCTCTGTATGCTGCAAATGCTGCCCTAAATAGACAAAAAGACAAAAAAAAAATTAAATTAAATTAAATTAAATTTATAAATAAAGCTAGATGGCCTGGGGAAATTCTTCCATTGCTTATGAAAAATAAACGTACAAAGAAAAGTTATGAATCTACAAAGAAAAAAAAAGACAACACATCTAAATGCAAAGTTGGGGAAGGGCATAATCAGGCAATTGAAAAAATTAGAAATATATGTGGCCAATAAATTTGCACAAAATATTTGTTTTTCCAAATGGATAGTCAGTTGTCCCAGTATCTTTTTCCATTGGAAAGTACATAATAGTGTTCATTTCCTTACATTTATATATTTTATATTTTTTCCTTTGATCTATTCTATGTAGCATAAAAGGTCATACAAACGCAATTAAAATGTGGGGTTCTGGGGGTTTTTGTTTTTGTTTTTGCTTTGTAGGGCCACACTCTTGGCTTCATAGGCTAGGGGTGTATCAGAGCTACAGCTGCCAGCTTACATCACAGCCACAGCAACATGGGATCTGACCAGCCTTTGCAACCTAAACCACAACTCTAGGCAACACCAGAACCCAGACCCACTGAGAGAGGCCAGGGATCAAATCTGTATCCTCATGGTAACTACTTGGATTCGTTTCCGCTGTGCTACAATGGGAACTCCTGGGTTTTTTTTTTTTTTTTCCAATTTACCAAATTGGAATGATTTTTTAAAATGTATTCTACTATGCTGTATTGTCAAACATGCCAGGAAATACGTGTTCTCAAGCACTACCGACAGGAGTGTAAACTGATCCATCTCTTCCAGAGAGCAGTTTGTCAACTATGCATAAATATGACCCACTGATTTTACTTCTATGAATTTATGCTAAGGAAATAAGCATAGATGTATCAAAAGAGTAACTACAACCCTATTCATAGCACCATTGATTATAATAAGAAATATATGAAAACAACCATAAAATGTCCCATAGTAGGGGGTTGATTAATTTTTTTAGTACATCCCTCCAACGGGACATCATTCTACTGTAGAATGATGAAATGCAATGTTGCTACAGAAAAAATTTAGTGACACAAGATGCTTAAAATATGTTGATAAGCAATAGGTTTTACCATAGAGCACAAGGAAATATATCGACTCTCTTAAGACAGAACATGATATGGAAGATAGTATGAGGAAAATAATGTATATATATGTATGACTGGATCACTATGCTGTACAGCAGGAATTGACACAACGCTATAATTCAAATGTATTCTAATAAAAATATTAAAAATACAAGGCAAAAAAAGAGACAGAGAACAGATTATAAACACGTGTACAATTCCAACTTTCTAAAAACAAAATGTCTCTACATGTGCATCTGGAAGGAATCTACCAAAACATTAATAAAGATTATTGCCAGTGTTAGAACTGTGAAGGAAAGTCATAAATTCTTTTTATTTTCTTTTAATGCTTATTTGTTTCTTCCTAAAGTTTTTTTTTTTTAATTTATAATGATTTTCAATTTTTCCATTATGGTTGATTTATGGTGTTCTGCCAATTTCTACGGTACAGCAAAGTGACCCAGCCATAAATATATATGTTCTTTTTCACATTATCCTCCATCATGTTCCATCCTAAGTGACTAGATATAGTTCCCAGTGCTATCCAGCATGATCCCATTGCTTATCCATTCCAAAGGCAGCAGTTTGTACCCATTAACCCCAGACTCCCAGTCAATCCAGCTCCCTCCCCCTCCCCCTTGGCAACCACAAGTCTGTTCTCCAATGCCTATGTTCTATGTTGCCTATGTTCCCTTCTAGATGTTAGATGGTGTCTTGTCTTATGCTTAAGTCTTTAAGCCATTTTGAGTTTATTTTTGTGCTTGGGGTTTCTTTTCTGTGGAAAGGTTCATTTGTACCCTATATTAGATTACAGATATAAGTGATATCATATGGTATTTTGTCTTTCTCTTTCTGACTTACTTCACTTAGTATGAGAGTCTCTAGTTCCATCCATGTTGCTGCAAATGGCATTATTTTGTTCTTTTTTCTGTCTGAGTAGTATTCCATTGTGTATGTATACCACACCTTCTTAATCCATTTGTCTGTGATGGGCATTTAGGTGGTTTCCATATCTTGGTATTGTGAGTAGTGCTGCAATGAACATACAGGCGCATGTATCTTTTTCAAGGAAAGTTTTGTCCAGATGTATGCCCAAGAGTGGGATTGCTGGGTCATATGGTAGTTCTATAGTTCATTTTCTGAGGAACCTCCATACTGTTTTCCGTAGTGGTTGTGCCATTTTACACTCACACCAACAGTGCAGGAGGGTACATTCTTCCTAAAGTTTTCTAATGAGTATATATAAGATGAGAAATAAATGCAATGTTTATTTTTTAAATATAATTCATGGCTTTTCTTTATTACATTTCCAATAAATGTGTACCTCATCTTTGTTGAAATTTCTTTTGTCTTAGACTGAGCTAAACATTTATTTGATTTTTCTCAACAGGAAATTCTGATCTATGACTTCCACTTGGAAGGAAAGCTAAAGGCAAACCCGAACAAAAGAAGGAATAGCACCAAGGCAACACATGTAGAAAGACAGTGTAGCGAAGGCAAGTGGGAGAAGAAACACAACAGAGGAGAGAAGTGGGCAATGCAGTCATCAACAGCTGCCACAGCCAGTATATGTATCAAATCCTCTTGTGTTAAGTTATCACTGGTAAGATTAATTGCATGTTTTAAATCTGTGCTGAATAAGATTGACTGTTCCTTGGAAGTATAGTTTATCTTATATTATCCAGAAGTGGATCATCTAACTCTTTTTTTTTTTTTTTTTTTTTTTTTTTTGTCTTTTTAGGGCTGCACCTGCAACATATGGAGGTTCCCAGGCTAGGGGTCAAATAGGAGCTGTAGCTGATGGTCTACACCATAGCCATAGCAACTCGGGAACTGAACCGCCTCTGCAAACTACACCACAGCTCATAGCCATGATGGATCCTTAACCCACTAAGCAAGGCCAGGGATAGAGCCTGCATCCTCATGAATGCTAGTCGGGTTTGTTAACCACTGAGCCATGATGGGAACTCCCCAGAATTTGGATCCTTTATAATCCAAGTTTGTTGTCATGTTTTATGGGACCAAGGAGGTCCAGATATCTGATTAGTGTCTCTTGACCCCCACCTCTCCTTCATAAAATACGTGGTTTCCATGCCAGGTTTCAAGGATAGATGTTATTCAGGGCCAAACATTATCTAGTGAGCAGGCTTGGTCAAGAGCCATATCTGAAGTCATTAGTCAGAATTTTCAAGAGGTGGTATTATGAATTGAACTGTGTCTTCCAAAAATATATGTCAAAGCCCTAACCTCCCAGCACCTCAGAATCTTATTTGAAATTAGGGTCTTTGCAGATGTTGGAGTTTCAGTTCCTACTCAGAAATGAATCCGAGTAGGAACCATGAGGTTGCGAGTTTGATCCCTGGCCTCAAAATCTGAGGGTTAAGGATCCGGCGTTGCCATGAGCTGTGGTGTAGGTTGCAGACGCAGCTGGGATCTGGGGTTGCTGTGGCTCTGGCGTAGGCCGGCAGCAACAGCTCTGATTAGGCCCCTAGCCTGGGAACCTCCATATGCCTTGGGTTTGGCCCTAAAAAGACAAAAAACCAAAAAAAAAAAAAAAAAAGAAAGAAAATAGGGTCTTTGCAGATGTTTTCAAGTTAAGATGAGGTCATTAGGGTGTGCGCTAACCTAATGAAACTATTAGATATTAGATTTAAAGATGTTATATTAGATTCTATAGCTCTTATATAATATGGGGAAATTTGGACCTAGACACACATATGCATGACGGCAAGATTAGATGAAGAGTCATAGGGATAATGCCGAGTGAAGATGAGCATGTACAGTTACAAGCCAAGGAATGTCTGGGGCTTCCAGAAGTTGGAAGAGGCAAGGAAATTTCTTTCCCCAAAGGTTTCAGCAGGAAGATGGCCTGACAACCCCTTGACTTGGACTTGGATTTCTAACTCTTGGAACTATGAGACAATAAATTTCTGTTGTTCTTTTTCTTTTTTTCCTTTTTCTTTTCTTTTCTTTCTTTCTTTTTTTAATTTAATTTAATTTAATTTTGCTTTTTGGGGCCACACTTGCAGCATATGGAGTTTCCCAGCCTAGGAGTTGAATTGGAGCTGTGGCTGCTGGCCTACACCACAGCAATGCAGGATCCGAACCACATCTGTGACCTACACCACAGCTTACAGCAATGCCGGATCCCACACCCACTGAGCGAGGCCAGGGATGGAACCCACAGTCTCATGGTTCCTAGTCATATTTGTTACCACTGCACCAAGACGGGAACTCCAATTTCTGTTATTCTGAGCCACCTGGTTTACGACACTTTGTTATAGCAGCTCTAGGAAACTAACATAGGTGGAATAATCCTTCCCCCAAAAAAGGTGCAGGTAATTCCCAGAGCATGCTGGGAAATATTGAGGAATGCTCTGATGCACAACTGTGAAGCTAATCCTGGAGCTTAAGGACTGAGGACAGCCCCTGCCTGCAAATGTAAGTAAAACCTCCACCTGTTTTATACATCTACCCTCACCCTCAACTTCCTTTTTGCCATAATTTTTCATCTTTAAATTGAGATAAAAGCCTGGTGCCCTCACAGGACTCCTGCGCAGAATTAATATCTTGTTGGGAAGCACTTTGAAAAGAAAGGGAAGGAGTTCCCTGGTGGCCTATCGGTTAAGGACCTGGCTTTTTCACTGCTGTGGCTCAGGAACTTCTGCATGCCATAAGCAAGGCCAAAAGAGAAGTACATGGGAGTTCCCATTGTGGCTCAGTGGAATTGAGTCTGACTAGTATCCACGAGGATGCAAGTTCGATCCCTGGCCTCACTCAGTGGGTTAAGGATCTGGCACTGCCTTGAGCTGTGGTGTAGGTCACAGATGTGGCTCCAATCCTGTGTTGCTGTGGCTGTGGCATAGGCCAGCAGCTACAGCTCTGATTTGACCCCTAGCCTAGGAACCTCCATATGCCGTGGGTGTGGCTCTAAAAAGACAAAAAAAATAGGAAGAAAGAAAAGAAAAGGAGTACATAAATACAACAGAACCAGGTAAAGTGATAACCATAATAAACACACTGAACAGAAGAGGCTAACCTTGTAGGTTAAGGCAATTGTTAACTGGGCCTAATGCTTTTTAAATGGCTTGCAATCTCATGATACATCACTAGAGTGTTAAAACAAAGAGCTTCTGGGCCAGTTCAGTGCATAGTGTACAGACAGACTGGTCTGGGTAGAGCTGTCTGTATGGTTTACGTGCACGTGGGCAACAGTGTGTGATGGCCATTCTCTGGAAGGTCACACAAAGAAAACCTCATAAATAAAGCTGTCCCAGAAAGGCAAATGTTTTGCTGAATTAATAAAATCTCTTTAGGAAAACTGCATGACTCAGACTGCCAGGCAGAGGACAAAAGAAGAGGCCACTGAACCTTTTGGATGGAGCACCTGCATACCTTGATACATATAGGTCCTGAATTTAGTGAAAGATACCCTAAAATGTCTGTCTCACTGTGAAGGCAGGACCACTCATCTTTCCTCTCCAAATACCTCTGCTGTAGGAATACACACATGTTCTAGAGCCAAAGGGTTTTTTTTGGGGGGAGGGGAGAGTTCCCAGGCCAGGGATCAAAACCAAGCCACAGCAGTGACAATGCCAGAGCTTTAACCCACTGGGCCACCAAGGAACTCCTACCTGTTTTCTTTTATTGTAACCTAATCCTGAGCAAACTTTACATTTGGAGGCAAGCCCCTTCAAAATGTGAAGCAAATGTCCCAACAGAATTACATAAAGATTTCAACACAGTTAAAAAAAAAAAAAAGATTTAAACATAGTAATACTATGTATAGCCATACACAAAGCAACAAGAGCCTTGAGATTCACAGTGTAGCTCTCTATGGCAACCACATAACCCTGCAGTCAGCAGATGTCTACCACACCTACTGAAGCCTAATCAAAATCAAAATATCAGTGAGTTTTTGTCAGTTAACCACATCATGTGTTGGAGAGACTAAAGAAGAAGCATAAGACATCTAAATTCTCTGCCATCAATGAAGTTTACAGTCAAAATAACTGGAATTAAAATTCATTATTATGAGTTGTCTATTGAATTCCTGCTATGGACTGAATGTTTGGGTCCCCTCAAAATTCATATGTTGAAACCCCAATTCCCAACTGTGATGGTATTTGAAAATGAGGTCTTTGGGAAGTAATTAAGTCATGAGGGTGGAGCCCTCGTGAATGGGATTAGTGCCATTTTAAGGAGACGCAGGAGAGATCATGTCTTTTTTTTTTTTTTTCCAGCTTTTTTAGGGCCACACTCAAGGCATTTGGAGGTTCCCAGGCTAGGGGTAAAATCAGAGCTATAGCTGTCAGCCTACACCACAGCTCACAGCAATGCCAGATCCTTAATCCACTGAGCAAGGCCAGGGATTGAACCCACGTCCTCATGGATACTAGTCAGATTCACTACTGCTAAGCCACAATGGGAACTCCCAATCATCTCTTGCAGCTATCTGCAAACTAGGAAGAGAGCCCTCCCAGACACTGATTCAGCCAGCACCTTGATCTTGGACTCCCCAGCCTTCAGAATTGTGAGAAATAAATGTCTGTTGTTTAAGCCACACAGTTTATAGTATTCTGTTAGAGCAGCTTGAGCTAAGAGAGTTCCTTAAGTCAAATCCCCTCTACTCCTCTGCTGCTGCCCTTATCAAAAAAATATCTGTAGATGCACACAACTGCCACAAATGTTTTTTTAAATATCCAGTAAATATTTCAGTTAAAGAAGATGAGTACAGCAGGTAAGGCATTGCCACTTAGAAGGATAACTGTTCTTTTAAAATGGCAAAGTTAGAAAATTATAAATAATAAATAAATAAATGGTAAAGTTATGTTACTGTTGGAGTGATTTTTGCAGTTTCAAGCTTCTGCTAGTCTAATTAGATGGCCTTGTATAAAAGAAAAAAATCATTGAGCCTACAAAGACTGTACTTGGCCTACAAAATTTACATTTTCTTAACACAGATTTTACCTAGGCTATTCTCTCTTCCTATCCAACAACAGAGATAACAGAATAGATACATCTTTCTGTTAAAAATATCATACAACACACATGCGCTTGCGCACACACACACACACACACACACACACCTCATTTACATTGCTCTCATATCACAGCAGATTCTGCCCAGGAGATGAACAATTAAATTAGAATACATAGAAGAGGCAAAATTTAAAAAGGCATTATAACTGCAACTTGATTTCTTTTCTTTTCTTTTTTTTCTTTTTGATTTTTAGGGCCATACCTGAGGCATATGGAAGTTCCCAGGCTAGGGATCAAATCAGAGCTATAGCTGCCAGCCTACACCACAGATCACAGCAATGCCAGACTTTAACCCACCAAACAAGACCAGGGATTGAACATACATCCTCATGGATCCTAGTCAGGTTGGTTAACCACTGAGCCAGGAAGGGAACTCCCGCAACTTGATTTCTTTTAGATATTCCTCCAAGGTCCTGTGGGGCATAAAGGCATAAACTGAAGAAAACGTTTAAGTATGCTATTTCCTCGCTTTCATGGGCTTTTGTTTTTGTTTTGTTTTGATCTTTTTCCTTTTTATTGAGATCTAGTTGATATACTCAAAGGCTTTTATGAAAGCCACATCACTCTGACATAAAAACATACAAGTGGCCAGATACAGAGATATCTGTGATGCTTAAAAAGTCGTTACGGGAGTTCCTGCTGTGGTACAATGGGATCGGTGGCATCTCTGGGAGCACTGGGATGCAGGTTTGATCCCCAGCCTGGCCCAGTGGGTTAAGGATACAGCTTTGCCACAGCTTCGGTGTAGGTCGCAACTGTGGCTGGGATCTGATCTCTGGCCCGGGAACGCCATATCCTGCAGGGCACCCAAAAAAAAAAAATCATTAAGGACTTCCCTGGTGGCTCAGAAGGTTAAGGATCTGGCATTGTCGCCAGTGTGGCTTAGGTTCATTCCCTGGCTCCAGAACGTCCTCATGCCTTGGGCATGGATTTAAAAAAAAAAAAAAAAAAAAAAAAAAGTCATTAATATTGTGCCTGATACTGACCTATGATGGCAGTATAGTGGTTATGTTTAGAAGAAGGTATTGACAAGGTGACATTCTTCAGGAGACATTCTTCTGGAAACCTGCTACGCCTTAACCTGGGAGATGGTTACATGGATCTATAAGTAGGTTAAAATTCTCAAGTTGTAAACTTAAAATTTGTGTACTTTACTATTAGTTATACCATAACAAACTGTTTTATTTCTACCTGTAAAGCATATTCATAACCTGCTCAAAATCAGAGAAAGCAATAACCTATTTGTTTATAATTTAATAAGAGCTAATAAAATTATTATATCTTTTAAGTCATGAGATCCCTTGAAGCATGCAGGTAATTGCTAAATATATACCACATAGCCATGAATATGGATTATCCATGAACCAAGGCTATTTGTTGGCAGGAGTAGAATCTGAAAGACCAATGTTTAAAAACAAACAAACAAACAAACAAACAAACTGTTTCCTGGAGTTCTCATTGTAGTGCAGCAGAAACGATTCCAACTAGTGTCTATGAGGATGCAGGTTCCATCCCTGGACTCACTCAGTGGATCAGAGGATCGGGTGTTGCATGAACTGTGGTATATGAAGGTCACAGACGCTGCTCGGATCTGGAGTTGTTATGGCTGTGGTGTAGGCCAGCAGCTACAGCTCTGATTTAACTCCTAGCCTAGGAACTTTCTTTTGGTTTTTTGTGGGTTTTTTTGTGGTTTTTTTTTTTTTTTTTTTTTTTCCATTTCTTGGGCCACTCCCGCGGCATATGGAGGTTCCCAGGCTAGGGATCTAATCAGAGCTGTAGCCGCCAGCCTACACCACAGCCACAGCAATGTGGGATCTGAGCCACGTCTGCAACCTACACCACAGCTCATGGCAACGCCGGATTCTTAACCCACTGAGCACGGCCAGGGATCGAACGAACCCTCATGGTTCCTAGTCGGATTCATTAACCACTGAGCCACGACGGGAACTCCGCCTGGGAACTTTCAAATGCCACTGTTGTGGCCCTAAAAAGTAGCACAAAAAAAAAAAAAAAAAAAAAAAAGTTTCCTGAAGCCTAACTCCTTTCAGTTGCTTAAACACAATAAGCACAGGCGGACCGAGGCCATCCAGCTGAGCACCAGACTTCCCTCACTTCTAATTCACCCATACCTGGTTCCAGAGAGTTGACACACGGACAGTTATGCTGCCTCTGCTGAAAACTGAGTGCAATTTCTCAGTCCCATTCAGGGCCTGAATACTGATTTCAGCAGCAGAACACACCAAGAAAACTATCCATCCCAGGAGCCAAAAAGAGAGACCAGCATATAAGAGAATATAATTCTGACTTCTGGCCATCAGAAGAAAAGTATAGAAAACCAACCCAACTTCCAGGGCCCGGTTCACTCCATTCTTCCCACTACAAACCTGGAAAGGAGCATTTCTACAGCAGAAACTAACAGAACATTGTAAACCAACTATACTTCATAAAAAAAATTTTTTTTAAGAGAACTTCCTTGAAGTTGGTCCACTGCTGTGAAATAACAATGGCCCATTTATAGCTGAACTCACTCCTGTAGCCTGGCCTAGGCAAATTGAACTTTCAATCTAAATATAATCTGAAATTTTCAGGGACACTATATTAGGTTTCTAGAGCTCCTGAAACAAAGTACCACGGTCTGGAGTACTTAACAGAAAATTATTGTCTCACAGGTATGGGGGCCAGAGTCCAAACCAAGGCAGTGCCAGGGCTAGTTCCTTCTGAAGGCAGAGGAGGGAATTTGCTCCAGGCCTCTCCCTGAGCTTCTATGGTTTGCCAGCTGTCTTCAGCAGTTCCTTGGCTTGGAGACATATCACCCGGATCTATGACATTCCCCTGTGTGTGTGTCTAAATTTCCCCTTTTTATAAGGAAACCAGTCATGTTGAATTATGGGCCACCCTACACCTATATAAACTCAGCTTAACTAATTACACCTGCAATGACCTATTTCCCAATAGGGTTCCATTCTAGGATTTAGGGCTTCAACATACACACTTTTGAAGGCTCTGACTCAGCCCAGAGCAGACTCCTGTCCTGCTAGATCTTTTCACCCTCCACTCCACCCCCAGCTCAGCTAAGACTCTATTCCTCCTTCTCCTGGGCTCCTGCAGTACGCTGTAACCACCTGCAGTCCCAGTTCCCTCCATGACACTCCACACAACCCCCCACATCAGCTGCCAAATCCAGATCTGGTCATGGTACTGCTTTGGTTTCAGCCCTTTAAGGGCTCCCATGGCTCACAGGACAAAGGCTATACCGATGCAGCTGATCTAGCCCAGCAGTGTCAAATAGGAATATAATGCAACCCACAAATGGGAGCCCCATGTGTAATTTTATTTTTATCTATTTTTTTGGCTGTGTCTGGCATGCGGAAGTTCCCAGGCCAGGGGTTGAACCTGAGCCATAGCAATTACCTGAGCCATAGCAATGACAATGCCAGATCCTCAACCCACTAGGCCACCAGGGATCCCCTACATATGTAATATTAAATATACTATTCTTTTTTGTTTTTTCAGGGCCACACCTGCAGCATATGGAAGGTCCAGGCTAGGAGTCGAATTGGAGCTATAGCTGCCAGCCTGTGCCACAGCCACAGCAATAGCAACACAGGATCCAAGCCTCATCTGTGACCTACACCACAGCACACGGCAATGCCAGATCCCCAACCCACTGAGTGAGGCCAGGGATGGAACAAGCATCCTCATGGATACTAGTTGGTTTCTTAACCAGCTGAGCCACAATAGGAACTCCTGTTGGAGCCCATTTTAACCCCATGGGCTATGATATTGAGTCCAGAACCTGTACTTAGAGGACCTCTAATAGTAAATTCAGCCTTATCCAACTTTATTATCCCACTATTATCCCACAACTTTAATATCCATTCCTATGCATATTCTCCTGATTTCTGTCAGTATAAATTAGAACAATTGTTCAGAAGAATCGGCAGTGTTTTCAAGGTAGCTACCTCAGGGGAGGCCATTACAGGTTCTCCAGGCAAAGCAAGATTAACCTCCTCAGGCAGGATGGAAGCTCTGCTTCTATTGTCAAAGCAAATTTCACAGAATGTGGTGATTAAAGATCCTCAGCTTTGGGGTTCCCGTCGTGGCTCAGTAGTTAGCAAATCTGACTAGGAACCATGAGGTTGCAGGTTCGATCCCTGGCCTTGATCAGTGGGCTGAGGATCCAGCATTGCCATGAGCTGTGGTGTAGGTTACAGACGCGGCTCGGATCCCATGTTGCTGTGGCTCTGATGTACACCGGCGGCTGCAGCTCTGATTCGACCCCTAGCCTGGGGACCTCCATATGCCACAGGAGCGGCCCAAGAAATGGCAAAAAAGACAAAAAAATTAAAAATTAAAAAAAAATAAAGATCCTCTGCTTCATTAGGATTCCCCCATATGTCTCTAATTGTTAGGATCCTGGAGTTCCCATCGTGGCTCATCAGTATCAAACCCAACTAGTATCCATGAGGAAGTATGTTCTATCCCTGGCTTCACTCAGTGGGTTAAGGACCCAGCCTTGCCACAAGCTGTTGTGTAGTTGCAGATGTGGCTCGGATTTGATGTTACAGTAGCTGTGGTGTAGGCCTGAAGCTGCAGTTCTGATTCAGCCCCTAGCCTGGGAACACCCATATGCTGTGGGTGTGGCCCTAAAAAGACAAAAAACAAACAATCAAAAAAATTTTTAGGATCCCATTCCTTCCCAGTCAATGTCTTCACTTTAAAGGGAGATACTGTGCAAGGTTGAGAACTCAACTAGAGTTGTAATTCAGCCATTTCCAGGATGATACTCTCAGCTGGTTCTCAGAAACCTCAGCTCTGAAACTGTGGCAGATAAGGGTTTCTTTCAGGGTAGACATGGAAACTTTCAGGTCATTGATGCCAAGCTTGAGCTGAGAATGTGAAGCCATGAGTTCACTTTTTTTTCCTTCCCCACTTTCTCCAGTACAGTTAGGAGCAACTAGTCAATCTCATTATATTCATCAGTTTGATAACAGCGTTCTAAGATTTCAAGTACATGGTCACCAGAAACTTACCTCTTATAGCTATTTGATTAGGAGTATCTAGTGATATTTTGCATACCTCTATTGCTGCATCATGTCATGAACTACATGCCCTTAAAATAGTCATCCATGCCTCTAAATCTGATCTTATAGAATAACTGATTCCAGAAAACTCAAAAGCAGTTCAGAAAACTCATCCTTAAGATTTAAGATTTTGTGCCTGAGCTCCCTGGTGGCTCAGCAGGTTAAGGATCAGCCGTGCCACTGTTGTGACGTGGGTTCAATCTATGGCCCAGGAATTTTCACATGCCATGGATGCAGATAAAAAAATATATATATATATTTTGTTCCTCTCGAACCTCACTCAGTACCAAAATCAGTATCAGTTAAGGAAATCAGAACCAGTCATATTGTTTTCCTTGATGGATACAGATTTGGGTACCAAAAGTTGTTCTAGAGGTCCTAATATATTATTTACTAGAAACCCAGAGTCAGAGACAAAGGCAGAGACAGAGACACAGAGATGTCAAGGAATGGGCTTACAGGATTGCAGGAGCTGGTAAGTCAGAAATCCATAGGGGAAACTGGAATTCTCAAGCAGGAGCTGATGCCACCATCTGAAGACAGCATTTCTTCTTCCTCAGAGAAATCTGTTTTGTTCTTAAGGCCTTACAACTGATTGAATAAGGTCGCTCACATTACCAAGGATAATCTCCTTTACTGAAAGTCAACTAATTGTGTATGTTAACCACATTCACAAAATACCTTCACAGAGACTTAGTGTTTGATTGGATAACTGGCAACCACTAGCCTCCCTAAGTTGACCCATAAAATTAACCATCACAGAATTTCCTGCCCTTCGTGTCTCAGCAGAAACAAATCTGATGCAGGTTCGATCCCTGGCCTCGCTCAGCTGGTTAAGGATCCAGTGTTGCTGTGAGCTGTGGTATAACTAACAGTCGCAGCTTGGATCTGGCATTGCTGTGGCTATGGCATAGGCTGGCAGCTACAACTTGGCTTCAACCCCTAGCCTGAGAACCTCCATATGCAGCAGGTTCGGCCCTAAAAAGACAAAAAAAACCCACCTATCGCAATCTCTATTAGTGACTTATTTTCATTATAATTAGCAAATCACATTTGGTCATCCAATCACAATGAGACCATGCAAATTTTGTCTAAATTATATTCTTTGTTCTCAGTCCTTCCAAAATCATGAAGAAATTATTTCAATTTAATTGACATTGATTGTATTTGTTCTTGGTTAAACACTACTTATAGAGTCAACACTGTCATATATAACAGCTCTACCAAGAGGGAAAAAACCCTTAGTGGTTTGTGGGTAAGATTTTGAAAACATTTATTTATAGCCAAGAATTGCCAGAAATAACAGCCAAATTAATAATTAAATAGAAAGCTTTTATTGCAAAAGGAACAAAGCTAAAATAAATAGGAACCATCTGAAATTTTTCAATATACAAATTCATAGGGCTTTTATTTAACCAAACAGTTATTACAGTAATAACTAACAACCTGACATCTTCCAAGTGCCCTTCCATTCTTGGCCTCTAAATCCGAGAAAGCTGACAGGGATAGCCTAACAATTCAGCCTGCGTGGGAGGAATAGGAGAGGAATCAATAAAAAAGTATGGAAATCCATGGGGACAGGTGGGAAATATTCTAATTCGTTTTGTGTTATTGCATAGAGAAGAATGGATTTTTACAGTCATAAAATTCAAATATGCAGGAGTTCCCGCTGTGGTGCAGTGGAAACGCATCCGACTAGTATTCACGAGGATGCGGTTTGATCCCTGGCCTTGCTTGGTGGGTTAAGGATCTGGCGTTGCCATGAGCTCTGGTATAGGTTGCAGACGAGTCTCATCCAACTGCTTCAGTGGGTGAGGTGTACGGTTCTTCCTTTTTTTTTTTTTTTAATGGCCACACCAGAAGTATATGGAAATTCCTGAGCTAGGGGTCAAATCAGAGCTACAGCTGCCAGACACAGCAAGGCCAGATCTGAGCCGCATCTGCAGCCTCACAGCAATGTGGATCCTGAACCCACTGAGAGAGGCCAGGGATCGAATCCATGTCCTCATGGATAGTAGTCAGGTTCGTTACCACTGAGCCACAAAGGGAATTTCCTACTATGACTTTTATCTTTAATATTGGGAGATATTTTACCCAAGCTTCATGGACCAGTATCTACAGATGGGCTCTAGGGTTTCTGTGACGATCTGGAAGTGATATATAAAATGTTGGGCATTTTTAAGGAGAATACATCACTTTCATCAGATTTCTAAAAGTCATGACCATGACCCTTAAAATCCTAAGAATCACTTTTGTAAAGGAGCCCTTCTCTAGGAACAGACCAGCCCTCAAGCCATTTTCCTAAATCCTCCAGAATTTATAATTCCTGCCATCATCACCCAGACTGCCTCAGTTAGCTGTTTCCACCTCCTACAGGCTTCCTGAAGCATTTATTTTTCAAAGATGTTGACTCGAGCCTCCATTCCACATGATGTCCACAGCCTCCCTCAGTGTTTCTGAGAATTCTTGGTGGGAATGCTTATGTTTCTTCTGATCACCTCCCACGCTGACTTCCCACTCCATTCACTCTGTGCCAATAGTGGCAACGTGGAAAAGAGTCCCATCTCCTGTATTCCCCAAAGTACCATGAACATAATACAATTGCATATAACAAAACTTTGCTGAAGGTTTAGAAAAACAGAATTATGTATTAAGCATTTTCTAGCTTCTGTAAACTCAGTGCTTTAATATCTGCCCTACATGCCTTGTTCTGTACAACCCAACTATATTCGTGGGTTACCTTGTCTTGGCATCCTGTCTCCCTCAACACCCCTGCCCCAAGAGGTGACCTCTGCTTGGTATCATGCCTTTCAAATACCAAGTAGCCAATAGAGTCCACACCCTCAACCACTTTTTTTGTAGGGCACTCCTTTTCTTGGCCATTGTCTACCTGCCCTAACCACCCCAGACAACTAGGGACAGCCCCTATATCCCAGAGCCTGCTAAAATTATTCGAACTAGCAAACCAGCCTCTTTAACACTTCTAAATTTCTCCTTTCCAAAGAAACCATAATAAGCACCTACCTACATTTCCTCCACCTTCTGCTTCATGACCAACCCTGGTGCTTCCTCATGTGGCCCCAGGTGGCAAAGCACTTCTCTCGGAAACTGTGAGAAATAAACTCTCTTTTCATTGGCAATTGTTTGCTGATCTGTTGGCTTTACTATATCTCAAGTTTTCTATGACTATATTATACTTTAGAACAATATACAATGGCACATACATGTGCCAACAGTAGGCAGCAGAAAATAAAATGAAACTATCCCACTAAGGAGTTCCCATTGTGGCTCAATGAGTTACAAACCTGACTAGTATCCATGAGGATGTGGGTTTGATCCCTGGCCTCGCCCAGTGGGTTAAGAATCCAGCATTGCCACAAGCTGCAGTGTATCTCGCAGATATGGCTGGTATCGTGCTTTGCTGTGGCTGAGTTGGAGGCTGGCAGCTGCAGCCCCCATTTGACCCCTAGCCTGGGAACTTCCATATACTATAGGTGTGGCCCTAAAAAGACAAAAGAAAATTTTTTTTGCCAAATCTGAACCACATCTGTGACCTACGCCACAGCTCACAACAACGCCACACCAGAGATTGAACCTGCCTCCTCATGGATACTAGTCAGATTCATTTCCAATGAGCCACAACGGGAACTCCAAAATACGTGGGTTGCTTTTCTAGCCTTAACCTCTTCACCTAAAAATAAGGATTTGCTCATGATATAAGATTATTGTAAGGACTGAAATTAAATAAAATGAGTCCACAGCTATCACGGTAGATTCTTTGTACATACACATTCTTTCCAACTTTGTCCTCTCTGAGTTCACATTGGAGCTCCTCAACCTATCAGGTATGTAACAAAACTTCTCAAGATTTCATTTTTCAGGGAGTGAGCGCTGGGCCCGCTTCGGCCACTGCTGCCACCGCCGCAGGGGAATAATCTGGGCGGCAGCTTGGCGCCCCAGCTAGCAGCCACGAGCCACTTCTGCGGCTGCTGAGAAGAGCAAAGGTCACCAGTCCCGTGGGGTCCCCCTTTGTGCCTGATGTCAGAAATACATATTCAGGAAATGGCCTCTAAATCTTGGCTGAATTTTTTAACCTTCCTCTGTGGATCAGCAATCAGATTTGTTTTATGGTCTCAGCTACTTAGTATTTTTGTTGGGTGAACAGAATGACGTCCAGCCTAATATTCTTCATAATGATCCTCATGCTGGGCATTCAGATGATAATGGACAGAATCATCTGGAAGGACAGATGACCTTTGGTGCAGATACTGGCCAATATAACCTCTATCAGAAGGTTAAAATTTCTTGCTAGGTAATGACAAGGCCTCACAATCTAGAGAAAAAGGCCAAACATGTCAAAGCTACATGGGCCCAGCAATGTAATAAGGTGTTGTTTATGAGTTCAGAAGAAAATAAAGACTTCCCTGCTGTGGGATTAAAAACCAGAGAAGGCGGAGACCAACTGTACTGGAAAACAATAAAAGCTTTTCAGTATGTTCATGATCATTGTTTAGAAGATGCCGATTGGTTTGTTTGTTTGGTTGGTTGGTTGGTCTTTTTGCCATTTCTTGGGCCGCTCCCGTGGCATATGGAGGTTCCCAGGCTAGGGGTCGAATCAGAGCTGCAGCCACCGGCCTTGGCCAGAGCCACAGCAACGCGGGATCCGAGCCACGTCTGCAACCTACACCACAGCTCACGGCAACACCGGATCCTTAACCCACTGGCAAGGGATCGAACCCGAAACCTCATGGTTCCTAGTCGGATTTGTTAACCACTGAGCCACGACGGGAACTCCGCCAATTGGTTTTTGAAAGCAGATGATGATACATATGTTATACTAGATAACTTGAGATGGCTCCTCTCAAAATACAACCCTGAAGAACCCACTTACTTTGGGAGAAGATTTAAGCCCTATGTAAAGCAGGGCTACATGAGCAGAGGTGCAGGGTATGTACTGAGCAAAGAAGCCTTGAAGAGATTTTTTGATGCATTTAAAACAGACAGATGTACACATAGTTCCTCCACAAAGGTTTAGCCCTGGGGAGATGCCTGGAAATTGTAAATGTAGAAGCAGGAGATTCCAGAGACACCACTGGAAAAGAAACTTTTCATCCCTTTGTACCAGAACACCCCTTAATCAAGGGTTATCTGCCCAGAACTTTTTGGTACTGGAACTATAAGTGTTATCCTCCTGTAGAAGGTTCTGGTTGCTGTTCTGATCTTGCAGTTTCTTGTCACTGTGTTGATCCGACAACTATGTATGAGTTAGAATACCTCGTTTATCATCTTTGTCCATATGGTTATTCGTACAGATATTAACCTGCCTTACCTGAAAAGATGCTAAAGGAAATAAGTCAAGCATAAAAAATGAAGATCCAAAGGAAAGTGAGAACTCTTGAAAGAAAAACATAATTGAACAGAGGTAAAATGTCTAGCACTGCACTGAAGAACTTCTCCATTTCTGGCATACAACACTGGAATCCCAGTGAGGAACTCTTTCTAAGTGAGCGTTCCATGTTAGAAATATTTCATACGAATGACTGTAAACTGAAGCTTTAAATGAGCTGTGAAGTCTGTTAAAATGTGTTTTGATATGGATATATGTATATATGAAAAACTTCGGTTTTTAAAATGTGGCCAGGCAAGAGTTCCCTGGTGGCTCAGCAGGTTAAAGATCCAGCATTGTCACTGCTGTGGCATGGGTTCGATCCTTGGCACAGGAACTTCTACTTGCCGTGACATAGCCAAAATAAAATAAATAAATAAAATAAAATAAACTCTGGCCAGGCAAAGGAACTAGAAAAAGAGGTCTTGTTGCCTGGTTCCTGACCACATGAATTATTTTCACTGAGAAACTTAAAACAGTTAAATTTACTAAAACTACACTGCACCATGTTAGTAACCCACACAATGCTAAACAGATTTGCCCTAAAAAAAATTTAGAAGGGAACATTGTTGCCCAGTGTTGTTTATAAACTCAAAATGTGACTTTATGTTTGCAGTATGATATAGATTGAACTGAACTCTCCCCACCAACCCATACACATGCAGAGTTTTTTTCTTTCTTTGTTTTTAGCTTTTTTTAGGGCCACACATGCAGCATATGGAAGTTCCCAGGGTAGAGGTTGAATAGGAACTGCAGCTGCCAGCCTATACCACAGTCACAACAATGCCAGATCTGAACCTCATCTGTGACCTACATCACAGCTCACAGCAACCCTGGATCCTTAACAGACAATTCTCCAAAGAAGACATATGAATGGCCAAAAAACACATGAAAAGATGTTCAATATCACTAATTATTAGGAAAATGCAAACCAAAACCACTATGAGGTACCACCTTACACCAGCCAGAATGGCCATCATCAAAAACTCTACAAACAGGGGTTCTCATCATGGCTCAGTGGTTAATGAATCCGACGAGGAACCATGAGGTTGCGGGTTCGATCCCTACCCTTGCTCAGTGGGTTAAGGATCTGGTGTTGCCGTGAGCTGTGGTGTAGGTTGCAGACGCAGCTTGGACCCCGAGTTGCTGTGGCTGTGGCGTAGGCTAGTGGCTACAGCTCCAATTAGACCCCTAGCCTGGGAACATCCATCTGCCTCAGGAGTAACCCTAGAAAAGGCAAAAAGAAAAAAAAAAAAAAAAATTCTACAAACAATAAGTGCTGGGGAGGGTATGGAGAAAAAGGAAGCCTATTATACTGCTGGTGGGATTGTAAATTGGTTCAACCACTGTGGAAAACAGTATGGAGATTCCTCAGAAAACTAAAAATAGAATTACCATTTGATCCACCAATCCCACTCCTGGGCATCTATCCAGAGAAAACCATGACTCGAAAAAGACACATGTACTCCAATGTTCATTGCAGCACTATTTTCAATAGCCAAGACATGGAAACAACCTAAATGTCCATCGACAGAGGAGTGGATCAAGAAGATGTGATACATATACACAATGGAATATTACTCAGCCATTAAAAGGAACGAAATACTGGCATTTTTAGCAACATGGATGCACCTAGAAATTATCATGCTAAGTGAAGTGAGTTGGACAATGAGATACCAACATCAATGCTTTCGCTGACATGTGAAATCTGAAAAAAGGACAGAATGAACTTCTTTGCAGAACAGATACTGACTCACAGACTTTGAAAAACTTATGGTTTCCAAAGGAGACAGTTCGGGGGATGGTGGGGGGATGTGCTGGGGATGTGGGATGGAAATCCTATAAAATGATCAATGATGATGATCATTGTACAACTGTAAATGTAATAAATTCATTGAGTAATAAAAAAAAAACAAAAGGTCATGAGTAAAATCAGATTACTCATCAGCAAGGATTGGGGTATTATAAATGTAATATTTCAATTGCATCAAAACTGTCCTTGTAAAAAAAATTTTTTCTTCCTCCATGAAGTGTAGCTTGTGTCATCCAACACACTGTGGTATTTGTTCATTGAACCATTGTCCTTCTCAAGAGATGGTTTTTCACCCCAACAAAAATAACTGTGAATCACTGATTCTATGAATATTCTCTCCCTTGTTTTGTTCACAGTATGAATGACAAATTTCAGTGTATTTCTTGCATAAGCAAAAGCTGCCATTAACCTGAAATGATCTATATTACCAATGCAAACAGCTGCCTTTTAATTTTAAATTTAGCATAACTATTCAGTTTTAATTAGGAGTTCACAATTCTCCTAAAGGAAGGATATGAATAACAAGAGGAAAAAAAGATGTTTCACAAAGAATAGAAAGCCTACTGATACTTAATGTTTTTTTCCAGATTCAGTTGTCTGTGACTTGAAATATAAGAGAAAAATATTCCTTTTGTATTTAGTATTTCCCTAAGCATTTAGTATTCTCTTAGTATTTAGTGTTAGTATTTCATATTAGTACTTGGCTTTTCTATGGCATTTATAATCAAGGGGTCAAAGAATTTTATATATGTTTCCAGGTTTTCACTTAAAAAAAAAGCATTTAACAAATCAAAACTACAAAGAGATAGCATCTCACACCAGTCAGAATGGCCATCATCAAAAAGTCTACAAAGAATAAATGCTGGAGAGAGTATAGAGAAAAGGGAACACATCTACACTGCTGGTGGGGATGTAAATTGAGGCAAACACTGTGGAAAATAATATGGAAGTCACTCAGAAAACTAAATATAGAGTGTGATCCAGCATTCCCACTCCTGGGCATCTATCCAGAGAAAACCATAATTCAAAAGGATACATGCACCCCAATGTTCATTGCAGCACTGAAGCAACCTAAGTGTCCAGTAACAGAAGATTGGATAAAGACGATGTGGTGTGTATATATATATGGAATATTACTTGGCCATAAAAAGAATGAAATAATGCCATTTGCAACAACAAGGATGGACCTAGAGATTATCATACTAAGTGAAGTATGTCAGACAGAGAAAGGCAAATATCATATGAGATCTCTAATATGCAGAATCTAATAAAAAATGATACAAAAGAATTTATTCACAAAACAGAAACAGACTCAAAGATCTCAAACCAATCTTATGGTTACCAAAGGGGAAATGTTGAGGGGCAAGATGGATTGGGAGGTTGGGATTGGCATATACATACTGCTAATACATACTACTGTATACAAACGATTGATAGCAAGGACCTATTATATGACTCAAGGAAATCTAGTCAATACTGTGGTATATTCACTTTGTCATATACCTGAAACTAAAACATCGTTAGTGACCTATATGCCAATAAGTTATTTAAAATAACACAAAAGAAAAAAAAAAAAGAAAAAAGCATTTACCACAAACACACAATGCTTTTTTGTTTCCTCTGCTAAAGGATTTTTTTCGTAAATACCCCTGTATAATCTAATCTAACAATCAGCTTTTCCTGTGAAGCTGCCACAGATAGTAATCTTTATCTCCCCGCTGCTTCAGTCTTTCAAAGAATCTTATATTTCTCTATTTCGATCGCTTACCACACATTCTTAGAATTGCATGCCCAATTCATTATCTGACCAGAAAAGTCTCATCGCCTTGAAGGCAGATCCCATTACTGGTTCCCTCAATAAATAAACAAATTATTTAAAAGAAAATTAATAAGGAGTTTCCTTGTGGCGTAGCAGGATCTGGGGTTGTCACTGCAGCAGCTTAGGTCACTGCTGTGGCATGAGTTCAGTTCCTGGCCCAGGAACTTCCACTTGCCATGAGCATGGCCAAAAAAAAAAAAAAAAAAGAGGAAAATTAATGAGGAAGTTAATTCAAGGAGAATATATATATACATATTAGTTTGCATCTGCTAATCCTAAACTCCCAGTCCATCCCTTCCACACACCCCTCCTCCTTGGCAACCACAACTCTATTCTCTATGTTTGTGTGTCTATTTCTCTTTCATAGATAAGTTCATTTGTGTCATACTTTAACAGCGATTGGTTTTAGAGTAGGACAGACCTGGTTGATTCCAAGCTTCAAAACTTACTCTGGGACAAAAGACTTAATTTGTCCTGAGCCTTGACTTCCAATTTTGTAAAGTGAAGAGAATTATCCTTGGCTTGAACATAATTATGAGGAATAGTGCCCAGCTGTCTCCTTGATCACCTCTGGGAAGGGAAGACCTTTCCTCTATTCCCCTTGCAAACCATCACCTTCCCAATTAAACATGGTCATGGTACTTCTCTGTCAAAGCACCCATCATAGATATAATTCTGTATTTAAAAAAAAACAACAAAGAGAATGTATATATTATATTCTTTAAATTATATGGTCTTTAATAGGATTATGACTTTAAAATTCCAATGTAATTTTTTTCAACTTTAAGATATTATTGACATATAACATATATAAGTTTAAGATGTAAAATGTGATGATTTGATACACATATAGATTGTGAAATGACACCACAGTAGGGTTAGTTAACACTTCATCCCCTCACATAATTACTTTTTGTGTGTTGGTAAGTTTTAAGATCTACTCTCTTAACTTTCAAGTATAAATGCAATGTTTGCAATTATAGTCTTCATGCCATACCTTAGATCCCCAGACCTATTCATCTTACAGCTAGAAGTTTTTACCCTTTGGCCAACATCTTTCCATCACCACCTCCTACCCCCAGTCCCAGCAACCACCATTCCAACCCCCTATTCCTTTGAGTTCAGCTGTTTTAGATTCCACACAAGGGTGAAGACACACAGTACTTGTCTTTTTCTGTCTGATTTCCTAATGAAATTTTAAATGTAGCAAAGAGAAGGCCAGTAGTTTCTAAAACTTTTAGATCAAATGATAAAGTGCAAAGATAATATTGTTATAGACAATTCCATTATCTCCTCAACTAAAACTTCAAAGTTTTCATTCCCTATCTTGGAATTCCAGGAATGAACATCACTTCTGACCTGAAATAAGAGCACTGTTCATACATATACCATATTAGAAATATTCATATGCTTTTACAGTAAATCAGAATCAAGTTAAATGGCTTTCAGGAGCTCCTCTACTTTGCAACTGCTTAAAATCAGATCATCACAGACTGTTAGCATTTGAAAGGACTTTTGTGGTCTCCAGTCCAGCTGAGAACAGGCCAGGAAGTAGCTGCCTCACTAGTAACCTTCTAGCTTCTTCTTCAGGACCCAAGGTAGCGTTCCCACCCCCAGTTGCCAGCTCTTTACTTTTCCAGTCAATTGTCCAAAATCTTCAGTCTCAGGAAAATGTTTATCATCCAACGGAAAACATGTATTAATATAAAATGTAAAATTTTACTTATAATCTTGACACATTCTGAATTTTGTTCTTACATTTCCTTTCCAACTGTTCAAAAAAAAAAAGTCTGTCCCTGTTTAGACAGACAAACAATGGCTTGTTGATATAACAAGTCACAACGTTAACAAATGCTTAACAAAAAATTCAATTGCCAGATATATAACCTATAAGGACCACCTCTGCTTGGACTGACTTAATGCTTCAGGGCACAAACATCAATGATCAGAGTTGTCAGCACAGAAACCCTCACAGCCCCGGAAACACACAGGGACCCAGTCTTCTGGCACTTACGGTGCAGCACCGCCGCCCAGTGGTCCTTTTGGGGTACTTTCTCTTCCAAAACTACTGCCCTTGGCTTTTCTGGCTTGGTGATGCTTTTTCCAAAGCATGGGGACCAAGATAGGGCCCTGAAATGACTTCTGCATTATGACAGGAAACCCTCTGATGCAATTGATAGATTGCAATCTATCAAACAAATAGGAACCATCTATCATAAAGCCAGCAGAGACCAGAAACAATTTAAAGCAGAAACCTCAGTCTTCATATCTTTCACTTTAAATAAATATCTGCATTATTTAAATTGCACTTCTTCTCCCCCGACTGCTCCCTGAGTAAAAGGAGGCAAAACTGGAATTGACAGCAGTGATTTGAAGTTTCACAGAAACCCTCAATGAAACAGAAAGAAGCATGCAAAAGTGAAGGAGAAAATATATAACATTTATGTGTTTGTCAAAGATAGCATCTTGAGTCAAGGGAGCACTTGATTATCTCTGAATGTAGTTAGGAAAGAGAGAAAATCAGAATTTTTTTCCAGGTTTACTTGGCTGTTAATGGAATCCTGATTTTGAACTTGAACACCCTTTCTTGTGCTATGTGTTTGTTTTCATGTTCTTTTAATGTAAAGCAAAAGAGCAATTTATTTTTGGCTGTACCCATGGCAGGTGGAAGTACCTGGGCCAGGAAGCCAACTCATACCACAGCAGTGACCCAAGCTGCAGCAGTGACAATGTTGGATTCTTAACCCGCTGAGCCACCATGGAACTCCAAAATAACATTTTTAAAAAGCCAGTACCCTCCCCCTTCAGGACACTTTGATTATTGAGGGATCAAGCCTGAAGGAGCTTTCACTGGATGGAAGGTCCCAAGTCCACAGCCAAACATCTTTGCTTTGCATGCCTCATCACCTGGGTAGTACATACATTCTAGCCCACATAAAAATTTGCTATCTTCTAAGGGGTCATTTCCCCCGAGGAAGACTGAGAAGAAAACTTACTTGATTAATGTAAGAGTGAATTTTGTCATTTCAGGAAAAAAGAAATAGAACTGCTCAACTTGGTACCTTAAAGAAAACTCAGTAATAAAAGGAAACCCAGGAGTTCCCATTGTGGCTCAGTGGTTAATGAATCCGACTAGGAACCATAAGGTTGCGGGTTCCATCCCTGGCCTTGCTCAGTGGGTTAAGGATCTGGTGTTGTCATGAGCTGTGGTGTAGGTTGCAGATGCAGCTTGAATCCCAAGTTGCTGTGGCTGTGGCGTAGGCTGGTGGCTACAGCTCCAATTGGACCCCCAGCCTGGGAACCTCCATATCCCCAGAGTACAGCCCTATAAAGTGAAAATAAAAGAAAAAAGAAAGAAAAGAAAAGGAAACCCAGGAGTTCCCATCGTGGCTCAGAGGGCTAAAAACCCTACTAGTATCCATGAAGATGTGATAGGGATGGAGCAGGATAGTTCCATGGGTGGTTGTTGGGGTCCCAGTGGGCGACCATGAATGGAGAGGGGGGCTTGGGGAGTTTGGGGAGATCACTTGGGTTGGTGATTGCTTGGGAGGGCCATCAGAACAGGCAGGCTTGCCTGACTATTGGAGGCCTGAGATATGCCTCAGGTCATTGGGTGGGGGTTGGGGTGAGGCCTACATTCAGGTTCAGACCAAGGGCAGGAGTGTAAGGACCTTCCTTCTGCTGATTTGAATACAGTCCTGGTTTGACCATATCGGGTCAAATACTCTCTTACCGGATACAGAGGAGGAGCTATTACTCAAAGAAAGAGGAAGAGGTGGTCTTTTCCTACCCCCATTTCCCTTGGATTATAAAAATGTAGCCCAGCTAATCCTCATGGCAGAGCCTCCTTGCCTGCTTGCTTGCATCTCTCACAAGCGTCTCATCTTCTCCCACAAGTGTCTTATCTTAATAAATCTATTTCTTGCCTATCACTTTGTCTCTAGCTGAATTCCTTCTGCGCTGAGGCACAAAGAACCTGAACATCAGTAAATCCAGACACTGGGTGAGTGATTCTAATTTAAAAACCGTGGTTTCAAGTCCCAATCTGGGTTTAGGCTGGGTTCAGGCTGTGTTCGAGTTCTGGCATGTGGGTTCAAGTCCCGGTCTGAGTTCTAAATAGATTCAAATCATAAGTACTGTTAGTTTCGGATGCAGGTTCAATCCCTGGTCTCTCTCAGTGAGTTAAGGATCCTGCCTTGCTATGAGCTGCAGTGTAGTTCATAGATGCAGCTCAGGTCCCCCATTGTTGTGACTGTGGTATAGGCCAGCAACAGTAGATCCTATTCTACCCCTAGCCTGGGAACTTCCATATGCCATGGGTGTGGCCCTAAAAAGAAAAAAAAAAAGAAGGAAATCCAATGAGTCTTGTCTGGGTTTAAATAACAAAACTATGGCTGCAAGCAACACTGGCACAATCAGATGGTCTCCTGCTTCCCCTGTATATATGACTCCTCAGTAATTATTCAATTATGCCCAGGTGCCTCATGTTGAACTTCACCTTGGGTTTTCAGAAACTGCAGGATTATGAAACCAGATCAGAATCCCACAGGAGGAGAGGGTCTAAACAACTCCTCTGCACCACCTGGGCTAATTCTTTATTTCTGCATTTCAGGAAGGAACACAGGGTTCCCTGTAGGCCTGGGTAGCCTTGTTCCAAGTGAAATGCCCCAAGCTGCTCGTCCTTATTCCCCCTAGAAAGGGGTAGGGCAGAAGCACAAAGCACTGCCTGAACTGTGAGCATCACTTAGTGATCAGACAACCATGAAAAGGTGAAAAAAATCTCAAAGTTTGGTCAGTGCAGAGGTTACTCCTGTAAGTGGCCAATTCTAGGAAATTTTTCTGCAGTCAGACAGGAGCTAAAGAGAACCAAAATAGAGGCTGAAAAAAGGCTACCGAACTAGGAGAGCCAAAAAAGAAAGGGTTTGGTTTTTATCACAAGCTCCTTCTCTCACTTTTCTTAGTCACAAAATGAGAAGATAGCTCTGACCTGTTAGGAATTAACTCCTGTCAAAGCTACATCTAGGAGTGCCCGTTATGGCTTAGTGGTAACAAACCCAGCTAGGATCCATGAGGACTTGGTGTTCCATCCCAGGCCTCACTCAGTCAGTTAAGGATTTGGCATTGCTCAGAGCTGCAGTGTAGGTCAAAGATGTGGCACAGATCCCATGTTGCTGTGGCTGTGGTGTAGGCTGATAGCTGCAGGCCGATTCATCCCCTAGCCTGGAACGTCCATATGCCACGTCTCTAGTCAGGAAGACCTAGCTTCTTTCATGGCCTCAAATCCAGACAGCCATCTACTGCAATTTCCTCCAGGAGAAAAGGGTTGTGTCTCAAAGGAATTTGAAGGTAATGCCCTCTTCTGAATATTTTCCCCAAGCTAGTTTGGTAGCTTCCAGTCTGTTTTGTTGATGGTTGTTCAGCAGTTAGTTGTAATTTTGTTGCTTTCATGAGAGGAGGTGAGCGCCAATTCTACTCAGCTGTCTTGTCTGGAATCATCCTGTTTTGTTTTGGCTTTTGACTGCAGAGTCCACCAGGAGATTGTCTGGTCCAGAAATTGGATTTCAAAATGCTTCTCTTTTCCCAACCTAGTCTGAACCACTACAGAAACAGAACTCCTTTTTTTGGTTGTTCTTGTTGTTTTGCTTTTTAGGGCCATACCTGCCACATATGGAGGTTCCCAGGCTAGGGATCAAATCGAAGCTGCAGCCAGCGGCCACAGCCACAGCCACAGCAACACAGGATCTGAGCGGCGTCTGCAAACTACACCACAGCTCACGGCAACGCCAGATCCGCAACCCACTGAGCAAGACCAGGGATCAAACCTCATGGAAGCTAGTCAGATTCATTAACCACTGAGCCACAACGGGAACTCCAGAAGAACTCCCTTTGGAGAAATCACCACAGAATAAAAATTAGAAAAAAGCTTCCTCCATGTTATTACTTCTCCTTTTTCTCATTATTCTTCTTTTTTTTAATAACTACAATTTGTAATAATATACATTTGGGGAGTTCTTTGGTGGTCTAGTAGTTAGGTTTCAGTGCTTCCACTGCCTTGGCCTGGGTTCGATTCCTGGTCTGGGAACTAAGATCCCACATTAAGTCCCTGAACAAGAGTTCTTGCTGTGGCTCAGTGGGTTAAGAACCTGATGTAGTATTATGAGGATGCAGGTTCCATCCCTGGCCTCACTCAGTGGGTTAAGGATCTGGTGTTGCCATGAGCTGTGGTGGTCATAGACTCAGCTGGGATCTGGCATTGCTATGGCTGTGGCGTAGGTCAGCAGCTGCAACTCCAATTTGACCCCTAGCCTGGGAATTTTCACATGCCACAAGTACACTATGGCCAAAAAATAAAATAAGATTTTCTACAAAAATTTAAAAAATAAAAAAGAATATTTATTTTGGTTTCAGGTTGAACTCATCTATTTACATTTTGAAGTTTTTTTAATGCTTCATGAGCATTTTATTTTCCCTTGGTTGTCCCTGGTGCCATAATGAAATGCCAGACTTTGTTGGGCAGCCTGGCTAGAAGAGGCTCTGATGAAAGATAAGAAGAGAGGGGACTGTGAAGGGGAGGCCATGAGGGCACATGACTTAAAGCACATCCCACTTTTTATTCAAATGCTGTGGCCTGTGTGTTTTTGCTGTCAGGTCTTGCCACCTGGGTGCTTATTATCATTAGGAAGGAAGAGCAAATCCAGTGTCAAGCAGTTGAATCTTAGATGTTGGAAGAATGATCTGGGGTCTCTTTTACATAGCAAGCCAACGATCTTGGTTGCTAAGGATACCTTTTCACAACAAATATGTAAAGCGGAGAGACCTTGACAAAAGGTTCAACAGGCTGAATAGAATTTTACATCAGACCGCCTATTCCTTATTATTTCTCTTAGACCTGAGAGTGCTTTTTTTAAAATGGTATAATGCTGTTAGATGGCATAACACATCCAGATTGGACAAAAATAATTCCAGGAAATTGAAGAAATCAATCATAATAAAAATCAAATTCTTCAGCCCAACCTGCAAAATTGAAATTGCTACAGCTAGTGCCAGAATTTGTACACTGTTAAAAGTGAAGTAGAAACTAGAACTGAAATCAACCAGATTGACGGCCTGCAAAGCTAAAATTCACTAAATATCTGCTAAATTTAGCTTTATTTTCTGCTGCATATTGTGGCCCAAAAGATAATTCCACACAAAGTGAAAAGGAAGGGAGGAGAGAGTAAAATAACTATAATGCTAATTTTCTTTATAAATATATTAGATGGGCTTTATTTCTTGAGCTATCCATGAAGAAATTAATCATTGAGAAGTCCAAAATGTCAAAACAAAAGAGTAATAAGCTACAACTGGTCCAGAGCATGCTACTGCTCAGAGAACATCAAGGTGAAAGATAGGGGGCATAAGAAAAATAAATGGAGTTCCCGTGGTGTCAGCAGAAACGAATCTGACTAGTATCCATGAGGACAAAGGTTCCATCCTTGGCCTTGCTCAGTGGGTTAAGGATCCGGCTTTGCCTTGAGCTGTGGTGGTGTTCGCAGACGCAGCTCCGATCTGGCATTGCTGTGGCTGTGGCATAGGCCAGTGGCTACAGCTCCAGATTAGATCCCTAGCCTGGAAACCTCCATATGCCAGGGGTGCAGCCCTAAAAAGACAAAAATAAAAAAAGAAAAAGAAATGAAAATACAAGGAGCTCATGAATTTCATGAATTCAATGGAAGATATATCAAAAAAAACACTGAACAGCATGCCGCTGGTACAAAATAGAAGAAGCAGTTCTTGGAGTTCCCGTCGTGGCGCAGTGGTTAATGAATCTGACTAGGAACCATGAGGTTGCAGGTTCGATCCCTACCCTTGCTCAGTGAGTTAACGATCCGGCGTTGCCGTGAGCTGGGGTGTAGGTTGCAGACACGGCTCGGATCCTGTGTTGCTGTGGCTCTGGCATAGGCTGGTGGCTACAGCTCCAATTAGACCCCTAGCCTGGGAACATCCATATGCCGAGGGAGCGGCCCAAAAAGTGCCAAAAAAAAAAAAAGACCAAAAAAAAAAAAAAAAAAAAAAAAGCAGCAGTTCTTCAAGAGTTTCACACAGCAGAAATTGATGCAATATTGTAAATCAATATACTTTAATTTTTTAATTAAAAATTTAAAAATCATGTTTTCTTTAAAAAGGTTTGAGGAGGTTTGAGATCATGTCATCTGATCCCCCCTCATTTTTTTTAGTTTAACTGAGATGCATTTGACATACAGCACTGTATTAAGCTTAAGGTGTACAGTATAGTGATTTGACTTACCTATATTGTGAAATGATTACCCCAAGGAGAAAGAAAAAGAAAAAATTGATTTTTTTCTTGTGACTCATCACAACACAACTTTTTTTTTTTTTTTTTTTTGCTTTTTTTTTAGGGCAGTACCCATGCATATGGAAGTTATCCAGGCTAGAAGTCAAATCTGAGCTACAGCTGCTGGCCTACGCCACAGCCACAGCAACACAGGATCCCAGCTGCATCTGCGACCTACAACACAGCTCACGGCAAAGCTGGATCCTTAACCCACTGAGCGAGGCCAGGGATCGACCTGCATCTTCTTGGATCCTAGTCTGGTTCGCTAACCACCGAGCCATGAGGAGAACTCCCTTGTGATGAAAACCCTTAAGACTATAGTTAACAATGGTTAACTCTAGTCATCATTTGTGCTTTACATAGCTGGTACTTATTTATCTTATTACTGGAACTTTGTGCCTTTTGACCACCTTTAACCAATTCCCCCTCCCTGCACCCCCTACCATCTTCTTGGGAAACCACAAATCTGCAGATCCCCTCTTGCATAAATGGAAGCTGGGGTGTAGAAGATGCCTAGGCTTCCCTAAGGGGCCAAGCACAGAGGCCCTGAACCCATTCTCTGTCAATTTTATATCAATTTCAGTGCCCCACATGGATCTCTCTCTCTAGTGGGCCACACATGAGGTTTTTTTAAAGCCAAAAAGTACTTTTCATGAAGATTGAGCCATTGTGAAAAATTGGAAAATCTCATACAAAAACAGAGCCTAGATTTCCTGCTTCTATTAGAGATCTGAAAAGATATACAGATGGCCAACAGGTACATGAAAAGGTGCTCAACATCACCAATCCTAAGGGACATGCAAATCAAGCCACAAAGAGGTACCATCTCACACCTGGTAGAATGGCAGTCATCAAGATGACCAGTGATATGGAGTTCCTGTCGTGGCTCAGGGGAAACAAATCTGACTAGCATCCATGAGGATGCTGGTTCGATCCCTGGCCTCGCTCAGTGGGTTAAGGATCCATGAGCTGTGGTGTAGATTGCAGATGTGGCTCAGATCCTGAGTTGCTGCGGCTGTGGTATAGGCCAGCATCTACAGCTCCAGTTCAACCCCTAGCCTGGGAACCTCCATGCTGCAGGTTCAGCCCTAAAAAGACAAAAACGACAATAACAAAAAAGATGGGGAGTTCCCGTCGTGGCGCAGTGGTTAACGAATCTGACTGGGAACCATGAGGTTGCGGGTTCGGTCCCTGCCCTTGCTCAGTGGGTTAACGATCCGGCGTTGCCGTGAGCTGTGGTGTAGGTTGCAGACGCGGCTCGGATCCCGCATTGCTGTGGCTCTGGCGTAGGCCGGTGGCTGCAGCTCCGATTCGACCCCTAGCCCGGGAACCTCCATATGCCGCGGGAGCGGCCCAAGAAATAGCAACAACAACAACAACAACAAAAGACAAAAAAAAAAAAAAAAAAAGATGGCCAGTGATAACAGGTCCTCGGGAGGATGGGGAGGGTGGGGGAGGGTGGGGAGAAAAAACTTGTACATTGTTGGTAGGAATGTAAATTGGAAAACAGGGGGAGGGTGGGGGAGGGTGGGGGAGGGTGGGGAGAAAAAACTTGTACATTGTTGGTAGGAATGTAAATTGGAAAACAGTGTAAAACAGTGTGGAGATTCCTCAGAAAATTAAAAACAGAACAGCCATATGATCCAGCAAATCCACTTCTGGGTGTTTATCCAAACGAAATAAAATCACTAACTCAAAAAGACACCTACACCCCCAAGTTCAGTGCCACTTTATTTACAACAGCTAGGAAATGGAAGAAACCTAAGGGTCCATTGATGGATGAATGGATGAAGACTTTTTGAGCCATTTAAAAGAAAGAAAAAGGGAGGGGGGGAGGAAAATCCTGCTATCTGTGACAACACAGACAAAACTTGAGGGTGTCATGCTAGGTGAAATAAGTCACACAGACTCTGGCAATGATTGCCAGGGATAGGAAATGGGGGATGGGCACTATGGGAGGAGGTAGTCAAAAGGTCCATATTTCCAATTATAAGACAAAGAAGTTCTGGGGAATAGGAGTTCCATCGTGGCGCAGCAGAAATGAATCCAACTAAGAACCATGAAGTTGCAGGTTCAATCCCTGGCCTCGCTCAGTGGGTTAAGGATCTGACGTAGCCCTGAGCTGTGGTGTAGGTCGCAGATGCGGCTCGGATTCCAAGTTGCTACGGCTCTGGCATAGGCCAATGCCTTTAGCTCCAATTAGACCCCTAGCCTGGGAACCTCCATATGCCTCGGTTGCAGCCCTAAAAAGACAAAAAGACAAAAAAGTAAAAAATAAGAAAAAAATAAAAAAACGAGAAAAAAATAAAAAACGAGAAAAAAATAAAGAAGTTCTGGGGATACAATGTAGAGCACAATGACTGTAATTAACAATACTGTATATACAATATACAGTATATATTTCAATATACAACTTGAAAGTCGCAGGTGGGAGTTTGACTGAAATGAGTAAAGAAGATCAGGAGGTACAAACCTTAGTTATAAAAGGCTGTAAACCAACTATAATGGAAAAAATAAAAATCATTAAAAAAATAAGTCATGGGGATATAATGTACGGAATAGGGAATGTAGTCAATAATATTGTGATAACTTTGTATGGTGGCAAATGGTTACTAGATTTATCATGGTGACCAATTCATAATGTACATAAATGTCAAATCAAGAAGTCATACAGCTGAAACTAATGTATGTCAACTATACTTCAATTTAAAAAAAAGAAAGTTGCTAAGGGAGAAAAAATTAAGTTCTCATCACAAGAAAAAAATGTGTGGGAGTTCCTGTTGTGGTTCAAGTGGTTAATGAACCTGACAAGGATCCAGGAGGACTCGGGTTCGATCCCTGGCCTTGCAAGTGGGTTAAGGATCCGGGGTTGCCCTGAGCTGTGGTATAGTTTGCCGACATGGCTTGGATCTAATGTTGCTGTGTCTGTGGTGTAGTTCAGCAGCTGTAGCTCAGATTTGAGCCCTAGCCTGGGAACTTCCATATGCCAAGATGAAAAGACAAAAAAAAAAAAAAGGGAAAAAATGTGTGGTGATTTATGTTAACTAAATTACTATGGCAATCATTTCTCAATATACACATATATTGAGGGTTTTGTTTTTTTGTTTTGTTTTTTTTTTGTCTTTTGGGGGGGTTGTTTTTTTTCTTTTTCTTTCTTTTTCTTTCTTTTTTTTTTTTTTTTTTTGCCACACCCATTGCATGTAGACTCCTGCGCTAGGGATCAAACACATGCCACAGCAGTGACAACACCAGCTCCCTAACCCATGAGATCACGAGGGAATTCCTCAAGTCCTTTTTTTTCTTTCTTTTTCTTTTTATGACCCAGACCTGTGGCATATGAAAGTTCCCAGGCGAGGGGTCAAATCAGAGCTGCAGCTACCGGCCTACACCACAGCCACAGCAACACAGGCAGGATCCAAGCCAGGTCTATTACCTACACCACAGCGCATGGCAGTACCAGATCCTTAACCCACTGATCGAGGCCAGGGATCAAACCCTCATCCTCACTGATATTAGTCAAATTTATTATCACTGAACCATGACGGGAACTCCAGTTTTTAAGTTTTGATGATATTAGTTCCTATTCTTGCAAATTGAGAAAAAAAAATTTTTTTTCATTTCCAGTTACCTTACAAATTCTCAGAAGTTAGCTGGTTCAGTCCCTAAAATTTTCTGGGTTTTTTCTAAATTACTACTTTCAGCCAAACACAAAGATGTTTCTTCTTTAACAAACCATTCTGATAAGCTCTCTGGGCAAATACAGGAAACTTGTTGGCACTTAGTTCAATCTCCCTACATAAGGTCTAATGCTCTAAGTTATGAAAGGTGTTCTCACTTAACCCAGGATGGATATGTCTGCCTCATTCTTACTACCATGGTATTACTCACAATATTAAATCTCACTTTCAAAAATTGTATTCACTAAATTAATAAGTGAGAAAATGAGTCACCAAGAAATGTTCATCTAATGCATAATTTATGGTATTACAAGTAAAATTGAGCACTCCTTGTGCCTTAGGTATATGAAATGCAAACACAAAAATCAGCAAATCTTTCTTCTTTTAGCTCAGGTTCATATTTGAAGTAATAATCACAGGGACTCTATGAATAACTTTTGCCCAAAAAGTGCTCCCCCAAAAGAATACAGAAATGACTTTTCCCATAAAAAAAGTCTGCAAATGATGACCTCTCTTTCTTCTTCCAGTCATCATTAAAAATAATTTAAATTTTTATAAAATGACTCAGAAACCTAATTTGCCAAAGATTCTAAAGGGATTGAAGACATACTCAAATCTGAATGAGGAAACCTAATGAAAAGTTATTCATCTGTGTGATTAATAGGGTCATCAACAGTGGGACACAAGATGTGTCACTGGCCTCCACTGTCAGTCCCACCTGGGAAGAAGGCACAAAGCTCCTTGGCTTTGTCCTGATCCTCCCTGCCTTCTCTGGGTGAGGTTCCTCCCCATTACTCATACTCTTACTTTCTATTCTGTTTGAGACTTCCCTTCCCCAAAGGGCCCGGATAGGAAAGTCCACCAGGAAGTTCTAAGCACAAATGTGCTTATGGAATAGACAGCACCCTAGTGTGGGTTAACCAGCGAGAAGCGTAGAAGTGTAAGGTGGCCCCCATGATTTCTGTCCCCTATTGTACACACTTTGGACAGTTCCCTCCCCTTGAGTATGGATGTGACTTGTGACTATGATGGGATAGTTGCTCCCATGGTTATATTATATCACAGGGCAGAAGGGATGTTGCAGATGTAATTAAGTTCCCTTATCACTGGACTCTGAGTTCATCAAAAGTGAATCCTTTACTATATCCTTTCATAAGAAACTGGTAAGCAATAAGTAAAGCATTTTCCTGAGTTCTGTGTGCCTCTAGCAAATGAATCAAATCCAAAGAAGGGTTCATGGGAACCTCCCATTTATACCCTTCAGGTCAGAAGCACAGGTGACAACCCGGATTTGTGGTTGGCATCTAAAAGGGAGAGAGGAGTTCCCGTCGTGGCTCAGTGGTTAACGAATCTGACTAGGAATCATGAGGTTGTAGGTTCAATCCCTGGCCTTGCTCAGTGGGTTAAGGATCTGGCATTGCGTGAGCTGTGCTGCAGGTCACAGACACGGCTCAGATCTGGTGTTGCTGTGGCTCTGGCGAAGGCCGGCAGCTGCAGCTCCGATCAGACCCCTAGCCTGGGAACCTCCATATCCTGCGGGTGCGGCCCTAGAAAATACAAAAATAAATAAATAAATAAAAGGGGGATAGTGGGAGGAGCAGTCTTGTGAGAGTGAGCCCTCAACCTGTGGGATCTGACTCTATCTAGGTAGATAGTGTCAGAACTGAGTTATATTGTAGGATACCCAACTGGTGTCACAAAGAATTGCTTGGTGGAGAGAAAGTCCCACACATCAATTACAAATAGAGATACAGATACATCCTATAAAGAAACAGATATAGTCTCCTGTATCTGAAAAGAAAGACTTTCAGAGTTCCTGTCCTGGCTCTTTGGAAACAAAACTAACATCCATGAAGACACAGGTTCGATCCCTGGCCTCGCTCAGTGGGCTAAGGATCCAGCATTGCCATGAGCTGTGCTATAGGTCGCAAACGCGGCTGGGATCTGGCGTTGCTGTGGCTCTGGCAAAGGCCGGCAGCTGCAGCTCCAATCAGACCCCTAGCCTGGGAACTTCCATGTGCCATGGGTGTGGCCCTAAAAAAAGACTAAAATAAAATAAAAGTAAAAATGAAAAGAAAGACCTCCCCCAGCAAACATCCAATTTTTTGAAACAGACCCTAAACAATGAGAAAAGAAAGGAATACCTGTTATTAATGCAAGATCAATTAAAGTAGTGCTAGAAATTAGTAAAATGGCAGATTAGCCTAACAGCATTGTTGTCACTCCTGTAAAGCTATTTTTAATTACACATACACACAGAGTCAAGAACCTAACATAATACAGGCCAATAACTTGGAGACCTGGGAAGAAGAGATAACCATAATTCCCAGAAATTTTTTTCGAACTCTCCCTTTTTCTCTCTCTCTTATCAGATGTCACAAGCAAACTTCTGGCAAGGGCTGAATTGCTATCAATTCGTAGTGACAAATGACTAAAATGCCAGTCTTCTGTGTTGATGCATGGAGGAAAATACATATGCTTTGGATCCCAGATGGGCAGATGGCACAGTTGAAAGTGTTGAGAAAATTTAGGAACCTGATTTATATTCTTGCCAGAGACAGAGCATCCTGCTTTCTCAGGGAAGCTCTCAGAAACCACATTTTTCCCCCCTCAAAATACAGCTTTGGATTGTAAAGGAGAAAAATGTTGCCTGCCATTCCAGTTCTACAAGGATCAAGACTTTAGTCACTGCAGTTGCACCAACAATGCCCCCGAGGGGAATTTAGGATGAAGGAAAACAGGACGCAGGCTGCACCTTGGCTATGCTGGTCCCCAGGTAGATAAGATACATATCTAAGGAAATTTTCAGTGACTCCAGATTCTTGCATCTTCGCATACTTAGAAAATCACTCAAACCATTAACTTGAGAGGTCTGTTCTTTGGAATTAGCAATAAGAGCAAATGAGTTCATCTGTATCCTGGCTCCCCCCTACCTCTTCAGAGAAGATCCTTGGGGCTCTCTGAGAGGCTGTGTCCTGGACTATCATCCTCAGTTAGGTCCCCAGATATAACCTAATTCACATTTTTTGGGGGGTGCTGTCTCAAAGTATATGGAGTTTCCTGGCCAGGGATAAGATCTGAGCTGCAGTTGGGACCTATACCACAGCTGGGGCAACACTGGATCCTTAACCCACTGTGCTGGGCTGGGGATGAAACCTGTGTCCCAACACTCCAGAGAGGATGCAGATCCTTTTGCACCACAGAGGGAACTCCTTAATTCACAAATTGTACATCACGTGTTTGTATTTCAGTCAATGGGATCTACTCATAAACTCAAGAAAAAAAAAAGTGTTGACAAATCAGTATCATAAAACATGGAAGTGAGTTCCTGCTGTGGCACAGCAGGTTAAGGATTCCCGTCATCTTTGCAGTGGCAGACGTTCAATTCCCAGCCTGGCCAGGTGCAGTGGATTAAAATATCGCCCAGCAACGGCAGCTCAGATCTGATCCTTGGCCTGGGAACTTCCATATGCCGTGGATGTCCCCCAAAAAATAAAAAATGAAAATAATAAATAAGTCATGGAAGAATTGCTATGTCTCAAAATGTCTGACATCTTTGGAGTACAGAAAACTATTTTAATTCCAGCTCTAGTATCTACTAATTAAGTAGCCCTGAACACGTCCCTAATGTCTCAAAGTTTCTCCTTCCATATTAGGGAGCACACCTACCACAGCTGTTGTGGGTAAAGAAAATAACCTCAATAAAAGTGCTCAGAGCTTGATAAGCCCTTCGACCCTGCAACTGGGTTCAAGGTTCAGCAGTCCAACCACACCAACCCTGAAGCTGCGCTCTCTCTCTAGCTTCTCTCTTCCAGATTCCCCCTTCCCCCCTCCCCACCCCACCCCACACCACCCCACCCCAATCCTCTCTGCAGGCTGCCTGAGGAGCATACGAAGTGGGAAGGAACACCCCAGGGTGGGGGGAAAGACAGTGGCTCTTTGTTAACAGCTGAGCAAACCCTTAGTATACATTCTGTTAAAGTGGGCCTGGAGAAGGGCTTAGGTCTGAGGGTAAAGGGGAGCTTCTGTCTGCTCTCCCCATACAGATCTGCCCATTTCTCTTGCAAATCCAAGGGCAGATGGAACTATTGTGGTGCCAGGAAAGGCCAACTGGGAACACCTGCATTCCAGGTGCCAGAGCAACCTGCAAATCTGCACGAGGCTCCATCACTTTCAGCTGCCCCAGCTGCTGCTGACTTTGGCCCTCTAGCCTGGGGCTCAGGCAGGCGCTCTTGCAGTAGGAAGTGAAGGAGGAAGGGTGAGCTCCAGCACGTGACCCACCTGCTGGAAAATCCTGCCCCGGTGCGATGCGAGGCTCACACAGACTGCTCTCTCCTCGTCCCAGGAATAGGTTTCTCCAACACCGGCCAGGGTGGCGAGGAAATCAAGGTCTCCTGTCTGAGAGCAACGGTGGAATCTAGGTAGGGGGAGAAGAGCTTTATCCTCAGAGGCCCTCTGACCACTGAGGGATTCCTGATGGCTTCCACGCCTCCAGGTTTTCAGTACATCTCTGTCCTTGCGGGTTCATCATAATGACTTGGTAGTGGAACGTGTTAGGTCTTTGGGAACGGAAATAACGAATCGCGTTTTATAAAAGCAAAAACTGTGGCAAAACTCTCCGTTCTTCAAAGAGGGTACAAGTGGCGTTTGGAGAGGGAGGGTATTTGGTTGTTCTGGGATCCCATGCTTGGCAGAGCCTTTAGCATCCCCCATCCCAAGACACTAAATGTCAGCTGTACCTCCCATTCACTGTGACAATCTTAAAGGGCCCTCACATCCCACGTGGTTCCAAAGGTCCCTTGGCCAGAGCCCCATACCTGACTAGGAGTCATTGGCTGATGGTCAAATGGTCTTGTTGATAACAGTTAATCAAGTTATCATTCCTTCTTTTAACTTAAGTTTGTAAAATAAGCCGAGTGCTTTCATGATATTTGTCTACTTGTCGAAGAGAATAAATGCCATTTATATAATAGTTTTACATAGATAAGTTAAAGCACTTAGTATAGTGCTTAGCAAATTGTGAACACTCGGCAAATAGTTACAATTTTCTTTATTAGCCCTATTGTTAGCTTTTTATTATTAAATATTAGTTATAAGGAAAGTCAATGTTATAAGACTTAAATGAGACTGTGTTTATGAGTATTGATGAGTGATAGCAACTACACAGGTTTTTTTTATTGTTATTATTTTAACAGATGAGGAGAAAAAATGGGGGAGGTGGACAGAGGAGGAAGACCCCAGATAGCTTCCAAAATCTCTCTGTAATAGAATTTCAAACATTAACGGGCATGCTACACACCAAGGACTCTTGTTAAAATACAGATTTTGATGCAACAGGTGAGGGTGGGGGAGGGGCCCTGAGATTCTGCATCTAACAAGCTTCCTGAAAGAGACTTTAGAAGCTGGACAGGGAGTTCCCTTCGTGGCTCAGTGGTTAACCAACCTGACTAGGATCCATGAGGACTCAGGTTCGATCCCTGGCCTCACTTAGTGGGTTAAGGATCCGGCGTTGCCCTGAACTGTGGTGTAGTTTGCAGACTCAGCTAGGATCTGGCGTTGCTGTGGCTGTGGCATAGGCTGGCAGCTATGGCTCCAATTCAACCCCTAGCCTGGGAACCTCCACATGCCATGGTGTGGTCTTAAAAAGACTGAAAAAAAAAAAAAAAAAGAATCTTGACAGATCTGTGTTTGCATCTGATTCCACTGATGATTGTGTGATAAGTTATCTGTGAAATTTGTTCCCTATCTGTAAAATGGTCATAATAATACACACCTTACATACTGTAAGCATGATAATTATATAATACAGCATACATACAAAGCAATTGCCATATTGTAGGCACTTGGTGTCAAGTCTGCTTTCCTACCCAGAACTTGTAGAGAGTTTGGAAAAGACTGATCAAGCTAACAAACTTTCATTTCAGTGGTACAGATTTACCTTTCTATAAAGGAGGTTGTCATTTATTGGACTATCTGTTCAAAATATTCACTGCTCCTCCCTGTTGGAGGGTTACTTCTCCCCCCTTCAGTGAGACCAGACTTGGCCACGTGATGGATGTGAGCCAAGGAGCTGTGAAGAGAAGTAATTACTCCATTGCTTCAGAGCCAACATGAAGTTCCCCCCACCCCCACTTCCATCACTCTTTCCCTCTCTCACTTTTCCTTCAGCCTCGGTCCTAGACTGAAGGCGGGGTGTAAGAAAGAATTGGTCTGGGTTTTGTCCAGAGTGCCTGGCACAGGGCTTCTAAAACCCTTGGGATTTCCTGGGTGACAGGAGTGTCTTTATTATGCTAAGGATGTGACTTGGGCAGCCCCTAAAGAGCTCCAGAGTGGAGCCTGGGTACCAAAAATTTCAACCACGTGGTTAGAGAGTTTGGACCAGCCTGACCTTTGAGGAGTAGATGGGGCCTGGAGATTGAGTTGAATCATGTGGCTGTCGTGGTCTGTGCACATGGGTTGGAAAGAATTTTCTGGCATGACGAGGTGAAGAGAAAGAAAAGTTTATTGAGATGAGAGATGCTGGGGGCACAGCCAGGATGACTTCCTGACAATCAGAGAGAGAGGACCCTGGGCAAGTGGTCATTTGCTTTTATAGCCCAGGGAGAAAGGAGAGGTCTTACAATACACCTGCTGAGCTCCTGATTGGTTGAGGAGAGAGGGGTCTTAGGACACATTTGCTGATTGGTTGTGGGTATATAAGGGCCTGCGGGCTACATGCCTTTCCTAGTAGGGGGCAGGGAGGAGTAGGTCAGGTTGTTCAAAGTGGGTGAAGGGGCATTACAATGAGATGGGTGGGGCAATGATAAAGATCTGGTAATGCTTTTTTTTTTTTTTCCTGCTTTTTTAGAGCTGCACTCATGCCATATGGAGGTTTCCAGGCTAGAGGTTCAATTGGAGCTACAACTGCCAGCTTAAGCCACAGCCACAGCAACACCAGATCTGAACTTCGCCTGTGACCTATGCCACAGCTCACAGCAACACCGGATCCTTAACCCACTGAGCGAGGCCAGGGATTGAACCTGCATCCTCACAGATCCTAGTCAGGTTCTTTAACCACTGAGCCATGACAGGAACTCCTGGTCTGGTAATTCTTGTCTTAGCCAGAGGCTTTGAGTTCATTCTTCTAGAAGGGGCCTTAAAGCCCACCAGTAGCCAATGCCTTAGTCATGGCTCTGTATCAAAACCCCAGTAAAAACTCAAGATACCAGGGCTCAGTGGAACTTGGTGGCTGTGGCCATGGGGAAGTGGCAGGAGCGAGCTGCACATGGCCTCCTCCAGGAGAGAGTACGGAAGCTCTGCCTTCTCCCAGACGTCGCTCCGTGTGCACCTTCTGTTCTACCCTCTGTGGTAGAACTGTTGCCATCAGAATAGTACTTTCTTGAGTCCCGTGAATCCTTTTAGCAAGTTATCAAATCTGAGAGAGCTGTGGAAACCTCTGAATTGGTAGCCAGTTGGTCAGAAGAGTGGGTGGTGGCCTTGGGGCCCCTGAAGTCTGTCCAGTGTCTGAAATAAGAAGTCTTGTGGAGAAATGAGAACTTATGAGGTCTGACCCTAATGTGGGGGGGGGGGTGAGACAGGTGTGCAGTCCCCTCCCCTGAGGGTGAAGCAGAACAGGAGGTACCCAGAGCTGAGCTCACCAGCATCAGTGTGACAGAGGATAAGGCTTCCATGTTGTGAGCCACTGAGATCTTGGAGTTGTTTCTTTGGGAACAGCATGTCACCTCATCTGACTGTATTTAGATTCTATTCCCAAGGGATTACATCTGATTAACTAACTCGGTAAGGAATGCAGTGCCCCACACAGGGCCTGCAGGGGGCTATGGTCCACCTTGCATGTTTTCCCCCCATTCCTCTGTGTCCAGTAACTGTGCTCAGTCCATCTTGGGACCAATTGTTCTGCAAGCCTGGCCAATCTTAGTCCCTGCACACGAAGATGGGAAGGGACCCACATGAGCCATGTCAGGATGTTTCCCTGGGCTGCTAAGCTGGGAGGCAGCAGAGACCCTCATGGACCCCCTTTCTCAGCCGGGGAGAGAGCCTGTCTGCAGAAGGAAGCTGAGCAGAGATGGCAGAGAAGGAAGACAGGCATCCATGAAGAGTGACCTCGTGGTATTGAACCTCCACTTCAGGGCTCAAAGCTCCGGTTCCTGCAGCTCTGCCTTTAATTCCAGGAGTCAGCCCAGCACCCCCCAGCCCCACACACACACACAACAGCTGCCTAAGCCTTGCAGTGATCATTTTTCTTTAAGCTGATTTGAGCTGGGTATTTGTTGCAAGAATTGAAAGAGCCCAGACTAATATAAGCTATAACTGAAATGCCCCTGGCTGTGAGAGCTCTTTTTTAAAAAATTAAAATATAGTCAATTTATAGTGGTGTGCCAATTTCTGCTGTACAGCAAAGTGACCCAGTCATACATATGTATTCATTCCCTTTCTTATATTATCTTCCATCATGGTCTATCCTAAGAGACTGGATATAGTTCCCTGTGCTGTACAGCAGGACCTCATTGCTTATCCATTCTAAATGTAATAGTTTGCATCTACTAACCCCAAACTTACAGTCCACCCCATTTCCTCCGCACTCCCCCTTGGCAACCACAAGTCTGTTTCTCTATGTAAGATAATTTTTTGATGGGCTTTGTATTGTATTTTGCTTTAATTGATTGAATTACTATACTGCTGGGTTTTCTGAATTCTAGCTAACCAGAACCTTGGCATCTACCAAAGGAAGAGAGAAAGAGACAAAGAAATCGGACTCTTTTTTTATTTTTTATTTATATATATTTTTTAGGGCTGTACCTGTGGCACATAGAAGTTCCCAGGCTAGGGTTTGAATCAGAGCTACAGCTGCTAGCCTATACCACAGCTACAGCTACACCAGATCTGAGCTGTGTCAGTGACCTGCACCACAGTTCACAGCAACTCAGGATCCTTAACTCCCTGAGCAGGGCTAGGGATTGAACCTGCATCCTTATGGACACTAGTCAGGTTTACTTCCACTGAGCCACTGTGGAAACTCCAGTAGAACTCTAAAGTGAATGAAAAGATTGTCTCTCAAATTCCTCCTGGTTAGGCGTGGCCATGAGTGACAGTCATCTAAACATGCAAATAGCATTACCCCAACAACTAAGCCCCAATCATCTGATGACAAGCCTCATTTTCCAGAAGAATTTGTTTTTAAAGGACTAGAACTTAATAAGTTTGTGTTTGGAGTTCCCCTATGGAGCAACAGGTTCAAGATCTGGTGTTGTCCCTGCAGCAGCTCAGGTCATTGCTGTGGCATGGGTTCAATCCCTGGCCTGGGAATTTCCATATGCCACAGGCGTGGCCAAAAAAATGTGAGTTTGTGACTTTATCTAATTTCCATTTGAGGAATTATTTCACAAGCTTGGGATTTATTTTAACTCCTTGGAAGTTCTTTTTTTTTTTTTTTCTTTAAATTATAGTTGATTTATCCTTGGCAGTTCTGAGTCAAGAAAAAACAAGCACAATTATCCATAATGTCCACAGCAGGCAGAATACATGTTTAAAGCTAGACAGACCTTGGTCCAGGTCCCACATTCCTGCTTTCTGCCTGTTGGGCCTGAGGCAAGTTACTTGCTCCTCTGAGTTTCAGTTTCTTTACCTGTAAAGTAAAACTGGAAACTACCCTGTATTTACAGCATACAGATTACATGAGCTACAGCTCATGTAAAGTACTTAGCACATATATTTAGCAGCGCATGTGTTGTGTTCTATGCTTAACAACTGACAGTTGTTATTGCTACTACATCAAATAATCTAGGCTGCTTCCTGACTGTCTAAAATGTTGTGACCGTATAAAATGGAATCCTTTGCCAGAAATACTTTGGGTGGAAAGTTATTCACGGAACTGGAAAGATGCCTACGTCTTCCTAACATTTTTATCATCCTTATCTTACTTTTTGGGTTACGGATGGTCAGACGCACTTTTGTCCGCTGATGCCAAATAGAAACATGGAGACAGAGTTTTGGGCAAAGGAGAAAAAAATAGCCTGAATTGCTTTGCCAGGCAAAGGAGGCCACTGCAGGCTAATGCCCTAAAGACTGTTCCCCCCTTGGAAGATATTAGGAAACGGTTTTATACTTTGGGAGTAGAAAATAGGGCCACAGATAAAAATCAGTGTAGATAGAAGCTTTCGTTCTTCTTCAAAGCTGCTGTTTAGTGGTGTTTAGTGTTCTGGTGGTCCTCCTACTGTCTGGAATGAAGAATGCTTCATAGCATCTTTCACTTGTTGGGGGTTTGAGTTCTGCAGAAGAGCTCAAAGATGCTATGTTTATCCCTGGAGGAAGAACCAGGTCCCTGCCCCAAGGCTACACTGTTGCTTCAGGACTGTTCCTCCCCTCCCTGATGAGCAACTCTTTGAACCTGCCCTTTGGGAGGTCTTGGAGGTTGAATGAGGCCAATTTCCTACAGAAAAGAAATGGGGACACAAAAGCTTTGGTGCCCCAGAAGCCCCACAGGGCCCTGCTTGATTTCAAAAGCAACAATATTAAGGGGCAGAATATATTTTCAAAGGAAAATGATCACTTATAACTTGATCTAAAATATCTACCTCAGGGAATTCCCATTGTGGCTCAGCAGTTAACGAACCTGACTAGCATCCATGAGGATGCGGGTTCCATCCCTGGCCTCACTCAGTGGGTTAGGGATCCAGCATTGCCATGAGCTGTAGTGTAGATCACAGGCGAGGCTCGGATCCTACATTGCTGTGGCTGTGTATAAGCTGGCAGCTACACCTCAAATTGGACCCCTAGCCTGAGAACCTCCATATGCCACTGGTGCAGCCCTAAGAAGACAAAAATAAATAAATAAATAAATAAAAATTTAAAAAACATCTATCTTAAATTCCCATTATGGTTCAGCAGTAACGAACCCAACTAGTATCCATGAGGATGCGGTTCAATCCCTAGCCTCACTCAGTGGGCCCTAAAAAGGAGATAGATAGATAGATAGATCTATCTATATACCTAAAACTGAAATAAGTCAAAAATGCCTTCAATGGACTAAAGTGGAATTTTTTCCCAAAATCCTAGCCCTTTAAATCTACATGAAAATATACAATGATACACCAGACATTAGAATAACACTGTAGGAATTCCCATCATGGCGCAGTGGTTAATGAATCTGACTAAGAACCATGAGGTTGCGGGTTTGATCCCTGGCCTGGCTCAGTGGGTTAAGGATCCAGTGTTGCCATGAGCTGTGGTGTGGGTCGCAGACACGGTTCAGATCCCATGTTACTGTGGCTGTGGTGTAGGCCAGCAGCTACAGCTCCGATTAGACCCTTAGCCTGGGAACCTCCATATGCCGTGGGTACAGCCATCAAAAAGACACACACACACACACACACACACACACACACACACACACAAATCATGTGAAATGTTAACATTGTAAATCAACTGTGGTTTAATTTTTAAAAATGAAGTAGAATCCCCCCCAAAAATGGACAAAAATTTGAATAGACATCTCACCATAAACAATAAACAAATGGCTGATAAGCACACACACAAAAATACAATGTTATTAGCTCATGACAATAAAGTCACTTGGCCAGATGATTTCCATTTGCTTCAGGCAAGTATTCCCTGAGAAATGGCCCTCATGCCATGGTTGAGGCTTAGAGCCAGCCAGGGCGCATCCCAGTGCCAAAAGTTATTGAGCAAGCAAATGAGGGCTTAGGAGGCTGTATGATTTGTTCCAAATTTCTGAAGTTCTAAATGCATAGCAGTAAGAGGCGTGTGTATTTTCAGGCAGGACTAAGCAGAAATACGGACTGAAGAAATCACATGTTCTTGGTGTTAACTAAGACCATCCTGGCCATGCCAACCACCATCACCACGGACTTTTCTACATGAGCGAACAAGGAAAAATCTAAAACTTTGGGCTTGGGATTTTGTTTGGCTTGGTTTGGTGTCCTTAAATTGTTCCTTAAGCCCATCTTATTAAAGACCCAGAGGGAGTTTAGAGACTGGAAGGTTTGACTTCCCCTCCTATCACAAAAGAGGAAACTAATCATTAGGCAATGACTTCCCAGTCACCTTCAGAATCAGAAAAAACCTCATCCTCACCTCTGTCAGGCAGGGATTTGCTGTGTTACTGTTACTGCCAGGATCAGAGGTCTGCCCTGCACTGGTGGGCAAGACTTATAGAAATGCCGAGGAGCAAGGCAGCCAGAAGTGTCATGGTCTGTGCACGTAGGTTAGAAAGAATTTTCCAGATCTAAAGCAAGGTGAGGAAAAGACAAGTTTATTGAGGTGAGAGATGCTGTTAACACAGGGGGCTGACTTCCTGATGATCACGGAGAGAAGACACCAGCATGTGGTCCTGTCTGTTTTTACAGCCCAGGGAGAGGATGGAAGTTCCCTGGCCATGGGTTGAACCCATGCCACAGTGGTGACCTGGGCCACTGCAGTGACAATGCTGGATCTTTAACCTGCTGCATCACAAGGGAACTCCAGAGTTTGATTATCAAAAGATACCTGGAAGGTTGTCTTTTTTTTTTTTTTTTTTTGAGCTGTACCCACTGGCCTATGCCATAGCCACAGCAACACAGGATCCAAGCCACATCTGCAACCTACACCAAAGCTCACAGCAATGCTGGATCCGTAACCCACTGAGCAAGGCCAAGGATCAAACCTGCATCCTCATGGATACTAGTCAGATTCATTTCCCCTGAGCCACAGTGGGAACTCTGGACGGCTGTCTTTTGTGAAGTAGGTCAGAACTGCCCCAGTTTATCATAGCAGTTAAGGGGGAGGGTACCAGGTAGAGCACAGAGGCAAGGCATGCCCAGCTCAGTGAGCCAGACAAAGAATGTTGATTTTATTCTACATATAATGATATCCATTGGAATATTTTTTAATTTATTCAAGATTCCTTGGTTGTTTTCTGGAATAAACCAGTCTTGCAGCTACATTACTCCCTTTCATTAAATATTTTATGAGAGTCTAATATACACTAGTCACTGTTCTAGGCTCTTCAAGTTAACTGTTGAACAAGATAGACAAAAATCATTTCCACGACCAGCGTGGATATCTTTGGACAATTTTTTTTTTTTTTTTAGACAACCCTTCAAGTGGGTAAGTAGAAGCAGATTTTAGCCGATTCAGTCACCTCAACCAGGCAACCTTGTACAGTGCACAACCCATACAAATGTTCATGGTGACCCTGGGCAAGTGACTTGACTTCAATAGCCTTTTTTCTTTTTTTTTGCCCACACCCACAGTATGTGGAAGTTCCTGGGGCCAGGGATCAAACCTGCACCACAGTAACAACCCAATGCCAGATCCTTACCCCATTGTAGCTGAGGAAACTCCTCAATGGCCTTATTTCTTAAGTTTGGGGTGTGGGCAGACAGGCAATAACCAAGAAAACACAAAATAATTACAGAGGATGGTGTGATGGAGAAAAACTAAAGAGAAAAAACTTCTACAGATAGGATGATCAGGAAGGTTTTCTGAAGAGAAGGCAATTAGGCTGAAGCATCATCTGAGGAGGAGCCTTCTGTGGTAAGAACATTGCAGTAAAAGAGAACAGCATTGAGAGTTCCTGTTGTGGTGCAGTGGAAATAAATCTGACCAGTATCCATGATGATGAGGGTTCGATCCCTGGTCTTGCTTAGTGGGTTAAGGATCCAGCATTACCGTGACCTGTGGTGTAGGTTTCAGACGTGGCTGGGATCTGGTGTTGCTTTGGCTGTGGTATATAGGCCAGCAGCTGCAGCTCCAACTCCACCCCTAACCTGGGAACTTCCATATGCTTTGGGTGTGGCTGCAAAAAGTGGAAAAAAAAAAGAGAGAGAACAGCATGTGTGATGGTCTTCAGGCTGGTGAAGATTTAAGAGGTGTGACGAGGAAGAGGTGCTATAACGTCAGAGGGTAACAGCTTAACCTGAAGACAGATGACCCTGGGTTTGAATACGTTATTTAACCTCTCCAAGTCTCAGGTTCCTCCTATAAAATGGGGATGAAAAACACCTACCCTATGGAGTTCCCTTGTGGCTCAGTGGGTTAAGGATCTGGTGTTGTCACTGCTATGGCTCAGGTTCAGTCCCTGGCCCTGGAACAGCCACATGCTGTGGGATATGTGGCCAAAAAAAAAAAAAAATAAGTACAATTACTACAAACTTTAACTTACCTTATAAGGTTATTTGAGGGTTGAATGAGATAATGTGTGCAAATTATTACAGTGCCTGGCATTTAGTTAGAGGTCTGATAAATCACAAGCATTACATGCACCCATAAGCCTAAGAAAGAAACTGAGAAGGAATTTCTAAAGAGGAAGAGTCTGGGAGAGTGGTATCGCCAGAGTCAGGAGGAGACAGTTAAAAGATGGAGTTCCTACTGTGGTTCGATGAGTTGAGAATCTGGTGTCTCTGCAGCAGAGAAAAAGAATGCATATATGTATGTGTGACTGGGTCACCTTGCTATACAGTAGAAAATTGACAGAACACTGTAAACCAGCTGTAATGGAAAAAATAAAAGTCATTTAAAAGAAAAAAAAAAGAAATGTCATTAGAGATATCAGTCTTACCCCTGTGAGACATGTAATCAGTAGAGAGAATGTCCTCAGGATGTTCAGGAGAGAAAATCCCAGCATGAAGATCTGATTGTTCTGGCATCTTGACATGCAGATATATAAGTGGGGCCAGAAAAGCAGCCACTGAATCTGGCTATGGTAACTTTGGCAGTACTTTCACCAGTATGGTTGAGTTGAAGCCTTGTTACTATCATGAGGAATTATTATGCCATGTGGGGAATGTGGAAAGACAACATACCTACCCTGTCAAGACAGTCAGTCAGATCCGGATGGCACCTAAGACAGTAACCGAAGAGCTGAGGACAGGATGAGTTTGCATCGGTTTAAAGATGTGAATCACATGTCATTACATATGCTCAGGAGGAGATGCTAGAAACACAGAAGAAGATGATAGTTGATGTGGAGGGAGAGGTAAGAGCTCACAGGATGTACACCTTTTGTGAAATGAGAAGGAAAAATGAATGAGTATAAATATCGTAAATATTAAAGATGGGAGGAGAGTGTTTCCATTTCTCACGGGGTACCCTGGGTGACTGGGAAGTTAGATCTGAGACTGAGGGGCAAGCGGAGGATCACAGGATGGACCTGCAGAACTGCAAAAGGGGGTGATTGGTGTTTGATATCAGCCTACAACAAGTTTTGGATGCTATAGTTTCTCATCCACAGATTTCTTCATAAAGCAAATAAATACTCTCCCCGGAGACCTTCTGAGCAAATTTTTTTTTTTTTTTTTTGTCTTTTTGCTATTTCTTGGGCCGCTCCCGTGGCATATGGAGGTTCCCAGGCTAGGGGTTGAATCGGAGCCGTAGCCACCAGCCTACGCCAGAGCCACAGCAACGCGGGATCCAAGCCGCGTCTGCAACCTACACCACAGCTTACGGCAACGCCGGATCATTAACCCACTGAGCAAGGGCAGGGACCGAACCCGCAACCTCATGGTTCCTAGTCGGATTCGTTAACCACTGCGCCACGATGGGAACTCCATAAGCAAATTTTTGAAGCCAGCTCTTTGTTGTTGTTGTTTTCTCTTTTTTTATGGTATTTTTTGTATTATAGCTAATTACAATTTGTGCCAATTTCTGCTATACAGCAATGTGACATAGCCATTCTTTTTCTCATATTCTTTTCCAAGCCAGTTCTTTGGAGGGTAAAATTTCAGTCTGAAGTTTCTCTGAGAAAATAAAGAAAAAGAAAGTGGGATTAAACCTAGGGAGAGGGTATGAGCAGTCCCAAACCAGGAGCATGGCTCTCATTCCTCCAGAGTCCAAGAATCTGTGAAATGACAGACTCCCTCTGACTTCCGCTGTATTATCATATTATCGTATTTGTTTCCTGACTGCCTTTGTTGCAGACACTCTCTCTGCCCATGTAGGAAATTTCATAAGCCAAGGCCATTCCCAGAAGCTTTTGTCCCAATAACTTTTCTGAATCATACACCAGGCTCTCCAGTATTACTAATATATCATTTAAAAAATCCTTCAGAGACAGAAGAGGCTGTTGTGGGTTAGACCCTGACTTCCTCTCAGCAAATGCCATGACATAAACAGCACACATACAGAGCAGTTTTATAACTATACTGGGAAGCTCGTGAGACAGGCCTGACTGTTAAAATTGAGTCATTTTCAAGGTCACTGTTTCAATAAATAAAAGCCGAAGCGAAGTAAGCAGGTTCCAAGTTTTGGCCAGTGTCCTTGGCCTCTCCAACAGGCTAAACAAGCCTTAAATTATTCACGTGTGTTGATGAATTAGTCCGGTTGCCGTGATGAGATTCTGGCTACTGTGTCACATCCAGCTCATGCTCCATTTATTCTAACAAGAGAGCACTCCCACCCTGGATCGGGACCCCGTCCCGGGAGAGCTTTTTCTGTCTGTACCTAAAAACTGCAAAGCTGGGTCCCAGGGTCTTAGCCTTCCGGAGCCTGCGGACAGCACTATCCATTTATACCACCAGGTGGCGCCAGAGCGCCTCAGAAAGGCTAAGAGCGGCTGTGCTGATTTCCAGCCTCCCAGAACTTGAACCAGAGGTTGTCAGAGCAGACAGACCTGTCATTCTACAGTATCTCTATGTTTAAGATAACTTTTAAAAACCAGTATTTTAAATATTGAGGTAGGAAAGGAAAATCTTAATGATACGTTTTAAAATGATACCTTTTAAAATCGCACCCCCCAAAATTAAATACCTTAGGTATAAACGTAACCAAGGAGGTGAAAAACATATGCTGAGAACCGTAAAACATTAATCAAGAAAGTCAAAGAGGATTCACAGAAATGGAAAGATATTCCATGCTCCTGGATTGGAAGAATTAATATCGTTGAAATGGCCATACTACCGAAAGCAATCTACAGATTCAATGCAAGCACTATCAAATTGCCCATAACATTTTTCACAGAACTAGAGCAAACAATCCAAAAGTTTATATGAAACCATAAAAGACCCAGAATTGCCAAAGCAATCCTGAGAAAAACAAACAAAAAAACAAGCAGGAGACATAACTCTCCCAGAATTCAGGCAATATTCAAAGCTACAGTAATCAAGACAGTGTGGTACTGGCACAAAAACAGACATTCAGACCAACAGAATAGAGAATCCAGAAATAAACCCCAACAGCTATGGTCAATTACTCTTCAACAAAGGATGCAAGAATAAAAAATGGGGAAAAGACAGTCTCTTCAGCAAGTGGTGCTGGCAAAACCGAACAGCTGCATGTAAATCACTGAAACTAGAACACACCCTCACACCATGCACGAAAATAAACTCAAAATGGCTTAAAGACTTAAACATAAGACAAGACACCATCAACCTCCTAGAAGAGAACATAGGCACAACATTCTCTGACATCCACCTTACAAATATTTTCTTAGGTCAGTCTCCAAAGGCAACAGAAATAAAAATAAACCAATGGGACCTAATCAAACTTACAAACTTTTGCACAGCAAAGGAAAGCATAAAAAAAAATTAAAAGACAACCTAAGGAATGGGATAAAATAGTTTCAAATGAGGCAACCAACCAGGACTTAATCTCCAAAATATACAAACAATTTATACAATTCAACACCAAAAAAACCCAAAAACATGAGAGTGGCTCAGTGGATCAACCATGAGGTTGCAGGTTTGATCTCTGGCCTCGCTCAGTGGGTTAAGGGTCTGGTGTTGCTGTGAGCTGTGGTGTAGGTCCCAGACATGGCTCAGATCCTGAGCTGCTGTGGCTGTGGTATAGGCCAGTGGCTACAGCTCCGATTAGACCCCTAGCCTGGGAACCTCCATATGCCATGGGTGTGTCCCTAAAGAGACAAAAGACAAAAAAAAAAAAAAAATGCTGGAAAGGGTGTGGAGAAAAGGGAACCCTCCTACACTGTTGGTGAGAATGTAAACTGATACAACCACAATGGAAAACAGTATGGAAGTACCTTAGAAAATAAATATAGAACTACCATATGCTCTAGCAGTCCCACTCCTGAGTGTATATCCAGACAAACCTTTCATTCAAAAAGATACATGCACCCCTATGTTCATTGCAGCACTATTCACAATAGCCAAGACATGGAAATAACCTAAATGTCCACTGACAGATGAATGGATTATGAAGATGTGGTACACATACACAATGGAATACTACTCAGCCATAAAAAAGAACAAAATAATGCCATTTGCAGCAACATGGATGGAACTAGACATTCATACTAAGTCAGAAAGAGAAAGGCAAATACCATATGGTATCACTTATATCTGGAATCTAATATATATGTCTGAAACTATCTTCAGAAAAGAAACACACTCATGGACATGGAGAATAAATTTGTGGTTGCCAAGGGGGAGGGGAAGGGAGTGGGATGGACTGGAAGTTTGGGGGTAGTAGATGCAAACTATTGCATTTGGAGTGGATAAGCAATGAGGTCCTGCCGTATAGCCCAGGGAACTATATCCAGTCACTTGTGGTGGAACACGATAGAGGATAATGTGAGAAAAAGAATGCATATATATATATATAACTGGGTCACTTTGCTGTTCAGCAGAAATCTACAGAACAATTTAAATCAACTATAACAAAAAAAAATTTTTTTTTAAAGTGGGGGTTCCCCTGGTGGCTCAGTGGTTAACGAATCCAACTAGGAACCATGAGGTTTCGGGTTTGATCCCTGGCCTCGCTCGGTGGGTTAAGGATCCAGTGTTGCCATGAGCTGTGGTGTAGGTTGAACACGTGGCCCGGATCCCTGTTGCTGTGGCTCTGGCGTAGGCCGGCAGTTACAGCTCGGATTAGACCCCTAGCCTAGGAACCTCTGTATGCCACAGGTGCTGCCCTAGAAAAACACACACACAAATAACTTGGAATTCCCCTTGTGGCTCAGCAGAAATGAACCGACTAACATCAATGAGGATTTGGGTTCAATCCCTGGCCTCACTCCGTGGGTTAAGGATCCAGCGTGGCCATGAGCTGTGGTGTAGGTCGCAAATGCGGCTTGGATCTGATGTTGCTGTGGCTGTACTGTAGGCCAGTGTCTACAGCTCCGATTAGACCCCTAGCCAGGGAACTTCCATATGTCGCAGGTGCGGCCCTGAAAAGAGAAAGAAAAAAAAAGAGGACTGGGTTCCTGGGTCTTAGTCTTGAGGAGCCTTTGGGCAGCACTATCTGTTTATACCACAAGGTGGAGCAAGAGAGCCTCGAAAGGCTCAAAGCAGCTGTGCTGCTGAACCCCGGAGCCTGAACCAGGGGCTGTCGGAACAGACAGACCTGTTACAGCATCTCTTTACTTAAGATAACTTTTAAAAGCTAGTCTTTTAAATATTGTTGTAGGAAAGGAAAAGCTTAATGGTGGAACATGCTCATACTGGAGGCCAGAAACTACAGTTGATTATCCCCACAACACCATTAGGTACAGGGGAAAAAACTTCCTTTGAAAAGTGGAGCTTTGCCAGACTTAATGAAAGGTATACATGACAAGATATAGTGGATATATAGGCTGAGGACACAGATGACCAAGGGTTGAACAATTCTCTGTCTCTCTAATCTAGATGTGCTAGAGGAGTTCCTGCTGTGGTGCAACAGAATCAGCGGCATCTTGGGACAATTGGGACACAGGTTCCATCCTTGGCCAGGCACAGTGGGTTAATGATCCAGTGTTGCTGCAGCTGAGGCTTAGGTCGCAACTATGGCTCAGATCTGATTCCTGGCTGGTAACGCAATATGCGCGCCGGGAGGGGGGGGCTGCCAAAAAAAGAAACAATTTTAAAAAGAATGTGCTAGAAATTGTAGAAGGCTCTCAAAACATGTATTAATTGGAGTTCCCGTTGTGGTACAGTGGAAACGAATCTAGCTATGAACCATGAAGTTCTGGGTTCGATCCCTGGCCTCGCTCAGTGGGATTAAGGATCTGGTGTTGCCTTGAGCTGTGGTGTAGGCCAAAGACATGCCTCAGATCTGGCATTGCTGTGGCTATGGCATAGATCAGCAGTTGTAGCGCCGACTGGACCCCTAGCCTGGGAACCTCCACATGCTGCAGGTGCAGCCCTAAAAGGCACAAAAAAAAAATTAATTACTAAAGAAAATTAATGGAATATTGTCAAAGATAAGCCATTATGAATGGATAAACAAAATGTGGTATAAACATACAACGGGATATTATTCAGCCTTAAAAAAGAATGAAATACTGACACATGCCACAGCATGGATGAATCTTGAAAACATGCTAAGTGAAATAAGCCAGACACAGAAGGACAATATTGTATGATTCCACTTATGTAAGGGACATAGACTCATCAAAATCATAGAGACAGGAAATAGAATGCTTGTTGCCAGGGGCTGGAGGGAGGGGACATGGGGAGTTAGTGTTTAATGGGTACAGAGCTTGAGGTCAGGATGATGAAAAAGTTCCCAAGAATATACTTAGTGCCTCTGAACTATACACTTAAAAATGGTTAAAGTGGTAAATTTTCTGTTATATATATATATAAAACCACAATAAAAAAAATCAAGAGTCACCAAGCTCAAAACTTAATAACTGTAAAGTTTCCTTAAATCATTATTTTTCCTGACAATAGATAAAATTTGCAAAGTTTCATGAGTAAATGCAATATACATCTCCAACATGGAACATAAGTAAGCAGAACAATGTGGGGAATAATTTTCAAATATATCCAAATTAAAATTGGAAAGAAATCATTAAAAAGGAAAAATTGTAGGGGGAGTTCCCATCATGGCACAGTGGAACGAATCCGACCAGTATCTATGAGGATGCGGGTTTGATCCCTGGCCTCACTCAGTGGGTTAAGGATCCAGCGTTGCCATGAGCCATGGTATAGGTCACAGATGCAGCTCAGATCTGGTATTGCTGTGGCTGAGGTGTAGGCCAGCAGCTGCAGCTCCGATTCCACCCCTAGCCTAGGAACTTCCATATGCCATGGTGCAGCCCTAAAAAGACCAAGAAAAGAAAAGAAAAAGAAAAAAATAGAATATAAAAGTCTGTCCCCACTTTTCTGTAATTTTGAGTGTCATGTTGAAAAATGAAGAATTAGGAAAATTAAAATTGCTCTTGTTATTCTCTTTTCAACTGAGTAATCTCCTTTAGGGAAACCTCAAATCAAAAGTATTTCCCAAAACAATACAGCTAAAACATCTAAGATGTTCGTTCCCGGCTGTTCTCAAGACCTTTAGCAGAGGCAGCTGGTCCATCAAGAAATCTCTGTGCCTCTCCACGTCTTCCAGCTTCCCTGCCACTGGGGTGGGGCCAGGGGACTAGTTCCAGTCAGTAGGAGATGGCAGGGTGACATGCATCATTTCCTTAAAAGCCAGGCTGCCTCCTATCTCTGTCCCGCTGTCCCACTATGTCTGGCAGCTGACACGGTGGCAAGCGTTTAAAAGATCAGGGAGCATGGCTCCCTAAGGTGCTGCTTGTAGACAGGCAGGGTTAGCCTGCACTGGACATTCTGGGAGAAAAAGAAAAAAAACTTGTTTTTTTCAGCCACTGAGATTTGGGGGTTTATTTGTTATCATAACATCGCCACCCTTCTACTGACTGATACAGATGATAAAGTGGGAATCCTTATTATCTTCCCTACTCATTGAATCAGTTCTGTGACTTTTTAACTACGAAGTAGTCGTCATTAAATAGGAAGGAACACTAGAGGGCGCAATTGCGTTGTGGAAAACTTGGGCCAGTGCTGTAAATGAAACAAGGTATAGAATCCGGCAAAAATTAAAGGCAACAGAAAAAAAACCATTTGCGCCCGTTTTCTTAGCAAATCTTAGCTACATTTCGCCATATGAGATCATTGAATTAAAAGGGAATTTACAACACTTTCATCTTAATGCAAAACCCAATACCAAAAAAGGACGTCATGCAGATACTTTTCCAAACGTGAATACTTACAACAGAAAACTAGTGGACGTGGTCTCAGTGTAAGAGATGCCTTTGTTTTCCATCTGCAATTTTTTTCCTTCATCAAATGTGCCTGCCTGCTGTCATGGACTGTTAGGCCATGGAATCCTTACAGACTCTAACCTGGTCACTTGAGAAATCTGATTTCTAAGTCACATCCTTCTAAGAGGTGACCAGATGTTGCAAACATCAAGCTGGGACAGGAAGCTCCCCGCCCTCTGCAATGTCATCCTGCGTGCAGAGCAGACTTCCTTTCCCGTTTCCTTTTTCCCCTCTCTCTCGTTTTTTTTTTCTTCAAAGTCTATTCAAAAAACTGCTGCCAAAATTCTCTTCCCCTGCTGTTGTTCTGGTGACATCATTCCCTTCCTTGTCTTTGGTTTCCTTGACCTGCTTCATGCCCTCCCCTACTGCCTTCCCCTGCTGTCTGGGGCTTCTGGCCACCTCTACAGGGGTCGGTCAGTCTTTGTGGGTGTGTGTGTGTCTTTTTAGGCCCACACCCGAGGCATATGCATGTTCCTAGGCTCAGGCTACGTGTCCAATCAGAGCTGTAGCCGCTGGCCTATGCCATAGCCACAGCAACGCCAGATCCGAGCCACATCTGTGACCAACATCTCAGCTCACAGCAATGCCCAATCCTTAACCCACTGACTGAGGCCAGGGATTGAACCTGCGTCCTTATGGATATCAGTCAGATTCATTTCTGCTGAGCCACGCCGGGGAATTCCCCAGGATGGTCACTCTTGATGTCCCAGTCTTAGTGTATCTACTCATCTTTACTTCTAACAAAGACGATATCCCCAGGTCTCTTTCAAACTAACTACCTTTATGTATTCATTACTCATGCACATATGAAGTGCCTTCTGCATGCGTGGCCTGGGTCTACGTACTTTAAGAGGGTCTAGGAAAGAAGTGAAAGACGTGGCCCTAAAACTCAGAACTACCAGGAAGCCTTTCAGAGAGGGGCTTTGGGAAACCAAATTGGGGCTTAAATAGCAGGAGAAAATGAGGCAGCAATTCCAAATAACTGCCCCATCAGAGTGGTCGACTTGGGGTCATGCTAATTATTTTATCACCTTGTCAATATTATAGTTACAACTAAAAAAGATTTGAATCTTAAATTGCCATTAAGGATATGACCCTTACACCAGATCACAAAAACTATTATGTCCACTGCATATCATGCTCCTATTAAAAAATTCTTGCCATGGCTCAGCAGTTAATGAACCTAGCTAGCATCTATGAGGACTCAGGTTCAATCCCTGGCCTTGAGCAGTGGGTTAAGGTCTGGCTTTGCCACAAGCAGCGTAGGCAGCAGATGCAGCTCAGATCCTGAGTTGCCACGGCTGTGGCATAAGCCTGCAGCTGCAGCTCCAATTCAGCCCTTAGCCTGGGAACTTCTATATGCGCAGGTACCACCCTTAAAAAAAGAAAGAAAAATACAGTTGTGTCAAACCCAAAACTCTAATGTGAGAAAAGTTATCATCTAGAACATACGATATTATTTAGGGAAGAAAACTACCTTAAATAATAGTCAAGAGTAATAAATTAGTTACTATGATTATAATTTCCTGGTATTGATGTGATGTGTAGAAGATCTACTTTAGGTTTGTATTAAAATAAAAATTTGAGATTTTAGCATAGGGTAAACAATGCCTAATAATCATTAATTGAAGGAAAATCACTTCTAAACTGAAGACCTTACTACCTAGGAGAGTGGAATTTAATTTAATGAGCTTTTGTGTATTAGAACGCATGCTAAGTTAAAAGCTTCTAGTTTAGCCCTTAATTTGATGCTTTGCATTAGGTACACTAATTTGAAGTTCTCATTTCTAGTTTCCTCATCTGTGAAATGAGGATAATAACATCTACTTACCCACTTTACAAAATTGTTTTAAGAATCAAATGTGAGGGAATTCCCATTGTGGCTCAGCAGCTTAAGAACCTGAGTAGTATCCATTAGGATGCAGGTTCAATCCCTGACCTTGCTCAGTAGGTCAATGATCCGGCATTGCTGTGAGCTGTGGTGTAGGTCACAGATGCAGCTCAGATCCTATGTTGCTGTGGTTGTGGTGTGGGCCAGCAACTGTAGCTACAATTCAACCCCCAGCCTGAGAACTTCCATATGCTGCAGGTATGGCCCTAAAAACCAAAAAAAAAAAAAAAAAAAAAGAGTCAAATGTGATAGTGTATTTGAATAATTTGAAAATTATTAAGTATTATTCAAAGAGTTCCCTGGTGTTGTCACTGCTGTGACGCAGGTTCAACAGGTTCAGTCCCTGGCCCAGGAACTTCCACAGGCCATGGATGCTGCCAAAAAAGAAAAAGTATTATTCAATGTAAGGTACCATTATCATTATATTTATGCTACTGAGATTTTAAAATGTAATGCAGGGAGTTCCCTGGTGGTCTAACGGTTAGGATTGGACACTTTCACTGCTATGGCCTGGATTCAATCCCTGTTCTGGGAACTGAGATCCCATATTGAGCCACTGCACGCTATAGCCAAAAAAAAAAAAAAAAAAGGTGATGCAAACAAATCATTTGCCTTAGTGACTGAGTGAACTAAAAGTTCATGTCATTTATGTTGTTTATGGAAACATAGACTCTCAGGGTTTATAACACAATGTAATTAACACATATTAAATAAATGAAAAAACCTGGCCCCACCCGGTGGATTAAGGATCCAGCATTGCTGTGAGCTGGAGTGTAGGTCTCAGACGTGGCTCAGATCCCTTGTTGCTGTGGCTGTGGTGTAGGCTGGTAGCTGTAGCTCCAATTTGACTCCTAGCCTGAGAACTTCCATATGCCACAGGTGCAGCCCTAAAAAAAGAAAGAAAGAAAGAAAGAACAAAAAGCTGACCTTTCCCCCAAGTAAGGGCAAATTCCTCCAGGAGTGCCTTCAAACTGGCATTTTCGTTTTTGTTTTTGTTTTTGCTGTCTTCAAATTCGAACTGAAACAGCTCTTCCTGTTCTCAGGTCTTCCCACTTGAACAAGAACCTACACCATTTGTTCTTCTAGGTCTCCAGCTCTCTGACTCACTTTGCAGACCTTGGGACTTGTCAGCCTCCATAATTGCATGAGCCAATTCCTTATAATCTCTCTCTCTCCAAACACACACACAAACATATCCCATTGGTTCTGTTTCTCTGGAGAACCTTGAGTAATATAACATTCTTAAGGTCCACTCAAGAAAATTTCCAAAAAAGACAAGGAGAATGGGAAAATGATGATTCTGTAACATTTTATAGTTCATGTCTGAAGAGTAAAAACAAATGGTTTGCGTCACCCATAGCTCACTCTCTAGTTGTTTAACCTTGAGTGATTCATTAAATCTGAGAGTATTCATTCATTCATTCATCCACTCAACAAATGCTTGTGGAAGGCCTTTTCTGAGCCAGGCACCAAAAGTGCTGGGTTAGCACTGAAAACAGCAGGGTAGATAAGATAAAGGCCCCACCCTGGGAAAGTTCAGTAGTGTGAGACCTGGAGGCATTTGATAGGAAAATTCCTGTTTAAAGTCAAAAGTGGGAGTTTCCATTGTGGCTTAGTGGTAATGAACCCGACTAGTATCCCTGAGGAAACAGCTTCAATCCCTGGCCCCTCTCAGTGGATTAAGGATCTAATGTTGCTGTGAGCTAGTGTAGGTTGCAGATGCGGCTTGGATCTGGTGTTGCTGTGGCTGTGGTGTTGGCAGGCAACCGCAGCTCCGGTTTGACACCCAGCCTGGGAACCTCCGTATACCGTGGGTGCAGCTCTAAAAAAGACCGGAAAAAAAAAAAAAAAAGTCAAAAGTTGTAGGAGTTCCTGCTATAGCACAGTGGGTTAAGAATCCAACTGCAGGGGCTCAGGTCACTGTGGAGGCAGGTGTTCAATCCCCAGCCTGATACAGTGGGTTAAAAGATCTGGCACTGCCACAGCTGTGGTATAGGTCATGGCTTCGGCTTGGATTCAGCCCCTGGCCCGGGACCTTCCATATGCCGTGGGTACGGCTGTATAATAAATAAATAAATAAGTAAAGTCAAAAGTTGTAAATGTTATCAATGGAGTGGATAAACAACAAGGTCCTATCCTATCGCACATAGAACTATATTCAGTGTCCTATGATAAACCACAATGGGAGAAAATATTTTTAAAAATGTGTATATGTATAACTGAATGCCTTGCTGCACAGCAGAAATTAACACAACATTGTAAATCAACTGTAATTCAATTTTAAAAAGGGTTTTTTTTAAAAAGCTGTAAATGTTGGATCATCAGGGACCTTTATCTCCGTGCTACACAAACCCTCTGCTTTTGGCACTGGCCGCATTCTATCTTAACACACCTTTTGGGCTCTGAAACTCTGCTTAAGCCCTCATCTGTCCTTTGAGGAATGACTTTATAGAATTGTTTTTCCTAATTATGCACCGCTACCTTTTCAAAGCTTTTTTTTGTTTGTTTGTTTGTTTGTTTTTTGGTCTTTTGTCCTTTTAGGGCCATACCCGAGGCATATGGAGGTTCCCAGGCTAGGGGTCTAATCAGAACTGTTGCTGCTGGCCTACACCACAGCTCACAGCAATACCCGATCCTTAACCCACTGATCGAGGCCAGGGATCAAACCTGCAGCCTCATGCTTCCTATGCAGATTCGTTTCTGCTGTGCCTGACGGGAACTTCTCAAAGCCCTTTTTAACAGCCTTGCCCAACTCAGATTTTCTTTTTTTTCTTTTTTTTGTCTTTTTTTTTTTTTTTTTGTCTTTTTTGCTGTTTCTTCTGCTGTTTCCACAGCATATGGAGGTTCCCAGGCTAGGGGTCTAATCTGAGCTGTAGGAGCCTAGCCGCATCTGCATACAACCTACACCACAGCTCACGGCAACACCAGATCCTTAACCCACTGAGCAAGGCCAGGGATTGAACCTGCAACCTCATGGTTCCTAGTTGGATTCGTTAACCACCGAGCTCCCCAATTCAGATTTTCTAACTTTAAATTCCCAAAGGTTTTCTTCTCTATGAGGGGTGTGTGTGTGTGTGTTTAGGGCCACACCCGTGGCATATGTATTGAAGTTCCCAGGCTAGGGGTAGAATCAGAGCTGCAGTTGCCAGCCTATGCCACAGCCACAGCAACTCGGATCTGAGCCACGTCTGGGACCTACACCACATCTCAGCTCATGGCAAAGCCAGATCCTTAACCCAATGAGCAGAGCCAGGGATTGAACACATGTCTTTAAGGATATTGGTTGGGTTTGTTACTGCTGAGCCTCAACGGGAACTCCCCTTTTCTGTGTTCTTCAATAGCATGTATCAAATATGAGCTGTTATTCATCTTTGTATATGTTATTCTAATTGTTAATCTTCTAAAACCAGAATATAATTTTATATTTCTTTGTTTCATTTAGTACAATAAGCATTTCTTGAGTAACAATAATGAATTTCTACTGTTGACTCAGTAAAAGAAACTGGGAAATTATTTCAATGTCCTTATTTTTCATAAGCTACACAGTGAGGGATAGGGGTTTACTTGATAGGGGTTTTGAAGTTTATAATGTGATTTTTCTAAAATATGTTTTATAACCTATCAAAGGGCTAAAGTTCATGTCTTATTTTAGGCTTTATACAAATGCTTTTTTTTTTACATCACTTCTTTGTGGGGAGCATTATCTCAAGCATGGTTCCAAGAATAGGATTATAGTTGGGTTGTTGTTTTTTGGTTTTAACTCAACCTGGGGTCTCCTTTCTCTTGAAGTTTCAGGATGAATTTACAAAATTCTGTCTAAATAGCTACTTTGTTCCTGGCCCATTAGGCATTAGCTTCAGGATTTAAATTTAACAATTTGTAGCAAAGGCTTAAAAAAGAAATGTGAAAATCTGCAAATAAGGAAATGGTGAAGATGAGCTGAACCATACAAGGTAAAAGAATAAATGTTGCTGTGTTAAATCTTCTAAATAGTCTATATTAGTAAAGCAGATTCTATAGCAGATGGAAGCTAAAAAATAGAAATGTCTGGTAAATAATTTATTTCAAATAATCATAACAACAGAAACCATACTAAATACACATATATACTAAATGCTGTGAGGGAGATGCACTGGGGGAGGGGCAACACTTCAGAGCCAAACAATAGGAAAAACTACCAGGCTTGGCTCAGAGAATCTGGGGCTTAGCTTAAGCTAGTTCATTTTTTGTTAGTTTCTTTGTTTATATATTGATTTTTTTTTTCATTATAGCTAGTTTACACTGTTCTGTCAATTTTCTACTATACAGCATGGTGACCCAGTTACACATACATGTATACATTCTTTTTTCTCACATTATCATGCTCCATCATAAGTGACCAGACATAGTTCCCAGTGCTACACAGCAGGATCAAGCTAGATCATTTAATACTGAATTATTTTAACTGAGTTGCAGATTTTAAAAAGGAGAGTGGGAGTTCCTGTTCCGGTGTAGCAGATAAAAGATCCGGCATTGTCTCTACTGCAGCTCAGGTCACTGCTGAGATGCAGGTTCGACCCCACCCTGGTGCCATGGGTGAATGATCCAGTATTGGTACAGCTGTGGCATAGGTCACATCTGTGCCTTGGATCTGTTATTATTATAATCGTAATTATTATTATTATTTTTTTTTTTTAGGGCTGCACCCATGGCATATGGAGGTTCCCAAGCTAGGGGTCCAATTAGAGTCACAGCTGCTGGCCTACACCATAGCCACAGCAATGCCAGAGTCCACTGAGAAAAGCCAGGGATAGAACCTGCAACCTCATGGTTCCTAGTCAGATTTGTTTCCCCTGTGCCACCATAGGAACTCCTATCATTATAATAATTATTTTGCTTTTTTTTTTAGGGCCGCACCTGTAGCATATGGAAGTTCCTGGGTTATGGTGGAATCTAAGCTGCAGCCCTGGCTTAGGCCACAGCCACAGCCATGCCAGATTCAGCTGCATCTGCAACCTATGCAGCAGCTCACAGCATGCAGGATCTTTAACCCAGTGAGCAATGCCAGGAATTGAATCCGAATCCTCAAGGATACTAGTCAATTTCTTAACCCAAGCGGCAATGGGAACTCGCTGGTGCTCAGATTTGATTCCTGGCCCAGCAGCTTCCATATGACACGGGTGCAGCCAAAAAAACTTAAAAATATAAATAAACAGCAGTTATCGTCATGGTGCCCCAGAAACAAATCCAACTAGGAAACATGAGGTTGCGGGTTTGATCCCTGGCCTCACTCAGTGGGTTAAGGATCCAGTGTTGCCCTGAGCTGTGGTGTAGGTCGCAGACATGGCATGGATCTGGCACTGCTGTGGCTGTGGCATAGGCCAGCAGCTATAGCTCCAACTAGACCCTAGCCTGGCAACCTCCGAATGTTGTGAGTCTGGCCCTAAAAAGCAAAAAAGAAAAGAAAAAAAAAGTATATTTATACATACACAAATAAATAAATAATTTTAAAAGGGAGTAATCTCACAGATTGCGATGGAAAACAATTAAATAGTTACCATATAAATCAGGGCAAGTGCCCAGTAAAAACACTTAACAAATGATAGTTTCCAGTTTTTCTTGCCAAGAGATTGGAATCTCCTTGAGAAGCATGTCAAAAATATTTTGTGTTTGTTGAATTAGCAGAAGAGGGAGTATGTGTGTGTGTCACAGAATACAGTTATCATCAAAAAGAAAAAAGATAGGAAGACAGTGAATTCAGCCTTTTGTTGCTCTTGTTTTAAGTTATTGCATTGACTTCAGTGCTTAGTCTAAATTCTGCTTCTTATTTCTCAGGCTTCTTATTGTTTGCTTTCCTTAGAAGCTGATTGGAACGATTCTGATCTAAGGAAAAACACTAGACATTTGTGGCCAAATTCAACTGAACTAAAATTGAAGAAATCTTTAATAGAATGAAACAAAGTACAGACAAAAGTGCCCACTTACAATTCTTATTCAACATAGTATGGCAGTCCTAGACAGATCAGGCAAGAAAAAGAAATTAATGTAATTCTCAATGGAAAGAATAGAATACTAGGACAACTGATTACCCATTTGGAAAACAAGAAAAATAAGATCAATGCTTCATGTCCTACAACATCAAACATACACAAATGGACTAAATTTTTTAATGTAAAAGAAAATTAGAAAAATACTAGGAAAAAATGCAAATAATTTTAGGATTGGAAAGGACATTTTTAAGATTGGTGATTTAAAAGGGGAGTTCCCCTGTGGCTCAGCACTTAACAAACCTGACTAGCATCCATGAGGACCTGGGTTGGATCCCTGGCTTCACTCATTGGGTTAAGGATCCAGTGTTGCCATGAGCTGTAGTGTAGGTTGCAGATGTGGCTCGGATCTGGCATTGCTGTGGCTGTGGAGTAGGCTGTTGGCTACAGCTCCGATTTGACTCCTAGCCTGGAAACTTCCATGTGCTGTGGGTGCGGCCCTAAAAAGACCAAAAAAGAAAGGAAGGAAACAAAAAGGATGAAATTGATAAATTGACTAAAATGCTTCTCAATTTTCTCTGTATTAAAAGAAAATCTACAAATAAAGTTAAATGGCGTGTCAAAACTGGGGGGAAATGTTGCTATGGTTTATAAAAAATAAAGAATTCAAAATAGAACTCTTAGAAATTCATAAAAAAAAAAGACAGGGAATTCCCATTGTGGCTCAGTGGTAATGAACCCAATTAGTATCCATGAGGATGTGGGTTCAATCCCTGCCCTTGCTCTGGGGGTTAAGGATCTGGCGTTGCTGTGAGCTGTGGTGTAGGTCACATACTCAGCTCAGATCTGGCAAACTGTTTTGGCTATGGTGTAGGCCAGGAGCTGCAACTCTGATTCAACATATACCCTGGGAACTTCTGCACATATACCATGGGTGTGGCCCTAAAAAAGAAAAAATAAAGAAAAGACAATCACACCTAAATGCATAGTTGGTAAAGGACAATTCACAAAATGAAAAATGTGAATGGCCAGGAGTTCCCTTTGTGGCTGAGCAGTTAACAAACTCGACTAGAATCCATGAGGATGTGGATTCAATCCCCAGCCTCACTCAGTGGGTTAAGGGTCTGGCATTGCTGTGAGCTGTGGCTGTAGGTCGAAGATGAGTCTCAGATCTGGGTCTGTGATGTAGGCCGGCAGCTGCAGCTCCGATTCGACCCCTAGCCTAGGAACCTCCATATGCCGCGAGTACAGCCCTAACAACCAAAAAAATAAATAAAAATATGAATGGCCAATAAATTTGCACCAAATCTTCAAAAGAAATTTTTCTTTCTCCAAATGGATAGTCATCCCAGTATCCTTCTCTTTCCATTGGAAAGTACATTACAGTACTTGTTTCCTTACATATATGTACTTTAATCTTAACCTTTTCATCTACTCTGTGTAGCATAAATGGTGTTGGATGTGCTAACTAACCTTATTGTGGTAATCATTTCACTATATATATGTGTGTGTGTGTGTGTGTATCAAATTATCATGTTGTGTACCTTAAACCTACACAATGTTATCTGTCAGTTCTATCCCAATAAAGCTTCGGAGTAGGGGAGGCTGGAGATTACATACTTAGAGAGGGGTATACAATTCTGGGACCAGAATTTCTTCCAATCAAGATATAATTTACATGACATAAAATTCAGTCTTTAAAGTATAACAGTGCAGTGATTTTTTAGTATATTCACAAAATTATACATCCATTACTACTCTCCAGTTACAGGATATTTTCATCACCTCTAAATAAACCCCATACCCACTATCAGTTGCAGCAGAATTAATATTTACTCCCAGTCCAAACATCTTTCCACTGTTGTAGCTTTATAGGGATTTTCAAACTGATTGTATAAGGTAAGTAAAGTTTAAAAAGTGCTTATATGCCCAATGACCAAATTTATCAAATATTTGCTAGGACTTTGCATAATTCTGTGCTGTTAACAATCTCAAGATTTTATATACATTTCTGTATTCTTTCTGTTTTGGGGTGTTTTGTTTTGTTTTTAATATTTACCAGATTCTTGAGGGTACATGACAAACACTTAGAAACTGATCCTATGTACTCTAAACAGACTCAGGAAATGTTTTGTTCTTTGAATGTATAGCTCATCATCTCAAAGGAAATGAGACTGGTGATTTTTAAAGAGAATATGTGAGGCTTGGAGACTTTAACAAAAGGAGGATTTTTTTTTTTTTCTCTTTCAAGGTTTTCAAATAAAATCCTCAACTAGACAATAGGTTCTTAAAGACGTCTTAGGAGAATCTAAATATTTTCCCGAACACAAGTTCAAATAAATTTTAAAAGGGCCTCACTATAATATAACCAACATTGCCATTCTGGTCTTCAAAACATCCGTTCCTTGGTTTCCAACTCTGCTTCTACTCTATCTCGTTGGAATTAATTTTATGTAAAACAAGCATGAGGGCCTATTTTCTACTTTATGCCAAAATTACCAGGTGTCCAAAAAGAAAGTCTCTACTTTAAAGTTAGTCATATTTGGATTATTTAAATAATATCCTCTAAAGTGCGAATCACTGTATACTCTTTTATTCTTCAGTGCATGGCTGTTGATTCTTTAGAAAACACAGTTTCGAGTATTCAAAAGGACACAGGCCCACAGGAATTAGTGACAAGAACTCAGGGCTCAAAATTTTTTTTTTTTTTATTTTTCTACTTTCCCAACACATTATTTTTTTCCCTACTGTACAGCACGGTGAACCTAGTTATACATACAAGTATACATTCTTTTTTCTCACATTATCTTGCTCCATCATAAGTAACTAGACATAGTTCCCAGTGCTACACAGCAGGATCTCATTGCTAATCCATTCCAAAGGCAATAGTTTGCATCTATTAACCCCAATCAAAATTTTGAAATGGTTGTAGATTTAGTCCTCTATAAAGAAATGAAAATGACAATAAAGCTAAAAAGTAATTTTTAAAATAGTAGTTAGTTCTTTAAAGCAAAACAAATATTATTACAAATTAAATTAGGTATAAAAAAGTAAAAACTGATTTTACTAGTGTCTAATGAAAAAGTCCAAAAGAAAACTATGTATTTTTACATTAAATCTGATAGGCTATTAATTCCTTTGTCTACGTTGAAAAAAAAAAAATTCACATAGGAGTTCCCCTGTGGCACAGTGGGTTAATGATCCAGGGTGATTCTGATGATTTAGTAAATGATGCAGGTAAAGCACCTAGCATACGGTGAGGCCTCAGTAAGAAACAGTCAGTTGTTGTTATCAGTCCTAGGCTCTGTACTGCCAATCACATTAATTCATTGACATGACCTAAGACATTTCATCAAAGCATGGATGTTATATTAGATATTTGTTGTGTACTTTATTCCCTTAAAAAGAAGAGCAATTAAGTAACTATTTCAAGTATTCAAAAGCCCTCTTCATAGACAAGTAAAAGAAGCATAAATACACTTTTCTAAAGGATTAAGTGAATTATGGTTCACATCCCATAATAAGATCTTATCAGATTTTAATTGCTGCAACACAAATGCAAAAAATAATCTTTACCACTGAAAATACAAAAAGAAGGCCTAACCTTAAAAAATATATTAAACAGGTTTTCAAAAACAAAGATTTATTCTTTTTTTGTGTGTGTTTTTAGGGCCACACTGGAGGCATATGGAAGTTCCCAGGCTAGGGGTCAAATCAGAGCTGTAGCTGCCAGCCTAGACCACAATGCCACTGCAATGCCAGTTCCTTAACCCACTGTGAGACTAGGGGTCGAACCCACATCCTCATGGATGCTAGTCGGGTTCATTGCTGCTGAGCCATGACGGGAACTCCCCTGATTCTAATTCTTTGTTTCTTGATCTGATATCAGTTAAGAGATAAGAGCATGACTGATTTACAATTTCTTTTCTAAACCTAGAAAGTATGTAAACATTCTAACTTTAACTTCTTGCCTTCAAGCAAAGTTATGTTCTACTTTTTATAACCCATTTGTAAAAAGTTCCAGGAAGTAGCAATCTGGTAGCAATTTCAGTCTTGTTCAAACTCAGTGTCAGAGACCTTGACTTATTATGACCACATATCAGCTTAATGTATCAGGCTAAACACTTGGTAATGGCTACAGGAATTGCAAATATAGATCTTGGGAGGAAATTACAAGTCTATAAGGCAGAGAGATCAAATTGGTTTCAACTATCAATTTCAGGTGTTTGCTGCCTGAATTGTTGAGAAAGATTTTGAGGATAGAGTTAGTGCTCTGGGAGAAAGGGTGTGTGCTGTGCTGGGGTCGAAAAGCAGCAGGTGGAGGGGCTGGTTTGCTAGCTCTACTTTTGGGGTCTTATATATGGCTTACAGGCGGCTCAAGGCTACTAGTTTCCATTGGGGTCCTACAGTCTCTCATCTCCAATTCTCATGATGCTTCTGCTTCATCCTCTGTCTGAAAACCAGCACCCCCACCCCTCGCCCACCCCCGCTATGTGCAGGGGGCAGGAAGTACTGCCCTCACAGCATGAGTAAGTAGCAGAAACTAATAGTGGCTCTGATTTGCAAAGAACAGCTCTCTCTTTTTTTTTGGTTTTGCCCACAGCATGCAGAAGTTCCCAGGTCAGGGATCAAACCCATACCACGGCAATAACCACAGCCACAGCAGTGGCAATGCTGGACCCTTAAACTGCTAAGCCACCAGGGAACTCCAAGGTTTCTTAATTTAAGCAGAAAGAAAATTAAAAAAAAATTTTTTTTTTTTTTTTTTTTGGCCACACTCGTGGCATGGAGAAGTTCCCCAGCCAGGGATCAAATTGATGGTTGAAACCAATTTGATATCTCTGCCTTATAGGCTTGTAATTTCCTCCCAACAGCTGTGGCAATGCCAGATCCTTAACCCACCACACCACGTGGGAACTTCCAAGAGAATTTAAGTTTGGAAGTTCAAAGAATGGACAGGAAGATTGGTGGAGCAGCCTCAGACAGGAACCAAGGAAGGTGGAGTCAAGTTCAGATCCTGGCATAGGGATGGTCCCCTTGGGATGTAGGGACCAGCAGCACTGGACATTTGTTGCCTACTGCTACTGGACTCCCCTACCCCTGAACACTCACCTTCTGCCACTGGACCTCTCAGTCACCTTTGTGTCACTCCCTTAAAATTAAAAAATTCCAAGCTGGAGTCTGAGAGTAGTGGCGCTCAGACCAAAGCGCTACACTCTGGCTATTGGGGAGGACTGGTTTTCAAAAAAGAGGAACTTGGGTTAAACAGACACCCTCAAAAGGTATCCACTGCATTCGATATTCTGCCAGGCAGGGGGTGTGCATGTGAGAAAATGCCAACTGCCATCTAGCTTAGAAACTACTTTCACAGAACAGAGCGAGGAACTGAGTTGAGAGCATGAAAGTTTGCAGTTAATGGCTAAGGCTAAGAGCAGGCAGAGTGGTTCCAGGAGGAGCTAGAGTTGCTGACACTAACTAGTAGGGACTTTGCTAGATATAACACACCTGGGACCAAACTGCAGGAGAATTAGGAAGTCAGAGAAATAAACTGAAATGACCCTGAAATATATTCCAACAGCAAAGACTAGATTTCCAAAAAAATAGTCCTCAAGCTGAGGAGGCACACCAGGTACAGGCTGGAATTCTAAGACTGTAGATCAGGTAGCCAAGGAGTTGGATACTGGAGAGAGCAATGAAACAGCAAAAAGATGGGCTGGATTTGCTGAAGCTCATACAAGATCGCCATTTTATTTGTTCACTGTAGAAAGTGTCCTTACACATCCAATAAATTCATTCTCTGGTTTTTGTTTGTTTTGGCCACACCTATGGCACGTGGAGGTTCCCAGGTCAGGGTCTGAACCTGCCCCACAGCTGCCACAATGCCGGATCCTTAACCTGATTCACCAAAAGGGAACTTCCTGAATTGGTTCTCTTAGACTTGCCTAGTTGAACACCAGTCCTTGAGGCGATGCAGGCATCAGGGACATCACAAGTTGATGGGTTATTGCTCTTCTCCACAAGGGTTGGCAAAATGAGCCTACCATTTGAGGGTGAATACTTTCCACTTACCTGATTTTTCAAATCTTTGCTTAGAGGGCTCTTCATATTTGCCCTAATTGGGCTTAGGAATAGTTTTGGCCTGGTGTAGATAATCTGAAGCACTGACTGGACTTGAGGAGATCCAAGTTTGGGTGGTTGGGTGGTTAGTTCAAGTCTGGTGGAAGGTATTTGCGGGGAGGGGTTGGCAGCAGAGATTGTTATTAAAGAGCAGAGACCAAGGCGGCTCCTCTAGTTACCAGGAAGAGAAATCATCATCACAGCCTCGGTGACGGAAGCTGCAGCAGATGATTGACAGCAGAGAGGTTTCTTCCAAACAAACACTTCCTGGCAAAATCGTAAGTTCCAGGGTGAGAGGGAGTGGACCTAGCTAAACTCCAAATCCTTTAAACTTTCCATCAGCCAAATAATTGTAGGCATTAATAAACTTAAATGATGAATTTCACTTTTGTAGGGACTTATATTTCATTAATTTATTTCAAGCTGTCCCCTAGCTTTCTCATGTAGCAGACTGGCCCAGAGATTCCATGATTTAGGTTCCTCATCACTCAACACATATATACCAGATATCTATGCCGTGGGGGAGGGACACTGGGTGTGGGGGGTGAGGGGGCTTCATCATTTGTCCTTTTCACAAATAAAGAGATTGTCACTTGAAAGCAATTTTTATTATACCAAACTCAGTGAGACTTTGGAGATTTTTTGTCTCTTTTGTTTTTATTTTTTGCTTTTTAGGGCCATACCCATGGCATGTGGAGGTTCCCAGGCTAGGCGTCTAATCGGAGTTGTAGCTCCCAGCCTACATCAGAGGCACAGCAACGTGGGATCCGAGCTGCATCTGTTACCTACACCACAACTCAGAGAAACGCCAGATCTTTAACCCAGTGAGCGAGGCCAGGGACTGAACCTGCGCCCTCAAGGATTCTAGTCGAGTTAACCACCGAGTCAGGACGGGGAACTCCTGTCTCGTTTGTTTTTAATATCCGTGGGAGTCAGTGAACTACTGAGTTTAAGACTGAAGCTTAACATTTGTACCTAGATGAATATTCCAAAAGGGAAAACAGGGTACCTTTTATGAGGTAACAAAAATAATCAAAATGAAGGTTAAGAGAAGAAAATTCAGTGATAAATATAATACTTTATAGATTTTGACACACACCTCCTCTTCCCCTTAAACCTTTGTACCGAATATCTTTAAAGTCACTTCACCCCTTAAACTGAGGTAAACAAGTATTATAGCATTGATTTTTTTTGAGGCTGTGAGTTTAGGACAAGAAAAATATCTCAGGAATCCCCACCATGGGACAGTGGGTTAAGAATCTGACTGCAAAAAAAAAAAAGAAGAAGAAGAAGAAGAAGAAGAATCTTGACTGCAGTAGTTTGACTTCCGTCACCACAGAGGTCCAGGTGTGATCCATTTGGGGTGCAGTGGTTAAATGATCTGGCATTGCTGCAGCTGTGGTGTAGGTTGCAGCTGTGGCTGATACAGTCCCTGGCCTGGGAAATTCCATATGCTGGCCATACAATTGAAAAAATATATCTCAGAATTCCCTGTGGCTTCTGTGTTAAGTATCCAATGCTGTTACTGCTGTGGCTTGGGTCACTGTTGTGGCTTGGATTTGATTCCCCCACGGGTGAACTTCCAAATACCACCAGCATGGCCAAAAACAAATCTGTATGCATTTTTTTTTACATGAAAATTTTATTGCCCAAGACAATTAAGGGCAAATGATGTTTCAGAAGCTAAATCAAATAATAAAGCACCATGTTACATGTACCTTTTAATGTGAATGCCTATGCTTATCTTTGGTACATTTAATGAGCTGAAATTTTTTTTTCAAACCCTTATATGCATTTACTAAGTTCCTAGAATATCAGAATACTGACACGTGATGGTACTACTTCATATTTGTCGAAGATGTTTCTGAATTTCGCTAAAAACCACAAAGGAAACCAACAGCCCCAACATTGTTGTGATAATCCCACCAAAGAGGAAATACGAAGAGGAAGTTAATCTGAGTCTGAGAGGGCAGAAGTGATTTTAGCAGAGGATTCAGCCCTTTCAGACACTGAGTGACCCTCAGTTTTTTTTGTTTTTTTTTTTGGCTTTTTGCTATTTCTTTGGGCCGCTCCCGCGGCATATGGAGGTTCCCAGGCTAGGGGTCTGATCAGAGCTGCAGCCACCGGCCTACGCCAGAGCCACAGCAATGCGGGATCCGAGCCGCATCTGCAACCTACACCACAGCTCACGGCAACGCCGGATCGTTAAGCCACTGAGCAAGGGCAGGGACCGAACCCGCAACCTCATGGTTCCTAGTCGGATTCGTTAACCACTGCACCACAACGGGAACTCCCTGACCCTCACTTTTAATCTCAGCTTCTTCGGGACCCTCTCCTTTTCTTCTCCATCGGCGACTCACTACAAGGCCAGTAGGAAAAGGTGCTTGGATGCAGGTGAGCAGGATTCCAGTTGGGGCTGCTCCGCGTTCGTCGGGGTGGCAGTCTCAGTTTCCACAACTGTCGAACAGGACAATACCTGTCCAGTTCCTTCGTTGGGATCTTGCCACGATCGCCTAAGAATACGGTCTCCTAAAACAAGCCAAAGCCACCATTACTGGGAGAGTCGCCAACAGAACTCGGCTTGGGTTCCCTCTCTCCGCAAGGCTGGTTCGACCAATAGTCAACAGGAAGCTCCTGGGGCTGGGACAGGATCCCTGGATCGGAAGGAGGCCAGACGCGAAAGTTTTTTGGACGGCAGTCAGGACCGTGATGAGGGTGTTAGTAACGCCCCTCTGGCTCACGCGGCTGGCTGAGATTTTACTACCAACGACAAAGGGTGCGGAAGCATAGCGCTGAGGGGCAAGCACCCAACTCACCATTTCCCCCCTCCCCCGTGCCTACCCCGCAAAGACAAAGCCCCCGGCAACTACAGAGAGCCTGGCGAAGATAAGGGGAAACTACGACGGGGTGGAAGCGAACTCCCGCTCCATCTCCCGCCGCAGCCGAGCGGGCGGCCACAAGGTCCGCGGGTGGGGAGGGGGCGCTGTGGTACTGCGCTCCTCGTGGAGAAGCGCCTCCTCCTCACGCCCCCTTAGCCTGCGCCGCCTCGGGAATCCGCCCCGGACCCCGCCGCCATGTTGGGTCGGGAGAAGTAACTCGGACTCGCCGCTGACCCCGACCGCCGGAGGGCGGCCAACAGCCCAGGAGGGGCGCGTGCGGAGGCCGGAAGGCGGGGTCGCTGGAGCTCCGCGCCGCGCGAGTTCCGGTGACCGGTCGGCAGCGCAGGTAGTCCTCGCCCCCGCCCCCGCGCAGGGGGCGGAGCCTGGAGTGAGGGCGGGCCCCGCACGGGGAGGAGGCGGAGCGTGAGGCCGAGGGGTGGGAGAGCCCGGGAATTCCCTCCTCCTGAAGTAGCGAGTCCTCCGCTGGCTGTGCAATCGTTCCTGCCGCCGGGCGCCTGGGACGAGGAGGTGGAGGAGGGAGAGGGCCCCGCGGGCCTCGCCTCCGCCCGCCGCCCCCTCCCCGCCAGCCCTCCCCGCCGTCGCGGCGACTCATGCGAGCGCAGCTGGAGGGCAGGTAAGGACCTTTCGGGGCCCCGCGGGGGGAGGTGGCCGACCCCGGCCCACAGCAGTAGGCCCCGGCGCCCGGAGGCGCCGCTGCTCCCCGCCCCCGCCCGCTCCGAGTCGGGAAGTTGGGGAGAAACTTCTCCCCTCCCCCGGCCCCGCTAGCCCGGCGGGTGTGTCTCCTTCCCGGCGCTACCTGCTTGCCCCCAGCCTGGGTCTCCGCCCCGTCCAGCCCTTCTCCATCCCGCCCTAGTCCGCCCTAAGGTCCTCGCTGCGCTGGGACATCCGCACAAGCGTCTATAAGGTCGTGCGGGCCGTCGGCCAAGGGGGCAGCGAGGTTTATTTTGGCCGAAGTTAGGGGTGAGGGCTGTGGCCTCTTTCCGACCCAGGGGTCGGGGGTCTGCGCGTTGGCGGACGCCGGGTGGCAACTGTGCCGGGAGAGCGGGCGTGGTTGGGGGGAGCGAGTGGGTGAGCCTCTCGCTGCACTTGGTTTGATTGAAAACCGCAACATGTTAAAGTTTTCCTTTGTTTTGGGTTGGGGGTTGGGAAATATGCCGTTCTGCGGGCACTTTTACATTGTTTTGCAGTTCTGCCTCCCATTTGGTTCGGTTCTCTGTCCGCATGTGTTAAAGAAAATTTTGTTTTTAATATGTTTTTCTTTTTGGTAATTGCTTTCCGCTTTTGCTTCATTGGACATGGGGCAGCGTTGTTTTAAGAAGCTCTTCGAAAATCAAGTCCGATGTAGAGACCGCTTTAATTTTTGCTGTGTGGTGGTTGAATTATTTTCTGCTTAATTAAAACAGGCATGGAATGACAATTCATAAATTATTAAAGAAATGAAAAGTTGAGTCTCCATTCGAATAAAACTTTATGTTCATGCCATTATCATGGGAACATACATAGTTTCCACTGGTATGTGTGTTCACATAGATGATTTCACATATACCTATATGTGATTGTAGTATATTCGTGTATTGCAGCTGCAGGATTGCAGTACCAAAGTTATCTTGATAATTCTAGTGTGTTTAAACCATCCTGTTAAATGTTTATAGTTAAATTACATGAGGAGGAAAATATTACTATATATGTACATGTAAGTGTGCATTTAAAGCAAAGAAAGTATGTGGCAAATCTAATATCTTAGCTAGCACAATGGTTGGCACACAGTGGACAGGAAACAACATTTTGAATGGACAGGTAATGGAGTGTCTTGTATTAGAAGCCAAGGATCTTGTATGTGTCACATGATTTTCATATATTGGTCTATATTGTATGTCAGTAAACCATATTTCTGTTTTGTTAATACTCTAGACCCCTGCCATAGCTGACCCTTTAATAAAAGGAAGTTTAATTGTACTTTAATTTTTGGACATTAGCTAAACCTCAGTGGAGATTTTGAATGCTGGTTGAAAATTCATTGGTTCCTAAACTTGGGGAGAAAAAAAAAGACTGCGATCTGATTCCAAGTACAAGACAGTACAGTTCATATCTATGTTTCCAGGATAAAATATGAAAGCGCTCTTAAAATATGTATTCTGCTGTAACCACCATAATGTTATAATAGCTTTAATTTTGCAGTATGCTTTTGCTGACTTCATAAACCACAAAATTGACTCCTTTCTGTTCAACCAAAAGTGAAATTACAGCTTTGACCTATCTTCTGGGATAGGTGGAATTTGTCTTACAGCTGATGTATAATATTAATGTATGGTTCAAGTTTTTTTTTTTTTTAATCAGTAAATCCTCAAATTGAAAAATAATCGTCTATGCAAATCAATCTCCTTCATGTTATGTAACATTAAAAGAATAAATATCCTAAAGGAATAGTAATGACCCATTGTAATGAAATATTACCAACACATGGTGTAAGACTTGTTTATGTAGAGTTGCAATTTGCATCTTTTTAGGCAGTAAATAGTTTATTAATGTGAGTAATTTTTCTTAATATATTTAGCTCTTAACCTAGTGATTCTGTTTAGCATAGATATCATTAGTTCCTATTAGCATTATATTTAAAAAGAGCCTAATATAAAAAAATTTTGGTACTATTTCTTTTTATAAAAAACTTTTAAAGAGAGCGGTATTAAGGTTTGAGGTCCAGGAATGCAAACTTGGGTGATAAAGCTATGTATTTTTTAAGAATCTGCAAGGAAGTGATTTCTGTAAAAAGTACTGATAAGAGAGGAAGGAGGAAGTTGTGATTGGGACCTGGCTCCTGAAGTGGTGGCAAAGTTCTACCTGATGGTGGTTGCAAGGGTGTTGGCTTTCGTGTGTAATTCATTAAGCCGTATGTTTATTCTGAGTGCCTTTCTGTGTCTGTAGTTTAGTTTATATGAAACTGCCCCCCCCCCCCCCTTCAAGACGCCTATGTGTAATGTACTTTGTAAGGTTCTTCCACTAAAGGACTTAATATTTGGTGACTGACTTAAGAACACTGCCTGAGCTGCCCTTTGCAAACAGGATTAGACCTGTTAAATCACAACTAGCATATGCCAGTAGTTAGTGTATGTAACTACTTTCACATGTGAATAGCATGTTAATTATGTTAATATTTTGAGGGAAGACTCCAGGTTTTACTAACTTTAATTTCAATTTTTGTATGTTGTGACAAATGGTAATCAAAAAATGTTTATTAAACTAGTGGACACTGTTCTGTCATCAAGTATAAAATATCCCCTATTTTTCTGAAGATTGTGTATGGTAACATGACAGTTAAAACCTACAACTTAACTGTGGCATCAGAGTAGTAATTCTTTCATTTGTTTTCAGTTTCCTGACACAGTAATTGTTCAGGTCAATAATTGCAGCCTGTGTTTTGATATTCTTAAGGGTATCTTAAAGTTCTCAGCATAAAATAAGTTTTTGTGTACCTAAAGGAATAGTATGTTTTGTTTCAAGTGACAAAAATGCTGTGAATCATTGCCTTATGCTACTTTACTTGCTTTATGTAATGGCTTGCTGTTTTAGTTGTTGATGTTGCTTTGCATTGTTGTAGAGTTGAAGAAGAGATCATTATGTGCCAAATTCTTACACTGCAGGAACTTTCAGTCATGTTATAAAGGTGATGTTTGTGGCCCTGGCTTTGTTGTGTGAATATTTACAGGAAGTTTTAGTTAAGATCTTCCATTGTTCAGAAACCTACATGGCTTAGGTCACCTTCAGTTCACATTTAAACAGGTCTGTAATACAAATGCAAGTTCTTCTAGCGAGGTGAAACTGCTTTTCTTTAAAGGAAATCATCTGTTTCTGTTAAAGTATCTTGGTATCTCATTGGTAGTGTGTGTGGCAGTTTGTGTGGCCGTGGCGGGGTACGTATTAGCTCTTTTCTTCCTCTCAGCTGCTCCAGCGCCACAATTAGGCTGCCTATTGCTCAGCTGCAGCTGCTGGGTGATTATGATCCATCCAGCTCCTGTCTAAACTCAGAGGCAGATTTAGCAAAAGGAGCTATAGTAACAGCAGAGGGTGAAAGAGAAGAGCCGGTGCCTCTGCCAGTATCATTTTAACAAGTCTGTGTGCCAAGGAATCGTTGGCTGCAGCAGCACTACTGTTGTCTTGGAACTGGCAGACTTGATAGCAACACATCCTGGTCTGGGTTGGGTTTACCTGGTGTTGTTCTTTAAGATCTTAATGCTCATTCTGGGAAAGAGAGGGAATCTTGTAATTTCAGAGTACAGGATAATGTACTTGAGATTACTGATGAGCCAGGCTATGCCTCTGCTCCCCCTTTCCCCCATCAGTGCCCTTCACTTTTCCTTGTTTGAGTATATATGTGATTTCAGGTTCTCTGAACCATATATATTCTGCGATGCTTTAAGCTGTGTCTCCTAGAAGTGCTGCTCTGTTACTGTTATCTGGTGGGTGACAGAGCTGATGTACAGATTCTTTGGACTCCCTACTTTTCTTCCAGGAAGTGGAAGACCTTTAGGAGGGAGTATTCTAGAACTAGCTGCACATGACATATCCCGTGGCTGCTTGAGTTTTGTAAGTAGGAACTCTAGATTACTTTTCCTATTGTTCTTTCTTCATTCCTGGGGTATGAGAAGATGGATATCAACGAACACAGATACAGCATCAGCAGCAAGCCCCAGACTAGAAGGTGCTATAGGCAAATTTTGTTTCTTCTGAAATGTTGTTCAGTTTATAGTCATGGCAAGTGAAGAGCAGCAGCATCTTGTTGTCTTTTTACCACTAGAAAATCTGGACAGTTCTCCTGCTAATTCTGGCTTTGGAATTTAGTGGTTCAGGATTTAGTTAATTTGGGAATAAGAGAGTATTGGGAGAAGTAGCTCTCAGACTTGTGTAACCGGAAGGAAGAAAGAAGCCCAGAAGACTACACTTAAACATTGCAAGTATACAGAGTCATCGTGGCACATGCCTAACAAGACAGTGGTGTATTGACCCCCTTCCTTTTTTTTTTTTCGCTTTTTAGGGCTGCACCCATGGCATATGGAAATTCCCAGGCTAGGGGTTGAATCAGAGCTGTAGCTGCCAGCCTGCGCCACAGTCACTGAAACATGGGATCCGAGCCTCGTCTGTGACCTACATCATAGTTCTTGGCAATGCCAGATCCTTAACCCCCCGAGCGAGGTGGCTGGGGATCCAACCTGCATTCTCAAGAATGCTAGTCAGATTCATTTCCACTGTGCCACAGCAAGAACTCCTGATCCCTTTCTTTGTGGTCCCACAAAACCCTGGTATCTAAGCACATTTCTCTCTCTCTGTATTCCAATTATTTCTTCCCGTGACTGTGATATACTTGACACTGTGTCAAGGAAATGTTTTATATGAATTTTTGAGAATAGTTCCTAGTATAATAAACCCTTAATAAATTTTGAATTCTATACAGAGATGTGGTTCTGTATATATTTATGAGTTTATATATACAGACTTTCTCCACACACAACATGTTTTTAAGGAATACCTGTACTAAAATTTGACAAAAGTAGCTAAATGCTACTTTAAATGTGAACTTAAAAGTCATTTTGATACCTCTGACACAAACCAGAAACTCTTTGTAGTTGAAATGAAGCTAGTCTCTAGTAAAAATTTATTTTAAATAAATTTTTTTTAAATTAGTGCATATAGAAAGCCCAAGAGCCTAGATTTTAAAAAATACATTTAGTATCCTGTCATGTTATTAGTGACAGTCATTATCATAATTATGACATAATTTTCACATATTCCAAAGACAGAAAGAAGTAGTCTTGATTTTCTTGATACAACGTGTGAAAAAAAATGCATAGTTCACAGGGTATGTCTGCCGAATTGTTGGGGGTGGAGACAAAGTACTGGGAGGAAAGACTGACCACTGAAACTTAAAGATTGGTTTCAGCCTCTGTTTCTAGCAGTGTGTAGACCTCAGGTTTGTTTTCTTTCTTTCTTCCTTTCTTCCTTCCCACACCACAGTAGTGACACGAGCCACTGCAGTGACAGTGATCCTTAACCTGCTGAGCCACATGGGAACTCCAGGTTTTCTTAAACTGATTACAGAGGCTAGTCACTTCTCTAATTTTTTAATAGAACTTTTAGTTTCTTAGCATTAAGTAGAAATTGGGGTGGAGTGGAGAAAATTGGTGGCTTTTGCTGCATAAGTTAATATAACTCTTCCATGGCAAGTTTGTTGATTTCTTGGTTCTAATGCAATTAATATTTTCCACATTAAGGATACTGTTAAAATAGTGGGAAGTTCCTGTGGTGGTGCAGCAGAAATGAGTCCGAATAGTATCCATGAGGATGTGGGTTGGATCCCTGGCCTCGCTCAGTTGGTTAATGATCTGGCGTTGCTGTGAGCTGTGGTATAGAATATAGACGTGGCTCGGATCCCACGTTGCTGTGGTTGTGATATAGGCCGGCAGCTACAGCTCCGATGGTAGACCCCTAGCCTGGGAACTTCCATATATCCCCGATGTGGCCCTAAAAAAGGAAAAGAAAAGAAAAGGCAGTCAGGCATTTGAAAAGCAGCAAAGAGGGTAACATGGAGCAATAAAGACAGGACTAAAAGGTAGAAGACCATCTGGATTTTAATTCCACTTCTGACAGTGAAGAGCTATGTAGCCTTGGTCAATTCATTGAACTCCTTAGGCCTCAGTCTCACCATTTAAGACAGGAGGTTGGGCCAGATGTTTTTTTAATATCCTTTCAGCCTTATATAAATGTGTGTTTTTACTACAGCTGAAGTCTTTATATTGATAAAATTTTAAGGAAATGTTTTAGAGTCTAGAATTTGAAATAGAATTAGATATCAATAGGAGTTCCCGTCATGGCTCAGTGGTTAACGAATCTGACTAGGAACTATGAGGTTGCGGTTCGGTCCCTGGCCTTGCTCAGTCGGTTGAGATTGCTGTGAGCTGTGGTGTAGGTCACAGATGTGACTAGGATCCTGCGTTGTTGTGGCTGCGATTAGATCCCAGCCTGGGAATCTCCATATGCTGTGGGTGCGGCCCTAGAAAAGACCAAAAAATAAATAAATAAATAAAGACATAGAACTAGATATCAATAAGTAAAAGAGTAAAAAACTGACTGCATAAACTTGACACTGGACTTTTAGTGTTATTCCATTCATTAAGTGGACATTTTTTTTCTTTTTTTTTAGGGCTCTACCTGCGGCATATGGAAGTTCCCAGGCTAGGGGTCTAATCGGAGCTACAGCTGCTGGCCTACACCATAGCTCATGGCAATGCTGGATCCTTAACCCACTGAGTGAGGCCAGGGATCGAACCTGCAACCTCATGGTTCCTAGTTGGATTTGTTTCTGCTGCGCCATGATGGGAACTCCCTAAGTGGACATTTTTTTAATTCTAAATTTTATTATATTTATAGTTGTACAGTGATCAAGTGAACTTTTTAAAATTTTTTATAATTTTTATTTTTTCCATTATGGTTTATAGTGTTCTGTCAATTTCTACTGTACAGCAAAGTGACCCAGTCACATATATATATATATACATTCTTTTTCTCATATATATATATACATTCTTTTTCTCACATTATTCTCCTTCACGTTCCATCTTAAGTGACTAAATGTAGTTCTGTGTGTTATGCAGCAGGATCTCACTGCTTATGCACTCCAAATGCAATAGTTTGCATCCATTAACCCCAGATTCCCAGTCCATTCCCCCCTCCACTTGGCAACCATAGGTCTGTTCTCCAAGTCCATGAGTTTCTTTTCTCTGGAAAGGTTCATTTGTTCTATATATTAGATTCTAGATATAAGTGATATCAGATGGTATTTTTGTTTCTCTTTCTGACTGACTTCACTTAGTATGAGAATCTCTAGTTCCATCATGTTGCTACAAATGGCATTATTTTGTTCTTGTTTATGGCTGAGTAGTATTCCATTGTGTATATATATATATACCACATCTTCTTAATCCGTTCATCTGTTGATGGACATTTAGGTTATTTCTATGTCTTGGCTATTGTGAATAGTGCTGCAGTGAACATATGGGTGCATGTGGCTTTTTCAAGGAAAGTTTTGTCCAGATATATGCCCAAGAGTGGGATTGCTGGGTCATATGATAGTTCTATATTTAGTTTTCTGAGGTACCTCCATACTGATTTCCATAGTGGTTGTACAGTTTAAATTCCCATCGACAGTGTAGGAGGGTACCCTTTTCTTCAAGTGGACATTTATTAAACTGGTGGCCTAGTACTATGGCAATTTTGATATTATAAAAATGATTGTAGCATGACTGCTGCCTTCTAGGAATCCATTGTTGGGTGGAACTGTCTATAATTAGGAGTCTGTTGTAAATTTTTAGATTGATCTTTTCAGTGTGATAATCCATTAGAATACTTCTCTGGTTTTTGGTAATATTAGTGTGCGATACATCCAAAACTTTAATAAACCTTTTTGCACTGGATAGCTTTAGCTTCAAGTAAACCAATTCCGTTCTCCAGGCAGGAAGACTTAATTTGGTGTTTTTTCAGATACTCATTTCAGATATTTGTGATTCACAAACACAGGCTCCACACATCTGTATAGAAGTTTTACCATAAGAAGACACGTTTGAAAGCAAGGGATTAAGTTTTTTTTTTTTCAGATTTATTTTGCAATAAAATTAGAAAAGTAAGGAGTTAATTATTCATTAAAGCACATGATTGTGATGTCACCTAAAAAGTAATCATGCCTGGATGACAGCTTTACCACATTGTATCAAGAAAATAGCCATTAACATTAAATAAAACAGGAGTTTCTTCCCTGGCCCAATCGGGCTAGGAACCGTGAGGTTGCAGGTTCGATCCCTGGCTTCCCTAAGTGGATTAAGGATCTGGCGTTGCCATGAGCTGTGGTGTAGATTGCAGATGCAGCTCGGATCTGGCGTTGCTGTGGCTGTGGTGTGGACCAGCTGCTACAGCTCTGATTAGACCCCTAAACCTGGGAACCTCCATATACTGTGGGTGCGGCCCTAAAAAGTAAAAAAAAAAAAAAAGTAAGTAAAACATGTACTTTTTAAATTGACAAAAGCTCAGACTAATTGTTTTGGCATTGAAAAATGGTTAGCTTTTTAAGGTTTGAAAACTAGATTTTGTGGAAGGAAGAAAAAGAAATTAAAATTATAAGTTTGAAAATAAAAATCTTTTTCCCTTGGAGTTCCCGTCGTGGCACAATGGTTAACGAATCCAACTAGGAACCATGAGGTTGCGGGTTCAATCCCTGCCCTTGCTCAGTGGTTTAATGATCCGGCCGTTGCCGAGAGCTGTGGTGTAGCTTGCAGGCGCGGCTCGGATCCAGCGTTGCTGTGGCTCTGGTGTAGACTGGTGGCTACAGCTCCGATTCCACCCCTGGCCTGGGAACCTCCATATGCCGCGGGAGCGGCCCAAGAAATAGCAAAAAGACAAAAAAAAAATCTTTTTGGGAGAAAGATTTTTTTTTTTTTTGCTTTTTAGCATATGGAAATTCTCAGGCTAGGGGTTGAATCAGAGCTTCAGCTGCCAGCTTACATCACAGCAAGGTTGGATCTGAGCTGCATCTGTGACCTACACCATAGCTCACGGCAATGCCAGATCTTTAATCCACTAAGCGAGGCTGGGGATCAAACCTGTATCCCCATGGATACTGGTCAGATTTGTTGCTGCTGAGCCACATCGGACCTCCATGATTAACCTTTTTTGGTTAGATTTCTAGACAGCCATTGAAGTTTACCTGTAAAAACCCAACATACAGATATTACAGTGTTTCAGTGGTAAATATCTTCTGATTATTTCAGGTTTGGGAGTTTGTTTTTTAACTCTTCTGAGTTCTTTGAACAAATGAAATACTTGGCCTACTAAATGCTGTGATTATTCAGTGGATGATCCTGTAACCTTGCCAGTTACCATCCTTCCCCACCTTCCCAGCTCCTCCCTAGTTAAAAATCACTGTTGTAATTAGAATGCTTGGACTCTCTCTTGCTGCTAAGCTTAATTTAAGGACAGAAGCTTCCCACCTGCTTGCTCGGCACTGTGAAACTTGCCTCCTACTCTGACCCTGTAGGACACTGTGAGGAATAGAAGCATTTCAAAAGATGGAGATTGAGAAACCAAAAAAAAAAAAAAAAGTAAAGTAGAAGGGGGAAAATGAGGAGTGGATGTAATATGGAATTTATGATTTTCTTTTTTTGCAACCTTTTTTCCTATTTCCCACTCGTTCAACTCCTTCTCTTAGGCATTGGGTAAGGAAAGTTTATGACAGATGCTTTGCTGTATGTATATATGCATCATCACATTTAGTTTAAATCTTTGAAGTGTCTTTCTAAAATACACAGAAAAATCATGTGTAAGATAGGTTTTTTGTTTTACACACAAAATGAGGATCAGGGAGTATATGTAATTAGCTAAGGTCACATGACTGGTTGATATGGTAGAACTGAATGACAGCAAGACTGTTCTTTAAGACGGCTTCCTTAGGGATGGCGGCAGTGATGGAAAGGAGGATTTCCTTAAACTACATTTGTGTTGGGGCTGAGAATTTTCAACCCTTAATACTTTTCCTTTTAATGGAAGTAACTATGTGGTGCCTATTTCAAAATAGGTGTCATGGAGTTCCCGTCGTGGCGCAGTGGTTAACGAATCCTACTAGGAACCATGAGGTTGCGGGTTCGGTCCCTGCCCTTGCTCAGTGGGTTAACGATCCGGCGATGCCGTGAGCTGTGGTGTAGGTCGCAGACGCGGCTCGGATCCCGCGTTGCTGTGGCTCTGGCGTAGGCCGGTGGCTACAGCTCCGATTCGACCCCTAGCCTGGGAACCTCCATATGCCACGGGAGTGGCCCAAGAAATAGCAACAACAGACAAAAAGACAAAAGACAAAAAAAACAAAAAACAAAATAGGTGTCAGGGTCAGATGTGGTATGATGGATTATTACAGTAACTAAATGTAGCAAATGCTTTCCTTTTGTTAGTTTGGCTTTGTAATGGAAAATTAATACACAATTTTCAAAGCATTCTTTATCTTTTTGTAAAATGAGATGTATGGCCCAGATTAACAAGGAGACAGTGTTCACATGTTTTTCCAATCAAGTTTTTTTCTATCTAAATTTATCAGAAGAACAAAGAAGCATGGAAACATACTAACTAAACTGTAGTAATGCTATTCTAAGTTTGAGTTTGTGAAGTGTATATATAATCTCTGTATATAGTCAACCTCTCCCTCTCTCTCTTTCCCCCCCTTCCTCTCCCTCTCTCACAGTCTATTTATCTGTCTATCTGCAGTTTGTGCTCAAATCAAAAGCTGGGTCAAACTGTACAATATTGTCTTCTAATGTGTATATAATTTATTCCTAGGTGAGTCAGTAGAAATAGCTGGAAAGTTTACATTGTGTGAATTGTCCTCCATCACATTTCAGGCACATGGTGCAGAATGAGAGCATACTTTCCAGTTTGCCCCGTCAGTAGGATGGAGGTTTCCTGCACCTTGGTATAGACTTACCAACAGTCAGAGCTGCACTTCCTTCTAGAGGAAATCCAGTAGGATTCTTCCATACTGACTTGTTCCTTTAAATCTTATTGTTCCATGAATTCCTCACTCTGGATGGAGAGTCTCATCTAAAGCTCCAAATGGAAACTTTGCTCCTTTTTTGCCACTATGTTGAGTTCCATTGACAATGATTTCCTTCACCACCTTAGAAGCCTTTTCTTTTTTAGCTGCCTTTTATTTCTTCCATTGTATCTAAGAATGTATTCTTTGTCCTCTCTAATAAGCTGGAGCATTGTTTTCTGGTGGGAATACAGCTTGATTTTGTAGCATTATTATCCCACATAGAACATTTACAGTACAACTCCATCACGTATCACTCCCAACAGTTCCGTCACACTGCTTGTGTTTATTGAGTCTACATAATGGTTGGCAGATAGGTTTTAAACTATAGTGCCACCTCTAAATGGTCGGAATGACTGCCACTATAATGTAAGTTCCGTGAGGGTAGACATCTTTATTTACTGAAGTTATCCCAAGCATCTAGAATAATAACACATAGTAGGCACATATTATGTTTTTTAATTAAATTTCTTAAATTTAATTAAAAAAATTTTAAACGTGGGAAAGTACAACAGTCCACTGGCAGTTTTGCCTACCGTGGCTATGGGAGGAAGAAATGTCAGCAACTAGTGAGCTCCTCACTGAAAACTCATGCAGTAACCACTGATGTTTTTCACTGAGGTGCTAAACTATGGCATTAGTGCTCAGGATGGAGCAAATAAACATTCTTTACTAGAATCTAATGAAGAAACTGAGGTTTGATTTAGCAGTGACTTTGTTTTTTTAATTTTTAAATTTATTTTGCTTTTTAGGGCCATACCCATGGCATATGGAAGGTCCCAAGCTAGGGGTCTAATTGGAGCTGCAGCTGCCAGCCTACACCACAGCCATAGCAACTCAGGATCTGCCTGCATCTTCATGGATACTCATTTTCACTGAGCCACAATAGGAACTTCTATTTTTTATTTTTTTAAATTAAAGTGTAGTTGACTTACAATGTTTCTTCAGTTTCTGTTGTATAGCAAAGTGACCAAGTCACACACAGTTCCCTATGCTATACAGAAGGGCCCCATTGCTCATCCATTCCAAATGTAATAGTTTTCATCCAAAAACCCCAAACTGCCTTTCCATCCCACTCCCTCCGCCCCCTACCCCAACCACAAGTCTGCTCTCCTTGGCGGTGATGTATTTCTGTTTTGAATTTAGGATCATCTGTTGATTTAGTGGTGACTTTAATTGTTAAAGAGAAGTAAGAAAAGTTCTTTTAGTAAGTAGATTTCTTTATATCTTAACTCTAAATAGATCTCTAACAACCATGCTTCTTAAAAACTCTGACACATATCAGTTCCCCCTTACACTGACTGAATCATATGCATGTATCTAATTGTAAATAGAGTTGGGAAGAATAGTCCTTGGTTGGCAGGGAAGCCTTGTTCCAGTGACAACTCCATATCATTGAAGGGGAAAATGAATTTTTGGTAGAGAAGTAGCTGTCTCTGCCGTGGAAAGGAATGGGAAATAACCTAGTAGCTGAATGGGTTAGACATATGGAGATAAAACACTATTTAGTTTATAAACATGGTTAGAATATTCATTTGAAAGGTATCTTAGATAGTATCTGCTTAACTCAGGCAATAATATTAGTATAGAAGTGAAGTAATGATGATAGTTTTAAGATTCTGATGGGCAGTATACCACATAATGGAATGAAAAATCTAAAAATGCTCCAGACTTTTTGGTATGGAAAGTTTGGGAAGCCAACTGATAGGGTGCAGGGGTCAGAGCAGAATGGAGCTTTTATCTGCGTTTATGTAGCACTTTGAGTTAACTGAGAAAAGATAATAATTGGCCATGTCAAAGAATTTGGTGGATGTAGTGGCAGCTAGGAGATTATGTCCAAGCTATATCCTCCTTTCCTCAATCTCACCTTATACCTCCTCTTTTCCCTATCTCCTTAAGCCACTACTGCTGGGGCTTACTTTTTGATTAATTTTTTTTTTTTAATGAAAAGAAGTTAGAAGGAAGACCTTGTAATAAAGGTCAAGTAGAAGAGAGGGTCAGGAACCCCTTAGGTTATTGTCAGAGGATGAATGGGATTTTTAGAGTGATTGAGGGTTAGCAGAAGGAAAAACTAATGACAGCAGAGATGATTCGTAGAGATAAATTCACACTAGAAATAAGAAAGAAGCCACAGATCCACAGCTTCAGAAAGTTGAAATAATAACGAGGAACATCTAGCATCAATTCTTTTTAATCTCCTAACTTTTATAACAAGAGGATGTTCTTTAATAGAAAAACTGCAAGAAAGAGTAAAATAGTAGATAGAGGGCATCTAGCTTTAACTGATTCCAAGTTTCTAGGTCCAGAAAAATTCCATTTGAAGGTTCTGAAAGACATTTCTGATATTCCCAAAGGCCCACCAGCAATAGAAAGAAATGGAGACAGGTAGACCTTTCAAAAACAAAAACACACACACAAAAAAAAAAAAGAAAAGAAAAATGATTAAATGATTCCTTAAAAGGTGAATTTTAATAAATGCAGACACTGAAAGTTGCCTTTGAATCTAGACAAAATTCTGTATCAGTTTATTAAACATTTACCATTAAGAACAGTTGAAAAGTACAGTGCTTTATTGAATTGTTGAATGACCTTTTTGGAGTTTGAGTAAAGGCTGGGTCTACATCATCTGTCAGCAGTACTTTCCTGTGTTGGTGAATACTTGGACCTGATAAAGCCTACTTTCCTTAATAGTAAGGGTTAGTGATTCCGTTTCCGCTTTTTTTTTAATCTCTTTTATTTTCCTCTTTCTGTAAATAAGTCTTCTAATGGCACTGTAGACACTTTGTTTCATCTATTTGATGATATTCAGTCAGGAATATTAACAGATTTAGAGCTCTTTTTATGTATTTCCAGATTTTTTTTTAAAAGGAAAATTAAACTGGAGTGTATAAGCATGTGTGCTTACCCCATATCTGTGAACGTTGTTTTTGTTATATATGTGAACAAAGTTACCCCAGAATTATCTTAATTTGCTTTTTCAGTTGAAGAATACTGTGCATTTTTCTTTGTGGTAAACTGCTTGCTCATCACCTTTGCCAATTTTGCTGTTGGGTTGTTGTCTTTTTCTTTCTTTCTTTTTTTTTTTTTTTTTTTTTGGTCTTTTGTCTTTTTTGTTGTTGTTGTTGTTGTTATTTTTGCTATTTCTTGGGCCGCTCCCGCGGCATATGGAGGTTCCCAGGCTAGGGGTCGAATCGGAGCTGTAGCCACCGGCCTACGCCAGAGCCACAGCAACGCGGGATCCGAGCCACGTCTGCAACCTACACCACAGCTCACAGTAACGCCGGATCGTTAACCCACTGAGCAAGGCCAGGGATCGAACCCGTAACCTCATGGTTCCTAGTCGGATTCGTTAACCACTGCGCCACAACGGGAACTCCTGTTGTCTTTTTCTTAATAGGTTTTTTTTTTGTTTTTTTTTGGTCTTTTTGCCATTTCTTGGGCCGCTCCCACGGCATATGGAGGTTCCCAGGCTAGGGGTTGAATCAGAGCTGTAGCTACCGGTCTACACTACAGCCACAGCCACACCAGATTCAAGCCACGTCTGTGACCTACACAACTCACAGCAACACCGGATCCTTAATGCACTGAGCGAGGCCAGGGATCGAACCTGCATCCTTGTGGATACTAGTTGGATTCGTTAACCAGGATTCATTAACCACTGAGTCACAATGGGAACTCCAAACCATTTTGTTTAATGAAAGGATTTTCTTCCTTTTTTTTCTTCATATGCTTCACAAGGTGCTGCCCGTGTGTGCTGCTAAAGCAAGCAACTGAGTTAGTTATTCTCAATATCTTTATTTTTACAGATGAAGAAATAGGCTTTGAGAAGTTATAATTTGTTCAGGTTACAAGCTAGGCCTGTCATTAAATCTCTGACTCTAGAGCCTCTTAGCCCTGAGGTTGCGATTACTAGTGGGACAAATTTCCTCGTTTTTCTTTTTTTCAAAATTTCTCAGCTATTCTTACTCATTTACTTTTCCGTATGAACATTGTGATTTTGATCTAGATAATGACTTACTCAGGTAAGAATGGACAGCTTTAAAATAATCTTACTAACTAAAAATAAGTGGTATTTTTCCATTTATTGAGATCCTTTATATCCCACAGTTTTATTTTAATATAGATTGAACATTTTTTGTTAAGCTTATTCATAGGTATTATTTCATGTGTGGTTTTAGAAAAACTTGTTATTTGAAAATAATTGCGGTTACAAGATCTGCTAAAATAGCACAAAGAATTCCTAGAGCTTCCTTACCCAGATTTACTAGTTGCTAACATTTTGCCACATTTGCTTTTGTCATTCCCTCCTGATATCCTTTTTTTTTTTTTTTTTTTTTTTTTTTTTAAATGGCCATACCCAGGGCAGATGGAAGTTCCTGGACCATGGATTGACTCCAAGCCCCAGCTGCAACCTGTGCCTCAACTGTAGCAACGCTAGGTTCTTACCCTACTGCACTACTGCGGAAACTCCCATTGACCGCTTATATCTATGTGTGTGTGTGTACATCCCCCCACCTCGAAAGTCAGTTGCAAACATTAGTCTCATCACCATTAAATACTTTTGGTGTATATTTCCTAAAAACAGGGATATTTTCCTTTCCTCTCACAGTACAATCAGTTGAATTCAAGAAATTTAACATTATAATATAGTTGCTGTGGCTGTGACATAGGCCGGCAGCTGCAGCTTCGATTCAGTCCCTAGCCTGGCAACCTCCATATGCAGCACGTGCAGCTTTAAAAGGCAAAAAAAAAAAAAAGTGTTATTTCAAATAGAGGAAAATAAATTATTAACAAAGAGTAGCCCTAGGAAACTAATGCAGCAGTCTATAATGAAAATTTTTCTCCTTTTCTTCCTTCCTTCCTTTCTTTCTTTTTTTCTTTTTTTCATCTTTTTAGAGCCGCACCCACGGCATATGAAGGTTCCCAGGCTAGGGGTCACATCTGAGCTATGGCTGCCAGCCTACACCACAGCAATGCAGGTCTGACCTGTGACTTACACCAAAACTTACTGAAACACCAGATCCTTAATCCACTGAGCGAGGCCAGGGATCAAACCTGCATCCCAAACCTGCATCCTCATGGATGCTAGTCAGTTTTGTTTCTGCTGAGCCATGATGGGAACTTCTCAAAATTTTTCTAGTTGTCCCCACAATGTCCTTTATTAGGAGAATCCAGAATCCAACCCATTGCATTTAGTTATGTCTCTTTAGTCTCCTTTAAATAGTTTTTCAGCCTTTATCTTTCATAATGTTGATATTTTTGAAAAGTCAGAGTATTTGTTTTGTATAGTGTACCTCATTGAGGATTTGTCTGTGCTTTCCTTGTGATTGGTTTAGATTCACATTTGAATTAGGGCAGGAATACTCTGTGGGGTATTGTGTCCTTCCTAGTACAGCCCATCAGGAGGCACACTTTGTTCATCTTTCTCGTTATTGGCACTATTAACTCTGCTTAGGTAAGGATATCTGTCAGGTTTCTCCACTGTAAAGTCAGCATTTTTCTCTTTTTCATTAATAAGTGATATACTGGAAAGTAGTTTTAGACTCTGTGAACGAGTCTTGCCTGATTGATTATTAAAGTGATAATCGCAAAATAGTACTTCTCTTTCCTTCAGCACTTATATTAGTTGAGATTCTGTAGGAAAGTCTTCCTTCCTCCCTCCCTCATTTAATCAGAGTGATTTTTCGATTTTCTTTTCAGTCAACAGATTATAATCTTTTAGTGTCAGTCTTCATTTTGATGCTCAAATTCATCCTATATTTGGCCAGCAAAAGCATCTTCAAGATGGTTCCTGTATACTTTTGGTATATCTGCATCTGCATCATTTTTTGAATACTACTTACTTTTTTTGGTGTAAGATGTCCCAGACTCTGAAACTGAGCAGAGGGCTCATGTGCCTGCAGTGCAGAAAGCCGAACTCTGATGGCAAGAGTTTACTGCAGAGTAAGGATTTGTTGCAGGGCACCAAGCAAGGGAGTGGAAGACAGGTCTCAGATCTGCTCCAACTTGGTCTTTGAGTTTGGGGTAGTTTTAAAGGGGGAGAACAAAGAGGCTAGAATTAATCATGGTCTTATGACATTTCTTAATCATAGTTTTGGAAGTCAGGATGTTTCTGGTTTATGATTCTCTGGCCAGGTGGTCCATGGCTCTGGGATCTGTTAGCTTATCTTGCCCTGGAGAAACAACCTGAGTTTGTATGTTACTGGTGATATCTACAACAGAAATTTAAGGTATCTGACTCTAGGTGATTAGTGTTCAGTTAGCACAGGATCGAGGTCAGAGGGGACAAGAAGGGGAATAAAGTTTTGGATAGAAAGAGATTAATCAAACTTGGTAGAATTCCCTGGTGGCCTAGCAAGGATTCATCGGTGTTGTCACTGCACTGTCTTGGGTTCAGTCCTTGGCCTGGGAACTTCTGTCTTCTGCCTGCCCTAGGAGCAGCCAAAACAAACAGACCATCATAAACTTAGTAATAGAACTTGGTTTTTAGGGGGACTTGGCTTCATTTCCTACTCCTGTTTTAACTTTGCTCAAATCTTTGAGGGAATGGTGCAACAGCTTCTCTGGCTACTTCCTGCTGAAACAGGGTGGAGTTCTGCCTCAGCTTGGGGAATAGAAATATTGTATATCAGGTTTCAAAACACTTGGTCAAATAGGATTATAGGTCACTGTGAAACAATACTATTCACTTAAGCAAAGTCATAGTAAACGATTTCAAATGCAAATGCAGAAAATAAAAGGTAAAGAAATTTAGCAGTTTAATATCCCCCCCCCCAGAAAAAACCCCGTTTGTTCTCTTAACAAAGAAAACAAATCCAGGTTTTGCACCATTTTACCTTTAATATTAAAATTCATTGACTCAGTCAAATTCATTCTAATCTTACTCTTGACCACACAAAGAATTCCTTTCTAAAGATTCTTTATTGGAGTTCCCGTCGTGGTGCAGTGGTTAATGAATCCAACTAGGAACCATGAGGTTGTGGGTTCGATCCCTGGCCTTGCTCAGTGAGTTAAGGATCCGGTGTTGCAGTGAGCTGTGGTGTAGGTTGCAGACACGGCTTGAATCCCGTGTTGCTGTGGTGTAGTTTGCAGACACGGCTTGAATCCCGTGTTGCTGTGGAGTAGGCCAGTGGCTATGGCTCTGATTTGACCCCTAGCCTGAGAACCTCCATATGCCACGGGAGCGGCCCAAGAAAGGCAAAAAGACAAAAAAAAAAAAAAGATTCTTCATTTTCTCTTAAAAATTTTCTATATCTATATTGTCTCCTGTTTTCTTTCCCATTTAGAAATAACCAGCTTTAGGAATTCTCGTCGTGGCGCAGTGGTTAGCGAATCCGACTAGGAACCATGAGGTTGTGGGGTCGGTCCCTGCCCTTGCTCAGTGGGTTAACGATCCGGCGTTGCCGTGAGCTGTGGTGTAGGTTGCAGATGCGGCTCGGATCCCGCGTTGCTGTGCTCTGGCGTAGGCCAGTGGCTACAGCTCCAATTCGACCCCTAGCCTGGGAACCTCCATATGCCGCGAGAGCGGCCCAAGAAATAGCAAAAAAAAAAAAAAACGACAAAAAAAAAGAAAAGAAAAGAAATAACCAGCTTTAGGACCAAGTTACTGTCTTTGCCTTAACAAAATGCATTTCCATCTCTTGTATCTTCTTTTCCCTTGTGTACAAAGATGTTTTCCTTATTAATTTTTAGTTTTAATTACTTGTATTATAATTCCCAACTCTTTAAAACGTTAATTTCTGGTGAAAACTAAGAAGCAGTTGTGGACTGTTTGTCATACCAGCATTTCCTGATTGGCAAACTTATTAACATGTTTTATAACCTCTAGAAACATAGTTTTTCTCATAGCATGATTCCTCCTTTGGTTCTTTCCCTTCCTCCTTTTTTTTTTAGGGCTGCACCTCCGGCATATGGAAGTTCCTGGGCCAGGGATTGAATCCTAGCTGCTGTGGCAATGCCGAATAACCTACTGAGTTGGGCCAGGGATTGAACCCCTGCCTCTGCAGAACCTGAGCCACTGCAGTTGGAGTCTTAACCCACTGTTGCCACAGCAGGAACTCCAAGAAACTATTTTTTTTTTTTTTTGTCTTTTTGCTATTTCTTGGGCCGCTCCCACGGCATATGGAGGTTCCCAGGCCAGGGGTGGAATCGGAGCTGTAGCCACAGGCCTCCACCAGAGCCACAGCAACGCGGGATCCGAGCCGCGTCTGCAACCTACACCACAGCTCACGGCAACGCCAGATCATTAACCCACTGAGCAAGGGCAGGGATCGAACCCGCAACCTCATGGTTTCTAGTCGGATTCGTTAACCACTGCGCCACGTCGGGAACTCCCAAGAAACTATTTTTAAGTAGACATACCTAAAACATAATTATCCCTGGAGAGTTCACCCTACAAGCTCTTCTATCTCTAATTCATTATGAAAAAAAAAATGTCATCCTACCAAGGTTGCAAATAGTGAGACTTCACATTAACTACAACTTCTGTCCAATTGCTCTGAGTTGGGATGTCCCATGACACCTCTTTGGGTGTGATAATTTGTTATAATGGCTAACAACTCACGAAAAGAGTTTATTTGCTGGTTGCTGGTTTATTATAAAAGGATACAACTGGAGAACAATCACTGGAAGCGATGCTTAGTGCAGGGTATGTGGAAAGGGGTGAGCTTCCAGGTGAGCCGAGCTTCCAGGTGAGCCACCCTTCCAGAACCTCCAGGTCCCTTCAGCATCTGGGAGGTCTCTGAACACCTCCAATTAGGATTTTAACGGAGACTTCCTTACATGGGCTTGGCTGATTAAAATCATTGACCATTGGTAATTAGTTCAATGTCCAGCTTCTCTTCCCTCCCCTGAGGTGGAAGTGTGTGGTGGGGCTAAAAGTTCCAGCCACTTCTAATCCTCTGGCAACCAGCCCTCCACCCTTACTCAGGGGTGGTTGAAGGGTTCTAAATAACAAAAGGTATTCCTTCCCCTTTATTGCTCTTATCACTCAGGAAATTCCAAGGGTTTTATGAGTTCTGGGCTAGGAATAGGGAGGAAAACCAAATACTTATTTCTTCTTATTAATCTCATGTCAGTAGGTAGCTAGCTTCTGGCCACATGGTGTTGAGCAGTTGAAATGTGGCAAGTTCAAATTGAGATGTGCTGTAAGTGTAAAATACATCCAGATTTTGAAGACTTAATATGATAAAAAGAATGTAAAATTGTTCAACCTTTTCTTTGATTACAGGTTGAGATGATAATATTTTGGATATATTAAGATTTATTTTATGATTTTTATTTTTTCCATTATAGTTGATTTACAGTATCCTATTAATTTCTACTGTACAGCAAAATGACCCAGTCATACATATATATGTATATTCTTTTTCTCACATTAAGATATTATTAAAATTGATCTTGCCTGGTTATTTTTTGACTTTTTTTTAAATTTATTTTTTATTGGAGTTCCCATCGTGGTGCAGTGGTTAAGGAATCCGACTGGGAACCATAAGGTTACAGGTTTGACCCCTGGCCTTGCTCAGTGGGTTAACGATCCGGCGTTGCAGTGAGCTGTGGTGTAGGTTGTAGACGCGGCTCGGATCCCGAGTTGCTGTGGCTCTGGTGTAGGCCGGTGGCTATGGCTCTGATTAGACCCCTAGCCTGGGAATCTCCATATGCCGTGGGAGTGGCCCTAAAGAAAGGCAAAAAGACAAAAAAAATTGATCTTTTATTGATTTCTTTTTTCCTTTTTTTAGGGCCACAGGTGTGGCATATGGAAGTTCCCCCGCTAGGGATCAAATCAGAGCTGCAGCTGCTGGCCTACACCACAGCCACAGCAATATGGGATCCGAGACTCATCTGTTACCTACATCACAACTCAGGGCAATGCCAGAACCTTTAACACACTGAAGGAGCCCAGGGATCCAACCCACATCCTCGTGGATACTAGTTGGGTTCATTACTGCTGAGCCATGATGGGAACTCCATTTTTTGCCTTTTTTAGTGTGGTTACTAGGAAATTTAAAGTTCTGTATGTGACTCCCTTTATATTTTTATTGGATAGTACTGCTCTAGAGTCAAGCTGTCTTGGAGTTATCTGTGATTTTCGGCAAATTACATAATCTCTATGCCTCAATTTTCTCATCTTTAAAGGCAGTGTAAAAGTAGCCTTTAACTCATAGAGAAGCGTGTGCAAGAGTACCTAGAACAGTGGGTGTCTGTAACTATTCCCAGTAAGAGTGCTAACTGCTTCAGGGCTGGGACTTTGTTTACTGCTTTATCTCCACCTTTTAGGCTCTCAGTAAATATATTTTGAATGAATGAGTGAATATGTAGAATTTTAGAGTAACCTAGGTAATGATTGGGAAGGAAGTCCCTTCATAACACAGAATGTCTGTTGAAAAATACACAGCCAACAGAATTGCATCCTTAAAAGATAGATGGCCTTAGAGTTCCCACCGTGGTACAGTGGATTATGAATCCGACTGCAGTGGCCCAGGTAGCTGTGGAAGTGCCGGTTTGATCCCTGGCCTGGGTTAAAGGATCTGGGCTTGCCACAGCTGAAGCCTCAGGGTCATCCCTGGCCCAGAAACTTCTATAAGCTGCAGGTGTGGGCCATTAAAAAAATAAGACAGTGGCCTGGACTTCTTTCTTAGGAAGAATCTCTGTATTAGAAGGTTAGAAAAAAGAAATCAGATGTTTTGATATTAAAAAGGAAATATACATTATTATTTGCACTACATTTTCAGAACTGGCCTAGACGCAATAAAAGTTCTCTAAATCTGCCAAAAAAAAAAAAAAAAAAACTCAAAAAATCCCGAAACAAACACCCTCCCCCCAACGGTACTGTAGTCAGTGATCACGCATCTTGCAGTGGGTGAGGACAGAATACTGCTGCTGGTCCTTGGTGGCTATGGTAAATTAAGGGCTTTTCAGCACAGTTATTTCCCCAGAAAAACCTCTAATTTGCTAAAGCGGATGTTCACTAGCGTCCAAGAGAGGTTGAGTGTGGGAAGGTTTATCTGACTCAGACCTCTTCACTAGATCTTTCCTATTTCACCAGCTTCTTGACTCCATGGAGACCCCAAACCAACTCTCTCAGGATTTGGCTGTTAGCAAAAAATATCTGAATGCCTTGGAAAAGGTTAAAGTGTATAGAACTAATTCATTCTTTTTTTTTTTTTTTTTTTTTTTTTTTTTTGGTCGTTTTGCCATTTCTTGGGCCGCTCCCTTGGCATATGGAGGTTCCCAGGCTAGGGGTCTAATCGGAGCCGTAGCCACCAGTCTATGCCAGAGCCACAGCAACGCAGGATCCGAGCCGCGTCTGCGACCTACACCACAGCTCACGGCAACGCCAGATCCCTAACCCACTGAGCAAGGGCAGGGATCGAAACCACAACCTCATGGTTCCTAGTCGGATTTGTTAACCACTGTGCCACGACGGGAACTCCAGAACTAATTTATTCTTGACAGGTGTCAGATAATTTACCCGTAAAACATTTAACACTTAAGCTTTTTTTTTTTTTTTTCATGAAATTTTTGACAGAGTTTAAACTCTTCATGTTTATTGACTTATTTAGGTCTCCCATCTTTTTACTGAGTCAATTTTATTAATTTCCATTTATCTAGATAGTCATCCTTTTCATCTGGGTGTTAAAACTTTGTTAGAAGAGGGAATTCCTGTCCTGGCTCAGTGCATCTGACAAGTATCCACGAGGTCGCAGGTTTGATCCTTGGCCTCCCCTCAGTGGGTTAAGGATCTGATGTTGCCAAGACCTGTGGTGTAGGTTGCAGACACAGCTTGGATCTGGCATTACTGTGACTGTGGTTAGGCCGGCAGCTGCAGCTCCAATTCAACCCCTAGGCTGGGAACTTTCATATCCCCTGAGTGTGGCCCTAAAAAGACAAAAAAACAAAACAAAACAAAAAAAACCCCTTTATTAGAAGAGAGTTGTTCAGAGTTCCTGTTTATAGTTTTTTCAAATTCTCTGTTGCTCCATCATTCTTCTCACACCTAATACTATGTGCTTTCCCATTTCATTTCTTTTTTTTTTGGCTGCACCTGTGGCATGTGTGAGTTCCCTGGCCGGCAGTCGAACCTGTGTCATGGCAGCAACCTGAGCTGCTGCAGTGACAATTCTGGATCTTTAACCCACTGCACCACAAGGGATCACCTCCCTTTTCATTTCTTAAGACTAAATCTAGTAATTTATCTGTTTCATGGATTTTTATTTATAAATCATACTGAAAGTTTTTCAAGTATAATAAATGAAAATTTAAAAATTAGAAATAATAGGAAAATAAATCTCTGTATGATTTACAAATAAAATACTTCTTTGGGGGTTTATTTTTTTTTCTCCCAAATTGTAAATACTTTGGTTGTTTTTTTCCTTAGTAGGTGTGTAGGCTATGAATTTTGCTCTGAATACAGCCTTTGCTGTAGCTCATTGATGTGGTAGAAAGTTATTTTTATTTTATAATTTCAGTTTGTATTTCTTCCTTGTTACAAGAGTATTGAGGATCATGAAAAACCTTATGTATTCATCTTATTTAGGAAAACTTGAAAGAACACTCTTGTGTACCATTTCTTTAGGATTTATAGCACATTGTATTTGTTGTCAGTACTCAAAAATGATGAGAGAAAATTATTTCCAGTCAGAAGTAATTTATCCTTATATAGGTAACTTGGTTCATGGAATTTTAAATACCTACTCTCCAAATAATACTGTAAAATATGGACTGTAATAATACAACTCAGCTTTTTTATATAATTGCTGTAAAAAAGCAGTTAATGTTAATACTACTGTAGTATTCTGGTAAGAGCACAAAATAGTATCAGGATTGCAGAAAATCTTATCCTATTATAGGGTTTTTGTGGCTCTAGGTGGAAATTTCCCTCCTTTATATGATAAACCTTAAAAATCAAGTGCATTCTTTTATCTTTTAAATGAGATGTTTTAAATGTAGGCATATATACATAGTTATTACATACATGTTTTTAAAAATGACTTTAAGGAAGTTCCTGTTGTGGTTCAGTGGGTTAAGAACCCAGCTAGTATCCATGAGGATGCAGGTTCTATCCTTGGCCTTGCTCAGTGGGTTAAGGATATATATAGCATTGCTGCAAGCTGCAGCATAGGTCACAGACGTAGCTTGGATCTGGCATGGCTGTGGCTGTGGCATAGGCCAGCAGCTGCAGCTCCGATTTGACCCCTAGCCTGGGAAATTCCATATGGCACAGGTATGGCCATAAAAAAAAAAAAAAGAGAGAGAAATCTAGCAGTCAACTTTCAAAAAGCATAACTTTTGTCTCATTAATGGAAATCTTTTCTATCAGAATATTCATATGCAGTCAATTTTCATTATTTTCAGTAGTTATGTTCTAGCAGGTCACCTTGAACACTGATTTAGTGAATGCTGAACCATTGTTCCTAGAGGAAACACGGTTAGGTTCCTGCAAGCCTCTAGTTAGAACATTTTGTCAACTGATTAACTTGTAATCTGTTTTATGTGTGACTTATGTGTAAAGACCAATGTATATTGTTGATGCCGTAACATGGAACTCACAAATAGCACTGTATCTCATGTTTGAATGAAGATTATCCAACACACATTTTCTCCATCAGGCGCAACACATTTGTGCTTAGAAATGCTAGACTTTAGCACTCAAGCAGTAACACCTGAGATGCCATTTGAAACAGTGATATCACCAGCAAAAAGCATAAAAATACGAAAGAAAAAAAAATGGGAAAAAAAGGTGGCATTAGATAGACTATGGAGAGAACGCTTGTTTACAGTATTAGAGTCTTGTTCACCCTAAGCCGGGCATGTTGGATCTGGCAACTTACTTTTCACAGTTCTGCTCATGCCTGCAAATGTCTACCAAAAGCACCATAAGTGTATTTTGGGAGTTAGAAATAAATCTTAATGAGCAGGCTAATTTGCAAATGTGGAACCCATGATAATAAGGAATTATTAATAACTTTTTTATGGCCCTACCTGGGGTGTATGGAAGTTGCCCAGCCCAGGGATTGAATCTAAGCTACAGCTGTGATCTAAGCTCTAGCTGTGGCAATACCCATTCCTTTAACCCACTGTGCTGGGCTAGGGATTGAACCTGCAGCTGCACAGCAACTCAGGCCACTGCAGTTGGATTCTTAGCCTACTGTGCTACAGTTGAAACTCCCAATAACATTTTTTCAAAAAATTTTATTACAGTTGTTTTACAGTGTTCTGTCAATTTCTGCTTACAGCAAAGTGACCCAGTCATACGTATGTGTACATTCTTTTTCTCATGTTATCCTCCATCATGTTCCATCACAAATGACTAGATATGCAGTTCCTATAACTGGATATAGTTCCCAGCAGGACCCCATTACTTATCCTCTCCAAATGCAATAGTTTGCATCTACTAACCTCAAACTTCCAGTCCATCCCACTCCCTCTCCCTCACCTGTGGCAACCACAAGTCTGCTCTCCATGTCCATGAGTTTGTTTCTTTTCTATAGATAGGTTCATTTGTGCCGTATTTTATTTTTTGTAAGATTTTAATTTTTTCTGTTATAGTTACAGCATTCTGTCAATTTCTGCCGTATAGGAAAATGACCCAGACACACACACACACACACACACACATATACATTCTTTTTCTCACATTATATTGCATCATGTTCCATCACAAGTGACTAGTTATAGTTCCTGTGTTATACAGCAGGATCTCATTGCTTAGCCACTTGTTTGTGCCATGATTCCACATATAAGTGATATCATGTGGTATTTGTCTTTTGCAGACCTACTTCACTTAGTTTGAGAATCTCTAGTTCCATCCATGTTGCTGCAAATGGCGTTACTTTGTTCTTTTTATGACTGAGTAGTATTCCATGGTGTATCAACTTCTTAATCATTTTCTTTTGATGGACATTTAGGTTATTTCCATGTCTTGACTATTGTAAGTAGTGCTGCAATAAACATAGGGGTGCATGTATCTTTTTGAAATGTGGTTTTTTTCTGGATAGATGCCCAGGAGTGGGGTTGCTGGGTCATATGGTAGTTCTATGTTTAGTTTTCTGAGGTACCTCCATACTGTTTTCCATAGTGGTTGTACCAGTTTACATGCCCACCAACAGTGTAGGAGGATTCCTTTTTCTCCACACCCTTTCTAGCATTTGTTATTTGTAGACTTAGTGATAGCCATTCTGACTAGTGTGAGGTGATACCTCATTGTAGTTTTGATTTGCATTTCTCTAATAATTAGTGATGTTGAGCATTTTTTCATGTGCCTGTCGACCATCCATATGTCTTCTTTGGAGAAATGTCTTTTCAGGTCCTCTGCTCATTTTTCAGTTGGATTGTTTGTTTTTTTGCTGTTGAGTTATATAAATTGTATACTTCATATATTTTGGAGATTAAGCCCTTGTTGGTTGCATTATTTGAAACTATTTTCTCCCATTCTGTGGGTTGTCTTTTTTTTTTTTTTTTTTAATGGTTTCCTTTGCTGCACAAAAGCTAGTAAGTTTGATTAGGTCCCATTGGTTTATTTTTTGTTTTTATTTCTGTTGCTTTGGGAGACTGAGCTAAGAAAACATTTGTGCAGTTGATGTCAGAATGTTGTGCCTGTGTTCTCTTCTAGGAGTTTGATGGTGTCTTGTTTAAGTATTTAAGCCATTTCGAGGTTATTTTTGTGCATGGTGTGAGGACGTGTTCTAGTTTCATTGATTTACATGCAGCTGTCCAGTTTTGCCAGCACCAGTTGCTGAAGAGACTGTCTTTTTCCCATTTTACATTTTTGCCTCCTTTGTGGAAGATTAATTGATCATAGGTGTTTGGGCTTATTTCTGGGTTCTCTGTTCTGTTCCATTGGTCTGTATGTCCAATAACTTTTTTTTTTTTTTTTTTTTTTTTGGTCTTTTTGCCATTTCTTGGGCTACTCCCTTGGCATATGGAGGTTCCCAGGCTAGGGGTCTAATCGGAGCCGTAGCCACCAGCCTGTGCCAGAGCCACAGCAACGCGGGATCCGAGCCGCGTCTGCGACCTACACCACAGCTCACGGCAACGCCAGATTCCTAACCCACTGAGCAAGGGCAGGGACTGAACCCACAACCTCATGGTTCCTAGTCGGATTCGTTAACCACTGCGCCACGATGGGAACTCCCAATAACATTTTTATAGTGGTGAATGTTTGCAGAATATCTTCTGGGCTAACTACAACAAGGGATAAAGATCCTGTTTCAGATTCCTTGCATGTGGCATTCATTCTGTATTCCCATGCTAAGCAACGCCCCCTCGTCCCTCTTGCATGTGGCATTCATTCTGTATTCCCATGCTAAGCAACGCCCCCTCGTCCCTCTCCATAGAGGGGGATAAAGGAAAATGCATCCATATTTGTTCTATCAAGGAAGTTAGACACTCATTTAGTCTCCCATCGTTAGGTCCTGATGATTTTGGTAATTGCTGTGCTGAGATCATCCCTGCCGCATTCCCACTCAGGGGGATATTGGAAGAACAGTTGGGTCCAGAATGTCATCCAAAGAGACTGGCCATAATGCCAACCACAGCCTAGTTACCACCAGGTCTCAGACTTTTTACAGTGCTGCTCTCTTCTTCCAGCCACTTAGTGCCAGGCCAGCCTTACTTGTTCTTATTTCTTCTTCATGGCTAGTACTTCTCTTTTGCTATGTCTTACTGGCTTATTTCCTTTCAAGAGCTAGTTAGATGAATGAACTGTTAATTCAGTTGACTCAACTGCTTTGTTTTATTAGTTAAATAAATTAAAGCATTCTCCTAATTTAGCAAAGTTACAATTGCTTAGTACAGAATTAACTTTAAATCATGACAAAACTCTAAACCCTAGCAGATCAGTATAATTTTAATAGTGTATTGATTACATGTGTGGGCTCTGTGGAAGGCAGAATTAGGGCTTCACAGAGTTATCCCATCCTCATTCCTAGAACCTGTGAATACCTTAGGTTACATGGCCAGGGGAAATCACAGATGCAGATGGAATTAAGGTTGCTAATAAACGGGATTTTAACATAGATTAGGGAGTTCCCCTATGGCTCAACAGGTTAAGAACCCAACTAGTATCCATGAAGATGTGGTTTTGATCCGTGGCCTGGCTCAGTGGGTTAAGGATCCGATATTGCCACCAGCTGCAGTGTAGGTCACAGCTATGGCTCAGATCCAGCGTTGCTGTGATGTAGGCCAGCAGCGGCAGCTCCAATTCAGCTCCTAGCCTGGGAATGTCCATATGCCACAGGTGTGGCCCTAGAAAGAAAAATGAAAAAGGAAAGAAAAAGATTAGGGATTCCCTTGTAGTACAGCAGGTTAAGGATTTGGCACTGTCACTGCTGTGGTTCAGGTTCAATCCCAGGCATGGTGCAGTTTCCATCTGCATGCTAGAAGTGCAGCCAGAAATAAATAAATAAATAGATTAGCCTGGATTGTTCAGATGGGTCCAAAGTAACAACAACAGCTTTTAAGAGTGGAAGAGGAAAGCAGAAGAGTCAAAGGAAGAAATGTAATGGCAGAAGCAAAGTCAGAGGGAGGCATTGTTGCTGGTTTTGAAGATGAAGATGGCAGTCTATGAGCTACAGAATGCAGACAGCCCTTTGAAGCTGGAAAGGGCAAAAAAACCCAATTCTCTTAGATTTTCCAGAGGAGAATGCGGCAGCCCTGCTGACATTTTGATTTTAGCCCGGTGAGATGCATGTCAGACTTCTGAACTGTAAACTAATAATTTTCATCACTTAAAGCCACTGTGTGGAATTCCCATTGTGGCTTAGTGGAAACAAATCTGACTAGTACCTATGAGGATATGGGTTCAATCCCTAGCCTTGCTCAATGGGTTAAGGATTCGGTGTTGCCTTGAGCTGTGGTGTAGGTCACAGAACCGGCTCAGATCTCACACTGCTGTGGCGTAGGCTGGCAGCTGCAGCTCCAGTTTGACCCCTAGTCTGGGAACAGCACATGTGGCCCAAAAAATTAAAAATGTAAAAAAAATAAAGTCACTAAGTTTGTAATTTGTTAGGGCAGCTGTAGAAATAGAAAACACTGAGACAAGATCTACTGAGTTCATTCTCAACTTTTGGCTTTGTCACTTAATTAGTTTTATCACAAGGAGCCAAGTTAGCCTCAAAGGCCTCAGTTTCCTCTTTGTAAAGCAGGGATAATAATAGGACATATCTTCAGTGGCTATTATCTGGATTAAATAGTGCACCCAACAACTTTTTACTTTATATTTATCATTTAAATTGTATTATGAGCATGTAGAAAATTTACAATTAAAAAGAAAAAATAAAAACTTTAATACAAGAAGAGATTAGAAGTTATATTTAGTAAATGTCCAATTACAAAAAAAGTTATGGGTATAATATGGCAAAGTATATCTCAAAATGGGCATTTTTTTTGCCAATATGAAAGTCGATTAAAAGACCTAGTAATTTATCATGCTTATTTTATTATCCTTAAAGGAAAAAGCTCAAAAACTAAGTATATTACAAATATTAATATCAGGTGAAAAATTAACCACCTTGAGATAACAAGCTGTGAAAAAAAATCTCTGTTTCGGGGCAGGAAAGCAGATATTAACTCACTTCTTACTGTTTTTTCCTGGTTTTTCCAATCAACTAAGTTGAGCTTTCGAATTCAGTTTTGTTAAAACTTTGCATCCATATTTATTGCTAGAGAGCTGTAAAAGGTTATGTGATGATTTTTCCTGCATGGTTTTTCCACTTAAGTTTTCTGTTTAATTTGTGATGAGGTATGGGGAAGGCATTTAGAGTGTACTAGTTTCTTTAAACTTTATGTTTTTGAGGTCTTTTGACTTTCTCTTTGGATCTCTAGCTAATGTATGCCATGTAATTTGAAAACTTTCTTAGAATAGTCTTAAATCCTTTTCTTTATTAAAAAATGTTTACTTTTATAGTCTGTTTTACATCAATTAGCTCTTGAGATCAGAAGTTTAGGAAGTTGGAAGTTCCCCTGTGGCTGCAGTGGGTTAAGGATATGGTGTTGCTGCAGCTATGGCACAGGTTGCAACTATGGCCAGGAAGTTCCTGGCCCGGGAACTTCCATGTGCCATGGGTGTGGCCAAAAAAAAAAAAAAAAGTTAAGTAGGTTAAAAATAAATGGACAATAATCCTTTTTATATATGCTGATACCATGTTTTCCATTCATATAAAATTTAAAGTCAAAGCGTAACTTAAAACTCGACCAATTACTAATATACTCTTATTGTGGCTGATTCACTCAAATAATTCCCTTGAAACATTAATAGCTATCACTTGATGGGAGTAATAAGCATCAAGTGTTTTGATTGCTTGGACGCTCTCATTCTCTAGGACCTTCTTCTTCACCACCTCATGGTTAGAGTAGGATCTGCCATTTCTGTTGGTGGTCCCACCTCTTGGCTAGAGAGCACTGACCCAGAGAGACAGGCAGCTGACCCAGTCTGGGCCAGGATCCTTTAGAATTTGGAATTGATACTTACAATCCCTCTGGCTTTTAAAAGAAGATCATAACCCTGGAGCCATTTTTTGTTTTTTGTTTGTTTTTTTAATATTTTTTGCTTTTTAGGGCCGCCCCCGTGGCATATGGAGGTTCCCAGGCTAGGGGTCAAATCAGAGCTGTAGCCACCAGCCTACACCACAGCCACCTCAGATCCAAGCGGTATCTGCGACCTACACTACAGGTCATGTCAATGCCAGATCCTTAACCTGCTGAGTGAGGCCAGGGATGCAGCCCACAACCTCATGGTTACTAGTCAAACTTGTTTCCACTGCTCCAAGATGGAAACTCCAACCCTGGAACTGTTGACAGCCATGTTCTGCCATGTGAAGTACAGAGCCAGAAGGCCATTCTGCTGCAGTGGAGAAGAATGAGAGAGATGAACAGAGTAGCAGAGGTGAAAGATGGAGAGGAACTGAGACAAACAAGGAAGGGAATGGAGACAGAGGGGAGTAGATAGGCGGGGAGGAGAAGAGGAGATGAGGAAAGAAGAGGGGCTTGGGAGGGCCTGGGTAGAGAGAAGAACCCAGGAGAAGGAGAGAAAATGAACTAACTTTTTATAGCTTGGATTCCTGATTCTAGTTTTTTCTTATGAACTTGGATTGGATTCCATGAGAGACTGCTGTAACCTTTATTAAAAATCCCCTTTTTGCTTCATTTACCTCTAGTCAGTTCTGTCCTTGTAACTGGAAAAGTTTTTTGTTTTTTTGTTGTTTGTTTTTAGGGCAGCAGGTGTGGCATGTGAAAGTTCCCAGGCTAGGGGTAGAATTTGAGCTGTAGCTGCTGGCCTATGCTGCAGCCACATCTGAACTGTGTCTGCAGTCTGTACTGAAGCTCACGGCAGTTCGGGATCCTTAACCCACTGATTGAGGCTAGGAATCAAACCCTCATCCTCATGGATACTAGTTAGGTTTGTAACTCGCTGAGCCACAGCAGGAACTCCCGGAAAAGACTTAAGTAAAGCACTTTGTTTTGTTAGGGTATGTGCTAGCTGTTCTGCACTCAATATCAGTTAATTTTTACAATTTTTGCAAGATAGGTATCATTCTTCCGGGAGAAAAAAAAAAAAAAAAAAAAGGAACCAGGGTTTAAGAGAGATTAAATAGTTTGAGCAAGGACCTCAGTAGCTCAGTAGTTCGGTAAGTGACAGAACCAGGATTCAAATGTAGGTCTAATTCCAAAGTTAGTTCTTAATCGTTTCTTTCTAAAAATATTTATTTATTGGCGATCATCCATGGGTGAGACACTAGGCCAGGCTACAATAGAGACAAGAAGAATTTTCTGTTACACAGTTTACATTTCGAGGAGGGTGGAGACAAACAGTTACTTCAGTGACAATTTAGTAAATGCTGTGGGGAACGAATAATGTGCCATAAGAACACGTGAGAGGTCGGGGAAGATGATTTGGACATTAAAGCTGGGGGCTGAAGGTTGAGTGGTTTTAAGCCAAGCGTAAGGAAAGCAATAGTTTGTGACAAGCATTTATGAAAAGAACATGATGCATTTGAGAATCTAAAGGAAATTCTGTATGCAGGGAGCATGGTATGCAAGGAGATGGATGGAAAAAAATGAGCCAGGAGAGGTAAATAAAGCAGATCTTGCCAGGTCTTCTATTTCATATTAAGGAATTTAGACTTTATATTGGGAGTAGCATATGGACAGGACCGTTGAAGGCTCCTAATCAGATTTTCTCTTTAAAAGGTATAAACATCCTTCACACTAGCCAAAAAAGACTGGAGAAATAAATTCTAGCACTAGAGGCATGAAGGTCAGTGAAGGAAGCTTTTGCAATAGTACAGTAAGTGATTAGTAGCCTATGGAAGTGGTAATTAGTTGAGGGAAAAGTGGAAGAATGTTGGAGATTACAGAGCAGTGTGGTCATATCCTGGTGACTGGATGTACAGGGCATGGGAAGGGTGTGAGTTAAGAATGACTCTCAAGTTTCTGACGGAGGCAGCAAGATAGACTGGAGCAGTGTACCCTCCTTTCATTGACACTCAGGTGACAGAGAAGGAGGAGTGGATTTTGATGGGAAAGATGGCAAATCCATTCGGGACATGATGCCTTTGAGATTCCTGGAATATGTTCTGGTGGATGCCCTGGACGATGGCTGTCCCAGCTAAGATGGCCTTCTGTGGAGAAGGGGCTATTTTGACAAAACAGAACTAGTCTTTCGTCTTCACCCTTTATGTTTCTGGAGGGGAACGCCTGTAGATATCTAATACGTTTTTATATTTTAGAGGATCTGAAAGGCTTTTTCCATTAATTTAAAAAGTAAATTCCTCTTCTTATGAATTGCTAGAAAGTCATTGCTTGTCTTTGCCATTCGACTGTATAATTACCATTATTCTATAGACTTTATTTTTAGAAAAAAAAAAAGACCTATTTAAAGAGAAAATTGGTACTTCCACATATCCTTTTACCTAGTAGATACCCAGAAAATTATACTAACTTCATTGAAAATCAGTGCCAAGAAAGGTGAAAAATAAGCACTTATTAAATGCAAATTGTGTGCCAAAACCATAGTTTAAAAAAATTTATTGCTGACAAGATAGAATCTTCCTCATGGAACTTAACTTTTTTGTTTGTTTGTTTGTTTGTTTTCTAGGGCCTCACCTGTGGCATATTGGAGGTTCCCAGGCTAGAGGTCCAATCGGAGCTACAGCTGCCGACCTACGCCACAGCAACACCAGATCCGAGCTGTGTCTGTGACCTACACCGCAGCTCACGGCAATGCTGGATCCTTAACCCACTGAGCAAGGCCAGGCGTCAAACCTGCAATCTCATGAATGCTAGTCGTATTTATTAACCACTGAACCACAATGGGAACTCCCTCATGGAACTTAAATTAAAATTAAGATGTCTTTTAACATATTTGGTAATTCAGATTTTGAAGCAAAACTTGAAAACACTACACTAGACTCTAACAAAACTACAATAACTATTTACTTCATGTCGTCATATAACATCTTGTTTGAGAAGGGATATTAGGCAGCAAAATAAGCTAAAAAGGAACAGTTTTAAAAGTGGTTGTAATTCTTCCATACATCTGAGATTATTTTAAAAAATAGGGTGTTTTTTGTTGTTTTAGTTAAACGGTGGTTTTAAACATATATAATATGCACAAGTTACAGTTAAATTCTTGGGTACCAGTCAAAAATTGTATTTTTAAAAACTTCTTTCTTACTACTAGAAATACTAGCCTGAGTTTGAGAGGTGAGGATTCAGCTTCTGCTTATTCCTGCTAAAAGGCTAGTGATTTAACAAAATACAAGAGCTGCACTAAATGGCATCAAAAGTTGGAAAGATTTCTAGAGTGGCAGCCGATTGAACTGATTCACTTCTCATCTTGCTTTCATTGTCATGTGATTTATTTTGATTTTGAAACACATCCAACTATTCCTGCTCTCACTTCTATTGCCAAAAGCTCCCTCTTTTCAGATCTGCATTAATTTCATGTTTATGATTATATATTTGTTTTGTTTTGGGTTTTTTTTTGGCCAGTTAAGCTTTTAAGGTTTTTTTTTTTTTGGCTTTTGTCTTTTTTTTTTAGGGCCACACCCACAGCGTATGGAGATTCCCAGGCTAGGAGTGGAATTGGAGCTGTAGCCGCTGGCCCCAGCCACAGCCACTGCAACACAGGATCCAAGCTGTGTCTGCGACCTACACCATAGCTCACAGCAACATCGGATCCTTAACCCACTGAGTGAGGCCAGGAATCGAACCCGCATCCTCACAGATACAGTTGGGTTCATTAGCCACCAAGCCATGATGGGAACTCCAAGCTTTTAAGTTTTAAATCTGTTGACTAATATATTTGAAACTCAAGATTTTGTTACAGTAAAAGCATAGTGAAAATAAATATCACAGGGATTTAGGGAAAACTAAAGAGCTTTGGGTCAGTTTTATAAACTGATGTTTCTAAAAATGTGTGTATAGTTATTTAGTTTTAAAAAGTTAAACAGGGAATTCCCACGTGGCTCAGTTGTTAACGAATCTTACTAGGAACCATAAGGTTGCGGGTTCCATCCCTGGCCTTGCTCAGTGGGTTAAGGATCTGGCATTGCAGTGAGCTGTGATGTAGGTCACAGCGCAGCTCGGATCTCGTGTTGCTGTGGCTGTGGTGTAGGCCGGTGGCTACAGCTCTGATTAGACCCCTAGCCTGGGAACCTCCATAGGCCACGGGTGCGGCCCTAAAAAGACAAAAGGAAAAAAAAAAAAAAAAAATCCATACAGTGTCTGAGGAACATTTAACTTCCATAAGGACTTAAGAGTAGTATCTTATTGTTTACTGTAATTTCTAGGTCAAAAATCTTGACAAAGGGCAGTAGGTAAGGTGTGAAAATCTGCAAGGATAAAAAAACCTTAAGATAAGTATAAAATCAGCTTATTTTTTCAAGAGTTCATTGCATTTGTACACAGACTGATGCCTAGTAAATATTTTACAAGTACCTTTCTACTAACAGGCTCTTTTATCCCCCCCTCCCCCCAAAAGTGGGATGTGGAAGTTCCTGGGCCAGGGATTGAGTCCAAGCCACAGTAGTGACCTGAGCTGCTGCAGTGACAATGCCGATCCTTAACCCACTGTACTACAAGGGAATTTCCACTAACAGAATTTTAATAATTACTTGAAGTGGCCAAAGATATATAATTTTTCTGGGATCTTCATAATTAAACTCTCTTCTATGTTGAATTTAATAATTTCTTTTAAAACTTGGGGCTTTGCATTAATTTTTAATTTGTTACTATATTTTCTAACACAGTAAGTTTTAAGTGTGCTTTACAATTCTTTACATTAGGTCCTTATGGCTAATCCTTTGCCAGACTTCATTAAAGAAACCGTGAGTAAACCACCTGGAATTTAGAATGAATTGGCTTTTTAAGGTCACTTGTTTGTGTTTGTAAAGTACAAAAAGAGAAAAAATGATGGTAGAAAATTTTTATCGGTGAGACTGCAAACTCAGTTTTCCATTGCTCACACTTTCTGTTCTCATTTGCCTCTTGGAAAATTAAGTTCTTTGTTTGCTTTTACAAGACAGAGTACACACCCGTCAGTGTGATGTTTCCTCCCCTCCGTCTGTTTTCTATTCCATCTTGGTCCTGCCTATCTTTTGTGCTTTAGGCCAAAGAGAGGGGATTTAAAAATGAAAGGAGTTTCCATTGTGGCTCAGTGGTGATGAACCTGACTAGTATCCTGAGGATGCGAGTTCAATCCTTGGCCTCTCTCAGTGGATTGAGGATCTAGTGTTGCTGTGAGCTGTGGGGTAAGCTGGCAGCTGAGCTCCGATTCAACCCCTAGCCTGGGAACTTATATGCTTTAGGTGCAGCCTTAAAAAATAAAAATAAAAATTAAAATGAAAGAGAAAAAAAATCATAGACTATGTTTATGGTCTGTAGAGCACTGTGACTTATGGAGATTGATCATTTCATATTTTATGAAATTAAGTCTATAAATTTATTTCCCTGGGATTTCTTAAAGATTTAAAACTCTTAGTTGTAAATTGGAACTCTCTGGGCAAAGAGCCAAAGTAGGGCTTTTTTTTAAACCCCCTTCCTGGAAATAGCCTATAATGTCACAGTTGGTTAGCTTGGTAGAGTTAATTTATAGAAATAATGTACATTTAATTTTTTTAAGAGTTCAAAAATATGTTACGTCATCTGAGAATTTTTAATCGCTACTAATAATAAAACAACATGGTTGTGGTGGAGAGGGGCTGGATGCTGTTTTCACAGTCAGATTTGTGCTATGGGTGGAGCAGTGAGGATGGCTGCCAATAATGTTATCATGTTTTTAATATTTTTTAAAGGGCTGATGTTTAGTAACTTACCAAAGAACAGAAAATGTTCAACAAAAGCTTCCCTAGGGGCTCTCGGGGTGGTGAGAAGTGTGCAGAGTATAGTGCAGACCCAGGTCCCTAGTGGTGCTCACTTCCAGCTTTGTCTCCTTGAGCCAGTGACTTAACCTGCTCAGACTCCAGGTTCTTCAAATATAAGATATTGAGATTGTGCTTACTCCCCCCCATAACATTAGGATTATTACGGGATCAAATTAAATAATAAAAAAGTACTTTGGAAACACAAAACACTGTCAAATTGTAAAATACTATTAAAATACTTTAACATAGTGTATCCTATAAAGTGTTACCTGCTAATGATTGAGCCTCATGCATTTAAAAAATTATTTCAAATTTTACTCCAGCTCTACCAAACATAGTGTTACATAGCAAGTTCTGATACAGTATAGAGGTCATTTTGATATATGACTGCCTGATGTAAAGTTGAGAAACTTTTGTCTGATTTATGGATAAGTTAAGGAAATAATTGAAAAATCTACAAGTATGTCTAGAATACTTGCTGTGCTTGACCCTTTGGGGAGAAACAAATGTTAGGCAGGTTGTTGAAAAGAACTAGTCAGAATTGGGTTACAATTCATTGATTTATTCTTTCAACAAAAATTATATGAACATCCATACGTCTAAAGCAGTTTGTAATAAGTGGAAGAAAATATAAGATCCTTATAGTATAGCTCTGTTCCCTGTTGCTGCTGTCATCTTTCCCCTTCTTACTCTTCCACATTGTACGTCAGCACCAAACTACTTAAGGTTTCAAGAGCCCACTTTGAGAGTTCTCATTGTGGCTTAGCAGATTAAGATCTGACAGGTATCCACAAGGATGCCGGTTTGATCCCTGGCTCTGCTCAGTGGGTTAAGGATCCCTGGTGTTGCCACAAGCAACAGCATAGGTCGCAGATGCAGCTTGGATCTGACATGCCTATGGCTCAGACCTGCTGCTGCTGCTCTTATTCGATCCCTTGCCTGGGAACTTCCATATGCCGCAGGTGCAGCCCTAAAAAGAAAACAAAAAAAAGAGCCCACTTTGTTTTCTCTGGTCTGTGGGCTTTTGCACATACTGCTAGTTCTGCCTAAGAGACAGTCTCTGCCCCCTGATTTGTATAGTTAGCGTTTTTTGTTTTTTTATTTTCCCCAGCCCCAGGTCTGTGTTTTGGGAGATTAGCGGGTGGTAGGTAAGGCAGGCTGGGAAAGTAAATTGGGGATGTTAACCTGGAATATCAGGTTAAGGAGTTGGGATCTTGTTCTGTAAGTAGTAGGAGACCATTGAAAGATTTATCCTGAAGAGTGTTCTAAACAGAGATTTCCTTTATAAAGATTAAGTGGTTCACTTCTTAGAACCTCCTTGGATTGGATTAGAGGTTGAGAATCACCATAGATTATCCAGTGAAACAGAGTTGTGGAAACAGATGATTAGGATCTGAAGGAAAACAGAGCAAGCCTTCACTCTATTTTTTTAGGGCTATACCTGCAGCATATGGAAGTACGTAGGCTCGGATCAAATCAGAGCTGCAGCTGCTGGCCTACACCCCAGCCACAGCAACTCAGAATTTGAGCCACATCTGCTACCTATACTGAAACTCTCAGCAACGCCAGATCATTAATCCACTGAGTGAGGCCAGGGATGGAACCTGTATCCCCATGGATACTAGTAGGGTTCTTAACCTTCTGAGCCACAACAGGAATCCCTAAAAAGTATTTATTGATGCTTATTATGTTCAAGGCTCTGTTCTAGGTTCTGGGAATACTAGAGAGAATGTCTTATAGATTAGCAAGAAAAACAGACAATCCTATGAAAAAAAATGAATAAGTGTTTTTTGTTGTTGGTTTTTTTTTTTGGTCTTTGTCTTATAACTGCTCCCCATGGCATATGGAGGTTCCCAGGCTAGGGGTTGAATTGGAGCTGTAGCTGTCGGCCTACGCCACAGCCATAGCAACTCAGGATTCGAGCTGCGTCTGCGGCCTACACCACAGCTCACGGCAACTTCAGATCCTAACCCATTGAGCGAGGCCAGGGATCGAACCTGTGTCCTGATGGATGCTAGTAAGATTTGTTTCTGCTGAGCCGCAATAGGAACTCCTGACTAGGTGTTTTGAATAGACATTTTACGGAAGAAAATGACCAATAAACATCTTTGAAGGTGCTTATTACTTCGGTAATAATTATGAACATAAAATTGGAAACACGGTGAGACCACCACACACCCTCCAGAACAGATTCATTTTAAAAGGTTGAAAATGCCAGGTATTGGTAAAGATGTAAAGCAGTGGCAACTCTTACAGTCTGCTGATGGGATTGTAAACTGGTGCAGCCATCCTGGAAAACTGTTTAGCAGTACATACTCTGATCCAGTAATCTACGGCAAGGGGGTTGCAGGCAGTTAAGTATACTTCTTGATCTGAGTGGTGAGTGTATTGGTGTTTGGTTTGTGCTAATTCATTGAGTTGACCATTCTATTTATTTTTCCGTATATGTTTCTGCATATGTTTTCTGCATATTTTCAATAAAATTTAAAAAAATTTGCTCATTCTTATATTCAGTATTGTTGAGTTAGAGATGGTGTGACTTAGACCAGGTTAGTAGTGGAGGTGGAGAGTTTTCAAGATTCTGGATATATTTTAAAAATAGAGCCGAGGAAGTTATTGAGAAGTTGGATGTAAGATGTGAAATAAACAGGATAATAGGGATACTTCAAAGTTTTTGTCCTGAACAGCTGGAAGAATGGCCTTAACATTTACTGAGATGGGGAGGATTGCAGGGGCTGATTTGGGGAGAAAGATAAGGAAATGTTAAATTTGAGGTGCTTTTAGACATCCATGTGGGATTATTGAGTAGATATTTTAAAAACTATTCTTGCATGGCCAAAAAGAAAAAACAAAACAAAACAACTGATCTGAAGTTCAAGAGAGAAAATTCAAAGTCTGTAAAGTTATAAATTAGGTAACCATTGATGTATAAATGGTATTTAAAGATGTAAGACTGGATGATTCCAGCAAAGGAGTGAGTATTGATGGAGAAGACCTTCCTGCAGCACTCTGTGCTTAGATGCGGGAGGTGAGGAGGGACCAGCAAAGACGACTGAGACGACGACGACGATGGGAAGACAGGTAGGAGTGGTGTGTCCTAGAAACCAGGTGGAAAGGGAAGGATCGCTGAAAGGTCAGGTGTGGTGAGAACTGAAAATTGATTTAGCTACATGAAGTGAATTTGGGACCTTCCTGGGCAGTGTTGATGTAGTAGAAGCAGCAGGCATGGTCGGAAGTCAAAATTCAGATTGTAAGTGAGTATGAGAAACACAGCAATGTTAGAATATATTTGGCTAAAATAAGTGGGATGTGTGGAAAGAAAAGAAGAGGGAAAGTTGAAAGGGACAGGATTATGAAAAGCCAGAGGAAAAGAATGCATGACCATCTTAAATAACTGATAGCATTTCTTATTGTTGTCACTACCTTATCAATTCTCTATTTTTATAGGATTTTGAAACAAAAGGATTTGAAGTGCTATAATTTGTTCTTCTGGGAGATAAGAAGACAGCCATATAAGAAATAGGAAAGGGGCCATTTTACTTCTCTGCTTCTCAGAATTTTCCCTATCCGCAAAGCTCTGTTGATATTTTCAATTCCACTCACCTTCTCTTGCCCATTATCCAGGGTGTGATGAGAGATCAGAGTAAAACTTTGTATTCGTTAGCTTGACTCTACCGTCTGGTAATGGCTGGTGACTTGGTAGAGCTAGATCAGCCTTATGCATTTATCTTACAGATCTCTGAATTCATCTCTGTTTTTTTTTTTTTTTTAAATCTAAGGCTGAAATTTTTTTTTGTTTGTTTTTTTGTTTTTTTGCTTTTTAGGGCCACACCCACAGCATATGGAGGTTCCCAGGTATCGAATTGGAGCTACAGCTGCCGGCCTACGCCACAGCCACAGAAACTCAGGATCCGAACCGCATCTGTAACCTACACCACAGCTCACGGCAATGCCGGATCTTTAACCCACTGATCAAGGCCAGGGATGGAACCTGCAATCTCATGGTTCCTAGTTGGATTCATTTCCACTGTGCCATGATGGGAACTCCGAAATTTGCTTCATTTTGAAAAAGTTTTTACTTTTAGTACGTTTTGCTAACCTGTATATATCTACACTAGGTACTAAAGTTAGAGCTTATGCTATCCTGGTAACTTCTAGGCCCGAAGTCTCTTGGGTAAGCACCTCATGGCCAAACTATAACTAATCAGCAGGTTAAGGCAAAGAGATAGCAACTTAAATAGAATAGAAATATTTGGAGTCCCTGTTGTGGTGCAGTGGAAAGGAATCTGACTAGTATCCATGAAGATGCAGGTTGAATCCCCGGCCTCACTCAGTGGGTGCTCTGAGCTGTGGTATAGGTCGCAAACACAGCTCAGATCTATTTACCAAGAAATAGAATATTTCTTTCTTTTCTTTTCTTTTTCTTTTTTCTTGGCTGTGCCTGCGGCCAGGGCCAGGGATCAGACCTGCCCCACAGCACTGACAATGCTGGATCCTTAATCCGTTGAGCCACCAGGGAACTCCTGCAACTTACATTCTTTCACTTTGACTTTTGTTCATGCCAGTGCAAACTCAGAAATAGGTGAATCAGGCAGTGGTTGGGGGCAATTAAGGGAACCTGGAATAGACCACAATGAATCAGAATTATGAGTAAGTAGGATTAGAGGTGGAGAACAGCCATCCCAGTAGAGAGAAGTAGTTGGCTAAAGCATCAGGGGTACAGAAATAGAGATGCTGAGGGCTCATATGCTAAGGAAGCAGTAAGCTGGTAACAGTAAAGCAGTGATTACTAATATCAAGACCTACCTTTAAAGTGGAACACTGCCAGCCTTTTGGGATTAATCTGTATGATTATTCTGTAGTTTCTGATTTTTCTGAGACTCTTGCCTCTTCCATCTTACCATTTTTATCTCTAGAATGAAAGCCTTTATTGAGGCCAGAAGAGCCTAACATAAGCTGAGTATAAATTTTAGGCTTACCAAGTAGGTACATAAATGATACTTTAAAAATTGTATTTCTTTCTTGAAATTAAAAGAGAAAACCACCACAGAGCACTTTAATCAGTTACTGTAAAACACTTAAAATGTTAATTTGTTTGAAAGTTGTTATTATATAAACCTACACACAAATGATTTAGAAATAATACCCTCTGCATTTTAATAATATTAAGGCCAAGGAATGAAATGTTCTTGTAGGGATTAACTTTTAACAACATTTTAAGTGGCCATAATGGATTTACCATCCTCACCCCCCCCCCAAAAAAAACCCTGGATATCTGAACAAAAATATGTGGAACAACTGTTTTTAGACATTGTACAACAGCAATACAGGACTGTAATCCCTGAAAGACAGGAAATAAGGTAAACTGCACCTTCACCCCACCCAGTCACCCCAGCTGTCTGCCTGGAGGCATAGTCTGAATTGCAGAGCAGGAATAGGGATCTTGGGCAAAGGGGAGTGGTCTTAATAAGTTGAGGAGACAGATCAGAATTCATGGAGGCTGAGGCAGCTCGAAGCTGTAGGGCAGAATTCCATAAGAAGGACACTATTTAGAAAAATAATAACACAAGTCTGCATAGGAATCTGACTTTTTGCTGAATTCTGGAGTGTACATGCAAAGAATGAGACTAAGACAAAGAGCAAGCAGGTTGATGGGAGTTGATGGCCCTTTGAAATCAGGGAAGGTTGAAGCATTCGAGTTTTTGCTAATGGAGTTTTTGCTAACCGTAGAGGAAATGTCCTTGTTGATTACCTTGGACTTTAAATAGAAACCATAAAAGGGTGGTCATGCTACCTAGATTAATAAAGGAATATTATGAATAGCTTTATGCTAATATGAGTTTAATAACTTGGATGGTTTGGACAAATCCTGAAAGATAAAAGTTACCAAAGTAACACAAAAGAAATCAAGAATATGAGTAGCTTTATATGTTAAAAATATTCAATTTATAACCCAAAACTCCAGGCCCAGAGAGCTTCACTGGTGAATTCTTTTGAATGTTAAGGCGGAAATAATATTAATCATAAACTCTTTACAATGATAGAGCAGGAAGGGACCAAGTCCCAACTTCATGAGATCAACATTACCCTGATGCCAAAAACAGACAAATGATAAAAAAAAGAGCAATATAATATCCCTCTTGACCATAGACATAAAAATATTGAAGAAAATATTAGCCTTCAGGAATATATGAAGAGGGTAATACTGTGACTTACTTTTATTCCAAGAAAGCAAAGGTGCCAAGGTGGGGGTTAACACTCAAAAATCAATTAATGTAATACATTTACCTTATCAGTTGAATAAGGGAGAAAACTCAATTGGCCATATAAGTAGATAAAAATATTTGACAAAATAGAACACTCATTTGTGACAAAAACTTAGCAATCACAGAATTTGAAGGCAGAGTTCCTCAGTCTGATGAAGGTCAGCTACAAAAGATCTTACAGCTTGGAGTTCTCTTGTGGTGTAGTGGGTTAAGGATCTGGTGTTGTCACTGCAGCAGCTTGGGTTCCTGCTTGGCACAGGTTTAATCCCTGGCCTGGGAACTTCTACCTTCTGTGGGCACAGGACCCCCCCCCCCCAGATAAAAATCTTACAGCTAATACACTTGATGATGATAAACAAAATGCTTTCTCCCTTCAGATCAGGAAGAGGCAAAGATGTTTTTTCCCCTCACTCTGTTCAGCACTGTGCTAGAGTTAAGATAGGGGGGGGAAGTATATACCTTAGAAAGGAGAATGAAAGTGTTTATTTCATATTACCTTGAGTGTAGAAAATCCTATGAAATCTACAAAAAGCTACTGGAACTAACATGAGCTTGACAGGGTCACAAGATATGAGGTCAGTACATAAGTATCAAGTATTATCAGTATATTTATATAGGTAATGAACAATTAGAAATAAAGTAATGCCATTTATAGTAATATCAAAAAAACATTAAATGTGAGGAAAATGTTTAACAAAAATTGGATAAGACCTATACACTAAAAACTATCTACAAAACATTGCTGAGAGAATTTTTTAAAGTTCTAAATAAATGGGAGTTTAGTTGTGGCTCAGTGTGTTATGAACCCGACTTTATACATGAGGATGCAGGTTCAATCCTTGGCCTCACTCAGTGGGTTAAGGATCCAGCGTTGCCATGAGCTACGGCATAGGTCACAGACACGACTCAGATCCAACATTGCTGTGGCTGTGGTGTAGGCTGGCAACTGCAGCTCAGATTCAAACCCCCAGCCCAGGAACTTGGATATGCCATGTGTGCAGCCCTTAAAAAAAAAAAATTCTAAGTAAATGGAGCACTACGTTCTTGTATCAGGAGATCAGTGTTTTTAAGATATCATTTTCTGGAGTTCCCGTCGTGGCGCAATGGTTAACGAATCCGACTAGGAACCATGAGGCTGCTGGTTCGGTCCCTGCCCTTGCTCAGTGGGTTAACGATCCAGCGTTGCCGTGAGCTGTGGTGTAGGTTGCAGATGTGGCTCGGATCTTGTGTTGCTGTGGCTCTGGCGTAGGCTGGTGGCTACAGCTCCGATTCGACCCCTAGCCTGGGAACCTCCATATGCCGCAGGAGCGGCCCGAGAAATAGCAAAAAAGTCAAAAAAAGAAAAAAAAGAAAAAAAGATGTCATTTTCCTCCAGGTTGATCTGCAGATTCAATATCATGCTAGTTAAAATCCCAGTAGGCATTTTTGCAGAGATCAATGAGCTGATTCTATAATACGTATGGAGGTGAATGACCCTCGTGCACCAGCAGACTAACATCCAGGCCAAATCTGGCTGCCTGCCTGTTTTTGGAAATAATTTTGTTACAACTCTGCCACACTTAGCATTTGTGTGTTGTCTGTGACCACTTCTGCATTAAAATGGCATGGTCAAGTAGTTGTGACAAGGACCATTTGGTCTGCAAAGTTTAAAATATTTACTCTCTGGCCCTTTCCAGAAAAAAATTTGTTGACCCCCCCCTCTCTAAAGTATCTAGAACAATTAAGAAAAGATTTCTTTCTTTCTTTTTTTTGGTCTTTTTATGGCCACACCAGCAGCACATGGAGGTTCCCAGGCTAGGGATTGAATCAGAGCTGGAGTCGCCCGGTCTATACCATAGCCACAGCAACTTGGGATTGGAGCCATGTCTGTGACCTACATCACAGCTCATGGCAATGCCAGATCCTCAACCCACTGAGCAAAAAGCCAGGGATGGAACCTGCATCCTCATGGATAAGTCTGATTTGTTTCTGCTGAGCCACGACAGTAACTCCAAAAAAAGATTTTAAAAACCTGGAGGATTTATTTTATCTAGTTTCAAGACTTATAAAGCTGTAGTAATGAAGACAATGTGATAATTTTTTTAAATTTTTAATTTCATACTTTTTATTTTTTTTTATTTTTTGTCTTTTTGCCATTTCTTGGGCTGCTTCTGCGGCAAATGGAGGTTCCCAGGCTAGGGGTCTAATCGGAGCTGTAGCTGCCAGCCTATGCCAGAGCCACAGCAACGCAGGATCCGAGCCGCGTCTGCAACCTACACCACAGCTCACGGCAACGCCAGATCGTTAACCCACTGAGCAAGGGCAGGGATCGAACCCGCAACCTTATGGTTCCTAGTCGGATTCGTTAATCACTGCACCACGACGGGAACTCCATACTTTTTATTTTATGTGGGAAAATTTTTATTGGAACTTTGTATCTTACAGTTTTTTTAATTTTTTAAAGTAATTCGATTACATGTGTAGTTGTACAGCTATCATCACAATCCAGTTTTCTTTTTTTGCTTTTTTAGGGCCGCACCTGCGGCACATGGAGAGTCCCAGTCTAGGGGTTGAATTGGAGCTTCAGCTACTGGCCTGTGCCACAGCCACAGCAACGCCAGATCCGAGCCGTGTCTGTGACCTACACTGCAACTCATGGCAACACCAGATCCTTAACCCACTAGGTGAGGCCAGGGATCTAACCCGCAGCCTTAATGGTTCCTAGTTGGATTCCTTTCCACTGGGCCAGGACAGGAACTCCTGTACCACATCTTCTTTATCTACCCTTATGTCAGTGCACATTTACATTGTTTCCATGTCTTGGCTATTGTATATAGTGCTGCAGTGAACATTGGAGTACATGTGTCTTTTCAAGTCATGGTTTTCTCTGGATAGATACCCAGAAGTGGGATTGCTGGATCAAATGGTAGTTCTACTTTTAGTTTTCTGAGGAATCTCCATACTGTTTTCCACCGTGGTTGCACCAATTTACACTCCCACCAACGGTATAATAGGGTTCCCTTTTCTCCATACCCTCTACAACACTTACTGTTTGTAGACTTTTTGACAATGGCCATTCTGGCTGGTGTACGGTGGTACCTCATGGTGGTTTTGATTTGCGTTTCTCTAATAATTAGTGATGTTGAACATTTTTTTTTTTTTGTCCTTTTGCCATTTCTTGGGCCGCTCCTGCGGCATATGGAGGTTCCCAGGCTAGGGGTCTAATCGGAGCTGTAGCCACTAGCCTACGCCAGAGCCACAGCAACACAAGATCCGAGCCACATCTGCAACCTACACAACAGCTCACAGCAACGCCGGATCGTTAACCCACTGAGCAAGGGCAGGGACCGACCCCACAACCTCATGGTTCCTAGTCGGATTCGCTAACCACTGCGCCATGACGAGAACTCCTGTTGTCTTTTGATGTGTTTTTTGGCCATCTGTAGTATGTCTTTGGAGAATTGTCTGTTTAGCTCTTCTGCCCATTTTGTGATGGGGTTGTTTGTTTTTTTGGTATTGAGCTGCAGAAGGTGTTTATAAATTTTAGAGATTAATCCCTTGTCAGTTGATTCATTTGCAAAGATTTTCTCCCATTCTGTGGGTTGCCTTTTCATTTTATGTAGGGTTTCCTTTGCTATGCAGAAACTTTTAATTAAGTCCCATTTGTTTGTTTTTATTGTCATTTCTCTAGGAGGTGGATCTGAGATGTTTCTGTGGTTTATGTTGGAGAGTGTTTGGCCTGTATTTTCCTCTAAGAGTTTTATAGTATCTGGTCTTATATTTAGATCTTTAATCCATTTGGAGTTTTTTTTTGTGTATGGTGTTAGGGAGTGTTCTAATTCCATTCTTTTCCATGTGGCTGTCCAATTTTCCTAGCACCACTTATTGAACAAGCTATCTTTTCTTCACAAATCTTGCCTCCTTTGTCATAGATTAGTTGGCTATAGGTGTGTGGGTTTAGTTCTGGGCTTTCCATCCTGTTACACTGATCTATATTTCTGTCTTTATGCCAGTGCCATGTGGTTTTGATGATTGTTGCTTTGTAGTATAGTCTGAAGTCCAGGAGCGTGATTCCTCCAGCTCCATTTTTCTTTTTCAGGATGTCTTTGGCTATTCTAGGTCTTTTGTGCTTCCAAACAAACTTTAAAATATTTTGTTCAAGTTCTATGAAAAATGTCCTTGGTATTTGATAGGAATTGCATTGACTCTGTAGATTGCCTTGGATAGTATAGTCATTTTTGATAATATTTACTCTTCCAATCCAAGAGCATGGTATATCTTTCCATCTATTTGTGTCATCTTTGATTTCTTTCATTAGTGTCTTATAGTTTTCAGGGTATAGGTCTTTTGTCTCTTTAGGTAGGTTTATTCCTAAGTATTTATTCTTTTTGATGTGATGGTAAATAGGATCATTTTCCTAATTTCTCTTTCTGATCTTGCATTGTTAGTGTATAGAAATGCTGTTGATTTCTGTGTATTAATTTTGTATGCTGTGACTTTGCCAAATTCATTGATGAGCTCTGACAGTTTTCTGGTAGAGTCTTTAGGATTCTCTAGGTATAGTATCATGTCATCTGCAAATAGGGATAGTTTTACTTCTTTCTTCCCAATTTGGACTCCTTTTATTTCTTTTACTTCTCTGATTGCTGTGGCTAGAACTTCTAAAACTATGTTGAATAGTAGTGGCCAGAGTGGACATCCTTGTCTTGTTCCTGATATCAGCAGGAATTCTTTCAGCTTTTCGCCATTGAGAATGATGTTAGTTGCGGGTTTGTCATATATGGCCTTTATTATGTTGAGGTAGGTTCCCTCTGTACCAACTTCCTGAAGGTTTTTTATCAGAAATGGGTGTTGGATTTTGTCAAAGGCTTTTTCTGGATCTATTGAGATGATCATATGGTTTTTATACTTCAATTTGTTGATGTGGTGTATCACACTGATCGATTTGCAGATATTGAAGAATCCTTGCATCCCTGGGATAAATCCTTGCATCCCATATACTTGATCATGATGTACAATCCTTTTAATGTGTGGTTGGATTCAGTTTGCTAGTATTTTGTTGAGGATTTTTGCATCTATGTTCACCAGTGATATTGGCCTGTAGTTTTCTTTTTTTGTGTGTAGTATCTTTGTCTCGTTTTGGTATCAGGGTGATGGTGGCCTCATAGAATGAGTTTAGGAGTGTTCCTTCCTCTGCAATTTTTTGGAATAGTTTCAGAAGGATAGCTGTTAGCTCTTCTCTGAATGCTCAGTAGAATTTGCCTGTGAATCCATCTGGTCCTGGACTTTTGTTTGTTGGAAGTTTTTTGATCACAGTTACAATTTCAGTACTTGTGATCAGTCTTTTCATCTTTTCTATTTCATCTTGGTTTAGTCTTGGAAGATTGTACTTTACTAAACATTTGTCCATTTCTTCTAGGTTGTCTATTTTACTGGCGTATATAGTTGCATGTAGTAGTCTCTTATGAGCCTTTGTATTTCTGTGATGTCCCTTGTAACTTTTTTCCTTTTTCATTTCTAATTTTATTGATTTGAGTCCTCTCTCTTTTTTTCTTGCTGAGTCTGGCTAAGCGTTTATCAATTTTTTTGATCTTTTCAAAGAACCAGCTTTTAGTTTCATTGATCTTTTCTATGGTTTTCTTTGTTTCTATTTCATTGATTTCTGCTCTGATTTTTATGATTTCTTTCCTTCTGCTAACTTTAGGTCTTATCTGTTCTCTCTCTAGCTGCTTTAGATGTAAAGTTAGCTTGTTTATTTGAGCTTTTTCTTGTTTCCTGAAATAGGCTTATATTGCTATAAACTTCTCTTTTAGAACTGCTTTTGCTGCATCCCATAGGTCTTGGAGTGTTGTATCTCTATTGTCATTTGTTTCTAGGTATTTTTTGATTTCCTCTTTGATTTCTTCAGTGATCCATTGGTTGTTTAGTAGCATGTTGTTTAGTCTCCACATGTTTGTGTTTTTTGCAGTTTTTTCTTGTTGTTGATGTCCAGTCGTATAGCATTGTGGTTGGAAAAGATGCTTGATATGATTTCAGTGTTCTTGAAGTACCAAGGCTTGATTTGTGGCCCAGAATGTGATCAATCCTAGAGAATGTTCCGTGTGCACTTGAGAAGAATGTGGAATGTCCTATAAATACCTCAAGTCCATCTGGTCTAATGCTTCATTTAAGGCCTGTGTTTCCTTGTTGATTTTCTCTCTGAATGATCTGTCCATTGCTGTAAGTGGGGTATTAAAGTCCCTTGCTGTTATTGTGTTATTGTCAATTACTCCTTTTAAAATTGGTAGTAGTTCTCTTATATATTGAAGTGATCCTATGTTGGGTGCATACGTATTTACAATATCTTCTTCTTGGATTGATCCTTTGATCATTATGTAATGTCCTTCCTTGTCTCTTATAATCTTTATTTTAAGGTCTATTTTATATGATAGGAGTATTGCTGCTCCAGCTTGCTTTTGATTTCTGCTTCAAGTCTGAAGGAGAGCCTTGAAAGTAATCTTGGTTGGAGGTTTTTCCCTTTTATCAGGTTAAGTATATCATGCCACTTCCTTCTGGCCTGCAGAGTTTCTGCTGAAAAATCTGCTCATAACCTTATCGGGGTTCCTTTGTGTGTTATTTGTTTCTTTTCCCTAGCTGCTTTCAGTATTTTTTCTTTGTCTTTAATTTTGGTCACATTGATTAGTATGTGTCTCGGGGTGTTCCTCCTTGGGTTCATTTTATATGGTACTCATTGCACTTCCTGGATTTGAGTATGTGGTTCCTTTCCTGTGTTAGGGGAGTTTTTGGCTATTATCTCTTTGAATATTTTTTCTGTCCCTTTCTCTCTCCTCCTTTTGGCACCTCTATAATATGGATGTGGTGTGTTTAACGTTGTCCCAGTGTTCTCTTAGGCTCTCTTCATTTGTTTTCAATCGTTTTGCTCTTTTCTGTTTCACAGTAGTCTGTCCTCCACCTCACTTACTCATTCTTGTGCCTCCTGTATTCTGCTGTTGGTTACTTCTAATGAATTTTTTATTTCAGTTATTGTATTTGGCATCTCTGCTTGCTTAAGTTTTAAATTTTGTATTTCTTTGCTCAGTATTTGCTGTAAATTATCAATCTTTGCCTCTACTTTATTTTCAGTGTCTTGCATCTGAAGTCATTTTCCTGGAGGCTGATAATCTCCAGATCACCTAGCTGTTTTTCTGGGTTTTTTCTTGCTGCCTTATCTGAGTATAGTTCTGTGCCTTTTCATTTTTATAGGTTTTTGGTGTGGTCTCTTTTTTGCAGATGATAAAGTTGTAGCCTCTATTTCTTCTGAAGTCTCTTCCCCTTGTGGCTGAAGTTGGGAGGGACTGGTGCCTGCCAACTGGTAGGTGGGGATGATTCTTATCCCTCTGCTGCGGGGGTGGGGGGTGTCTGTGGGTGAGATTAGAGGCTGCTGTGTGCCTGGGGGATCTTTAGGCAGCCTGTTTACTGATGGGCAGGGCTGTGATCCCACCTGGATTATTGTTTGGCCTGGGGCTTCTCAGCACTGATGGGTGGGGCCATATTTTCCCAAAACGGCCACCTCTAGAGGAACACATGCTGATGAATATTCCCGATACTTTTGCGTCCAGTGTCCTTCCTCCACAATGAGCAAGAGTCACCCCCTGTTTCCCAGAAGATCCTCAAGAACTGCAGTCAGGTCCGACTAAGATTCCTTTGGAGTCTCTGCTTTGCCCTGGGACCCAGTGCACATGAAAGCATCTGTGTGCCTTTCAAGAATAGGGTCTCTGTTTCCTCTAGTCCCATGGAGCCTGCACACAAGCCCCACTGGCCTTCAATACCAGATGCTCCTGGGGCTCTTTTCCCAATGCCAGATCCCCAGGTGTGGGGACCTGAAGTGGGACCCAGAACTCTCACTCTGTAGGTGAGTGTGTGTGTTACAGTTACTTTCCAGTCTGTGGGCTGCCCACCTGGCAGGTATGGGGTTGCTTATATTGTAGTCACCCCTCCTACCGTGTTGATGTGGCCTCCTCTTTGTCTTCTGGAGTAGGATATCTTTTTGAAAGTTTCCAGTCCATTTAGTTGAAGGTTGTTCAGCATTTGGTTGTAATTTTGTTGTTTTTATGAGAGAAGGTGAGTTCCAGTCCTTCTATTGACAGTATGATAATTGACATAAGCATAGATATAATAATACAGTGGAACTAAATTGATCCATATATTCATAATTAATTGAGCATGCAGAAAAAAAAAGCTGAAGCTTCTAGATGAAAAGAGGAGAAACTATTCTGATGAAGCATTCTCAAATAGGACACATAGATCACAGACCATAGAGTTAAAAAAAATTTTTTTTTTGGCTGCCCCACAATATGCGGAAGTTTTTGGACCAGGGATCGAGCCTGTGCCACAGCAGCGACCTGAGTTGCCACAGTGACAGTGCTGGATCCTAAACCTGCTGTGCCACTAGGGAATTCTTAACAATTCTAAATTGGACATCAGAATTAAAAGTCATGGAAGTTCCCTGGTGGCCTAGTGGTTAAGGGTCTGTCATTGTTGCTGCTGCGGATTGAATCACTCCTGTGGCTTAAGTTCTATCCCTGGCCCAGGAACTTTTGTATGCTGTGGATATGGCCAAAAAAAATTTTTTAAATCATGTCCAAGAATATAATTATTCAAATTTAAGGCAACCTATAGGCTGAGAGAAAATATTATATTGGGCAAACCACTTGATTCTAGAATAAGCAAAAAATGTGATAGTATTATAATAGTAAATATTTCCAGAATATAACAGAAGACCACCTAATTAAAAAATTGATTCGAACAGATACTTCACCATGGTAGATAATGAGTAGCAAATAAGCACATGAAATGATGTTTAATATCAGGTGCTTAGTCATTAGTGAAGTGCAAGTTAAAAGGACAACAATAGCACTATACACCAAAAAAAGAACAACCTTACAAAAACAAGTATTGATGAGGATGTGAAGCAACTGGAACTCTCATTTTGATGGTAAGAATGCAAAATGTTAAAAGTGCTTTGAAAAAGTGTTTGCAGACTTCCCAGACAACCCAGCCATTTCACTCCTGAGTATTTGTTCAAGTCAAGTGAAAACTTATGTTAACAGGAAGGTCTGTATGTATGTGTTCATAGTGGCTTTATTTGTGATTTTCAGAAACTGGAAACAACTAAAATAAATGTCCCTCAACTGGGGAATGAATGAACAAACAATGGCATATGCATACTATTCAGCAATAGAAGGGAATGAACCGATTCCTCCAAAAACATGGGTGGATTTCAGATGTATTATGCTAAGTGAAAAAAGCCAGAATCAGAAAGCTACGTGCTATGTGGTATCTGGAAACAGTGAACCTATAAGAAAAGAAAACAGATTAGTGGTTACCTGTGGTTGAAGGGAGAGGATAACTACAAAAAGTGCATGGAAGCATCATGGGGTGGGAGTAGGGGTGAGGATGGAACTCTTCTTTATCTTCATGGAGGTGGCAGTTGCATGACTGTATACTTGCAGACCTTTACACTAATGAGGATGAGTTTTACACATTTATGCCTTGTTTTTTTTAATAATAGGATTTTAAAAGAGTGAGAAATTGGCCTGTTGGTGCATTAAGATATGAAAGAATCATCATGGTATCATAGTGGTAACCATGCACTTTTAAATTGCCATTGATCAAATAAAAGTGTAGAAGTAATATTGAACTTTAGAGGGCAGACTCGAGGTTGAAATGCCCTTGAGAGCACTGGCAGATTATTTTTATTTTTAATTTTTTGGGGGGCCACACCTGCAGCATATGGAAGTTCCCAGCCTAGGGATCAAATTAGAGCTAATGCCGCAGTCCTACACCACAGCCACAGCAATGTAGGATCCAGGCTGCATCTGTGACCTGTACCACAGCACATGGCTATGCAGGATCCTTAACCCACCGAGCAAGGCCAGGGATCGAACCTGTATCCTAATGGATGTTACCACTGAACCAAGACTGGAACTTCCAGCACAGGCAAATTAATGGTTGAAAAATGTTTGGCAGTGACCTAGGTCCTGACTATTGTTTATATCACTGAACTAGAATCAGTGGTAAATCAGCAGTTCTGATTTTGATAATGTCATGTTGTAAACGTGTGTAGCATAAACTCAGCCATATGCATTTTTATTGTCAGCTCCTTTTTTTTCTTCGCCACATCTGAAGCTTGAAGAAGTTCTCAGTCCAGGAATTGAATTTGAGCCACAGTGACAATGCCAGATTCTTTAGCCACTAGGCCATTGGAGAACTCCCACCAGTTACTTTTTTTTTTTTTTTTTTTGTCTTTTCAAGAGCTGCACCGGCAGCACATGGAGGTTCCCAAGCTAGGGGTCAAATTGGAGCTGTAGCCGCCGGCCTGTGCCAGAGCCACAGCAGCATGGGATCCAACACCACAGCTCACGACAATGCTGGATCCCCAACCCACTGAGCAAGACCAGGGATCGAACACACGCAACCTCATGGTTACTAGTTGGGTTCGCTAACACTAAGCCACAAGGGCAACTCCCATCAGCTACTTTTTGATATCAAAAGATTTCAATTGTCAAAGTTTTTTTAGATAGAATAAAATGTCGAAGAGCTGTACAGACCATTTGGATCATATCCAAACCCAAGTGAGTTTCTGAGAAGGAAAAGAAAGACATAAAAGTGTTGTCAAGAATATGAAGAATGGAGTTCCTGTCCTGGCTCAGCAGTAACAAACCCATTGTCCCTGGGTGTCTCTGAGGATGTGGGCTTAATCCCTGGCCTTGCTTAGTGGGTTAAGCATCCTGTGTTGCTGTGGCATAGGCTGGCAGCTGTATCTCCGATTCGACTTCTAGCCTAGGAACTTCCATATGCCGTGAGTGCAGTACTAAAGAGACATTAAAAAAAAGGGGAAGAATGAGTTCACACTTATTACTGGTGGGGACGCAAAATGGTACAGTCACTATGGAAAACAGTTTAGTAGCTTTTTATAGTAAGGGTATAGCGAGCACAGCGATTGAACCTGTGTCCTCATGGATTCTAGTTGGGTTCATTACTGCTGCACCACAACAAGAATTCCTGTCTTTTTCTTTCTGATTTACCTCATTTATGATAATCCCTAGGCCCATCCATGTTACTTACTGCACCTGGCATTATTTCAATCTTTTTTATGGCTACCTGGCATTATTTCAATCTTTTTTATGGCTGAGTAACATCCCATTGCATGTATATGCCATTTCTGTATCCATTCCTCTGTTGATGGGCATTTGGGTTGCTTCCATGTCTTGGCTGTTGTAATAGTGCTGTTGTGATCATTGGGGTGCATGTGTCTTTTTGAATTAGAATTTTCTCCAGATATATGCCCAGGAATGGGGATGCTGGATTATATGGCATCTCTGTTTTCATTTTTTAAGGAACCTCCATTCTGGTTTCCATATTGGCTGCACCAGTTTATATTCCCACCAACAGTGTATGAGGGTTGAAAAAGGGGTTTAATATATTAACCACTGTCATGTGATTTGAGTAGTTTATTATTTAAGATCCTTTCAGCTACAAGTAACAGAGAACTAAACAAAAGCTGGCTTTTACAGTAGGTATATATCTCACATAATAAGATTCCTGGAGCTAAATTGTGTATTAGAGTTATTAGAGGTTTGTTTTTTTTTGTAGTTAATTTCCTAAGCAGCAGCATCAAGGACCCGAGTTCTTTTCATCTTTCTGTCCTACCATTCTCAGTATGTTGATGTCCTCCTTTCAGATGGATTCTTTATAGTCTGAAATTTAGTTATCAACAATGATAACATCTAGGGAATGAAAATAGAATATATCTGTCTTGTATTCCTTTTTACATATGAGGAAAACTCCCTAGAGTTTTTCTCTAGGGAGGAAACTCCCATGTGCTCTTGGCTTAAACACAGTTAATTGGCAAAGGGATAAGACCATATGAGTGGTTTAAATACGTCATTATTTACTACCTGTGGCTGGGCAGATACAGGACTTGCCAAGTGGGAGGAAGGTGAACAATATCAGAATTCTTTTATCAAGGCAGGAGGAAAATGGCTGTTGAGTAACCAAACATCTGCTGAATTATATTACACTAAGACTGCAAAGGAAGGATCCTTGAACTAGACAAAAATCATAGAAAATGTTTTGTTGAAAAGCATTTGTTTCCAACTTTCAAAGATGTTGAATTCCAGAATTCTCCATATTTTCATGGTCTAGTTATTCATTTATTACTCAGCTTTTATCTTTGTAACACTAAGAAATGTTCTTGTGAAAAAGTCATCGGTGAATTCTGAATTATCAATCAGCTGACCTCTTAAAATCAGTTTAGGAGTTCCCCTTGGGGCTTAGCAGGTTAAGAACCCAGCGTAGTATCTGAGAGGATGCAGGTTCAATCCCTGGCCTCAAAGTCTCCTTGTTGCCATTGTATTTTTCTGTATCTTATTAAAACATGTATTAAATACTTCAAAAAAGAAGCATTTGTATTGCCCACATTTAACATGTTAACATTTTTCTCTTGTTTGCTTCGTGTTTCTTTTAAGAAAAAAGATATAGTTGAAACCCTTCCCCAACCCATTCCACAATCTGGAGTTAATGATTATCTTTTCCAATTATGTTTTTATATTTATGAAAGTGCTCCCAACTCTTTATTTTTTATATTTTTATTATTTTTTTTCTTTTTAGGGCTGCACCCATGGCATTTGAAAGTTCCCAGGCTAGGGGTCCAGTCGGAGAGAGCTACAGCTGCTGGCCTACACCACAGCCACAGCAAGGCCAGATCCAAGCTGTGTCTGTGACCTACACTACAGCTCATGGCAATGTCGGATCCTTTACCCACAGAACGAGGTCAGGGATCAAACCTGCATCCTCCTGGATATAGTCGGGTTCATTACCATTGAGCCACAACGGGAATGCCTAAATTTTTTTTTCTTTTTTTTCTGCCCCACAGCATATGGAGTTCCTGGGCCAGGGATTAGATCCTAGCTGCAGCAATGCTGGATCCTTAACCCACTGTGCTGCACTGGGCTCAAACATGCATCGTAGTGCTCCCAAGAAGTGCTCCCAACTCCTAATTGCTGCTTCCTAATTTCCTTACCTGTCTGTCCATCATCTGTAGGTGTCCTGCTTCACTGTATTAATTTTTTGCACCCTTCTAAATTTGTACCTTGGGTGAGTTCTGTTATTTTGAAAAAGTGTGGTCTTGCTGTAAAAATATTTTTAACTTTTCTCTGGTTTCTGCCAATGAGTTCTAGACTTATCAACTCCCCCTGCCCCCACGGCACTAGACTTTACAACATTATGCCTCACAGGCACCTAAAACTAACATCTGAATTGAAACTCATTGGTCCAGAAAAACCTGTTTTTCTTTTCTCTCCCTTAGTTATGGCATTGCTTTCCATTTAGTTCATACTAGAAACTTTAAAGTCATCCAGCCCTTTAGCCCTTAGCACACACATAGTAACTACGTGCAAAGTGTTCAGTTAGTTGTGCAGAGCAAATATCTGTACAATTTTCTTCACATCTCCTCCACCCATACCCAGCTGATCATTAAACTTGATTATTCCACTTGGTGTACGCTGCTCATTTTTCCCTCATCTTCAGTCACATGATGTTCCTACTTTTTCCTTTCTCACATGGGTCATTGCGGTAATCTTATAACTTGACTAACTGCCACCATTCTTTCTTTCTTTCCTTCTTTCCAGTCTTTAATTTATACTCTTACTATAGTTATTCTAAAACACATTTTCTGCCATTCATCTTTTTAAGAATCTTAACTTTCCAGTGCTCCCTGGATACATCTAAAAGTTACTGCTTGGTAAATAATCCTCTGTGTGTGTAAATTCTCCCCTACTTGTAGCCATGTGTCCCACCATTCTCAAACACAGCCCCTTGTACTCCTGCCACAGAGTTTTCTGTTCCCCAAATATGCCATACTTTTCCAAACATCTGAGCCATATCATTTTTCCTGGAATATCGTATTACTTCTTTCCTAAATCTCTAAGTGTTCAAGACCTAGCTCAGATATTGTGGTCAACACAACTTCCTTGCCCAAGCACTCAAGGCAGAGCCAATAGCTTCTGGTGTATTCCCATAGTGTTCCATATATACCTCCGCTCTGGCATTTTTCACAATACTGTATTTTTGTCTGCACTGTTTTGTAACCTTTTTTTTTTTTTTTTTTTTTTTTTTTTTTTTTAAGGAAAGGAACCATTTCTTGCTTAGCTTCAAGTAACTACTGTGTTATTAATAAATATATCAGTAAGTTAGTAGCTTGTAACTTGAAAGAGGCTTTGCCATGTAAATATTTTTAATATTGTTACATTTTTAAGACATCCCATAAAAATCTGTTTAACTCATTGCACCTGAAATTTACTTGAAAATTAAGTCACATTCTACATTTACAATAATGTTTCTAAAGCAGATAGGCAGGAGTTCCCATCGTGGCTCAGTGGTAACGAACCTGACTAGTATCCCTGAGGACGCCAGTTTGATCCCTGGTCATTCTCAGTGGGTTAAGAATCTGGCGTTGCTGTGAGCTGTAGTGTTGATGGCAGACTCGGCTTGGATTTGACATTGCTGTGGCTGTGGTGTAGGCTGACAGCTGCAGCTCCAATTCGACTTCCATAAGCTGCAGGTATGGCCCTAAAAAGGCCAAAAAAAAAAAAAAAAAAAAAAGAAAGAAAGAAAAGAAAGGAGGAGGGCAGCAGGATGACTCTTGTGTATTGATACTGAGGTGCTGTTGGAACGGGACAGAAAAGCATGGCCTTTCCTGGAGTTTAACGGAAAGGACAGGTGAGTGGATGTGATGAGGTGGACCAAAGATTGTGAATTAAGAAAGGAGGTTGGAGGGCAGGTTAACCGTAGTAATGGAAAACTGAAGGTGGAGTTCCCGTTGTGGCTCAGTGGTTAACGAATCTGACTAGGAACCATGAGGTTTTTGGGTTCCATCCTTGGCCTCGCTCAGTAGATTAAGGATACAGCGTTGCCCTGAGCTGTGATGTAGGTCGCAGATGTGGCTCGGATCCTGTGTTGCTATGACTCTGGCGCAGGCTGCTGGCTACAGCTCTGATTTGATCCCTAGCCTGGGAACCTCCATATGCCGTGGGTGCGGCCCTAAAATGGGCAAAAAGACAAAAAGACAAAAAAAAAAAACCAAAAAACAACCAACAACAACACTGAGGGTGAAGGGGGAAAAGGTGTGACTTTTGAAGGAAGAGGAATTAAGTTAGTGACGTCTTGTGGAGAGAAAAGATGTGAGCCAGGATCCTGACTGTGGAAGAAGGTAAAAATGAGGGATTAAAGAAGCTGGAAATGGAAGTAAGTGTGGACAAATAGTTACAGTAACCTTGGCTATGAATTGATGTTTTCAATTGATCTGTTACCAAACTTAAAATAGCATAGGAGTTCCTGCTGTGGCACAGTAGGTTAAGAATGTGACTGCAGCAGTTACCCTTGTGGCTCAGTGGAAGCAAATCTGACTAGCATCCATGAGGACACAGGTTCGATCCCTGGCCTTGCTCAGTGGGTCAAGGATCTGGTGTTGCTGTGAGCTGTGGTGTAGGTCTCAGGTGTGGCTCGGATCCTGAGTTGCTGTGGCAGTGGTGTAGGCCAGCAGCTACAGCTCTGTTTTTACCCCTAGCCTGGAAACCTCCATATGCCTAAAAAGACAAAAGACAAAAAGAGGAGGAAAAAAAAAAAAACAAAAACATGACTGCATGCAGCAACTTGGATCACTGTGGCGGTATGGGTTCAATCTCTGGTCTGGTGCAGTAGGTTAAAGTATCTGGCATTGCTGTAGCTGTAGCTCAGATTTGATCCCTCGACCAGGAAGTTACATATGCATGGGTACGGCCATAAAAAAATAGTTACTGGCTTTAGTAATTTTTTTCTCCATCATACAAATGCTGTTCTTTCAAAGTATATATAATTGTTAATATATTTTCTTAATATTTAGACTTTGAATATAGGTAATATTGAAAATCTTTTGTATAGATTTGGTTTTTTTTCCTTCTTAAGTTGCATCCTTAGCATATGAAGTTCCTGGGCCAGAGATCAAATCCAACCTGCAGCCATGATCTGTGCAACAGCTCCAGCAATGCTGGATCCTTAACTACAGCACTGGGCTGGGGATCGAACCAACATCACCACAGAGACAATGCTAGATCCTTGACCTGCTGTATCACAGTGGGAACTCCCTAGATTTTTAAAATATTTTTGCAATTAGCATATTTTGTGGATATATATTGATTGTTGACTAAAAATTCACTTTTCAATCTTGGATATTAAGTGAAAATAAATTTGCCAATCTGATAAGCAAAAATGTTATCTTTTAAATTTTGCATTTATTAGAAGACTGGGATGGTTAGACGTAATCCTCATATGCTAATTGGTCTTTCATATTTCATTTGTGAGTTGTCTTTTTTTTTTTTTGCTCTTTAGGGCCGCACTTGAGACCTTTGGAAGTTCCAGGCTAGGGGTCGAATTGGAGCTGCAGCTACTGGCCTACACTGCAGCACCGTGGGATCTGAGTTGTGTCTGAGACCTACACTACAGTTCACAGTAACACTGGATCCTTAACACACTGTCAGACCAGGGATCAAACCTGAGTTCTCGTGGATACTAGTCAGGTTCATTACCACTGAGCCACGACAGGAAATCCTGTGAGTTGCCTCTTGATAAGCTTTCCGGTCTTTCTAAGGGGCTGTTTTTTTTTGTTTTTTTTTTGTTTTTCCCATGTGTAAGAGTTGTCTATCAGTTTTCATATGTGTACATTTATGTGTGTTGAGAGAGCAGGTAAGAACATGAGCAACCAAGATATTTTTCCTATTTCTTATGTCTTTAGCGTCACTCAAGAGTTTCTGTTCCCACACCCACCACCTCTTCTTGCCCCCGAAATTAAAAACAATCATATGTTTTCGTCTTTTCCTTTAAGGTTTCTACTTTTATGTTATGCCTTAAGACTTTTCCAGCTACTAGATGGTGAAACGACTTTAGGTTCTTCTAACACTTTTAGAAGCAATTGTCTTTTATGTATTTAGCTTTTATTCTTTCATAGTGTTTTGAGTACATATTTGTAATTCCAGTAGCAGTCATGTTTCAATTTGGTGCTTTACTGTCTTCAGGATATACTCGTTTAAGATAGAATCTCAGAGGTGGAGGGTTTTCAGATCACTGAGACTGTTTCTCTCTTAGTATTCACAGCTACATTTTTTAAATTAAAAAAAAATTTTTTTTTATTTTTGCCTTTTTAGGGCCATACCCCTGGCACATGGAAGTTCCCAAGCTACAGGTTTGAATTGGAGCCATAGCCACTGGCCTACGCCACAGCAGCATCAGATCTGAGCCTCGGATTCGACCCTACACCACAGCTCACGGCAACACTGGATCCTTAACCCACTGAGTGAGGCCAGGGATTGAACCCGAAACCTCATGGTTCCTAGTCGGATTCGTTTCTGCTGCACCACGGCAGGAACTCCCCAGATACATTTTAAATTAATATTATGTAGTCAGGTTTATAAAAATGTCCAGTCTTGTCAGAATTGATGAGGTAGTCATCTTATCACTCACCTATTTCCTTTTGAATGCCATAAAAAGAAGGGGAAAACTGTAAAATAAGAATGACCTTTAAAAGTACATTAATGATGGAGTTCCCGTCGTGGTGCAGTGGTTAATGAATCCGACTAGGAACCATGAGGTTGCGGGTTTGATCCCTGGCCTTGCTCAGTGGGTTAAGGATCAGGCGTTGCTGTGAGCTGTGGTGTAGGTTGCAGGCTCAGCTCGGATCCCGAGTTGCTGTGGCTCTGGCATAGGCCAGCAGCTACAACTCCGATTAGACCCCTAGCCTGGGAACCTCCATATGCTGCAGGTGCGGCCCTGGAAAAAAATGGCAAAAGGACAAAAAAATAAAAAAATAAAATAAAAATCTCCCCAGAAGTGCATTAGACGTTTTAAGGAAAAAGATACTTTACTGGTTATAATGAAAGCCTGAATGGTTATTAAAGTCACATTTGTAATGATCATCACTGAATGGATAAATTTTAGCAAGTAGAGATGTGAGGAGAGTATTATGGACAGAAGAGGTTTTAGGAGAGAAGAAACTCACAAAAATGGGAAGCAGGAATTTTTTTTTCTTGTGTGCATAAGGTAAGTGAAGAAATAGGAGATAAAGTTGGAAAGATAGATTGGAGTCAAATTTGGTAAGCATGGGGCAGGGGGTGTATCTCTCAACAGGGAAGAGAAAAGCTACAGCATTGTCTTGTGTAGTAGCCACTAGCTACAGTGAGCACCTGAAATGTGCTTGGTCCAAATTGAAATGTACTGTAAGTTTAAAATAAACACTAGAGCAAGTTCTCTTGTGGTGCAGTGTTAAGGATCCGGTGTTTCCAGCGTTGTCACTGCTGTGGCACAGGTTCAGTCCCTGGCCCTGGAATTTCCGCATGCCACGAGTGTGGCCAAAAATAGATAGATAAATAAACACTGGATTTCTAAGATTTATATTTTTTTATTTTTTATTTTTTACTAAAACAATCTCATTAAAAATTTTCATATTGATGACATGTAATAATTATATTTTAGATACATTGAGTTAAAATATTGTTTGCCTGTTTGCTTTTATTTTTTTTAAATGTGTTTTTACTAGAAAATTTAGGATTGTGGATGGCTCAGATTTTATTTCTATTACACAGTGCTAGCATAGATAGAAGGAAAACAACCAGAATTTGCTGGTACCTACTCTGTGCAAGAGATTGTCTAGAAATTGTAATATAAGCTTAATCTTCATAGAAAACCTGTGAAGTAGGTGATAATATTGTTCTCCTTTTTCGAGTAACTGAGGTGCAAAGAAGTTAAACAACATACCTGAAATCACTCCACTAGGAAGAAGGAAGCCAAGATTCAGACTTTGGCCGCTCTGGCTTCATAGCCCATGGTTTCCTCAGTACACTAGTGGCGTGTTGTCATTGAACCATTAAAGGGGAATGAGCTGGAGAATGACATGACTGGAATAATACGTTACCAGACATATTAAAGATAAATGAGGGAAAGAGACTTCATTTTCAGCTCTCCAGTTTTTATTTTGTTGTTGTTACTTTTTTTGCAGGAGAACAATGCCTTGTATAAGGACAACTTTTGAATTGGATCTTTTTGAAGGATCCTTTATATCAACTGCTTCTCCAAAATTTGCCATATCTCTTTTGCAGATTTGATAATGGGCTGCATTAAAAGTAAAGAGAACAAAAGTCCAGCCATTAAATATAGACCAGAAAACACTCTAGAACCAGCCAGTACAAGTGTCAGCCATCATGGAGCAGAGCACACTTCAGCAGCACTGTCCTCGTCCACCAAGAGCACGTCTGTTAATTTCAGCAACCTTTCCATGACGCCATTTGGAGGATCCTCAGGGGTGACACCTTTTGGAGGAGCATCTTCCTCATTTTCAGTGGTGCCAAGTTCATATCCTGCTGGTTTAACAGGTGAGATTTAAATGGGCATTCCTGTTGTTGGTTTGAGAATGTGACCTTGGACAGAACACACGCAGTGTTTACCTGCTATAAGGAAAATAACTCACTAGAGGACTTGATGTGAAAATTAAAGTCTGCAACATAAAAATTAAAGTCTTATTGTATACATGGGTATTATTCTGGGAAATTTGGTGGTAATCTGATAGGGAATGTGTACTGAGGTTTACCATTATTTTATTAATTCAATTTTCTAGTAATTATTGAGTGCCGACTGTGTGGCGGGCACGGGGAATATATAAATTAAAAACATATCCCTCCCTCAAGAGTGTTACAACTTATCAGATTGTAAAGTGCTTGCTACTGTTAAGGTATTAGAGTGTGGTTACTTGATAAATGTTAAGTAAATGTCAGTTTAGTGACAATAATACAGTTTTTTTTCTATTAGATACTACTGATTTTTGAAAAAAGAAAAATCCCGAGGCTCAGAGTTCAATTGATTTTTTTCCCCCCAGAGTCCAGGTAACGAGCAGGAGAGCACAGATTCTAATGTCCTATTCTAGAACTTTATTTATTACACTATGATATCCTTTCAGAGAACAGTGAGAAGTGATGGCCGACAACCTTTTTTTTTTTCCTCTCTCTTTTTTTCTTTTTGAATTATAGTTTTGTCTGGATTGGGCATATTTTATTTTTATTTTTTTATTACTCAGTGAATTTATTACATTTATAATTGTACAATGATCGTCACAATCCAGTTTTAGAGGATTTCCATCCCACACCCCCAGCGCATCCCCCCACCCCCAAGACCATAAGTTTTCCAAAGTCTGGGAGTCAGTATCTGTTCTGCAAAGAAGTTCATTGTGTCCAGGTTCCACATGTAAGTGATAGCATTTGATATTGGTGTCTAATTGTCTGACTGACTTCACTTAGCATGATAATTTCTAGGTGCATCCATGTTGCTAAAAATGCCATTATTTCGTTCCTTTTAATCGCTGAGTAATATTCCATTGTGTATACGTACCACATCTTCTTGATCCACTCCTCTGTTGATGGACATTTAGGTTGTTTCCATGTGTTGGCTATTGCAGATAGTGCTGCAACGAACGTTGGAGTACATCCGACAACCTTTCATGGAGCCAGAAATGCTCTAAAAAGTAGTCAGATTGTTCTTTTGTGAAGGGTCCCCTATCAGGATGCTTTTCCTTTGAGTACCAAAACCCAATTGGCTTTAAAAGGTAGGGTGAATTCCAGGGTTCTTTGATTCAGCAGTTCCTCAGTGTCATTAAGGACTCAAGTTTCTTTGGTATCTCACTGTTGCAGCCCTTGGAGTGTCCACTCTGTCCTTTGGCTTGGCAAAACAGCTGCCAGCATCAAATTGAGCATCACATGGACAAAAGAGGAATCTATTCTGTAATTCTATAAGCATGGATTATAATTTTGTTCCTTCACTCTCCTCACCTCTGGACCAAAAGTAGTGACCAGAGAATGCCATGCATTAATTCTGTTAGACTATTCATTTGAAGAACTATGGACATCAAAGAGTCAGTTACATTCTTTTTTTTTTTTTTTTAAGGGCTGCATTGCAGCATATGGAGGTTCTCAGGCTAGGGGTCTAATCAGAGCTAGAGCTGCTGGCCTACACCCATAACCACAGCAACACCAGATCCAAGTCGAGTCTGCGACCTATACCACAGCTCATGGCAACTCCAGATCCTTAATCCACTTAGTGAGGCCAGGGATCAAACCTGCATCCTCACGGATGCTAGTCAGATTCGTTTCCACTGAGCCACGACAGAAACTCAGAGTCATTTACATTCTTAATTCCAGCCCCTTAACTCTAAATAGAGTTAAGTCAGTAATAGATGGCTGTGATGATATTTTCTCAGTCATCAGTAAAAGTTTAAATTATTTCAAGGATTATATGTTCAGGAAAGATAGTAATCCAAAATAATTAAATATTGAAAAGATAGACTTTAGTTACCTAAAGCTGTATATTTATGGGAAATAGTCCATTCATGGGTATTCATTTAGAAACAGATATGGAGAGTGTCTTTGTGCCCAGGTATTGAGAGTTGTAAGCAGGAGAAACAAGGTTTCTGCTCTAATGGAGTTTACATTGTAATGAGAGGTGGACAATAATTATGGAAACAACTAAATAGGATGATTAATGGTGCTGCACCTGTGGCCCTAAAAAGCAAAAAAAAAAAAAAAAAGGATGACTAATGGCTCACAAATACTATGAAGGAACTATAAATGGAATGGTTGGTGAAGACCCTTTAGAGGATCAAGTAAAGCCATCTTGAGATGAAATCATTTGAGCTGAGGTTTGATTGATGAGAATGACCCAAATATTTGTTGAACCTGAGGCAAGAGCCTTCTGGGGAAAGAGAATAACAAATGCAGTTTGGAAACTGTAAGTGGGAGTTCCCTTCATGGCTCAGCAGTTAATGAACCTGACTAGGATCTGTGAGGAAGTGGGTTCAATTCCTGGCCTTGCTCAGGGGGTTAAGGCTCTGGCATTGCCATGAACTGTGGTGTAGGTCACAGACATGGCTTGGATCCTATGTGGCTGTGGCTGTGGCATAGGCCAGCAGCTCTAGCTCTGATTTGACCCCTAGCCTGGAAACTTCCATATGCCTCACTGCAGCCCTAAAGAAAAAAAAAAAGAAAGAAAGAAAATAATAGAAAAAAAAAAAACTACGTATAGACTTGACAGATTTAAGGACTAGTATGGGCAGAGGGTAGAATTATGTAACAAAGAATTGAAGAGTCAGGATTTCTCAGAACCTCATAGACTAGTAGTCAGATTGAGTTTTATTCAAAGCCAGAAGTAAGCCACTAAAGAGATTTCATTAAGGAATTTCAGGAGTTCCTATTGTGGAGCACCGGAAACGAATCTGACTAGTATCCATGAGGATACAGTTTCGTTCCCTGGCCTCACTCGGTGGATTAGGGATCCGGTATTGCCATGAGCTGTGGTGTAGGTCGCAGATGTGCCTCGGATCCCTTGTTGCTGTGGCTGTGGTGTAGGCTGGCAGCTGTAGCTTCAATTCAACCCCTAGCCTGGGAACTTCCATGTGCTGTGGGTGTGGCCCTAAAAAGCAAAAAAAAAAAAAAAAAAAAAATTGAATTATCTTAAAAAAAATAAACAGAAAACTCTCTCTGGCAGCCCTTTACAGAAATGGATGTGGGGAAGCCGATACTGAAGTAAATTAGACTACTGCTCTTAGTCCCAGAGGTTGCAGTGAGGGAACAGGGACTTGGATTGGGTGGAAGCACTGGAAATGGCAAAGGAAGTAGATAAGATATTTCAGAGCTAGAACTGATGGTGCTGGTAATGGACTTGGCTTGAGTACCTGATTGGCTGGTGGTGTCCTTTGCTGAGAAAGAAAGATCTCAGTAATACTGGTTAGAGGAGAAAAGTCAACACCTTTATTTTGTTTCTAAGAAATTTTAAATGTTTGTTAGACATTCAAGATGTCATATAGGTAGTTAACATATGACTGGGCCTTGGGAGAAGCCAAATAAATGAGATTCTGTCCTTTTGCTTGAAGATAATGGTTTGGCTGTTTAAGTTGCTGTTCTCTTAAGCATCAACGTACAGTGCTTAAATGATGCAATTGTTTTGGGAATTTATAATTCATATTCAAACCATTTAATTTCTAAGAAAAATAGGTCATTTTAAATGGTAATGTAATAAATAATCTTAATAAAACCCTGATTATTACCATTAGTGATTACTCTTAAGGATGGATATATTCACCTCTTATTTATAAAAAATTGAAACTATCAACACCAGTAGTTTATAGTATTTGTTAATGCTTTTTCTGCCGAAAAATTAATTTGAACTTTGTCTTTTCAAGCTAGAGATGTTGCAGCTATGAATCAAGATTTAAATTTGTTTCTCTGGGTCTGTAGAATTTTAGAATTTGTAGAGTACAGTAGTCTCATAGAAGGCCTGAAGATAGCATATTAATAACTTGAAAACTTCTGCTGCCCAAATTGCCAACTTGTAAAAACAGATTCTGGAGACTAGGAAAAGAACTGTGCTTAATTAAGCCTTTTTTTGTTGGCATTGTTTTAAAATTTCTCTTTTGTTAATTTGTATGATTTACCTTGGTCTTTTTTTCCTCCAATAGGTGGTGTTACTATATTTGTGGCCTTATATGATTATGAAGCTAGAACTACAGAAGACCTTTCATTTAAGAAGGGTGAAAGATTTCAAATAATTAACAATACGTAAGTGTTATGAACATCTTATGAGGGAGAAATACTGACTGTAGCCTAATTCACACCACTGCCATCGCACTAGTTGATGATTCAAAGATGAGAGTCGTAGGACGTGGGTCTCTGCTCTCTGGGTTGGACGATGCATTTGCTTTCTTTAGATACATGGTACAATACTGCTGCTGTAGCCAAAAGTTATTAATTCCACAAATTGGGTTGCTGTGGTTCTACCATAAACAGAGATTTAAGAATGAGGATTTTTTTTTTTTTTTTTTTTGCCTTTTAGGGCTATACCCGTGGCATATACAGGTTACCAGGCTAGGGGTCAAATCAGAGCTGTAGCTGCCTGCCTACGCCACAGCCACACCAACAAGCATTGCTGGATCCTTAACCCACTGAGTGAGGCCGGGGGGAAAACCTGAAATCTCATGGTTACAAGTCGGATTTGTTTTTGCTGTGCCACAACAGGAATTCCTAAGAATTAGGATTGAAGGAGTATATACTAGTAAGTACATTATTTAAAAAAAATTTTTTATTAAAACCTAAAATGTAGCCAAATAATAAAATCAGGAAATATTAAAAAAAAAATTTTTTTAAAAGAAAAAGAAAACCTTTATAAAGAGCATTCTGTGTTCATGTTTATCTAAGTACCAGATGGTTTAAAGATCTTAGTCTCGGAGTTCCCATTGTGGCACAGCAAAAACGAATCTGACTAGTATCCATGAGGATGCAGGCCTTGCTCAGTGGGTCTGTGATCTGGTGTTGCCACGAGCCATGGTGTAGGTCACAGATGCAGCTCAGATCCCGAGTTGCTGTGGTTGTGGTGTAGGCTGGCAGCTGTGTCTCCGATTCAACCCGTAACCTGGAAACTTCCATCAACTGCAGGTGCGGCCCTAAAAAGCGAAAAAACCCACGAAAAAACAAAACAAAACTTAATCTCCTTCTCTTAAAAAAACAAAGGAAAAATGCTTAGGAACCCTTGTAGTCCCAAACTGGCCATGTTAAGTTGCTCTTTCCTTATATGACTCTCAGACGTTTTGTCATTTAGTGGCCCACCATAGAAAATTCAGTGCTTGTTATGGAAAATAGATTCCATAATTTCATTAGCAGTCATAGCAACCACTTTGTAACTTCTCAAAATAGATATTTATGGTCTCTTTGTGTCCAGTCATGTTTCCTTCCATCCTTGTTCTCATTTGCTACCAGTTATTGTTCAAGGACATGAAATATGATTATGTGATTATGTCTCTCTGCTTTAAAGCCCTTTAATAGCTACCAGCTGCTGTCAAGATAGACAGCAGTAAGAGTAGGCATCATTCATTGAGCTTCTTCCCTTTCTCACTTCACTGCCCAGCCATGCTGAATTACTTGAGATTCTGAATACGTTCCTCATTCATGCCTTCACACACATGATTTCTTTTTTCTAGAATGTGACTTCTTTCCATTTTTCTTCCTTTATCTGGCCGACCGTAGTCATCCCATGTCCTTTCTCAACGAAGCGTTTTTGATATTCTACCTTCCCTGCCTGGCCCAGTTCCCTCCCACCTCCTGCTGGATTGGGTGTTTCTTACCTGTTCACATAGCAACCTCTGCAGACCTCAATTATAGCCACCATCATAGTTTTGAATTATAATTTATCACATGTCTATCATTCTTTTGGACCCGGGGCAAAATCACCCAGAGAATATTTGGCAATGTCTGGAGACATTTTTGCTTGTTACAGTCAGTGTGCTACAATTTTCATCTGGTGGATAGAGGCCAGGGATATTGCTCAACATTCTATAGTGCACAGGGTGGCCCTAAACAAGAAAGAATTATCCAGCCCAAAGTGTCAGTAGTTGAGAAATCCTGCTCTAGGCTAACTTACTAGAGGGTAAGGACTTTTTACCTGTTTCCATCATACCCTGTTGTAAATTCTGTCACTCAACAGGTATTCACTAAATGTTTAAATGGATCAGTGAAAAGTTAGCAGGATCAGAGTTTTGCATATCTGAAAGTACTTAATGTATACTAGGCAGCTGCAAGTCAAATGTAAGAGTTTGTAAGCACTTGAATTACCAAAGGATTTTCCATTTCATTTTTTATTTATATTCTTTTTCCATTTCATTTTTTAGAAAGCAAATTCAACTCGGGCATTTATAAAATTTCAGTGTAGACAATTTATATTTTATTTTTATTTTTTATTTTTTTGCTTTCTAGGGCTGCACCCACAGCGTATGGAAGTTCCCCAGCTAGGGATCCAATCAGAGCTACAGCTACCGGCCTACACCACAGCCACAGCAAAACTGAATCCAATTCGAATCTTCAAATACACAACAGCTTCATGGCAATGCCGAATCCTTAACCCACTGAGCAAGGTCAGGGATCAAACTGCATCCTCATGGATACTAGTTGAGATCTTAACCCTCTGAGCCACAATAGGAACTCCCAGAATTAATCAAAATGAATTTGAAAGTTCTACTTCCCCAAGTTGTTTTATTCAGTATAGTTTATTCAGTATAATAATCAGGTTGAAGGGTTAGATTAAAAAAGGGATCTTATAGGAGTTCCCGCCATGGCATAGTGGGTTAAGAATGTGACCGCAGTGGCTCAGGTTGCTGCAGGAGCATGGGTTTGATCCCTGGCCCAGCATAGTGGGTTAAAGAATCTGGCATTGTGTGTAGGTCACAGCTGAGGCTTGGATTCAGTCCCTCTCCTGGGAACTTCCATATGCCATGAGTGTGGCCATAGAAAAAAAAAGAGAGAGAGAGATTTATAACTAAAATTAACGTGGAGTTGTTTTTGTTTTTGAAAGGGTTTTTTTCTTTGGTTTTTTTGTTTTTCGTTTGGAACAGAAATGTGCACTTGTGATTTTGCTTAACCTTATTCCCTTAATCCATATAACATTTTTTAATTTTTAAAAATATTTTAAATATTAAGTATTTTTAACATTATTCTTTGAGTTTATTTCTTGATCAGATCAATGCATAAGTTAAAAATGGAAGTAATACTCTTTTCTGTTTCAGATAAAGACAACACTGCCATAGATCATGTCTTGAGCAGCAGTCTGCCTTGTGGTAATTGTTGTTTTATGTGTTGCAGGGAAGGAGACTGGTGGGAAGCAAGATCAATCGCTACAGGAAAGAGTGGCTATATCCCTAGCAATTATGTAGCCCCTGCAGATTCCATTCAGGCAGAAGAGTATGGCATTACTTCATATTTTATTCATTATTTTGACTTTTAAAATACTTTAATGCACATTCTCCTTAGCCACAACTTTACACACACACAGTTACATACCAGTCTTAATACAGCTAATGTATCATATTAATAGAAGATGTTACTTGAAAGTTAATAATTAATACCATAGTGTTTGCTTACAGTAGGATCATAAGCAAATCTGTATTCATAGTACTGCATTGTGCCTCGTCCCTCTTTTTTATTTTTTCACTTTCAAAAATTTTCATTAACCTTTTTTATATTCTCTCACTTCAAAAATTTATCCTCAAAGTTCCGTGGTGGCCTAGCGGTTAAGGACTCTTGAGTTTTCGCTGCTGTGGCTTTATTACTGCTGTGGCTCGGGTTCAGTCCCTGGCCCAGGAACTTCCCTCTGCCACAGGTGTGGCCAAAAAAAAAAATTTCAGTTGATATATTGATGTTAATTTCTTGACTTAGGTGCTTGTTCCATGCTTATATAGCAGAGTATTCTTGTCCTTTAAGAGGTACACACTGAAGTATTTAGGGGTGGTGATTTCAACATGTTTGCAACTATCATTCAGTTCAGAAGAAGATCACACCCACACAAACACATATACAGCAGGGAAGAGAGAATATGACAAAGCAAAATGTTAACAGGAAACCTGGCTGGAGGGTATACGTGAGTTTTATGTACCATTCTTGTAACTTTTAAAAAGTTAAAGTTTACCTTCAGTGACACATTACAGGCATACCTCAAAGACATTGTGGATTTGGTTCTAGACAATCACAATAAAGCAAATATTGCAGTAAAGTGAGTTTTCCCAGTGCGTGTAAAAGTTATGTTGATAGTATACTGTAGTCTGTTAAGTGTGCAATAGCATATGTCTAACATAACAATGAATATACCTTAGTTAAAAATACTTTATTGCTGAAAAAGGCTAACCCTCATCTAAACAGCCTTCAGCAAGCCATAATCCTTTTGCTTGGTGAAGGGTCTTGCCTTCATGTTGATAGCTGCTAACTCATCAAGGTGGTGGTTGCTGAAGATTGGGGTGGCTGTGGTAATTTCTTAAAACAACGAAAAGGTTTGCTGCATTGATCAACTTCCCTTGAACACTCTGAGATCATTGCAGGGTTATTTATTGGCCTAATTTCAGTTTTGGGTGTCTTAGGGAATCGAGAGGCACAAGGAACCAGGAGAGAGATGGGGAAAACTAGTCACACGCAACATTTACTAAGTTTGCTGTCTTATACAGGCACAGTTTATGATGCCCAGAACAATTATAGTGGTAACAGCCAAGATCATAGATCACCACAACAAATATAATAATAACAAAAAAGTTAGAAATAATGCAGACTTATTAGCAAAATGTGACACAGAGACACAAAGTTATTATCAAAGACTATTGGAAAAATGACTGACTTATTCCACGCAGAGTTGTCACAAACCTTTAATTTTAAAAAAGATAGCATCTTCATAGCACAATAAAGTAAAACACAATAAATTGAGTATGCCTGTACTTTTATATCAAGGCAGGTTTATTTGGCAGCCATAAATTACCACTTTACTTTCATGTCACAAAGCCTTGAATATAGTAGATGCTCTGTCAGTATTTGTTTGCTTTTATTAGTGATGTGTAATTTGTTTGTGTAAGTCTGTTCTGTCTTGGCACTTGTTACTTTCATTTTGGCCTTTTGTCTTTCTTCTCCACTGTTCTGTGGCTCCTCTACAGCAAAAATCATCATTTTTATTCACAAAACTATTAAATCAAACCCCACCAATTTAGAGTCCCTAAAAATTTGGATAGGTTTATTTGCATCTCACTGAATACAGATGATCACACTGTTGCCAAAGAACCACTTTGATTCTTCCTACTATAGTCTTAGTATTTCTGTCACTGTTGCCTTTCCTTCTGCACTTAACTGTTCCTGTCACTGCTGGGTGGCATTTAAAAGAAACATTGAGTAGTAAAAACATGAAAGTGTTCTGACAGTATATTCTGACAGTAATACTTGTAATAGGCTTAAGAGCTAAAGGTCTTTCATTCTGTCTTACTGTATGTTAAAGTCATGTTTATAGCTGTTTGTCATCCTCCCTGTCCCACTCTATTCTTAATAATATCTAGGTTTAATTTTTATGATGCGTATACCTTTCTAAATCAGAACACTGCTCATTTTTTCCCCCAGATGGTATTTTGGCAAAATGGGGAGAAAAGATGCTGAGAGATTACTTCTGAATCCTGGGAATCAAAGAGGTATTTTCTTAGTAAGAGAGAGTGAAACTACTAAAGGTATGAATATTGTTATTAATATAACATTTTTCTTGGGCAGTGTTCTGAGAAGGATAGAGTAAAAGTGTTCATTTTCCCCTCCAGGTGCTTATTCCCTCTCTATTCGTGATTGGGATGAGGTGAGGGGTGACAATGTGAAACACTACAAAATCAGAAAACTTGACAACGGTGGATACTATATCACAACCAGAGCGCAGTTTGATACGCTGCAGAAGTTGGTAAAACACTATACAGGTGTGTGGGTTTTTCAGAGATGAAAATTGTTCCCTCATGTTCAGTTTGATGAGTACAGAATCCATGTCTCCAATGTGGCTAAAAGTTTAACATGCTACACAGAGTCTGTTCCCAAGGTACTCTCGATTAAAATGAGGAACAATAATACTTATTGTTACCTGAGTTTAGTTCCTGGATGGTATGCTAAGTCAGACTACCATCATTTGTGTCCTTACATCTCATAGGCATAGTGTTTACATTGGCGTTCCATTTCATAACAACCTAATACCAAATAGATGTGACAGTAAATAAAAAAGGAAAAATTTTATTTAGGGACTCTTATTAAGTAGGTGAAACTGAACACTTAAAAAGCTGTTTCAAGTGCCCATATGGCTCAGCAGGTTAAGGGTCTGGCATTGTCACTTCAGTAACTCAACTCAATTCTGTGGCATGGGTTCGATCCCTAGCCCAGGAACTTTCCTGTGCCACAGGTACAGCCAAAAACAAAACAAAAGCTGTTTCACCTATCCTGTTGGGTTACTTCCATATCATGGGCTGGACCATAAAAGACTTCGTAAAATATAAATCCAATGAAATTTGATCTGAAGATGCATTTTTTTCTTTTCATGGAAAGTTAATGTATAGCAACTATAGACATTCATCAATCTTTCAAGGACCTTTGAAAGGTATTCAGTAGAGTCTTCTGTCTCAAAAATTTTAATCACCAATTTGACACACGAATGCCTCTGAAAGTCTTTAAATGATTAATACTAGGGGCAGGGAAATTTCCATGACAATTTCTCCTTCAATGACAGCTAGCAGCAAATGAGTCTATCAAGTCAACCACCAGTTTTGACATTGATAAAACATGTTACCAAGCAGTGGCATCAGTGGTAGTTACACTTGTTAGAATGTTGATGTGTGTGTGGTTACTTGTTGAGAATGGAAGAGAACAATCATATTTACAAAAGAAAGATTGTATAAGCAGGATCCAAAGTTAAGCCATTATGAATTGGGGGTTTCCTATCTCCTTTATTTAAAAATCAGTGCTGGGGTTCCGTTCATGGCTCATCGGTTAACAAATCCAGCTAGGATTCATGAGGATGTGAGTTTGATCCCTGGCCTCGGTCAGTGGGTTAAGGATCCAGCATTGCTATGAGGTTGGGGTATTGGTCGCAGACGTAGCTCTGATCCTGTGTTGCTGTGGCTCTGGTGTAGGCTGGCAGCTAAAGCTCTGATTCAACCCCTAGCCTGGGAACTTCCATATGCCAAAGGTGGGGCCCTAAAAAGCAATAATAATAAAATAGAATAAAATAAAATTAAATTAAAATAAATCAGTCCTCTAAATAAAGAAGTTTCTCCTTGATTTTCAGTGTCCTGCTTAGACTAGTGGTTATTAAGAATAACAATTAATGGTAGTATTCTCTGGTGACAAATAAAGTACAGTAGTCAAAAGCAAAACTTTGGAACAGCCAAATCTAGGATTTGAAACTCATCTCCCATCAAGTTACTGGGTGATCTTGAGAAAGTTGCTTAAGTTTTCTAAAACTCCTTTATTTACATGAGATCTTTGTAAAGTGCTAAATTAGCTCAATGGCTGGGATGTATTAAGTATTCAGTAAATAATAACTTTAAAAATGTATTTAACAAAATGTCGCACTTCTAGTTTTGCTTCTTCTATGCAACTCCTTTTTTGTGTTTGTGCTTTTGTAATAAAATTGAAAAAACATTGTTTTTATTCCCTATAATTTAAGCTAAAAATTTTAAGAAACACTGGTACAACTATATGTACATTAATTTTTTTAAGTCATTTTACAGTGTGGTTTATTCATTTATCTAGAACATGCTGATGGTTTATGCCATAAGTTAACAACTGTGTGTCCAACTGTGAAACCCCAGACTCAAGGTCTAGCAAAAGACGCTTGGGAAATCCCTCGAGAATCTTTGCGACTAGAGGTTAAACTAGGACAAGGATGTTTTGGTGAAGTATGGATGGGTAAGGAGCCTCAACTTTTGTTTTTCGACCTTGTTTAGCCATAGATTAAAATGCCACAATTCATGGTAAGATTGTTGAAATATTTAGAGTGACTGCTCTTCATTCAAGTGTGTTGTAAATCTCTTAAAATATAGATTAAAATAGTGAAATGTGTATTGTTTCTCTAGGAACATGGAATGGAACCACAAAAGTAGCAATCAAAACACTAAAACCAGGTACAATGATGCCAGAAGCTTTTCTTCAAGAGGCTCAGATAATGAAAAAGTTAAGACATGATAAACTTGTTCCACTATATGCTGTTGTTTCTGAAGAGCCAATTTACATTGTCACTGAGTTTATGTCAAAAGGTACGTGTGTATTAGTATTTCTTGGGGTGTTCATGTTAATACATTTTAAGTCTTCGTCTCTTTTTATACATACATATTTTTATGTGTAGTAGTTTCTATTTTAAGATTTTTATGTAGACATCTGAAGAGAGAAAATCTGACATTTTGTTTAAGGGAATAGTTAATGATTAGCTCTAGTTATTCTAAAGGATAGTACAGAGTTGGAAAGGAGAATAAAGCACTGAATTTATTTTGTAAATAAATAGTCCTTCATTCCATTTGACTAAAGACAGTAGAATAGCTGGGAAGGTAGAGTGAACCACTGTAGTGCAATGGGCTAAGGACCTGGTATTGCTGCAGCTGTGGTGTAGGTCACAGCTGTGGCTCAGATTCGATCCCTGGCCCAGGAACTTTCATATTCCACAGGAGCAGCCAAAAAACAAAAAACTATTTGCACTAATTGAATTAAAATAATGCAATTTGAAAGATACTTGTATCTTCAGTACTAAAGCAAAGAAAACAAGCGAAGTTAAGGAAATTAATTTTATGTCAATTTAATGCATTTTAATAATAATCCCACTCAGGACTTCTAGGAACTTCTTTTTTCTACTACCGTCAACCGGGATTTCTCTGTTCTTCTAGATCCCAAGGTGTGGCATCTTCAGGGAGAGTTGGTTAGGGCAAGAAAAGGAGAGGGAAGGTTGTTGCTCTTCCATCTTTTTCCCTTTTCTAATGATGCATTAGAAGAGGAATGAGTAAGTCACCAAGTATGCTTGCTGACCAGACTACTTTTTACCCTCTTGAGTTTCATCTACTCTTTTTTTTCTGGGCCGCACCATGGAGGTTCCCAGGCTGGGGGTCCCTGGGCATCCAATCAGAGCTACAACTGCCGGCCTATACCACAGCCACAGCAATGCCAGATCCGACATGCATCTGTGACCTACACCACAGCTCACGGCAACGCTGGATCCTTAACCCACTGATAGAGACCAGGGATAGAACTTGCATCCTCATGGATACTAGTCAGATTGGTTTCCACTGCGCCACAAGGGGAACTCCTCATCTACTCTTTTTACTCTTAACGAGTCATCCTTAGGTAAGCCACTGCGGGTGTCACCCCTCTCCAGGAGTCCATCTTGGCCAGTGATGTAGTTCCATCTAGTGGTGGCAGGACCAACTACAAGCTACACATTTACTATGAGAAAATATTTCCCCCCAAAAGAAACAGAAAAATCAAAAATTAAGAATTGACATAGCCCTACTAATTGATAGCCAAAACATTACCTAGAACCCCCAAAGCAAATGGCACTTTTGGCAAGAAATCTCTACTTCAAACAGCTGCCAAATATCCCATCTCAGACTGTATTAGATGAACTAGAAGGGGGAAAGGGACAAGGAAGAAGTGTAAATCAAAGTCTTGATGACATAAGAATATAATGGAGATAAAGCTCTTGGTCCCTAAAGGTCCCTAAAGGGACCATGAGCTAAAGCTTTGTATGTTGAGTTCAGGAAGTATTTAATTGGGGAACATGGTGGAAGTCTGTGTTTTCAGATTGCTGGGTTAGGATTATTTCTACATAGGAATTTGGGGTTTTGTTGTTGTTTTCTTCCACCACACCTGCAGCTTATGGAAGTTCCTGAGCCAGGGATCGAATCTGAGCTGCAGCTGTGACCTGTGCCACAGCTGTAGCAGCGCTGGATCCTCAACCTTTTGTGCCACACCAGGAACTCCTTAGAATACAAGATCACACGTGTCCCTTCTAGTTTTGAGCTCTGTAATTCCCCATCTTGCTCTTCACGTACTTAGCCCTTGGCCCTCCATAATCCATCCAAACTCATTGAATTTGGAGAGAGAAGACCTAACCTAATGACTATAAACAGCTATAAAAGTAAATAACAGCTGACTGTAAACAAATTGTCAATATTTGCATGCTTACATGTGTTTTCTAGAAGGAGTATCCATAGTTTTCATCAGTTTTTTAAAATAACTCAGGACCAAAAAAAAAAAAAAAAGTTAAGCACCACTGATATCCATACTGCTCTGATGCATGGATATAAGAAATATTTAAGGGAAGGGGATTTTTTTGTAATTGGTCGAAGATCAGGGAGAAAGAATTGTCAAAATGACACACATTCCAGAGTTCCTTGGTGGCCTAGCGGTTAAGAACTTAGTATTGTCACTGTTGTGGCTCGGGTTTGATACCTGGCCTGAGAACTTCCACATAGTAGAGACACAGCTGCTTTAAAAAAAAAAAAAAAGACACATTCCAATTCTGGATTTCTGTGCTCTGCAGCTTTTACACTATTTTAGCAATTACCATTACACTGAATGATGTTCTACTTAGTGGACTGATCATGGCACCTTATCTAGATTGTAAATCCCAAAACGAATTATATCCCTTGCTTCTTGCTGTATATTCCACATGTCATGCAGAGTATTTATATGACATTGTCTGTCTTACAGGCTAAGAAAAAGGAGCAGCTCTTTCTCTGTTTGAGGACAGTTCTTTCACTGCATTCTGGATCCTCCCTTTCATTTAAAAAGAAAACCCTCCTTTAAGTCCCAACATCTGCTTCTGCTTCCTTCCTAAAGAACAGGCAGTATTCCTTGTCTTTACTTCCTAACCAGTCATTTTAATATTTTATTATTTTAAATTACGGACTATTTCAAACATACTAAGAATACCATGACACCCATGTCCCTACCATCCAAATTTAATTAATGTTTACATTTTGCCATATTTGCTTCAGATCTTTCTACCGAGGAAACAGCACGTTAAAGACCTAATTGAATCCCTGGAGTTCCCGTCTTGGCACAGTGGTTAATAAATCCGACTGGGTACCATGAGGTTGCGGGTTTGATCCCTGACCTGGCTCAGTTGGTTAGGGATCCGGTGTTGCTGTGAGCTGTGGTGTAGGTCACAGATATGGCTCGGATCCCGCGTTGCTGTGACTCTGGCGTAGGCCAGTGGCTATAGCTCTGATTAAACCCCTAGCCTGGGAACCTCCATATGCCATGGGTTCGGCCCTAGAAAAGGCAAAAAGACTTAATTGGATGGTTGTTCTTACCCCTCCTTTAGCCCATTCCATTCAGAGGTAATCTCAGTTTTGAAGTTGATGCTTATTAACTTTCCCATCTCCGTTTTTCATGTTGATGTACTCTTATTCACGTGTGTTTACCTATCTGCAGCATATGGAGTTTCCCAGGCTAGGGGTTGAATTGGAGCTGTAGCTGCTCACCTACACCACAGCCACAGCAATGCCACATCTGAGCCATGTCTGCAGCCTACACCACAGCTCACGGCAATGCTGGATCCTTGTCCCACAGAGGGATTGAACCCACATCCTCATGGATACTAGTCAGATTCATTTCTGTTGAGCCACAACAGAAACTTATGTATATTTTTAATTTAGGGAAATAACTAGCTGTATTTTCATTCAACATTATGTGCTAGAGGGGTTCCAGCTGTGGTGCGACAGTCAACAGTGCCTCTGGAGTGCTGGGATGCAGTTTTGATCCCTAGCCTGGCATAGTGGGTTAAGGATCTGGCATTGCTGTAGCTTTGGTGTAGGTCACAGCTGCAGCTCGTATCTGATCCTTGCACCAGGAACTCTGTATGCGACAAGGAAGCCAAAAAGAAGAAAAAAGTGTTATGTGCTTGAGATGTATTCATGTGGATAAGGGAAGATCTCATTTGGGTACTTGTAACTGTTGAATGAAATTCGGTATGAGTATTCCATTATTTTACTCATTCCTTTCCAAATGAATATTTTGGTTGCTTTTAGTTTGTCACTGTCGCAGGCAGTGTTGCAGTGAATATCCTTGTCCTTTGTGACGTGTGCAAGAGTCTCTGGCAGCAGCCTTAGCATCACCTGGAAACTTGTTAGAAATGAACTCTGGCCATGAGACCCAGCAGGTTCCACCTCCCCACCTGCTTGTGTAATAATAGTCCACTGATGGCTATTTATCCCATATTAAATATCTAGAAGTGTTCCTCTTCTCATTGTTCCCCTGCTGCTGTTGCTAGATTTAACAAAATAGTCTCTCTTCCCTAGACTATTACAGGAAAACTTAAATTGGTAAGCCCAATTTCATTCTTCAAATTGAAATGGTTGCTCTTTCATCATAAATGACCAAAGCAAAACAAACGAACAGAAACCTTGTATGAAAAAGATAAAGTCCATGTATGCATTGCTTTCTGTGTTTTGGCTCCTTCTGTAGCCTCATTCTTACCAGTTCCCATCCTTGTTGTGCCTGTGTTCTTGCACAGGAGGGACAGTGCCTTGAACATACTGTCCTGGTTCCTGAATACTTGTTTCTATGCTTGTTACTCTCTCTTCCTGGAGATCCTTTTCTGCCCCCATTCTTCCTCAAGATGCATCTCCTCTGTGACGTCTTTTCTAACTTCTCTGTAGAATTAACCAGATCCATTGTGTCTCCACTGTAGTTTTTATAGTAACTTTTATTTTGGTCTTTTTTTAGGGGCTGGGGACACAACTGTGGCATATGGAAGTTCCCAGCCTAGGGGTCGAATCAGAGCTACAGCTGCCAGCCTACACCACAGCCACAGCAATGCCAGATCTGAGCCTTGTCTGTAACCTACACCACAGCTCACAGCAAAACAGGCTCCTTAACCGACTAAGCAGGGCCAGGTATTGAACCTGAGTCTTCATGGATGTCAGGTTCGTTACCAATGAGCCAGGACAGGAAATCCCTTTTACAGTAACTTTTATAACAACTACTGTATAATATTTGTTTGCATATAGTTTCTAGATCTATACATTATACTTTTGTACTAGATCAAGATCCTCTTTGTCCTTGCATCTTCTGTGCCTCTTATAGTCTCTTAGTAAATATTTGTTCTTTTTTTTTTTTTTTTTTTAGGGCCACAGGTGCAGCATATGGCAGTTCCCAAGCTAGGGGTCAAATTGGAGCTGCAGCTGACAGCCTATACCACAACCTCAGCAAGTGCAAAATCTGAGCTGCATCTGCAACCTGCACCACAGCTCACAGCAACACTGGATCCTTAACCCACTGAGCGAGGACAGGGATCAAACCCACGTCCTTGTGGATACTAGTTGGGTTCGTTGTTGCTGAGCCACAATGGGAATGCCTCTTAGTGAATATTAGAAAGGGCAGATAAATGGACAAACACAATAATGTCCTCCCTGCCAGAGACAGAAGAGAAAAAGATGTTCTCTATCTGTAAGTGAAGAGACTAAGTCATGCCTCCTCATTGTTTTCTTTGCCTTTTGTTTTGTTTGTTAGAGGGTTTTTTTTTTTTTTTTTTTTTTTTTGTCTTTTTGCCATTTCTAGGGCTGCTCCCGCGGCATATGGAGGTTCCCAGGCTAGGGGTCGAATCAGAGCTGTAGCCTCCGGCCTATGCCAGAGCCACAGCAACGCGGGCTCCGAGCCGCATCTGCAACCTACACCACAGCTCACGGCAACGCCGGATCCTTAACCCACTGAGCAAGGGCAGGGACGGAACCTGCAACCTCATGGTTCCTAGTTGGGTTCGTTAACCACTGCGCCACGACGGGAACTCCATGTTAGAGGGTTTTTTGTTTGTTTTTTGCTTTTTAGGGCTGTACTGAGCCACAGTGGGAACTCCTTGTTTTTCTTTGAAATACTTTCAAGCTTATAGAAAGGTTTAAAAATAATACAAAGAATTCCTATATATGTTTCAGCTGATTTGCTTATTATATATAAATATAATGAGGGTTATTTTCCTGAACCATTGAGAGTACATTGCAGATATTATGCTCACTTTACCTCTGAATACTTCAGTTTATCTCTTAAAGACAAGAACATTGTCTCACAAACCACAGTACAATAAATGCAGGAAGTATAACATAGATACAGTTATGTTGCCTAAAGCACAGTTCCTACTCAGATTTCACCAGCCATCCCAGTGATAATTGTAGCAGTTTTCTCCCAATCTAGTGTCAAGTCTGGTCAGGCACTGCTTTTAGTTGTCCATTCTCTTTAGTCTCCTTTAATCTGGAGCAGTCCCTCAGCCTTTCTTGTATTTCATAAAACTGTTATTTTTTGAGATAAATTAAAGTTGTTTATTATAAACTGTGCCTTAATTTGGGATTGTCTCATATTTTCTCTTGATTAAAATCAGGTATGTTTGCAACCAGTAACAGAGTAGCCTCTTGTCTTTTCCAGCATTTATCTCTGCTGCACTGCAGAGTACTTTGCTGCTTTGCTGCTCCATGCAGCATCTGCTAAAATGGAGAGAAGTTGGTTGGACTAACACATCCATGTCAACTTGTTTAGCACTTATATTTAGTTTTAGGTACCCCAAGATAGTCCCAAGTTGTCTGAACTCTAGTCTCAGACTGGCTTAAAAATAGAAGTATCTATTTCTGACTAAAAATTGGGACTGGTGTTGATCAAAGCAAACAAGGAAAGAATGCCTATAATCTCGTGAGAGAATGGCATCTTCTCTTTTTCATGTTTTCAGGAGTTAAAAAATTTCATTTTAGGAGTTCCCATCGCGGCTCAGCGGTTAATGAATCTGACTAGCATCCATGAGGATGCAGGTTTGATTCCTGACCTTGCTCAGTGGGTTAAGGATCTGGCATTGCCGTGAGCTGTGGTGTAGGTCACAGACGGGGCTCAGATCCTGTGTTGCTGTGGCTCTGGCGTAGGCTGGCAGCTACAGCTGAGATTGGACCCCTAGCCTGGAAACCTCCATATGCCATGGCTGTGGCCCTAAAAAGCAAATAAATAAAACAAAAAAATCATTTTAGGAGCTTTTTCTAGAATCTTAAAAATATTCAGAAATTCCAAAGCTGCAAAAAACATTGAAAAATAAAAAGCCAAAAGTTTTGTATTATGATGTGATTTGTTTGGAAGTAGGGGAACATTTGTTGCAATTCTGATTTAAGATTTGCTTATATTTGAATGTCTTGCTATCTTTTATAGGGAGCTTGTTAGATTTCCTGAAGGAGGGAGATGGAAAGTATTTGAAGCTCCCACAACTGGTTGACATGGCTGCTCAGGTACTTATGTGTTTATGCTCGTGTCCGTTTGAATTGCAAGTGTACATTTAAAATGTTAATTAATCTTAGTAGAATACAGTTGTTTATGTAGTGAAATTATACAATTTTAGAGTTGGGAGGAACATTACAGAAAATCCAATCTGATCTCTTTATGTTATGACAAAGTAGTGTCTGAGGACCCAGGTATCTAATTTCAGTAGATAAATGTTAAGACAGTGAATGATTGCTATTCCAGAGAAGATATTAGACATCTAAAGTGTGAGTTGAATTTTTTATTTAATATAGTCCAAAATAATTAAAATGGCAGTGTGTGTACAGGTAAAGATGAGATAGTTTTACTCTTCTAAATTTTTCTTTTTAAATATAAATGAAGGAGTTCTGGTCATGGTACAGAGGAAACAAATCCAACTAGGAACCATGAGGTTGCAGGTTCTATCCCTGGCCTCGCTCAGTGGGTTAAGGATCCTGCATTGCTGTGGCTGTGGTGTAGGCCAGCAGCTACAGCTCCGGTTAGACCACTAGCCTGGGAACCTCCATATGCTGAGGGTGTGGCCCTCAAAAAAAAAGACAAAAGACAAAATAAATAAATAAAAATTAAATATAAATGAAAACTATTACAAGTTTCTATTCCGATGTGTGCGTCTCCTTTCTCCTACCGCTTTATCCCCTTTCCTTCCTACTCTTTCTCTCTCCCCCTCTTTATCCTCTATTTCCTTCTCCTCCACTAAAGGTTTTCCATTTTTCCTATTTTATGCTGGACTAGGCCCCTTTACTATCATCTCATCAAGATACATGATTATTCAGTGTTCTAACTTAATATTGACCAAAACTGTCCTCCCTCTCCTTCCTTTTATATCATATCTTTTTTTTCTTTTCAAGATTGCTGATGGAATGGCATATATTGAAAGAATGAACTATATTCATCGAGATCTACGGGCTGCTAATATTCTTGTAGGAGAAAATCTTGTGTGCAAAATAGCAGATTTTGGCTTAGCAAGGTTAATTGAAGACAATGAATATACAGCAAGACAAGGTAAATGACTGTTTAATAAATGTTTGTAGCCTCATATTTTTAGTGGATTTCTTTACTCTTCTTTTGAGTATACAGGGTTTTGCAAAATAAGAACAGCTCTTGTTCTACTGAGAAGAGTCAGAACTAGGAGTTCCCATCATGGCTCAGTGAGTGGTTAACGAATGCAACTAGGAACCATGAGGTTGCAGGTTCGATCCATAACCTCGCTCTGCAGATTAAGGATCCGGTGTTGCCGTGAGCTGTGGTGTAGGTCACAGACACAGCTCGTATCTGGTGTTGCTGTGGCTCTGGTGTAGGCCGGCGGCTATAGCTCTGATTAGACCCCTAGCCTGGGAACCTCCATATGTCTCGGGTGCAGCCCCAGAAAAGTCAAAAAGACAAAAAAAAAAAAAAAAAAGGAGTCAGAAACATTAATTTTTATTCATTAAATTATACACAATGTATATAATACCATGGATTTCTGATATTATTTCCCCCAAGGACGAACCTGCCTGTGGGTGTTCTTCGCTTATAATTATAGCAAGTGGTATTCTCTTCACACTTCCTTTGTCATGTTAACAAATAAGAAACATTTTAAAATTGCTTTTGTTGGAGTTCCCGTGGTGGTGCAGTGGTTAACGAATTTGACTAGGAACCTTGAGGTTGCGGGTTCGATCCCTGCCCTTGGTCAGTGGGTTAAGGATCTGGCGTTGCCGTGAGCTGTGATGTAGGTCGCAGACTTGGCTCGGATCCCACGTTGCTGTGGCTCTGGCGCAGGCTGGCGGCTACAGCTCTGATTAGACAATAGCCTGGGAACCTCCATAAGCTGCGGAGGCGGCTCTAGAAAAGGCAAAAAGACAAAAAAAAAAAAAAAAGATTGACACTCTGAAGAGCGAGGGAAGGAAGCTTGTAGAAATTCACATAGGTCGATTCCTTTAGCGTCTATCTCTAAATTCTCATTCAGTACACATTTAATGACATATATAATCTGTGCATATGGAAAGAGTATGGGGTTTTGAGTCCCAGCTCCATCTCTTATTAGCCTAGAGATTTCAGTCAATTTATGTAACCATTTTGACTGGTGCTCACTCAGTCTATTTTTAAAATTTTTTTAAAAAAATTGAAGTATAGGAGTTCCCATTGTGGCGCAGGGGAAACAAATCCGACTAGGAACCATGAGGTTGTGGATTCGATCCCTGGCCTTGCTCAGTGGGTTAAGGATCCAGCTTTGCCATGAGTTGTGTAGGTTGCAGACGCGGCTCCGATCTGGTGTTGCTGTGGCTGTGGTGTAGGCTGGCAGCTACAGCTCTGATTAGACCCCTAGCCTGGGAACCTCCATATGCTGTGGGTGTGGCCCTAAACAGCAAACAAACAAAAAAAATGAAGTATAGTTGATTTACAGTGTTTTGTTGGCTTCTGATGTACAGCAGAGTTGATTCAGTTACACATACGTACAAATGTGTATGTATAATTTTTCATATTCTTTTCCATTATAGGTTATAACGACATATTGAATATGTAGTTCCTTATGCTATGTAGTAGGACCTTGTTGTTTATCTGTTTTAATATAATCATTTATATCTGCTAATTCCAGACTCCTAGTTTATCCTCCCTCTGCCTCCTGCCTCTCCCCTTTGGTAGCCATAAGTTTATTTTCTATGTCTGTGAGTCTGTTCCTTTATTGCAAACAAGTTTATTTGTTTTTTAAATTTATTTTTTGGTCTTGTCTTTAGATTTCTTCCATGTCTTGGCTATTGAAAATAGTGCTTCCATGAATATAGGGTACATCTATCTTTTCAAATTTGAGTTTTCTTCAGATATATGCCCAGGAGTAGGATTGTAACCCTATTTTTAGATTTTTAAGGAACCTTCATACTTTTTTCCATAGTGGCTTTACCAATTTAAATTCCCACCAACACTGCAGAAAGGTTCCCTTTTCTCTATAACGTCTTCAGCATTTGTTGTTTGTTGACTTTTTTTTTTTTTTTTTTTTTTTTTTTTTGATTTTTAAGGCCGCACCCGAAGCATATGCAGGTTCCCAGGCTAGGGGTCCAATCAGAGCTACAGCTGCCGGCCTATACCAGAGCCACAGCAACGTCAGATCCGAGCCGCATCTGCAACCTACACCACACCTCATGGCAACTTCGGATCCTTAACTCGCTGAGTGAGGCCAGGGGTTGAATCCGCAACCTCACGGTCCTTAGATTCCACTGTGCCACAACGGAACTCCCTGTTTGTAGACTTTTTAATGATGGTCATTCTTACTAATGTGAAATGGTACCTCACTGTAATTTTGATTTGCATTTCTCTAATGATTAGTGATGTTGAGCATCTTTTCTGTTGGCCATTGTATACGTTCTTTGGAGAAATGTCTATTTAGGTCTTTTGCCCAGCTTTTGATTGGGTTGGTTCTTTTGTTATTGAGTTGTGTGAGCTGTTTGTATGTTTTGGAAGTCAAGCCCTTGGAGTCTCATCACTTGCATATTTTTTTTCCCCAATGTGTAGGTTATCTTTTCATTTTGTTTATGGTTACCTTTGCTGTGCAAAAGCTTATAATCTTGATTAGGACCCATTTGTTTATTTTTGCTTTTATTTCCATTTCCTTGGGAGTCAGTCTCCTCACTTACAAAGGTTAAATGGTAACACTTTTCAGGATTGTTGTAAAATTTTAATGAAGTAAACAGATGTATAGTGCTTGACATTACCTCACATAGTGGATGCTCAGTAAATATTAGAGCTTACATTTTAAGGGACAAGGTAGAACTATATACAAATAACTGTAAAGCAAGTTATTGTATACTTAAAGTCCAAAGAATATCTAGAAAATACTGTGGGAAAATGGAGAGGAAAGAAAAGCTATCACAGAGATGATGGCTCATGAACAGGGCTTTGAAAGAGTTCCCACTGTGGCACAATGGGATTGGTGGTGTCTCTGGAGCCCCAGGACACAGGTTTGATCCCTGGCATGGAGTTAAGAATACAACATTGCTGCAGCTGTGGCTCAGTTCACAACTTTGGCTCTAATCTGATCCCTAGCCTGAGAACTCCAAAAAATAAAACATGGAACCATTAGTCCTCTGTCCTTAGCATATTTATTGCAATTGTTTTGAATTTTATTTCCCTTTTTTTTTTTTTTTTTTTGGTCTTTTGTCTTTTTAGGGCCGCACTAACGGCATAGGAAGATTCCCAGGCTAGGGGTCTAATCAGAGCGGTAGCTGCCAACCTACATCACAGCCACAGCAATGTAGGATCCGAGCCGTGTCTGCAACCTACACCACAGCTCATGACAATGCCTAATCCTTAACCCACTGAGTGAAGCCAGCGATTGAACTTGCAACCTCATGGTTCCTAGTCAGATTCGTTTCCACTGTGCCACGAGGGGAACTCCTGTTTTGAATTCTTGATCTGAGACATGCAGCATATCTGAGTGAGGTTCTGATACTTGCTGTCTCCTCAGGTTGTGGGTTTTGTGTGTGTGTGTGTGTCTCCTGGTATGCTTTGAGAACTGATCAAGATGTACTGCATAAAAAGCTTGAAGTAAATAAGCCCTTGGTGTGAGGTTTTACATTTATTAAGGTAGGAGTTAGCCTGTATTTATTGTTTGCTGTAGCTGGAGGTGTCAAAGACTGAATTTTCCTCTGGTGTCATTGTTCTTATCTCCCCCATTGTCTTTTAATTTCCCTGTAGGTTTCTTCTTAAATAAGATTGGGCATGCAGTTCTTTGCACCGTAGTCCCCTTTTGTTATACAGGAGTTCTATTGACATGGTAGTAAGGTATACAGGCATACCTTATTTTATTGCACTTAGCTTTATTGTGCTTCATAGATGCTGCATTTTTTTTTTTTTTTTTTTTTTTAATACATTGAAAGTTTGTGTCAACCCTGTATGGAGTAAGTCTGTGAGCATCGTTTTTCCAATAGCATTTTCTCACTTTGTGTCTTTGTGTCATATTTTGGTAACGATCATAATATTGCAGACTTTTCATTATTTTATATATGTTATGGTGATCTCTAATCAGTGGTCTTTGATGTGACTGTTGAAATTATTTGGGAGAGCCACAAACTGCACCCTTGTAAGGAAGTGAACTTAGTAAGTGTTATTTGTTCTGACAACTCTGTCTCTCTCTCTCTGGAGAAACAACAGTATTGAAATTAGACTAATTGATAACCTTACAATGGCTTCCAGGTGTTCAAGTGAAAGGAAGAGCCACATGCCTCTCACTTTAAACCAAAAGCTAGAAATGTTTAAAAGCTTAGTGAGGAAGGCATGTTGAAAGCCAGACAAGCTGAAAACTAGATCGGTTGGGTCAACAGTGAGCCAAGTTGAAAATACAAAGGAAAAGTACTTGAAGGAAATCAGAGGTGCTACTGCTGTGAACACGTGAATGATCAGAAAGAAGAGCAGCTTTATCGCTGATAGGGAGAAAGTTTTGGTAGTCTGGGTGGATGAAACCAGCCACACCATTCCCTTAAATTAAGTGCAGACCTAATCCGTAACAAAGCCCTAACTCTCTTTAATTCTTTAAAGACTGAGAGAGGTGAAGAAGCTGCAGAAGAGGTTTGAAATTAGCAGAGGTTGGTTCATGAGGTTTAAGGGAAGAAGCCGTTCTGTAACATAGAAGTGAAAGGTGAAACAGCAAGTGCTGATGGAGAAGCTGCAGCAAGATATCTGGAAGATCTAGCCTAGATAATTAGTGATGGTGGCTACACTGAACAGCAGATTTTCAGGGTAGATGAAACAATGTTATATTGGAAGATGCCCCCTAGAACTTTCATAGCCAGAGAGGAAAAGTCAAGGCCTTCAAAGCTTCAAAAGACAGGCTGACTCTCTTGTTTAGGGCTAACACAGCTGGTGACTTTACGTTGAAACCAGTGCTCATTTACCATTCTGAAAATCCTAGGGCCCTTAAGAATTATGCTAAATTTACTCTCTGCTCTGTTAACAGCACATCTGTTTATTTTTTATTTTTTTTATTTTTTTATTTTTTGTCTTTTTGCCATTTCTAGAGCCGCCTCCGCAGCTTATGGAGGTTCCCAGGCTAGGGGTCTAATTAGAGCCGTAGCCACCGGCCTATGCCAGAGCCACAGCAATGCAGGATCCGAGCCACGTCTGCGACCTACACCACAGCTCACGGCAACGCCGGATCGTTAACCCACTGAGCAAGGGCAGGGACCGAGCCCGCAACCTCATAGTTCCTAGTCAGATTCATTAACCACTGCGCCACGACGGGAATTCCCAATAGCACATCTGTTTAAAACATGGTTTACTGAGTATTTTAAGCCCACTGTTAGGACATACTCAGAAAAAAGATTCCTTTCAGTTACTGTACTTTGACAGTGCACCTGGTCAACCAAGAGCTCTGATGGAGAAATGTACAGTGAGATTAATGTTGTTTTCATGCCTGTTAACACAGCATCCATTTTGCAACCCATAGTCAAGGGAAAATTTAACTTTCAAGTTTTATTATTTCAAAAACAAATTTCATAAGGCTGTAGCTGCTACCCACTGATAGTGATTCCTCTGATGGATCTGGGCAAAGTCAATTGAAAACCTGCTGGAAAAGATTTACTGCTTTAGATGCCATTAAGAACATTCACGAGGAGTTCCGTCGTGGCACAGTGGTTAATGAATCTTAGCAACCGTGAGGTGGCGGGTTCGATCCCTGGCCTTCCTCAGTGGGTTAAAGATCCAGCATTGCCGTGAGCTGTGGTGCAGACGAGGCTTGGATCCCACGTTGCTATGGCTCTGGCGTAGGCCAGCGGCTACAGCTCCGATTAGACCCTCTAGCCTGGAAACCTCCATATGCCGCAGGAGCAGCCCTAGAAAAAGGCAAAAAAAATAAAAGAAGATTCATGATTCACTGGAAGAGGTCCAAATAGCAACATTAACAGGGGTTTGGAAGTGGTTCCACCCCTCATGGATGACCATCAGTGGAGGAAATAACTGCAGATGTGGAAATAGCAAAGGAACTAGAATTAGAAGTGGAGCTTGAGGCGTTCCTGTTGTGGCTCAGCAGGTTAAGAACCGGATTAGTATCCATGAGGATGCAGGTTCAATCCCTGCCCTTGCTTGGAGGGTTAAGGAACCAGCATTGCACAGACTACAGTGTAGGTCATAGACATGGCTCACATCCCGAGTTGTGGCTGTAGACGGTGCTGCTGCAACTCCATTTCAACCCCTAGCCTGGGAACTTCCATACGCTGCAGGTGTGACCAGAAAAAGTGGAGCTGCAATCTCATGATTAAACTTTAATAGATGAGTTGCTTCTTATGAACGTGCTTGGTAAAGATGCTGTGAAAAATTGTTGAAATGACAACAGAGGCTTAGAATATTACATAAACTTAGTTAATAAAACAGCGGCAAAGTCTGAAAGTATTGCCTCCATTTTTTTTTTTTTTTTTTTTTTTTGTATTTTTAGGGCTGCACCCATGGCATATGGAGGTTCCCAGGCTAGGGGTCAAACTGGAGCTGTAGCTGCCGGCCTACATCAGAGACACAGCAACGTGGAATCTGAGCCATGTCTGTGGCTTACACCACAGCTCACGGCAACACCAGATCCTTAACCCACTGAGAGCAAAGTCGGGGATAGAACCTGAGTCCTCATGGATACAAGTCAGATTCATTTCCGCTGAGCCATAATGGGAATTCCTGTTGCCACTTTTTAAATGAAACTTTTTGTTGATTGTGTAAATGCAATTTGATCTTCTCTTTGTCCAAACACCTAGAAAACTATTTTAAACATTATATGTATAACGTATACAAATAACCAAATAACTTCAAGTATTTAAGACACCTGTAATCTTATTTTCACTGTAAGTGTATAAACGTCCCAGATGCTGTGCTTTTATATCTTGGGTGGCATAGTGCCTATGCGTAAAAAGCATACGCTAAGTATTTGAGTAAGTTAATATACTCTTTAAAAATTATAATAAAATTTTCCAGAGAGATGTCATAAAATAGACTATGACCAAAAACCAGTAGACATTAGAACCAACAAAAATGTGCCCTTATCAACCGATGGCTGTAGCCGCTAGGAGCTAGACTTACTTAAAAATTATAGATTTTGGAGTTTCCATGATGGTGCAGCAGAAACGAATCCAACTAAGAACCGTGAGGTTGCAGGTTCGATCCCAGGCCTCACTCAGTGAGTTAAGGATCTGGTGTTGCTGAGCTGTGGTGTGGGCTGCAGATGTGGCTCGGATTTTGTGTGGCTGTGATATAGGCTGACAGCTGTAGCTTCAATTGGACCCCTAGCCTGGGAACCTCCATATGCCGCTGGTGCAGCCCTAAATAGCAAAAAAAGTGTGTGTGTGTGTGTGTGTGTGTGTATAGATATAGATATATATAGATCCTTTGATACATGTGTTTGGTCACTTATTAGAGTTTCTACCTCTATTTTCTTGACCAATTTTCTGTTCCCACCAGCCCTGTCTTTATGTCATTGAATATCTTAGGAAGAAATGTGATTTATTTTAACACACACTTTAAATACTATTAAAGAAATTTTCCCTACGTATCTTGTACTTTTGAATAATTGAGCACTGATAGCATGTACAGTAAGGGTATTGGTAAAAAAAAAAAAAAAAAAATAGCCCCACTTATGTCATATTTATACAAATAGAAAAAAAAAAAAAAAAACCAGCTTACAGAAGCAAGATTGTCAATACTGTTTTAGGTGCAAAATTTCCAATCAAATGGACAGCTCCTGAGGCTGCACTATATGGTCGATTTACAATAAAGTCTGATGTCTGGTCATTTGGAATTCTCCAGACAGAATTGGTAACAAAGGGCAGAGTGCCATATCCAGGTAAGCTTGCATTTCATATAACAAGTTTATTAGGTGCAAGAGGGGGAGGGGAGGGCCTTTATTTTTCTCTTTTCTTCCCTCCCTCTCTCACCCCTCCCTTTTTTGGGCATTGAATGGGGAGAAATCTAAGAGAGTCAAAATCCTGGAGCTAGGGCAAGGTGTGTGCAGCTTCTTCCCTTTTGGGCATTTTCTAAAAGAGCCTTTTAGCTCTGTTATTCACCCAGGTGATAAGCATATCTAGATATCTCAGGCCATCTCCTTCCCTTCCTCCCCCAAGTAATTGAGAGTATACTTATAGCCTGGGATAACACAGGTGAGCTGCTGATGAGGTGGGTGGCGTAACACTAGGATACAAGAAAGAACTGTGTAATAACTTGAAGAAAGTCAATCAGGTGACATTAGACAACAAAACTGTTTCAGAGAAGTGACTCCAATATAAAGTAACATAATTAGTGTATTTGGCAAAACCAGGACTTGAACTCTTCTGAATTTCTATGTAGAAGTTCTTTCAGACACTTATCTTGCCACTGTTCCTTATTAGCCCAGGTTTGATTATTGTTAACTGTTAATACCAGAAAGTATCAGTACCTCAAAGTAGCTCTCTTATTTCTCATTAATCAAATGGAGTTGGCTTTTGAAAGCATTTGTGTTAAAAGCAAAATTTTAGGGAGTTCCTTGGTGGCTCAGAGGGTTAAGGACCTGGTGTTGTCACTTGGGTTCAATCCCTGGCCCAGGAACTTCCATGTGTCTTGGATACACATGTGTCTTGGGGTGAAAAATACTAGATATGTTGAAACATGAACATTTTCTAAGTTCTTGTTGATGTACTTTGGCATTTAAAGTTTATTTCTTTGTTGAAATAATTGTTTCAGTAAATAAACCTACTCAAATATACCTCAGAATAGTTAGTGGTTAGGAGATTTGTTCTGTTTTGCTGCTGGTGTTTGGCATCTCTCTCTCTCTCTTTTTTTTTTTTTTTTTTTTGATGTGTGAATCTTGTATGTTAGGTATGGTAAACCGCGAAGTGCTGGAGCAGGTGGAACGAGGGTATCGGATGCCTTGCCCTCAGGGCTGCCCAGAATCCCTGCATGAATTGATGAATCTTTGTTGGAAGAAGGACCCTGATGAAAGACCAACATTTGAATATATCCAGTCCTTCTTGGAAGACTACTTCACTGCTACAGAGCCACAGTACCAACCGGGAGAAAATTTATAATCCAAGAAGCCTGCCTATTTTATATGCACAAATCTGCCAAAATGTAAAAGAACTTATGCAGACTTCCATACATACAGGAATCAAAAGAAGAAAGTCTTCACTCTGCATGTTTTTGGTGGTAAACTGGAATTCCAGACATGGTTGCACAAAACCACTTTTTTTTTTTTCCAAGTGTTAAACTCTAAAGTACCAATGATGAATTTCCAACTTATATCAGGGTCCAGAGAAAATATAGTTAAGATATTGATGGCAGTGTGAGTGATAGCATGACAATGAAGAGCAACAGGCTACTGTTTATAAATCACTCCCTTTCTTTCATTCCCCAAACTTATAATTAAGAGAAATTTATCAATCATTATAGATAAAACTTGGGAGATTAAAAAGTTGTATACCATAATAAAATCCAAAATGAAGGAACTTCATGGGACCAAACAGTTTCATTCCAGTTTTACAGAATTTCTTGCATTTATTCTCAAGTTTTTCAACTCAAACAGTTAATATACAATCTTAATATATATGCCGCCTTCTGCATGGAAATGGTCCAAGTTTTTAGAAGCAGAAAGGAACCATAAACAGCATCTAAAACTTGATTAAATGTTACACAACAACAGTGGAATTTGTATAATGCACTGTGTTAATAATACTCAGTGTACTCATAGAACTGGAAAGTAAAGAAATTTTTCACTTTAATCATTTTCTGAATAGCTCAGTTTAAAATAATGAAGGTAACTAGAAAGTGAATTAGTATTTTATAAGGTTGCATTGATTTTTTTTAAGGCAATATATAATTGAAATCATACTATCCAATCAAAGGGGAAATCTTTCAATCTTTAGATAGCATGAAAAAAATAAACCCACCATTTCAACAGTCCTTGTTCAAAAACAGACTAGTACTGTGAGATACTGCTAATATATACTTAATGATGATTGATCGGTGCCACAAATATAACATATCACCAGGTCAGGGACTTGAATGCACTTTTGCTCTTACCGAATGTAGAATAACAGGGGAAAATGTATTTAAAAGAAATATGAGAGAAGAAGATGTGGACGTTTTACAGGGAGAGAGACGGAATGTTATGTTTGGTGTTGATGTTATGGAGTGACAAAATGGCTTTGCTGGCACTCAAAGCTCCTCACTTATCTATTTTCTGAGATTTTAAGAGTTATAAGGATGACTATAAAACTAATCTTTCTTAACATAAACACTAGATGAGTGTTAGAGCCTCAAAGTAGCTAAGTTAAGGCTTCCCACTAATTCCAATGATACAGCTTTTACACAAAACATTTTTAGAACTTCAGTTTTCAAATCCATGTTTGAATCTACATTGATTCTTTCAGTATACTTAATGATGATCATTTTTACCCTTTTAGAATTTAGTTGATTTGGGGAGGAAAATTTATTCAGAACAGTATCAGTGGTGAAAAGGAGGGACAGCTTTTGCCTATTTAAAGTGCAGAAGTGGAACATAGAGAATAATACTGATGTTTATGACTAACTCAAAAAGAAAATTCCAAAATATGAATTTGAATAAGCAGCATTACTGGTTTTAAGTGCCTAGCAAAGGAGCTGAATCTGACAAACAAAACTGATATTTATGTTTTTAAATACGCTCTTTAAGTCACACCTTAAATAAAGTAACATATCACATCCCAATATTTGGGGAATATTATTTCTAACTACCATCACTTACCAGATTTTATCATTAAATTTAAAGTTCTGTGCTGTGGTATCTGTGTTGAAATTCAGACCATTTAAAATGTGACAGATGAACTTCATGCAAGTTGGCAACAGCTCTGGTACTAAAAATTGTGGTGGCTTCTTATGTTTACATGACCTGCTTAGTATCGAATCCCTATTCCAAGAGGATCTTCCCAAGAAGACTGCAGTCATCATTTACCTTTAACGTCTTCAACCTGTGACTTCAGATTTTTAAAGGGCTTTGTGTGAACTATGATATTACAGTTTTTCTAAGCATTTTAAGAAGGATAAAATTATACATTTATGTACTAATTTTCTTCAGAAAAATAAGCCAGAAAAAGTTGGTGGTATTCATTAGGTTTTAACTGGATGGAGCAGTTCCTCATAATATCAATTGTATAGTTAGGAAATAAAACACTAACTTAATGTGTATTCAGTTTAAATGGTTATGTATTTTTTAATTGCTGAGAAAAATAAACAACTTTGTATATTTGAAGTTTTCTTCCAACAGCTTTTCTTCTTCAACATCTTAATGTGTTTTCCTTACCAGGAAAGGAAGTTGGCAAAAAAACAACCTTCTAGCACAAACACGTTTTTTTAATGAATAATAGTAGCCTAAAACTTAATATTTTTATAGAGTATTATTGTTTTGTGGATAATTGAAATAAAAATTCTCATTGAATGCACCCTTTTATCTTTTTAGCCACTATTTATACTTTCTCATCAGTTGTTTTAAAAATTTGTATTTAAAGCAAATTAAATGTTTCTTCCATTAGAAAAAGTGTCAGTTATGACTCTTGAGCAGAGTTAAATCAATCCTTTATTAAATTCTGAACATTATTGAACTCATTCTTTGTCAGGTGAGTGACATAAAATTATATCAGCAATTACAGTTTTAATGTACAGAGAAACTGAAGTGATTTAAAAATGTGTAGCTATTCACAGAAAATTTGTGTGAAGGATATAAAATAACCTTTTTCGATCATAAGGGATTTAATTTTCTAAAAATGAAAGTCTTATTTCTGTGTGTTTTATACTTCTGTTATAGGTATAGTGAAAATAAGTTTATCTAAATTATAATAGTCAATCAAAAGCATTTGTTATTTTCAATAAGGTAATAGTATTAATTGCCTTTTACTATTATGTAAAATCACTAGCTTTGTTTTTCCCTAATTTCAGAAGGGTAACATTTAATCAACAAACACATCGTTTAGTAACACTTATTAAATATTTTTATACGGAATAGTAAGTTTCCCAACTTAATGTTTTCCTAGTTTCCTGTTTGCTTTTTAATTTTGCATGTAATTTTTTGACATTTAAGTTGTGCATTTGTATGTCGAATCTTTTTTATGCTTAAAAAATCCTTTGTAGGCTGGATTAAATATTCATCTCATCTGTTATTTTATGCTTTTGTGTTTTACATCGTTCTTTAATTCATTTGGAAGTTATTTTGGTATAAAATGTAACTTAAGGGTCTAGCATGATTTTTTTCCCATACATATAATTTTCGCAGCACCAATTATTGATTAAACCATTCCCACCCCACTGGTTTAGAAACTTCCCTTTATTACACTCATGTCTACACATAATCTGTTTTACCCAGTTAACTTCCCATTCTTTTGTCAGTTTAACACTATCAACACAACCAATCACTTGATAATGCATTTTAATACTTTAATAATTGAGCTATAGCCTTTGCAATTCCTTTTTTTTTTCTTTCCTATTTGGGCAAATTGTTGATGAAGTTTCATACTTCATCCAAAAAATTTAAGAGTTTGGTTAGGATTATACTATGATTAGAAATTACTTTGGTAAGAAATAGCATTTTTCCATAGTCTTCTCATCCCATTTATGCAAATCCTTTTTTTTTTTTTTTTTTTTTTTTTTTTTTTTTTTTTAGTTTTGGTCTTTTTAAGGCTGCCCCCAAGCATATGGAAGTTTCCAGCTAGGGGTCGAGTCAGATTTGTAGCTGCTGGCCTACACCACAGCAACGCCAGATCCTTAACCCACTGAGTGAGCCAGGCCAGGGATCGAACCTTCATCCTCATGGATACTAGTCAGGTTTGTTAGTGCTGAGCCACAGTAGGAACTCCATGATGAGCTCATTTCTTGTCTGATTATACTGTTCTAAAGATACCACCCCAGCACTGCTGGAGACCAGGTCCCCACTTAGATACTAAATAAACCAACATGCAGAGATGAGGAAGAAAGTGTGTTCCTCAACAGCATTTATTTTCCTAAAATCAGCTCCTCTCCAGCCTTTCAGTTTCTTTCTTTCGTTTTTGTTTTTGTTTTGTTTTTTGTCTTTTTGCCTTTTCTAAGGCCGCTTCCGAGGCATATGGAGGTTCCCAGGCTAGGGGTCTAATTGGAGCTGTAGCTACCGGCCTACAACCAGAGCCACAGCAACTCGGGATCCGAGCCGTGTCTGTGACCTACACCACAGCTCATGGCAACGCTAGATCCTTAACCCACTGAGCAAGGCCAGGGACCGAGCCCGCAACCTGATGGTTCCTAGTCGGATTCGTTAACCAGTGCACCACGACGGGAACTCCTTTCGTTTTCTTTTTTTGGCTGCCCTGTAGCATATGGAGTTCTGGACCAGGGGTCAGATCCAAGCCACAGTTTCGACCTATGCCACAGCTGGGGCAGTGCAGATCCTTAACCCGCTGTGCTGGCCCGGAGATTGAGCTTGTGTCCTGGTGCTGCAGAGATACTGCTGATCTCATTGTGCTACAGCAGGAGCTCCTCTTTCTTTTTTAAAGACGTCAAGTTGAGTTTCTGGCATAGCAACCAGAGTCCTAATTAATTAATATTCAGGTTGTCAGTACAGAAAATACTTCCAGAGTTCCCATTGTGGCTCAGTGGGTTAAGAACCCAACTAGTGTCCAAGAGGATGTGGGTTCAATCTCTGGCTTCACTCAGTGAGTTAAGGATCCAGTGTTGCCACAAGCTTCCATGTAGGTCACACATGTGACTCTGGATCCATTGTTGCAATGGCTGTGGTGTAACCTGGCAGTTGCAGCTCCAATTAAACCCGTAGCCTGGCAACTTCCATATGCCATGGGTGTGGCCCTAAAAAGAATTAAAAGAATACTTGTGATTAAAGCGAGCAACTAGTTCCTGGTATCATCTGTGTGTACTTCCACAGCCGGCCTCTGCTGGAAGGCTGACCTATATTCAGCAGGGTCTTCCCTTGCTCTGGATCCTTCTTGGGCTAAGCCATCGAGGAGCTCTAACAGAAGACCAGAAGAAACCTGGAAGAGGTCAAGGTATTTATTCCCCTGGTTCCCTCCCTCTATGTCTTCCATTCAAAGCTTCCTTTCTGCATGACCTCCTCTCCAATTAGGATTGTTAACAACTCTCATTCTCTGTGCTAACTTTGGTTACTATCTTAATTTTTGTGGTCCCCTTACCCTGCCCTCCTCTTCGATTTATCTTAGTTTGTGTCATCTGTTTCCATTTGGAACCCTGACTGATACTCATCATGCTACCACTAGCTGTGTCAATAGAAAATAGGAAACTTGTAAATTATTGTGCCAAAGTGAGAGTTTATAGAAAACAGTAGCACTTTTGGTACAGTAGCAACATACAATGTTCTGCGAAAGATAAAACTAACGTTAAGACCTTATTAGCTGGAGAGAACATGCTAAATGTTGAGCACATTCAGAGCTCCAGTTCCTTTTTCTTTTTTTTTTTTTTTTTTTTTTTTTTTGTCCTTTTACGGTCACACCCACAGCATATGAAAGTTCCCAGGCTAGGGGTCGAATTGAAGTTGCAGCTGCTGGCCTACACCACAGCCATAGCAACATGAAATCTGAGCCTCTCTGTGACCTACACCACAGCTCACAGCAACACCGGATCCTCAACCCACTGAGCAAGGCCAGGGATGGAACATGGGTACTAGTCGAGTTTGTTACTGCTGAGCCACAAGGGGAACTCCCAAAACTGGCGTTTCTAAACTGGAATCTTAAGAATTTTTTACTTAAATTCCTATTGTGCAAAAGTTGGTAAACTACAGTAAAATTCCATTAAACAGAATGGTTACATGTAACACTCCAAGAGTGAATGAGTTATTCTGTTCATGAATGGAGTGAAAGATGAATAGGAATACGGGGTTGGGAGTGCTGAGCTAAGAGAAAAAGAAGTGGAAGAAAAAGAAGGTACCCAGGAAATTAGTAAAACAACGAGAGCCAAGTTTAGCATAATGTGGGAATCCCCCAGTAGCAGGAATGGCCTTTCAAGAAACAAGATGTCTAGGATTCAGTTATTATCAGCTCTCCTCTGTTACCATAAATTGTCCTTCACATCTGCTACACACTCTGTGTCGGTGGCATTGAGTTAAGGGAGTAGAGGAATGTCCAGAAAGGTTGCCAAGTATGAAAAAGTGGAGGGTGGACCTCCCACGTGAGAAGAGTTTAAATATAGTGAGTAAATAAGGAATTCAAAAGCAGAAACTGAATGGAGTGGGTGGGAGGAAAGTCTGCCAAGCGCTTTGGAGACATGGGAAGGGACACTGGGGTAACCACGTGTGTGAGGTAGCAGACCAGCTTCACTCACATCTCCAAAGGTCAAATCACCATGAATAAGCTGGAGGACTTTGGGAATCCAAAGTAAAAAAAATTGCCTCCAGCCTAAATGGTAATAGGGATGAGAGAAAAAACTTTGTGGTTGGCTGAAAGGAGTGACAGTGATCCTAAGAGAAAAACTGAATTATTTAAAGTGGTTTGTCCCTTAAAGAATATCAAAGTCCTTTTACTCACTTATAATCGCACTGTTTTCAAGGACAGCCTTGTCTCCTAAAACACTGAGAGAATATACTGTGGGATTAGACAGGAAACTACATGCGTGATTTTATGTCTTCCCAAACCCTTTGAAAGGATCAAAGCTCTGAGCTGTTGGTTTGTTTCTTTTTTTATAGTTCTTACCACAGCTAGAAAATTAGAGTGACATCAACCCAGAAATTTTGAGAAACTCCTGGAACCAGAAGAAACTCAAGTCGAAAACCAATATAAAAGAAAATTCTTGCAGAAGTTTTTAATGAAATTCCTGAGAATCCAAGCTCAAAATCAACAATTACAAAGAGGAAGAGGGAACCCCCAAACAACCTTTTTTGTTTGTTTTTTTTGAGGTATAAAATACATAAAGTAAAATTCACCATTTTAAGAGTAAAATTAGGAGTTCCCATTGTGGCGCAGCGGAAACAAACTAGGAGCCATGAGGTTGCGGGTTCGATCCCTGGCCTCCCTTAGTGGGTTAAGGATCTGGCATTGCCATGAGCTGTGGTGTAGGTCGCAGACATGTCTCGGATACTGTGTTGCTGTGGCATAGGCCAGCAGCTACAGCTCTGATTCGACCTCTAGCCTGGGAACCTCCATATGCCGAGGGAGCGGCCCAAGAAATGGCAAAAAAACAAACAAAAAAAAACCAAACCAAGTAGTTTAAATTGTTTGGCTTTTTTTGTTTTTGTTTTCTTGTTTCTTTGGCTTTTTTTTTTCTTATCCTTTTTAAAAATTTTTAACTCAATGAATTTTATTACGTTTATAGTTGTACAACAATCATCACAACCCAATTTTATAGTATTTCCATCCCAAGTCGCCAGCCCATCCCCCCACCCATTTTTTTCAGTTTGTTTTTGTTTTTTGTTTTTTTTTTTTTTAATTTTTTAGGTCCGAACCTGCGGTACATGGAAGTTCCCAGGCTAGGGGTTGAATCAGAGCTGCAGCTGCTGGCATACACCATAGCCACAGCCAGATCCAAGCCACATCTGGGTCCTACATCACAGCTCATGGCAATGCTGGATCCTTAACCCATTCAGTGAGGCCAGGGATCAAACCTGCGTCCTCATGGATACTAGTTGGGTTCTTAACCCACTGAGCTACAATGAGAACTCCTGACTGTTGTTTTTCAAGGTTATTTTGGGTATTCTAGTTCTTTAAATTTCCATATGGGTTTTATTTTATTTTTTGACTGCATCTGCAGCATTTGGAAGTTTCCAGGCGAGGGACTGAATCTAAGCCTCAGTTGTGACCAGTGCCACAGCTGTGGCATCAGATCCTTAACCCATAGAATAGGACCAGAGATCAAACCCAATTCCTCATTGAGCCACAATGGGAACTCCTTTTTTAAAAAAATTGAGGAGTTCCCGTCGTGGCGCAGTGGTTAACGAACCCAACTAGGAACCATGAGGTTGCGGGTTCGGTCCCTGCCCTTGCTCAGTGGGTTAAGGATCAGGCGTTGCTGTGAGCTGTGGTGTAGGTTGCAGACGCGGCTCGGATCCCGAGTTGCTGTGGCTCTGGCGTAGGCCGGAGGCTACAGCTCTGATTCCACCCCTAGCCTGGGAACCTCCATATGCCGCGGGAGCAGCCCAAAGAAATAGCAAAAAGACAAAAAAAAAAAAAAAAATTGAAGTATAGTTGATTTACAGTGTGGTGTTAGTTTCTGGTGTACAGCACAGTGATTCAGTTTTATATATATATATTCTTTTTCATCATGGGTTATTATATTAAATATAGTTCCCTGTGCTATACTATAAGACTTCGTTTTTTATTTCATATATAGTAGTTTGTATTTGCTAATCCCAAACTTCTGATTTAATCCTGCTCCCAACCCTTTTCCCCTTGGTAACTATAAGTTTATTTTGTGAGTCAAAGTTGATTTTCTATAAAGACCATTAATCATGTCATCCAAGAATGAAGAATCTTACTTTGTTCTTTCCAATAGACCTTTTATTTCTTTTTCTTGCTATATTAAACTAACTAGGACATTCAGAACTATATTGAATGGAAGTGGTGAAAGCAGATATCCTTGCCTTGTTCCTAATCTTAATCTCTGGGGGGAATGCATTAATTTTTTACAATAAAGTCAAATGGTAGCTATAGTTTTTTGCAAATGCCCTTAATCAGGTTGAAGAAATTTCTTCTATTGCTACTTTGCTAAAAGGTTTTTTGTTTCTGTCTCTGTTTTTAAATTTTTGGCCATGCCAGCAGCATGTAGAAGTTCCCAGACCAGCATTAATATAATAATGAAATTTTAAAAGACTTGTGTATATGATCATGAAGAATATTGTTCTGCAGTTTTTATTTTCTTCTAATATCTGTTTTTGTATCAGAGTAATGCTAACTTTTTTTTTTTTTTTGTCTTTTTGCCTTTTCTAGGGCCGCACCCATGGCAAATGGAGGTTCCCAGGCTAGGGGTCTAATTGGAGCTGTTGCTGCTGGCCTAGGCTACAACCACAGCAATGCCAGATCCTAGCCACGTCTTCGACCTACACCACAGCTCATGGCAATGCCGGATCCTTAACCCACTGAGCAAGGCCTGGGATCAAACCCGCAACCTCATGGTTCTTAGATTCATTTCCACTGCGCCACGATGGGAACTCCTAACCTCTTTTTTAAAAGCTGGGAAATGGGAGTTCCCATTGTGGCTCAGCAGTAGCAACCCAACTAGCATCCATAAGGATGTGGGTTTGATCCCTGGCTTTGCTCACTGTGTTAAGGATCCAGTGTTGCTGTGAGTTCCTGTATATTTGCAGATATGGCTCAGATCCTGCTATGGCTGTGGCGTAGGCTGGCAGTTGCAGCTCTGATTCAACCCCTAGCCCAGGAACTTCATATGCCCTAGGTGTAGCCCAAAAAAAAAGCAAGGAAAAAAAAAATCCAAAAAACAAAAAATACCAACCTAGGAAATTTTCCCTCATTTGAGAAGTATCGAACATTATTTCTTAAATGGTAAACAGTGAAGCTGAGATGGCCTGGAATTTCCTTTGAGGGAAGATTTTTCACTTTGAATTAGATCTTTAAGTTTTGTGAAAGTTATAGGATTATTTAAGAGATAATATCTATTTCCCCTTTTTCCCCCTTTTTATGGCCACACCTGCAGCATGTTCCTGGACCAGGGGTCAAATAGGAGCTGCATCTGCGATCTATACCACAGTTTGCAGCAATGCTGGATTCTTAACCCACCGAAAGAGGCCAGGGATCAAACCTACATCCTCACAGAGACAACGTTGGGATCTACAGTGATGCCTCCATTTTTATCTGTGATCTGGGTAATTTGTGTCTTCTTTCCTTTTTTTTCCTCATTAATCTAGCTAGTGGCTTATTAATTTTAGTGCTTTGTCTCAGAGAACTAGCTTTTGGTTTCATCAATTTGCTCTATGTGTTTGTATGGTCATGTGTGTGTGTGCTTGCCCTTGTGCATGTGTGTACTGTTTCACCGATTTCTTTTTTCTTTTTCTTTTTTTGTTTTTTTGCTTTTTAGGGCCCCACCTACAGCATATGGAAGATCCCAGGCTAGGGTTCAAATCAGAGCTACAGCTGCTGGCCTATACCACAGCCACAGCAACAGGGGATCTGAGTCACATCTTCGACCTACCCCACAGCTCATGGCAACACCAGATCGCTGACCCACTGAGCAAGCCCAGAGATCAAAACCACATCCTCATGGATACCAGCTGGATTCATTTCTATTGCACCATGACGGGAACTCCCCTGATTTCTGATCTTTATTAATTTCATCCTTTTGGGATTTATTTGCTCTGTCATTTTGAAGTTTACTCTTCTTTTTCTAGTTTTTTAAGATGGAAGCTTAGATTATTGACTTGAAACTTTCCTTTTTTTTTGTCTTTTTTGCCATATCTAGGGCCACTCCTGCGGCATGTGGAGGTTCCCAGGCTAGGGGTAGAATCGGAGCTTTAGCCTCCAGCCTACGCCAGAGCCACAGCAACCTACGCCAGAGCCACAGCAACCTACACCACAGCTCACGGCAACGCCAGATTCTTAATCCCCTGAGTGAAGCCAGGGATCAAACCCACAACCTCATGGTTCCTAGTCGGATTCGTTAACCACTGCGCCACGATGGGAACTCCTTTCCTTCCTTTTTAATACAAGCATTTAGTGCTATAAATATCCCTTTAAATACTGCTTTAACTGCACCCCACATATTTTGATTCTTTTTATCATAATTCAGTTCAAAATATTTTCTAATTTCTCTTCAGAGTTCTTTTTTGAGCTGTGGGTTATTTATATATTTACTATTTAATTGTTAATTATTTGGGGATTTTCCAGATATCTTTTAATTATTTGTAGTTTATTGCTATTTTGATCAGAGAACATACCTATATGCATGCATCCTGCTTTTGTCAGCTAGAGTGTTCTATAAATGTCAATTTAGTCAAATTAACTGATAGCATTGCTAAATCTCCTATATTCATATTGACTTTCTGTTGGCTTTTCCTATCAATTACTGAGAGAGGAATGTTGAAATCCTCAACTATAATTGCAGATTTTTCTAGTTCTCTCTCTCTCTCTCTCTCTCTCTCTTTTTTTTTTTTTTGGCCACATTCCCAGGCCAGGGATTGAATCTAAGCCACAGCTATGGCCTATGTCACAGCTGTAGCAATACCAGATTTTTTAACCCACTGCGCCAAACCAGGGATCAAACCTGTACCTCACCAGTGACCTAAGCCACCACATAGACAATGCCAGATCCTTAACCCACTGTTCCACAGTGGGAACTCCTCTTTTCTGCTTTTAATCCCATAGAGTATATTTTTTTAATCTCAGAAATTCTAGCTTTCAGTTTTTTTTCTTTTTTCTTTTTTTTAGGGCCACACCTGTGGCATATGGAAGTTCCTGGGCTAGGGATTGAATTGGAGCTGCAGCTACCAACCTACGCCACCACAGCCACAGCAATGCATGTTCTGAGTGGTGTCTGCAACCTATACCACAGCTCTCGGCAACACTGGATCCTTAACCCATGGATCAAAGCCAGGGATGATGGATACTAGTTGGGTTCTTAACCCAGTGAGCCATGACAGGAATGCCTCATTTTTTTTCTTTTCTGTAGTATCTTTTATACCTCTCCTACTTATGTGTATATTTCCTCTATAATCATGATTTTAGGACTGTTGGGTCTGTTTCTATTCATTGACTTTTCTCTTGTTCATGGGCTATATGTCCCTTCTTTTATGTGTGCCTAGTAAATTTGATACTGTGCTGAACACTATAAACTGTAGTTTTTGGTTGCTAGAATTTGGAGTGGGGGAGGATTCCTTTAAATAATGTTGAATTTTGATTCATGTACATTTTCTATTTTGGCTGTAGGGACAGGAAATATTCTAAGCCCTATGCAAACTCCAGGGTTTATTTTGTCTATTCTTAACTTGGAATCAGTTGAGTCCTTCCAAGGTTTGCATTCAAACTCTGTTAGATCCAAAACAATCTTTAGTCTTAGGAGAATTTATTTCCACTAATAAGGCAATACCCTGTTGAGGATTATACCTGATGCCCCATGTATTAATGACTAAAGCTTACTCTGGCTGGCAGGAACAGGTAATATGCCTCACCTTGTGCAACTTCCAAAAATTTTCTTGCCTATTCCTCTCTGATGGCTCTTTCCTCAAACTTGAGTAGTTTCCTCTCATTCATGTACATAACTATACTCAGCCAAAGGTAAGAAGAGATCCTTCTCTGGCTCCCAAATTACAGCTACTCACACTAATATGAGTCTTCTCAAGTTAGCAAGACTGCTGGGCTCTGATTAGGATCCCCCCTACCCACACACAGCTTGCACTGTAGCCTGCAATCAGCTTCTAGACAGCAAGCTGGAACAACTGCAGGGTGCTTTGTCTGTTTGCCTTTCCTCCAGAATCACAGTTCTGCTCTCCTTGTGGTCCAGTGTCTGAAGTCTCTTCTTCCACATATTTTAGCTGACTTTCTAGCTGTATCATATGGGAGTATAAATCCTGTCTCTTTTACCTTATTTTTCTTAGGAGTAACAGAGCTATCACAGTGATTTTTTTTTTAGGGTCATTAATTAAAGGGCAGCATTTGGAATAGCTGGGTAGCCAGGCCTATCCCTGTATAATAAACTGATAACAGTACAGACAATTTTCTTTTTTTTTTAGATTTTTTTTTTTTTTTTTGTCTTTTTGCCATTTTTTGGGCCGCTCCCACAGCATATGGAGGTTCCCAGGCTAGGGGACCAATCGGAGCTGTAGCCACGGGCCTACACCAGAGCCACAGCAATGCGGGACCCGAGCCACGTCTGCGACCCACACCACAGCTCACGGCAATGCCGGATCCTTAACCCAATGAGCAAGGCCAGCAATCGAACCCTCAACTTCATGGTTCCTAGTCGGATTCGTTAACCACTGCACCACAACGGGAACTCCAGTACTGACAATTTTCTAAACAAAGTTCACATTTTGCCTTTGAAGATTCCTAGATGGAATCTAGGGGGATGGTGATGAAAGCAGAGTAGATCCTCAAGTAGATACTAATCATCACAAGGAAAAAAAAAAATGGAATAATTTATTCTGACCTTTCCCCTTGGATCAAGCCCTGAACACAACTCTGAAATGAAAGCTCAGAAGAGACAAATCCATCTTTCCTAGAAGAAAAGCCCCACGTTCCACCCCTCCTCCACAATCACCAGAGACAGCTTTTTAGGATCTAACTTCACAAAAAGGCAAAATGTGATTCTAATAGTAAATACCAACAGACTAATGTGAAGAAAACCAGGAAAAGAACTAAAATCAACAATCAAGAACTAACACTTGAGGAACCAAACTTAATAGAAGAAACAATTTTTTTTTTTTTTTTCCGGTGTAAGGAAGTTCCCAGGATTGACTCTGAACTGGAGCTGCGACCTATGCCACAGCTATGGCAACATCCGGACCCCTGCACCACAGCTGGAAATCCAAGGACAGAGTGTTTTGAGAAGATAATATGGCATCTATTTTTTAACAAGAAATGATGATACTATAAAAAGAAACCTTAGAAATTTAAAACACCCAGAAAAAATTAAACATTTGGGGTGAAAGTGTTGAAAATCAAATCTGATCTGGAATCCTAAACCAAAGATATACCCAGAACCAAAATAAGAAGTCACAAAGTTTGGGGTTGTTTTTCTTTTAAATTAAGGCATGGATGATAGATTGAGTTTTAATATCAAACTAATGTAAGTTTCAGATGAAGAAAACAAAAGAATCAAGAGGAAGAACTAATGAAATAAACTAGAGGAAATTTTCCACAGAAATGCATTGCTTCTGGTTTGAAAAAAATCCATCAGTTGTAGAGTAAGGTTAATATTTAAGTTAATCATAAATATATATTAGTAATATTTTAAAACTATAAAGAGAAAATAAACATTTTTCTAGAGAGTAGGGGAAAAAAAAAATCCCTCGGCTTATTCTTTAAAGAATGGGACCTAACATTACTTTTTTTTTTTTTTTCTTTTAGGGCCGCACCCAAGGCATATGGAGATTGCCAGGCTAGGGGTCTAATTGAAGCTACAGCTGCCAGCCTACACTACAGCCTGTACAGCCAAGCCAGATCTGAGCTACGTGTGTGACCTATACCACAGCTCACGGCAATGCCAGATCCTTAACCCACTGAGCAAAGCCAGGGATTGAACCCAAAATTTCATGGTTCCTAGTTGGATTTGTTTCTGCTGCGCCACGACAGGAACTCCGACTTAACATTAAAAAGTATTCATTCTTGAACTAAGAATTCTATACAATAAAACCATTCAAATCTGAAAGAAAAAGACATCTTCAGAACCCAAAATACTCAGAATATATCACCTAGGCCAGAGACCCATTCTGAAAAAAAATGAACTGAGCCTATATTCTGGCCACATGCCTCCCCCCAAAAAATCAAGAAAGCAGGAAATAGTAGTGGTAAACAAATGGGTAACACGAGAATTAATGTTGATCCATGTGTAAAGTTATCTCCATATGGCACATGAGTAGGGCAGGACAAGGGAAAAGAAGGGCTATTTCCTATTAACATTTGCATTTCAGACTTCACTTGGAAAATGGTAAGATGCAGCCATCTGGCCTCCAATTCTCACAGGGTCATAATCAGCTGGAGCTGACTGGCTAACCCTTAGCTGCGGCAATTGCCTGTTTCTTACCCCCTTGCATCCTGGTGCCTACCTAGCCCCGGTAGGCATCTAAGTTAACCATCTCAGTCCTGAGCCAAGGAATTCATCCAACAGGGCTATATGTATGCATCCTTGAGCAGCAGATAACCTGGGTATCCCTGAGAACACCCCTGCCACACCCTCAAGAACACATTTCAATGGACTCTTACCTATATAGTATTGCCTCCCAAACATTTAACCCTCCAAACAGTCCTCAGTGGTGGTACAAGGCAAGGGGTTGTGACCTCACCCCCCAAAAAATAATATAAAACTTACTGTGTGCACACTTGGTGGGGGGAGATGTCCATAGCCTCCACCGTGTTGTCAAAGGGATGCTACAGCTTTGAGCCTCAGAGTCCCTGCAACTCTAAGAGCCCTTGAGTTTGCAGCCAGGACACTTAACTAGCTATGTGGCTTTGGGCAAATAATTTACATCACTTAATCTCTCTGAATCCCCAATTCACCAATAAAATGGGCATGACCTGCCTTCCTTGCAGTGTTGGGGGATAAGAGGTAAAGTATTCAAAGTACTGCATCAGCAGGGATGTAATAAATGGTGACCCACCTCTTAATTTATCAAACAGGCTGAGGTCACTTAAAGACACAGGATTTTCCAGCACAAGGCTGTCCTGGCTGAGCCGCATGGACCTGCAGACTGAGGTCAGGAATTGAGCCCAGGGCCGAATCTGCGGATTGCACTCTGACCAGACTCGGCTTCTTCCAGGGTGCTGCTCTGGGTACGGTCACTTTGCTAGTTTCTAGTCTGGGTGGAGCAGGGTCCTGCTGGGGCACTGACTCGGTGTGGGGTCAGCCGAGACCCTGAGCGAGTCTACCTGGGGGCGGGCAGGGTGGCAGTAGGCAGCACCCCCACTGCGGGACGGGAACTTGGCGCAAAGAATCGCGAATCGAGGACCTAGAGCTGAGCTGGCCCCTTGGGTCGGGCCAAGTTCTCGAGCGCGGCCACGCCCCCGGGCTGCGCGGCCAATCAGCCCCCGCCAAGCCCGGCTGTGCACCCTTCCGGCTGTGCACCCTTTCAGCTGCGCACACAGTGTCCTGCAGGGTTGGCGTCTCCCCGACACAGGGCGACATGGTGCGTGGCAGGATCTCCCGACTCTCGGTCCACGACTTGCGCTTCCCCACGTCTCTCGAGGGCCACGGCTCAGACGCTATGGTAGGTGCTGCCCAATGCCTCTGGTCTCATCGACGCCAGGGCCCTCCTTGGCGCCGGGCACCCCGTGGTCCTGGAAAGGTTCCCAACTTTGGAACTGTTGCTTTTGTGAGTGGAGAGGCCGGGAAGGGGAATGAAAGTTTTTAGAGATTCTACACTCTCCTAGGTTTTATTTTTTTCTTATTGTTTTTTGCTTTGCTGGAGTTTAGTATTTCCTGTTTTTACTTTTATGACTTGCATTTTGCTGGAAATGGAGTGCATGATATGCAACAACAGCAAAACGGTGGTGGTGTCTCCCCATCAAACCTTAGACTTGACATGGTTCGCGGTGGTAGAGACCAGAAAGCCCCTGGCAGGGTGATTTAGGTGGTGATCCTGCCTCTGCCACAATTTGCAGTGACCAGAAGATCCTAACCTCTCTGTGCTTCTTGGGCTTATCTGTGAAATGAACAATTCACAGTCTGCCTGGGAGACCAAACAAGCTCGTAGTAACAGGTGGTTTGAGAGGAGGCTGAAAACATGAATAGAGAGGATGTGTCACTGTGAACAGTTAAGCAGATGTCAATCTGTGGAAATGCAGTAAAGTACACACTGAAGGACATTTTTGCTCTGAGACACCCCACACCAGCACCACCTTCAAGTGCAGTATTTCCCAAACACATGAGCCCTGTGCAGGGTCTCCTCCAGCCTGTCCCTGGGACACTGCCCTTCCAGGCCCACTCATGAATGGCCACACTAGAAAAGTGTGGTTATGTAATGAACATGGGAAGCATCCAATTTAGGATAATGATTACCCATTACTTGTAGGGGGTGGGGAATGGATACCTCAGGACTGACTTTAACTGTACTTTTGAGCTGGGTGGATGTTCCTCACATTCCTTGTCCTTGGTGTACTTGAAGTGGTTTCTTGTTAAAAAGTGCTGAAGTTGGAGTTCCTGTCCTGGCTCCGTGGTAACGAGCCCCACTAGTATCTGTGAGGACTCAGGTTCCATCCCTGGCCCCACTCAGTGAGTTAAGGATCCCCTAATGCTGTGGTTGTGGTGTAGGCCAGCAGCTATAGCTCCAATTCCACCCCTAGCCTAGGAACTTCCACATGCTGCGGGTGTGGCCCTAAAAAAAAAAAAAAAAAAAAAAAAAAAAAAAAAAAGATGCTGAAGTTCTTTTTATTTAATTTTTATTTTTATTTTGTCTTTTTGCCTTTTCTAGGGCTGCTCCCACGGCACATGGAGGTTCCCAGGCTAGAGGTCTAATTGGAATTGCAGCTGCTGGCCTACACCACAGCCACAGCAACACCAGATCCAAGCCGCGTCTGCGACCTACACCGCAGTTCATAGCAATGCCAGATCCTCAACCCACTGAGCAAGGCCAGGGATTGAACCCGCAACCTCATGGTTCCTAGTCAGATTCCTTAACCACTGACCCATGATGGGAACTCCTTTTTTTTTTTTTTTTAAACACTTGACGGCACCTGGAAGTTCCCCAGCCAGGGATCCAACCACAGCCACTGCAGAAGCAGTGCTGAGTAGTTATGCTGTGAGCAACAAGGGAAGTCCTGAAGTTACTTTAAAGAATGTCTTTTATTCTGAGAATAAATTCTTCCTGCTTTAAAAACCCTTATGTGTCCTTTCTCATTTGATATTATGGTAAATGACAAAAAAACACCCATTGGGTGATCTTTTGTGAATCTCCAAACAAATCTTTTGAAATTTTATGAGCTTGTCAAATACAACGCCTGACCTAGTGCAGCCCCTTCCACCCTTCTGAAGTGGGGGGCAGGTAGGAGGAAACCGCACAATCTCTCCAGGCCTAGGCTTTCTCATCTGTAAAATGGTATAACAATATCAGCCTTCTACATGTAGATGCGATGCATGTAGAGAGCCCGACACAGAGAAGGCCATCGATAAATGTAGCTGTAATTACTATTTGCATATGAAGAAACTGAAGCAGAAGAGTCCCTGACCTCCACCTTCCTCTTTGAATTTGTGAAGTATTAAGGCTGCTGGCTTACTATGGAATAAGAAACGAAATTTGTCTCTGGCCTGAGTGATTTATGGCCTTGGGGTCAGGAGAGATTGTACCTGATACCTGCACTGCAAGCTCATGAATACTTGAATATTGTGTCCCAGAGATGTGTGTGCTGTACGCTGATTCCCTCATGGTTTTTTTTTTTTTTTTTTTTTTTTTGTCTTTTTAAGGCCAAACCCACGGCATATGGAGGTTCCCAGGCTAGGGGTTGAATCGGAGCTGTAGCTGCCAGCCCACACCACAGCCACAGCAACACGGGATCCCAGTCGAGTCTGCAACCTACACCACAGCTCATGGCAATGCTGGATCCTTAACCCACTGAGCGAGACCAGGGATTGAACCCAAATCCTCATGGATACTAGAAGGGTTTGTTACCACTGAGCCACAACAGGAACTTCCCCATATGCATTATTAATAGAAAGTGCTGCTTGGCCATTTTCAGCGGTGCTGCTGAGACTCCTGAGAAGGCTCCCTGCACCCTCACTGCACGCTGGATTCAGCAGTTCAGCCCCGCAGCACTTGGCAGCAGAGCCAGCCTTCCTGATCACAAGTAGAACATTTTTTTGTTTGTATTTTTAGGGCCACACTTGAGGCATATGGAGGTTCCCAGGCTAGGGGTTGAATCGGAGCTACAGCTGCCAGCCTCAGCAAGGCAGGATCCGAGCTGCATCTGCAACCTACACCACAGCTCATGGCAACGCCGGATCCTCAACCCACTGAGCGAGGCCAGGGATGGAAGCCAAAATGTCATGGTTCCTAGTCAGATTCATTTCTGCTGTGCCACCATGGGAACTCCAAGTAGGACATTTTCATGAAGGAGCCCTGAAACTGTTCCCGTATTTGTTTAAGTGCAGGGTCCCGGTTACGATTTCTTACCAGCCGTTTAAGAAACACAGAGCGCTCAGGCCTGCAGTGTTCATTAGTGCCAGAGCTTGCTTGTCCAGGCACTTACCAAAGGTCCTGAGTGCCCACCTGCAGCTGAGCCCGCCACCTCCTGGCCATACTTTTTTTTCTTTTCTATTATGTATTTTATTACAAGATACTGAATACACTTCTTTGTGCTGTACAGTAGGCCCTTGTTATCTGTATTATATATAGTAGTTTGTATCTGCTAATCCCAAACTCCTAATTTATCCTTCCCCCATCTCCCATCTCTCCCCTTTGGTAACCATCAGTTTGTTTCCTATGTCTGTTAGTCTGTTTCTGTTTTGTAACTAAGTTCATGTACATCATACTTTAGCTTCCCAGGGTCTTTAGTCCTGGAGTCTCCCTCTGAGCCTCAGGTCCCAGCATCTCCCTTGGGAACCTGATGGCCAAACCTGGCTGGGCACCACCTCTTGGATGCTCTCCCGTATTCCCTTTCTGTCCCTCTACTGACCTCACTGCCACCGTTACCTCACCTGAGATGTTCCTCCCTCCCAGATCCTCTGTCCCTCCCCCGCTGCTGAGACACTCCTGTCCTCAACCCACCAGCTCAGCTTCTCCTTTCATCAGAAAGTGTCCTCCAGCTTTGACAGCGTTTGGCCGTAGTGCTTTCTGCCTGGCTTCCATCGTTTTCATCTCTCCCAGAGACTTGCCATGTTCTGCCTCATACTGTTAGAGGTTCTGTCATTATAGCATCTAAACTCTAACTTACCCAAGTCACCAACCTCTGCACTTGCTGGCTCAGCGATGCATCCACAGAAGCCCCTTCCCTGTGCCTCCAGCCGGACACAGGGCTGCCTCTCCCTCCCTGAACATTGGGATTTAAATCCTGCCTCTTGAAACTCAGTTTCCTCATAGCATCTGCTTTATAACATTGGGAAGATTAATTCATGTAAAGCTTTTTACATGGAACAATAAATGTTATATTAACAACAGCACTAATAAATTGTCATATCTCTGTGAAATTCTTTTTTTTTCCTTTATTTTTTTTGTCTTTTTAGGGCCGCACCTGGGACATAGAGAAGTTCCCAGGCTAGGCGTTGAACTGGAGCTACAGCTGCCAGGCTACACCACAGCCGCAAGCAACAAGGGATCAGAGCCAAGTCTGTAACCCACACCACAGCTCCTGGCAACACCAAATCCTTAACCAACTGAGTGAGGCCAGGGATGGGACTTGAATCCTAGTGGATACTAATCAGATTCATCACCACTGAGCCACAATGGGAACTCCTGCAAAATTCTTTTTAAGCAAAAAAAAAAAAAAAAGTTGCATCTTCATTCTTTACCGCTGCATTCCAATTCTCTGCCTGGCTTTGGGGGTTCCCGTTGTCTTCGCCCACACCACCTGTCTGATATCATCTCCATTCCCTGCAAACCAGTGCCCTCACAGCCTTTTCTGACTCACAAGGCCTCAGGTTTGTATTGCTCTCCTCGCCTGGGCTCCTTCATCACCCTTGGGCTTTGTCTGTGTGTCCTGGTCTCCTGCTTCCTCTTTGCTTTTCTCCCCTGAACTTCCATGGTACATCCAACTGACCACACATCTCCTCATGGCCTTGTCCTGTCTTAGCAGCTGTTCTCATCTGGTTCTCATGTTTTGGCTTTTTCTCCCACCTTGTGAGAAATCTCTGAAGATAGACTTGTTTTTCACTCTGCATCCCCTGTATCGATGAGTAGTGTTGAATTTCATAATAATTGGTCAGTAAACCTATTATAAAAATATAGTGGAAAGTTTAAAAAAAAAGAGCAACACAAAAAATGAATTGTCTTGAAGTTGTTTTTATTTAATTTTTTTCTTTTTATGGCCACACCTGCAACATACGAAAGTTCCCACGCCAGGGGTCGAATTGAAGCTGCAGCTGCTGGCCTACGCCACAGCCACAGCAATGCCCGATCCTTAACTCACTGAATGAGGCCGGGATGGAGACTGAATCCTCCCAGAGATAACCTTGGGTCCTTAATCCACTGAGCCACAGTAGGAACTCCTGGGTTGTCTTGAAGTTTTCTTTGCTCCCCCCGACCCCAGTGATCTCTGAATTTGTGTCTTTTCAGCCCTGCTATAAACTGCAATGAAGATAAGTCCAATTTTATGTAAGAGCTTTCCAAAACCTTGGCTTGCTCAGTTTGAACCTGCTTGTGCATATAACTCTGTTCCAAAAGCTGACAGAAACAGCTGCAGGTGCAAACTCCTAGGTTTAAGAGTGAGCCGACTGTCAAAGGAAATGTAACTGCAAACCGGCATTAAATACACACATTGTACTTGGTAAAATAATTTGAGTCCTTCAGGAGAACATTCCTTTTGTCCATTCAGAGTTCCCTTTGGGGAACATGAATGCTTCCATCAGATTGGAGCTCTTTTTAGGAGTTCCCATTATGGCTCAGTGGGTTAAGGACCTGACATAGTGTCTGTGAGGATAAGGGTTCGATCCCTGGCCTCACTCAGTGGGTTAAGGATCTGGCATTGCCACAAGTTGTGGTGTAGGTCGCAGACATGGCTTAGATCTGGCATTGCTGTGGCTGTGGTGTTGGCTGGCAGCTGCAGCTCTGATTTGATCCCTAGCCCTGGAACTCTCATATGCCTCAGGTGTGGCCCTAAAAAGACCCCCGCCCCCCCCCAAAAAAGGATTGGAGCTCTTCTTGCATTTTCTGTTCTTTCATGATGTCACTCCCAGGTTTATTTGGCACTTTCTCATGTTCTCGGGTTTGGGTGGGGCCTTTCCCCTGCAGCACACAGACCCTGACTACTCAGCTGCCTACGTTGTCTTGGAGACGGATGCAGAAGATGGACTCAAGGGCTGTGGACTCACCTTCACTCTGGGAAAAGGCACTGAAGTTGGTGAGTTGAACATTCTCTGGAGGTACATGAATGCTTCAGTTTCATTTACATTCCAGGTCTGATCATATTTTTCTCTGTATTTACACTGCTTGAAGAGAGTTGAAAACAATGTTTGATGGTTTATTTATGTCATTGGGAAATAAAACAAAAATGGAAATAAAAATGGCAGAATTTGGCCTCTCTCCTGGTGGTCATCTGTAGACTGCAGGAAAACCCTTGAATCTTGGGTCCATTTCTCTGCAGGGCTCTGAGTACCTGAACTGGGTGTGTGACCGAGGGATGTAAGGGGGAAGCTGTGTGTTCATGGAACAAGGCTTTGTGTGCACAGAGTCTACTTGCTTTTTTTTTTTTTCCCCACACCCAAGGCATATGGAGATTTCCAGGCTAGGGGTCTAATTGGAGCTATAGCTGCCGGCCTACACCACAGCCATAGCCACGCGAGATCTGAGCTGCGTCTGCAACCCTACACCGCAGCTCACAGCAATGCCAGATCCTTAACCCACTGAGCAAGGCCAGGGATCAGACCCGCAACCTCATGGTTCCTAGTCGGATTTGTTTCCGCTGTGCCAAGATGGGAACTCTTCTACTTGCTTTTTAAATACTCCACACTGAGCTGGCTTCCAGTTCACTGCTCTGCTTGGCAGCAAAGGCGTAGGTCCTGCCCAGATTCCAAGCTCTCATCTGGGAAGAGCAGACAGCTATGCTGCACACTGAGCCAGGAGTAAGCCTTTCTTTTCTCAGAGCTGGACGAGGGCTCAGTGGAGGTCTTGAGCCTCCCCATTTTTTGAGGTAAGGGAACTGAGGCCCACACAGCAGCTTGGCTATCCCTGCAGAACCTCCTGATGGCCCGAAGCGCTTTCTTGGCTTTTTTTAAACTTTTTTTTTTTTCTTTTTAGGGCCACACCCATGGCATATGGAAGTTCCCAGGCTAGGGGTCGAATTGGAGCTACAGATGCTGGCCTATGCCACAGCCACAGCAATGTGGAATCCTAGCTGTGTCTGTGACCTACACCACAGCTCATGGCAACAGCCGGATCCCCGACCCACTGAGAGAGGGATCGAACCTGCATCCTCATGGATCCTAGGCAGATTCATTTCTACTGCAGCATAACAGGAACTCCAAAACTCATAGCTTTTTAAAAATGCATGCACAGCGTACAAAATTCAGTATGTACAGAAAGAAGACCTTTGCCAGATCAATTTCAACAGCTCATTAGAGGCTGAAGACATGTCGTGGTAAGTTAAAAAGTGAGGGTCTGCGAAGGGAGGAAGTAGATCCTCCAGCCTTGCCCAGGGATATCCACACTATCAGCTCTCTCCTAGTTATAGAAGAAAAGTCTTGACCTATTGAGTGATGTTATTATTGTGCGTGTCTGTGTGTAGGACAAGGGAACATTTCTTTCTTTTTATTTTTTTCTTTTTCTTTTTTCTTTTTTTGTCTTTGTAGGGCCACACCCATAGCATATGGAAGTTCCCAGGCTAGGGGTCCAGTCGGAGCTGTAGCTGCCAGCCTACACAGCAACTCCAGATCCGAGCTTCGTCTATAGCCTACACTGCACTGCAGCTCATGGCAACGCCGGATCCTTAACCCACTGAGCAAGGCTAGGGATTGAACCCATGTCCTCATGGATACTAGTCAGGTTCATTACCACTGAGCCACAACAGGGAACTCCAAGGGAACATTTTCTGAGCTTTATGTGGACACCATCAGGCTGCTCCCCTCTCCCCAGGGCTGCTGTCTAGTCACGCTATCGGCTGGCCAACCACAGATACCTAGGTGCTCCTGTGTACAGGCACTGTGACAGGCCCTGGGGATGTGACTTTAAAAAGAGAGAAAGGGGACAGAGTCCCACATACAAGGATACAAGGAGAAGGAATGCACAAATTTCTCAGGGAGGCAGACATAAAGAAATAATAATGCAGTGTGAGAAGGACTATTTTATTAAAAGTGAATACAGGCCTACACGGAGGGTTGGGTTTTTGTCCAGGAGGGTCAGGACAGCTTCAGAGCAAAGGTGAGGTTTTGAGATGAGCCTTGAAGGGTAACTAGGAATTGGCCGGGCAGAAGGCAGCCACTAGACCCTGATTCCCTGCCTGCTTCCCCCAAGTCAGCCATTCCCTGTCGTTAACGTTTCCCCAAGGCAGTGACCACTGACCGCCCCAGGTCTGTGAGCTATGTTTCAGCTTCTCCTGCAACTTTAATTCTCTAGTGTAAGTTGGGCACGTTATGAAGTTGCATTCTCCATCCTGCATGCCAGGCAGGCAATCCCCAAAGGTTGCACAAAACTCATCAAGCTTGCAAAACATGTTCTGGGACAAGCCATCACACAGAACCCCTGTAAACAGCCAAGGGTGGAACCTGCTACCTCAGGCGCAGTGGAGGGGCCCTTCGCCTCATGTGTGGTTCTTGAGATGAATGTGAGACTCTTCTCCGAGTGGCCGAGTTCAGTGCCAGAAGGTCTCCCTGCCCCTTCCCCCTGCTGGCAGGATAGGCAGGAAAAGTCTCATCCGTCTGTGCCTGGAACAAATGGCGCTTTTGTGGTGATGCAATTGGCTTCCGCCTGTTTCAGACCGCAGCATGACAGAACCCATTTTAATTTTAGCCTTGCTCCATTTTTCAGGTGACTCATTGCTGTCTCGCAGAACCCGTTGCATGGTGTTTGAATTTGAATTCAAGTTGAAAAAAATTCCATTAGCTTGTCACAGTTCTCCTGGGGCTTTTATCAGCTTACTCGCCTTATCATTTTTTTTTTTTTATGATCCAAGAAGTCAGTGCTTCCTTCATTACTGTGAAGAGAGCGCTTATTTATGAGGGAGAGAGGTTATGGTTGTTTTTTAACGTACAGAATAGGTCAATATAATTTTTAAATTTTTTTGTTTATTTACTTTTTTGGCTATGCCTGCAGCATGCTGAAGTTCTCAGTCCAGGGATTGAACCCACGCCACAGCAGTGACCCAAGGTGTTGCAGTGACAACACCGGATCCTTAACCTGCTGAGCTACAGAGAACTCCTTATGGTTTTTGTTTGTTGTCTTTTTAGGGCCACAATAGGAACTCCCGCCATTGCTTCATTGTTAAAATCCTTAGGTCGTTTCATAGGGTCCTCGTAGAGGTGCAGTTTTCCTATCAGATCTTAGGAGAAAAATGTTCTGAAAGCACTTGAAACATGTTCTGGGATGCGCGTGGGCCCTCTGTTCAAAACAGCCCTCAGAAGATTCGTACTTGCTCTCATATGGAGCATTTAGGGCTGACCCACACCGTCTGTGTTCTCCATGGCTCTTGTGAATGGGATGCAGAATGATTCCAGGTCAGATATCCATCCCCCAGAACTGTGAGTGACAGTCTTCCTTGCTCCTTGATGATTAATTATAGATGCCTGAAGAGTAAGTCAGTGACTCAGAGAGACAGGAATCATTATATACATCAAACCTCGGTCTCCTCGAGAAGAATGGTTAGAAACCCCAGCTGGCTCGTATCATAGTAGCAAATACATTTATCAGATATTGAGGATGAGCTCATCTTTACTGCTCTAAGAGATGCTCAAGCAACACCAATGTTCTCATCTGGAGGGTGTGGATTCTCCTTGCTCAAACTGAGGCCACTGCAAGAAATTTACTAAAATGTGATGCCTTCCGTAAATATTTGGGTTGTGGTGGTCTCCACATTTTTTTTTCTTTAAAATTCTTTTTTTGGGGAATTCCCATTGTGGCACAGTGGTTAACGAATCCCACTAGGAACCATGAAGTTGCAGGTTTGATCCCTGGCCTTGCTCAGTGGGTTAACGATCTGGCGTTGCTGTGAGCTGTGGTGTAGGTCACAGATGAGACTCAGATCCCGCATTGCTGTGGCTGTGGCGTAGGCTGGTGGCTACAGCTCTGATTAGACCCCTAGCCTGGGAATTCCATATGCCGAGGGAGTGGCCCTAGAAAAGGCAAAAAGACAAAAACAAAAAAACAAAACAAAACAAAAAACCAACTTTTTTTGGGAGTTCCTGTCCTGGCTCAGCAATTAACAAACCTGACCGTCATCCATTAGAACACAGGTTCCATCCCTGGCCTCACTCAGTGGGTAAAGGATCCGGTGTTGCCACGAGCTGTGGTGTAGGTCACAGACATGGCTTGGATCCTGTGTTGCTGTGGCTGTGGTGTAGGCCGGCGGCTGCAGCTTCAGTTGGACCCCTAGCCAGGGAAACTCCATATGCCTCAGGTGTGGCCCTAAAAAAAAAAAAAAAAAGTATATATTGAAGCAATGGCTACACCAAACAAGTCAATCGAATTTTTAAATAATATAGTCACTGTTGGGTTCCCTCTGTGGTGCTGTGGGTTAAGAATCTGACTGCAGCAGCTCAAGTCACTGCAGAGGTTCTATCCCTGGCCTGGTGCAGTGGGTTAAAAGATCCAGCATGGTCACAGCCATGGTGGCAAAGGTCAAATTCTGAGGCTTATGTTCAATCCCTGGCCAAGGATCTTCCATATTCTGTGTGTGAGGCCATAAAAAATAAATAAATAAAATTCACTGCTCTGGGGCTAAGTTGATGATTTGATTATTTTGACCATTTACACGTGGACTAAGTGTTTTCCAGACTGAGTCAAGGATAGAAGGGTCTTTGCCATACAGTTTGTTACTTGCTCTTCATCTGAGATAATCCAATAAAGCCTCTTCTAAATAAAACACCAAAAATAAGTAATTGATGGTAATGCTGACCCAAACGAAGATTAACCTTCAAATTATTTATGAAAACTGTAGTATATCATAAGTCAATGGTAAGAAATTTAATGTTTATGAAAAGTGTTTTCATGTACTTTAGTATCTAAGTATTATAATAATAAAATGTAATTATTAAAGGTGAAATGAATTGCAGATTCATTTCATCTTTAATAATTATGTTGTGAATTCAAAATATTTTCTATGCTTTACACTAATGAAAGGAATTTCAAAAATTCTATAAATCATCTTATTTCCTAGGAACTAGCAAGGTTTGTTTTTTGTTGTTGTTTGTTTGTTTTTCAGGGCCACACCCATGGCATATGGAAATTCCCAGGCTAGGGGCTGAATGGGAGCCACAGCTGCCAGCCTACACCACAGCCACAGCAAAATGGGATCTGAGCCACATCTGTGATCTACACCACAGCTCACATCAACTCCGGATCCTTAACCCAGTGGGTGATGCCAAAGATTGAACCCAAATCCTCATGAATACTAGTTGGATTTTTTACCTCTGAGCCACAACAGGAACTCCGAAAGGTTTAGTTTTTTTTTTTGTTTGTTTGTTTTTTGTCTTTTTGCCATTTCTTGGGCCGCTCCCACAGCATATGGAGATTCCCAGGCTAGGGGTCTAATTGGAGCCGTAGCCACCAGCCTATGCCAGAGCCACAGCAAAGCCCGATCCAAGCCGTGTCTGCAACCCACACCACAGCTCGCAGCAACGCCGGATCCTTAACCCACTGAGCAAGGCCAGGGATTGAACCCACAACGTCATGGTTCCTAGTGGGATTCGTTAACCACTGCGCCACGACAGGAACTCCCAAAAGGTTTAGTTTTAAAGCTGAATGTCCAGACACTTTGCAAAGCGAATAGGAAAATGATTTTGGAACATGATTTAAACTTTCAGGTCTAGGATTCTGTTTTTTTACGTGGCAGACAAAACGTCTTTGCTCTATTCAGAAATTACGCTGAGTAAATGGATTAACAGCTATTCTACTGTGTGATACTAGTTATGACAACCACAGAAGACATATTTTTAAAAGCATATACTTTTTGTATTTAAAATTACTTTTCTAACATGTCCATATTAGACTGTTTGTGGTGCCTGCGTGTCTTAATTTATTGACCTCCCACCAAAACTAAGAATTAAATCCTCTTTTAATAGTTGTCTGTGCTGTGAACGCCCTGGCCCCCCACCTGCTTAACAAGGACCTCGGGGATATTGTCGGTGACTTCAGAGGCTTCTACAGGCAGCTCACTAGCGATGGGCAGCTCAGATGGGTACGGTGCCTGTTTTGTAACATGCATCTATAAATAATGTTACTGAGGTCTCAGATGGTTTTTTTTTTTTTTTTTTTTTTGTCTTTTGTCTTTTTGTTGTTGTTGTTGTTGTTGTTGTTGTTGCTATTCCTTGGGCCGCTCCCGCGGCATATGGAGGTTCCCAGGCTAGGGGTTGAATCGGAGCTGTAGCCACCGGCCTACGCCAGAGCCACAGCAACGCGGGATCCGAGCCGCGTCTGCAACCTACACCACAGCTCACGGCAACGCCGGATCCTTAACCCACTGAGCAAGGGCAGGGACCGAACCCGCAACCTCATGGTTCCTAGTCGGATTCGTTAACCACTGCGCCACGATGGGAACTCCCTCAGATGTTCTTTGATCACAACAACTGTGAAAATAGAAACAGGTTTACAGTTTTTTGTGTGTCTTTTTTAGGGCCTCACCCTTGTCTTATGGAAGTTCCCAGGCTAGGGGTCCACTGGTCAAATCTGGGGCAATTCAGGCATTGAAATAAATATGGTAGGGATGGCTTGTAAATCCTTGAATAACCTAAGAATCCTTGAGTCCATTCACATAGCAACCAACCAACCAGCAAGGGAGAGCTTGTCATTATAATAGACTACAAGCTAATAAAACAGAAATCATAGCATTAGAAAACTACCATATTGTAACCTTCACAGCTAAAATTGATTGAGGCAGGAATTATCAGTGGGTGCTAAACCTTGGGGTCAGTATTAATCTCCTTACTTAAAAAGAGAAAATGGTAACCTCACAGTGGGGAAGGCTAAAGGATACTAACTTACCTATGTTCTGAAAGATAATAGCCCTAACAAAAAACCAGAATGGCAGAATCACAGTCCAATCAGCCAGATTGGGGAACGCTGTGTAACTCAGCTGGCCTGTACTCTTTAAGAATATTGATATCTTTTTTTTGTTTTTGTTTTTGGCCTTTTAGGCTGCACATGCAGCATATGGAGGTTCCCAGGCGAGGAGTTGAATTAGAGCTATAGCCACCTGCCTATGCCACAGCCACAGCAACACGGAATCCAAACTACGTATGTGACCTACATGACAGGTCACGGCAATGCTGGATCCTTAACCTACTGAGCAAGGCCAGGGGTCAAACTCGCATTCTCAAGGATACTAGTCAGGTTTGTTATTGCTAAGCCACAATGGGAACTCTGTTATCATTTTTAAAAAGAAGAAAATATGTTCCAGATAAAGAGACTAAAGTGACATGTCAACTAAAAGCAATATGTGGAGTTCCTGTCGTGGTGCAGCGGAAACGAATCCGACTAGGAACCATGAGGTTGCGGGTTCCATCCCTGGCCTTGCTCAGTGGGTTAAGGATCTGGCATTTCTGTGAGCTGTGGTGTAGGTCTCAGATGTACCTCGGATCCGGCATTGCTGTGGCTGTGGCGTAGGCCAGTGGCTACAGCTCCAATTAGACCCCTAGCCTGGGAACCTTCATATGCCGTGGGTGTGGCCCTAAAAAGACAAAAGATAAAAAAAAAAAAAAAGCAACATGTGAATAAAAGAAAGTATACTTTTGGATTATTGATGAAATCTGATTATAGATTGTCTTTGATTATAGATTGTCTTTGTAGGTATCAAGGTTATATTCCCTGAATTTGATCATTGTACTGTGGTTGTGTAAGAGAATATCCTTGTTTTTAGGAACTAAACTCTGAAGTTTTTAAGGTTATGTGACATGACATCTGTAACTTCCTCTCAAATGATTCAGTAAAATAAATTTATATTATGTATTTTATTTATCTGTATATATATGTAGATACATATACACACATATGGATAGATAGATATCTATATAGATATGTTTGGTGGGGAGAATATGCAGGAGTTCTTTGCACTATTCGTGCAAATCTTCTATAGGTTAGAAAGTATTACGAAAAGACCAGAAAAAAAAAGAAAAAGAAAAAAGTATTAAGAAAGAGCTTAACCTTTAAGTGAGTGTCCGTTGCTGCCTTTAATCCATGAACCATGTCCCTGGCTAGGAGACTTTAATGTCTTTTCTAAGAAGTGCTCTTGTGTTTTGCTTCCCAACCAGATCGGTCCTGAGAAGGGTGCGGTGCACTTGGCCACGGCGGCTGTGCTCAATGCCGTGTGGGACCTGTGGGCCAAGCAGGAGGGAAAGGTAATCCTTGGAGCTGCACTTCAGTAACTCTGCAGAGCCACGTGAAGGGCCACAGAGGAGCAAACACTTTTTCTGTGAGTGAGGACAAAGGCACAGGAGGTGCCCCAAGAACATACAGAGAATTGATTGTTTTTCTCCACTGAGAGATGACCAGCAGTCAGGGCGTTTAGGGAGTGGGTTAGAAAGGGCTGGGAAGGGAGGGGCACAGAGGTGAGGGGCTCCAGGGCAGGTGGGTGGGTGTTAGTCTGATAACCGGAACCTGCCACACGAGCGTTCACTGTGGGGAAACTGGTGGGTATTTCAAACTTGTTTTACAAATTTCTTCTTTTCTCCTTCAAGCCTCTGTGGAAGTTGCTTGTTGACATGGTAAGTAAATTCATTAATATGCTAATTGTTTCTGTAAATGAAATGGACCTCATGGATTACTTGCCTTTTGATAACCAATAGATACATTCAGGACTGCTCTGGATCAATCACTGTCGTGCTGACCAAGCAGAACCCAGTAAAATCTGTTATTCCTTTCTTGGTATTTGAAGTAACCATGAGTCGTGCTCATGCAGGCAGGGTGTTCACATGGGAAGTGCTGAGGTTAGGCGCCCCCGCGCCCCCCCTGCCCCCAAAACTTGGGTGCTTTCCTCTGCAGTGATGCAGATTCTCCAGCTTCCATTTCCTAACTGTGACGGGGGATAATCCTAACTGCTCTAGGAGCACCGTAGAATTGGAATAAGACCACATGAGAAAAGTGCTTCACAAGCTCTGAAGAGCAGAATGTTATTATTAAGCTATCTGGTCACCTTGACTGCAAACGCAAATGGAAGTGGCCCAGTGGTGGATTCTAAAGATATGTACCTGCTGTTTCCTTTCTCTTGGACCTGTTTATACTTGTGAGCATCTGACTGCCAAGGTGGAAAAAACTCTGGGCAAGTTAAGGGGAGTGAACTTCAGCCACAGGCAGAGCTGGCTTTGAACCTGGACCCCACCACTTTCTGGCTGTGTGATTTTTTTTTTTTTTTTTTTTTTTTTTTTTGGTCTTTTTAGAGCTATACCTGCAGCATATGGATGTTTCCAGGCTAGGGATTGAATCAGAGCCATAGTCACTGGCCTATACCACAGCCACAGCAATGCCAGATCTGAGTCGCCTCTGTAACTGACACCACAGGTCATGGCAATGCCAGATCCTTAACCCACTGATGGAGGCCAGGGATTGAATCTGTGTCCTCATGGATCCTAGCCATATTTGTTTCCACTTAGCCATGACGGGAACTCCCTGGCTGTGTGGTCTTGGGCATGCCACGTAACCTCTCTGAGCGTCAGCTGCCTCAGGATGATGCCTTGAATGGCTATTGAAAATCTGGTGGTCAACAAACAAAGGCCCTTGTTATTATTTGCCATCACAATTAAGGAAAAAGAAAGAACACCAAGGCTTTGAAGACTGCTAGACAGCGGACATTGTCCCTTCTCTGGAGGAAAGTGAAAACGAGAGGATATTACCTCTTCTCTCTGACGTGGTTGTGGGTGACTTGGGGGCACCATCTGAAGGGGAAGGACAGGGACCTCTTGAGTTCCCTGCAGGCTCCAGACTAGCCTCTCAGAGGGATGCCCAAGGTGGCCCCCAAAAGTGAATGATTTGAGGGCCACTAGGAAGGTGCCTGAAATCCCATATGTGGATTTTTCATTCTTTTGGATCCTGTTCCCTATTTCAATGCCAGTGGTCTTGCATGATTCTTGGTTTTGAAAGAGCTCGTAGGATATTTAAGGGTCGCAGAGGAGTACGGCTGGTGTCAATACAACCTGAGTGGGAGTGGAGCTGCTGATTGCTTCCTCCCAGAATGTGGGCTCCCAGGGAGGCTGGAGCTCCAGGCTGGGGGAGGGGGAGATGGGGAGAGGGCAGCCGGGGATGCTCCAGGGAGTCTTCGCACCAGGCTCTCTCACGTTTAATCCACTCTTTCCCTTTTGGTGAAGTGAATTGTCCCTATTTGGCAGGAAATGGCCTAAAGTTACACTGCTAATAAACAGTGGGCACAGGGGTCACCCTGGGTGGCCTGGCTCTGAGACCCGCCCTCTCTCTCCCCTGCTAAACTGCCCTGGGAAGAGGTCAGCACTGAAGTGAGTGACACTAGGCCTGTTCATCTTTAATTTGTGCTGAGTGCTTGCCTCACTCCAGGCTCTCTTGCCAGAAGCCCTGTTAGCTAAGGTAGTCAAAATCCTTGTTCCACAGAGGGAGTGAGGGGCAGGTGCCTGAGGGCTTGGTCAGGAGGCAGCAGTGAGTCCTTGAAGGATGCTGCACCAAGGAAGGATAGAAATGATTGATCACAAACCCCAAAGGTCCTTTCCCAGACAGAACAAGCCCCTGATTCTGCCTATGCAGATTCTAAGACACAGCATCTGCTGGGGAATTGACGTTGGCCCTTCCTACTTTCTGTCCCGCCCCAGGACCCCAGGATGCTGTTATCCTGCATAGATTTCAGGTACATCACCGATGTCCTGACAGAGGAGGAAGCCTACGGTGAGTAGCCTACAGGCGATGGCACTGGGGGGTCCCTGGTCCATGCTGATGTGGCAGCAACAGGGCTGCCTCTTTGTCATCTAAGAGTAATGATGATTCTTTATTTTTTCCAGAAATACTGCAGAAAGGTCAAGTTGGTAAAAAAGAGCGAGGTAGGTCATGACGACACTCCATTCATTATTTTTCCTATCTTTGTACACTTTTGAGTGTTCCCGCCCTGTGGGGGATCACCCCTCCCACCCCCACCAGCAGCAGACCCACTAAGTCTGGAGGAAGCAGCCTTCTGCTTTGACCTTGGGCATCAGAGTTCAGTTTGGCCACTGCTAAGGGCAGGGCTGGCTTTAAGGTGACCCCACATGGCACAGGAGGGCTCTGCCATCGGGGGCATCCCAAAGGGCATCCTGAACCCCGGGTGTAGCAGGAGGGACAGGCTCGGGATTTGCAGGGCGGGTCCTGGGGTGCGAAGGTGGTGGGTGGTGGCGCTTCAGCCGCAGGCAACTCTTAAGCTAAAGATCCCCGCAGACACAAAACATTAACAAGTGTTATGTTTCCACAGAGGAGCAGATGCAGACACAGGGCTACCCCGCCTACACCACTTCGTGTGCCTGGCTGGGGTACACAGACACCAGGCTGACGCAGGTGCATGCTGGAATCGGGTTTCAGAGACAGGCTTTCTCGAGGAGACAGTATTTTCCTTTCTTTTCTTTCCTTTGTTGTTGTTGCACCCATAGCATGCAGAAGTTCCTGGGCCAGGGATCAGACCCCCACCATAGCAGTGACCTGAGCCACAGCAGTGACATCACAGGATCCTTAACTGCTGGGCCTTGAGGGAACTCCCTGTTAGCCTTTCTGCATTCATGGATCCAGCCTTGCCCTGGAGGGTCTTGTCCTGGAGGGTCTTGTGCATGAGCAAAATAAAGGCGTTTCCCGGGCTCGGTCATGGAGCAAGAGCCCCGGGCGCTGGTGGGGCTGATTACCTGCGGAGGCAGCGGCTTCGTGTAGTGCCATGTTGCCCCTCACGGTGCTGAGCGCTGCTTCCTCACCATGCAGAGGGGCGGTAACTGCTGTCAAGGGTGCTTTGGAGGATCCCCATAGATGTTGCAGGAGATGTGACCCTTACAGTACAGGATGGCAGGGGCAGCAGTCAGCCCCTGGCTGGTTTAGTCCCCTTTCTCATCACTCTGCGCACACTGCAGCTGAGGGAAGGAGAATTGGGACCTGCTTCTGTTTGTTACTCTTTCATCCATTAGATCCATGGATGCCACAAAATAGCCCAGCTTTAAAAAGAGGGACAGAAATGCACCATTCCCCATCCAGGAATGTTGGGTCAATTCATGAGATGGTTTCCATAGAGACAGGGAAAGAAAGTCACCCATCATGCTTTGTTGACTAGGCTGTTTCTGCTCTGAACTTCAGCAGCACATGGTTGTTCCTCTGGTTCATGGTACAGTCTAGTGTTTGGGAAGCCAAATAAGAGATGACCAAGATGCTGCTTAGACCTAGGAGGGTGTGTGGTGATGGCTGTGCTCCTTTCCCCACAGCTCTGCAGTGAGGCACTGAAGGACGGCTGGACCAGGTAACTTACTTCAGTGATAATGAACTTAACTCTCCCAGTTAGCAAGTGAGGCTGATCTGTGGAGA